>NC_134171.1:83072492-83742492 GCF_964188355.1 Buteo buteo | reverse complement strand
AGCAGTGTTTTATGTTCCAAAATTACACATCACAGTGTAACTCAATAGTTTCTCTCTCCATTATTTTTAAGTTCCCAAGACCTTTTCACCTTTTCTTCTCCTTTTTAATGCAAGTATGCAAGAGTATTTGATGAGTATTATAATGAACTTGAAGAAAATTTGGTTTGGAGCCTTTCATGGTTTCATTTCATCACCACTAAAAAGATCAAGCATGTTAAGAGGTATTACATTCACATACTATTCCCTTGCCAAGGTACTTTAAGCCCTGCGTGCACATTTAAAGCTCAGTGACAATCCAGAAACTTAGAACTGCAAAACTGGAATTAAGAGCTAAGACCCCAGCCTTCAGTTCGGGTAATTTGACACAGTCCCGGCTGACCCTGCAGTCCTGGCATGAAAGCAGCAAAAGAACAAAAATGTGAGGTCCTGACTGCTTTGTGGGCAGTGGGTCACAAGTTTTTCTGTATTCTCTCCATCACCAAAGGTGGCAAGACTCAGCACTCTGGCCAGCTGGTGACAAGGTAGAAGTCTGATTTTGTCTCCAGTGCTAGAGGGAAAGTGGATGAGAAGGGATAAAAGAAGGATCCCAGAGGAGAATGGTGAGAAAGAGGAAGGCAGTGAGGGGAAAGTGATTTCTGCATTAAATAAAAGCTTCCAACAATACGAAATTAAATGAGGCAAGATAGAAAAGAAACAAATTAAGGAAAGCAGCTCAGTACAGAACCTGAGCCACATGGAGCCTTCATCTCAGCTAGGGGGATGCTGCTGGGCAGGCAGCACATCTGTGTGATGAAATGTGAACAAACAAAGGTTTACAAGCCAGACTTGAGTTAAAGCTACAGCACCAAGGATGTGGAGATTATCTTCACCCCAGATGTAATGAGTTTAGCCATTAAGACTGGTAAAGGAAGCACTAGTGTGCTTCCCACTTGGGATTGTTTTTTGTTGTGTGGACAAGAAGATGATGTTTTGCAGTACTACATCATCTGAAAATAAATTATATTTGGAGTGGATTAGGGTTGCTGGCTGCAAATACCAGCAGTTTGAAAACTCACTGACCAGTCATTTGTGACCTGAATTTTCAGTCTGTGATTTCAGTACTCATGAGAGCTCTTGCTTAGGGAGTGACACAAACTGACACTGACATGGACTTTACCCCTAAAAAGTCATATGGAAACAATAGCAAAGTCTGCTTGGTGTATGTGGTTTTGGTTCTTTCCAAAGCATATTCAAGGTCAGCGTGTTTTTGAAGGTTTGATTGTTTGTTTTTCAAATTAACAACTCAGGAGCTTTCTATAGCAGTGTGATAGTGACACCGGACATCTCAATGGACAGAAAGTGCAGATTTTTTTATTCAGATGTATTGTAGTGAGACCATCAAACAGAGGACCAACAGAATACATTTGTGTAGCCCATGAAGCATACTCAGATTGCTACCTGATCTTGGTTTTTATTTTAGGGCAAAGGTAAGCTTTTAGTACACGTGACAGCAGATTAAGCCTCTACTGTTAAATGATTTTTCATGGATGCTCTCTAGCTGCATTTTGTTTGTCTCATCCTCAGCTCAGGAGCCCTCAAGGGCAGTTTTCAAATGTTCAGCTTTCTCTGCTTCTTTAACAGCGCTGCTCCTATCTAACTTGTTTAAAAGGCTGTTCCTAAAGCCATTTCCTTTCTTTCCCCCCTTTCCTTGCTACCTCCCTGCACTTGTTTTGCCCATTCATTTCCAATACAATAGACTCAGACATGTATGTATTTGTTCATTCGTGTAGACCTCAGGTCTGTAACTGGTGTGCTGTGAGGAAGCTTGCTGATACTTCACACTTCATTGTGCTGAAGCCAGAATAAGCCAGAGTAAGAGCTACTCTGCATCTCAGAGAATTAGAAAGCCTTACTGGGTGTACTTTAGGTGCATTCTCCAGTCCCTGCTAAGTCGAGTTACAATTTCCTGCCTCACATACCCTGCTGCTAGTATCTTTTCTGTGCTTGCTGCTGGCAAGGTGGATTTAGCTTGGTGGTCCGCTCTAGTCCTTCTGCCATCTGATTCTTAAGATGCTTAGAATTGTGCAACAAAATTACCTGTTTTCTCCTTCCCTGATTTTTAATACAGGGCTTTTCAGGACACTGTCCTCTGCTGGCCCAGAAGAAAGCATATTCATTTCATTCTGATATATTTCATACCTAAGCAATCAGGCAAAAAGCATACTGCTGCTTGAGCATTCAGTCCTGCTAGACAGATCAAATTGCCACAGGTAAACAGAGTGAGCGAAGGGAACAGCCTTTAAAATTATCACTGGGCAAAGAGACAAGATAGCATTGCGCTACAGGGAAGAACAAGCAAGTATCGCTCCACTGGTGACAGGCTATAGGAGTGAGCCAAGAAGCTAGGTTCTCAGAAGAAAGGTCTCCACAAGTATTTCCCATTATAGTCTTCAGTATGTCTACATCACTGCTGGTGACAAATGTCTCTCACTGTGGGTATGAGCAGACCCAGTTCCATCAAGCCTGAGGAATCCACAGGCTGATGCTGGGGAGATCTTTTTGCTCATGGTTTGCCAATTTGGGAACATAGGTTTGAATCACTATGAGAAACTGGAGAGGCCAGTTTGTTTAATTTTGTAGCGGAAGGCTTGCCTACTATCCTCAGTAAACCACCTTAGATAGTTTTTGGTACTCAGTTGATCTTTAACCAGCTGGAGGAGACTGAGTGTTTGAAAGGTAAACCTATAAGCCACAGAAATAAGGCTTAGCTGTTTAATTGTGAAAAATGGGTTCTATTTTCCAACTTGTTTTTTTCTGTCATTTCCTCTCCAACTTCAGTGTCTAAGCAGAGTTGGGTGCAATTAAAAAAAGACCCAGGCCTTTTCAGTGCTATCAGTTTGATCTAATTGTGTCGTGCATGCTTGTATCGGCTGAAGATAAGGCTCAAAATGTGGGCATTGCCTTGTCTGCTTTACAGCGACCACAGTGGCCTACAGCAGTTGCCAAAAATAGACTTTTCCACAGGTCAGTAAGCAAGAATGGCTGTCAGAGCGTCACACTGTTTACATAGTTTTACATTCAACATGTTCGTAACAGCAGCAATTAGATCACTGAGGCATGATGGCAAATGTAGCTGTTCTGCGAATATCATGCTGAAGGGAACCACAGTCACAGGGACAACAACTCTCAGACACCCTTTCTAACACAAACACTGTTTGAACTAAGGCCTCCTACAAGCCATTCCTTAGAGTTGCTGTGGCATTCACTGTTGCCTGGTGCAGGGAGGGCAGAGGTGAAAACATGAAGTCATTCTTGTTGAGACGACAGTATGTTGTGAAGTGAGCTTGCCACGGGCAGTTTGGTCCATGTTCTTGGTGGGTGTAAAGCAGCTCCATTGACTTGAATGGAGTACAGATGGGTTACCTCAGGTCAGAATTTGGTCCTTCGATTCTTTATACTCTGGGATCCAGCATCAGTCTTGGTTAATGAATGCAAAGCTCTATTAAAATTTGCTAGTGGAACAGCAAGTAAAAATTTTCTGCGGAGAATTACCAATGTTTTAGGCCCTTACTCTACACGCTGACATGCAGGAGTCCTGCAGAGCTCTTCTGGGGTGTTGTTTTTAGGATTCAGGCCAGCACATAGGTTCTGACTTGGGATGTGAGGAGCTCTGATGGTGACCCTTCAAACCAGTGAGACCATGTGAAGTACTAATCTCAAACGAGCTGTGGTTTACAGCAAAACTGCATACCTCCAATACTCGCAACATGTGTGTTCCTAGCATATATTTGATCATAGAGGTATAAGTGACCATAAGAAGCTTGCTCAAGTATTATTTATGTGGTATATACAATATTATATCAAAGATGAAGTACATTCAGTTCCTATAGCATATAGTTGCCCTAACGTTTTGTTGCACTCTTGAGGCTCAAGGCACGCAAGCTTAGTGCTTCTGAGGCTACCACAGTAAAAGCCACCCCTCAGCCTTGCTCTTCTTCAAAGCCGCCCATGAGCAAAGCCTCTGCTCATGCAAATCGGCAGTAGCTTGAATGGAGATGTGATGTTTTGGGCTCGGTGCTAGCCACCACTATTGAGATAGATACTGCAATTACAGTATGTGGCTGCTGCTGCTCCTGATACCTGCTAACAGCTTTACTAACAGTTTTACCCATCCCAAGGGTATGCGTTTGCCCCGTTCTCATGGTATGTTTTATGTAGAGTGAAGGACATTTGACTGTGTCACCTCTCTCTTTCTGGGGCAGC
Organism: Buteo buteo; assembly: GCF_964188355.1. Classification (NCBI taxonomy): domain Eukaryota; kingdom Metazoa; phylum Chordata; class Aves; order Accipitriformes; family Accipitridae; genus Buteo; species Buteo buteo. The sequence continues at coordinate 83,738,250 of NC_134171.1, read as the reverse complement.
TCTGTAGTGAGGTGTAAGTAAACAAAGAGATACAAACGTAGCAAAGATCTGTATTCAAGGCAGTTGGTTTTCTATTTTCAGTGTTAGTGGCTGGTGGTTTGTGTCTGCCCCAAGCTTAGCAGTGCCTGCAATTCTTTTCCACCTCAAAGAGCCTTAGACTAAAAATACAAGTCAAATAAAGGAGGAGTGGGGATAAGAAACATTATCCTCATTTTCCTGTTGTGCTAAAAACTGTACAAAAAGAAAGGATTAAGCTTATCCTTGGCTATAACCGTAATCTGCGTGTTCGTTTTCATGCTTCCCTACAGATTCCCTGCGTCACTTGGGTTATTCAGCTTATTCTCTTGGCACATCCCTGTCCCTGGCCCCCCTTGCCTGAATGATGAGACCTGGGGGAGATGCTGGGAGAAGTACGCTACAGCCCTGAGACCGGGACTGTCAGAGGGAAGCTGGCTAATTCAGGCGCTGAGCAGACTGAGGATTCACCCAGGGATGCATCCCCTGGAAACACTAGTCCTGTGGCAGATGAAAACCTGCTGCTAAGTGCCAGGGGCCATCTCACGCTTACGCAGACACTGCTGGGGCTGGCAGGACGTTGGATGTGTGGGTATATTTGTTCTGCTCTTATCCTCGTCTTGACATGTCTGCTTTTGGGTGCTGTCAGGGAGAAGATTCTGGGCTACATGGTTCTCCGCTCTGCCACAGTATGGCCAGTGTTATGTTTTCAGACAAATCTGGTTCTGATCAACTCATTTAAAGACCTCTGTGGCAAGACCAGGAATTAAACCCAGACATCCTGACTACTTAGACCTATGCCATAGCTACAAAGTTGTTCTTCTTTTGGCAGCAAATTGCTGTAACCAAGGCTTTAAAAAAAAAAAGGAAGAAAAAGTCTTCCACTCTACCTGATAAAATACACTATCGAAGTGTCAAAGTGTGGGAGGAAGATGTCAGTACGACTGAGGCTCAGAGCCCATGGAAATTGGTGGAAAGATTCCCACAGACTCAAAAAGGCTTTGGCTCAGACCCTCACTGTGCAGTGATTTCCCTCATTGACCAGGAGAAAATGGGCTATTCCTAGAGAGAGGGGAAGCTGCTGGCATTTTTACAAAAAGACAAGTGCCAACACAATTCTTCAAAGAACTCTGTGGACTAATCCTTCCCTCTTATGACACTAATGTAATTTTGTGTCGTATTTGACAGTGTGCCAAAAAATTGCATCGAATAAATCCAAGTTTTGTGAATGAAATTAATTAGAATAGGCATTGGCTCACACCCCACTCTGTAGCAGTGCAGAAGTGTGTTTCCAAAGAGCTGCTGTACGGTGCAGTTATTTTTTGTTCAGTGATGATGACTCGAGGAACAGGAGAAAGGAAAGTTTCATGCACTTAGAATTCTTAAGACTGACAGCTGAGAGGCCAAAACTGGCATTAACACTAGTAGGGGGCTGGCAGGGTGGTCTTGTGACTAGCACTGTTGCATGTTTGGTTGTGAACTCCTCCACAGCATTCCAGTGCGCCCCTGGTCTTGCCTCCTTGTCGGCTCCCTATCTGCCAGGTGTCACTGATGCTCTCTTGCGTGAGATCTTGGGGCAGGGAGGGGCTCTTTTAAAGTGCATCTTTTTAACACTCTAAAAAAATGAGCCTGCAGTTGGAGTCTTACATGAGGAGGCAGCTCCTCAGCTGATGCACATGGGTGCAACGAGCCAAAGCCCATCAGGGTGCTGACCCATTGTTTGTATGGTGTTTCTGAGGTCTGTACAGCCTATTCTCAGGTAAGTAAAGGCTTTAAAATTTGCTTGTGTTGGTTCAAACTGGTAAGTCTTTAACTATCTCAAACATCAGTATTTTCATTAGAGGAGTTTTCTTTGCACTCATCAAAATGTTTGCAGTTCCTATCTCATTAGGAAGGGTCAATGCAAAACACAGGCCAGACAGCTAAGAGGTGAACAGAATTTAATTTTGAAATCACTGGCAACAGGCTTACTGTCTAGGATTTAATTAGCTACAGCTTAGGACTGCCAGGCTTTTAGGAAATTTCCCACAGTGCATAATAAATGTAAAGAAGATCTAGATACAATTTTTGAAAAAAAGATTTAGGCCACTGATGGGGACAGTGGGAAAATGCCTTGGAAAAAAAAAATGCCAGCCACCATAATGTGTTATCCTATATGAGACATTAAAGACTGACCCCTCACCTGAAACTGCATTAGAAACACAGCAATTTCTTGCCACTGCCACTCTGCATTAGCTGCTTCTTTCACCGAGTGCATTTGGATTAGTTTGCCTTCTTCAGGCAATAATCAAATTGGGGTTTGATTTGTCAGAAAGTGACATTGGAAAAGCTGGGAAATCTCTGCCAGCACCATACAAAGTGCTTTTTAGGGTGTGAATCTCCTTCTTTTGGAATTTCCTGAGGATTAAGTTGGAGTTGGATCAGATCATGATAGTATGAAAACTCGAACAAACAAGCATGTGTTCTTCGACTGATCTGTGCCTCACTTCTCTATCTGTGACTGTGTCTAGGCTGACCTTTAGTCAATAGGGCAAATACCTGGACTTGCGTGAGGTTCTGGTTACCTGTACAGGTGCAAAGGACTGCAGGATGACAGCTTCACAAGGCAGCTGCAGGGGGAGAACTGAGAATGACTGAATTTCATCATCTTTATTGTAAGAAGCTGCAGCGGCATGGCTTTCATTTCAAGAGCTGACTATGAATATTGATTTATAAGGGGTTTGTTAGTTGCATGGCATTGGTATGTGCTGATGTATACGTATCCTTAGCTGGGTTAAATATTTTTTTTGCTCAGCTACACTAGTTTCCCAGGAATATAAAACACTTTCTCAGAAAATTTTCCATGCTTTTCCTGCTTGATCCAAGGTTTCCTGTGAAAGCAAGGTAGGGTCAGGAAAGGCTAATGAACACTAACATAATCCTACTGATATAAATTGAGGTTGTCTGGATTTACTTCAGTAAAACAGATGTTAGGGTGTAGTGGTCACTGTAACTACTTTACATTTTTTCATGAATGGGCTTGTATGGGTCATCCAAATCCCTTGGTATTGTTTCTCCCTTGTGGCTGGATAAATGGAATATCTCAGTCAAAAGAATAATGAAGAGCAGAAACTGCTCTTTGATACAGACAGTATCAAATGGTCTTTTATATGCATGAATCTTCCTGTTTGTAGTGAAAGGCAGCCTAACTCACTCACACAAATGCAGGTGGACAAAGAGTATTCACGTGTATGCACCTGGCCAAAACACTGGCTATGCCAATAGCTCTAGAATCTAGAACTTTTTTTCCAGTACCACTTTCTTCAGCTTTCTGCCTGCTTTGACTTTGACGTTAGAAGGGAGACAGGGTCGGTCTTCAGTACATGTATGTAAAACATTTTCATGGAGGTTATACCTGCATAAGTACACCATAACTTTTTCTTGTATTAAAGAATGCCTAAGCTAATTAGTATCGGAAATGCTCGTTAAAAAAAATACATCCTTCAGAAGCTGAAAAGAGCCAGTTAGCTCAGAGTTACCTCTTAGTCTTCTGTGTCTACCAGGCTTTTAAAAATTATTGCTATCGTGATGTGAAATTGCAAGAGGTGAATGGAGGCAGTCAGTGCCATTCCCTGTCCTAGGGAGACAGGCAACTCCTCCAGTATGCCGGTGTTTGGCCTGGGGCACTAGGTTCGGTTCCTCCTGCTGATAGATATTTTTATGTGGCATTACTCCTTATACTTGCCTCCCTCATAAAAGACAGGTACAGCTCTCCTGCCTGTAGGGTGTCAGGAAGTTAACGGCATTGAAGAGGATGATGCATTCAGACTCTTGAAGTAAAGGGGACATTGAAGTGGAGAAAGTGGTAAAAAGTATGGGTGAGACTGTGAATACCGTATGTTTTGATCTAACAGCCTGACTGGGGAAAAGAAATACTTGGAGTGAAATGGAAGTGAAATTGTGTGTTCTGTTTGGTCTGAAATGAAACATTTTGCTCCTGGTAGGAAAAGCATATTAATTTGATATACATAACATGTATTTAATGGATGTTTTCAGCATTTTCTTGGATGTTAAGGTAGCCTGGCTGGGTAGAGGGTAACTGAACCTCCCTGGTTGCATCAGGCTGAGATCCTCTGTATCACGATGGGTCCAGTGTGTTGAGGGCGATGTACTTTTCTGTGATATTTCCACGGACTTCGTACAGAGCCACATGTCCACAGCTTTCTCCTCTGCCAGGGCTCAGGCCTGGTGCTTTGGTGCAAGGGAAGAGGCAGCGGGACCCTCAGAGCTGCTGGTTGGCAGAGGGGAACCGTTGTGGGTGTCTTTTTCAACCCTGAACCTGCAGTCAAATTGCTGTGCCCTAACTGGTGGGCCAGTGAGCAACAGGGATTGATGTCCCTGCTACACCTCTCCACCGTGGTTTTTTATCCACCACCCTTACTCCCAATTACATTTTTGCAATAAATTTTGAGTGGTGAATTTTGAGAGAAATAACAAATAAATACTTCCTGGCAGCTGAAAACACTTCTTTATTGAATACAGTTTCTTTTCTCCTCTCTCCCCCAAAAGCCCACTGTTAATTATAACAGGGGGCCAACCACCAATCTGCAGGGAGTCAGGACAGAGCTGGCTGGCACTTTCACTCAGCAAATTTCCCCTTTCCTCACGGTCTCTGCTCCTGTCTGTCAGGCCTGCTGACGACTGCTTGGTAGGAGGGCGGTAATCTGAGCTGCCTCTGCTGAGTAAACCTCCTGCTTTTTACTGCGGGATTAGTCCTGAGGTGCCTCTGTGCACAGCACCTGTATCTGCAACTTGTTATCTTAATCGCTATGCTCCTGTTTCTCCACTTTCCGAGGCGGTAGTGCCATTCCCTCCTCGGAGGACTGCGCTCACCAAATGGCAGGCTGCCTCCGTCTCAAGGATGGGAATACCTGAGACTTGGTCTGGTGTCTCAAAAGGTAAGCAGCCTCTCAACAGCTACAGCAAAGCAAGCCGGGCACAGCTTTGTGCCTTCGGAGGCAGTAGGACCTTGCAGCAGGGCTTTGGGAGCAGGAGGACAGGAGTCATAAGGACCCTGTTGGTCCCAAACGTCATGAGCATCATAAACTTCAGAGCACATGAGGGTTCACGCAGTGCCATGCGGGATTTTTCAGCTGCTGTTTTAAGCGCGCTCGCAGCAAATGGGAAGCCAGTGCCACACCACTGCTCAGGTTCTGTCACTGTGAAGCTGTTGAGGGGTGTAAGCAAATCTATTGGGTTTTAGGCTAGAAAAGTGACAGAAGCTCTTAGGAGAGGTGAACTTTGGAGAGCCTCCGGAGTTGTTCAGCATGTTTAAGGCCATTCCCTCCCTTGGTGTCAAAGGGGGCTAATAATGCCATGCACTTGGGACACTGTGAGCGGAGGATCTGACTCATATACACAGCACGATGTGTCGGGTGCATTTTACAGTTTTATAGTCTGGAAGAGTCTCTGCTCAAGTAAGTGGCACTCTTTTTGGCCTTCACCTTTTATAAGTTGAGAGTTGTTTAAAGTGGGTGTCAAACCAGGCCAATGCTTTGCGTCAATGTTTAATACAGATGGGCTAGCCGTACAGTCTGGGATATATTGTTGTTTGACTAATGCAGTAACATTGCACATAGCAGAAAGAACGTGAAAGAGACTGATTCTTAGGAGATGGCAGTCAGTATAGCTCCAGTATAGGCCTGCACAAATTTACATTCACTGAAGACCTGTCATGTATTATACACACCTATACGCCCTTTTAAGTTAGTTGTGAATCATAAAACTAAGTTCATTGAACTTTGATTTTGATTATTTCCTGAGACATTAACTCCTTTAGTAAACCCATTAACTAATCTTTAAACTCATTACCTGCTTCACTGCTATTAGGATATCTTTAACTTTAGGTTTGTTTGGGGGGGGGGGGTGAATATGGGCCAAACCTTTAGCTGTGCGCTTTAGCTGAAATGGTTGTAACTCTGTGTTTTTTCTACAATGTGATGATCCAGTCTGTTTAGTGAAAGTTGGCAGTGCAGGTGAAAGCAAGTTGAACTGGTGCTCGTGGAATACTGGAGTCTGTGTCCCTGTCTATGTAAAATGGAGTAATTTTTGGGTGTAGATCATCTGCTTAAGAAAATCAACTTAAACCAGCCTGTTCTGAAGTACAGATGCAGCCACAACTTGTGAGTGCAGCACGCTGCCTTGCCTAATACGCACTCATTATTCCAATATTTGAAGAGCGGGGAGATTTTGACAATAAAACTAGAACTGCTACAGTAACAAATTCCCAGTCACTTTAGGTTGCCCCAGATTTCCTCCTTTTGCCTTGCCTGAGCCAGCTCCTTAAAACCAAATTCAGAGAAGCATCTGGCCAGGGAAAGACTGTGCCTGTGTTGTCAGCTTCAGTCCTTAGAGCACCCCACTGGCTTCTCACAAGCCAGCTGTCCCATCTGAGGAAGAAGTGTGCACAGTGAGCGCATGTATGTTCCTGCCTCCATATGTTTGCCTGCTCTCAGGAGCACACGCTTGCTTAAGTACATGCCGTCAGGGGCAAAACTAGTCAGCATGTGAGTAGCCCGAGAGATTGCTGAGGCAGTGGAGCTGACAGAGATCCACAGCAGGTAGGAAGAGGCTGTTTTACAGCACAGATCCCATCACCCTGAGGCATGGCCTGATGCCTGCATCAGTGGTCATGTCCCCAGGCTGCAGTGATGTGAGGAACCTCCTGTCCTTTGCTGGAGGACCCATGTACGTACACCGTGAGGCTGCAGGGAGCTCTGCAAAGGACAGCGTCAGCTGTTTCCCACTTGCATGTCTCCCATACTGTGACTCTCTCCTGAGGGGGACTGCAGGCAGGCAGTATTGCAAACGAAGCGTTCAGCTATAAATTAGTGTGGACAATCATGTATGGGCAAGGGATTAGCTTGGGTCCTAATCCACTACCTGCTTGAGTGATTTGACATCTCCTGTGGTCTTCATATCAGAGTGTAGATGAGCCAGACATGTATTTCTCTCTGTTCCTGGGATCAATTTGAGCAGAGTGATTCAGTGCTCTCTAGTATATAACGTGAAGAAAGGTGATGTACGTAGTATCTGAAATTTGAAGAGATGCCTGAATTAAAGAGATTTGGTGGTCACCTCCTTCAAGGGAATTGAAAAAAATCATCTAGGGGTGATGTTACTGTTTTCTCTGGTCTGCTTAATAGTCTCTTAAAGATAAGTCTTTCTGAAGCCTTCAAAGGGTTGAAGGCAATACCTCATAGAAACCCAAGTGGCTGAAGAAGTACCAGATATTAACATTTACCTCAGTTGCCAAAGCCCAGACATTTCTTTCTGCTTTTTAGAAATCACAGCCTGCGGGGACCATTTAGCAATAAATCGTAGCAACTTGGCTGTTATAGGGCAACCCGTGTGCATAGGCACTTCAGGGCTGTGCCAGCATCTCCTTTGTTCAATAAAAGTAACAGCAGGAATTTGATTAAAGACTGATAGAAAAGAGAGGGAGAGAGAGGGAGAAACATAGGAAAGATTAAAGAAAGAAAGAGCCACCTGGAAACTTCATTCCTCCTTTATTTCTAACTTAAGCTCATAAATACCAAATCTAAACCATTGTGTGTGTGAGAGGGAGGGAAAATTTCCTGCATGCCTGCACAGAAAAGGCTGCGCATGCAGTCGCACAAACTGACTTTTAGCAAAAGTCATACTCTTTTCTCAAACTTAATGCTTGCTCCTTGTCTGCATCAGAAGAAAAACAAACCAGAAAAAAAACTTTATCCCCTGGTGCTTTGGAAGGACAACATTTAGGAAGGTAAGGCAAGTCACAGCCATAAAGGAGAGTGCCGAAGGATTTTGGTTGAACCTGCTGATGAGCAGTGAGCACATTTCCCAGGCTGCCTTGGAGCAGCCCTGCAGCTCAGGACAATGCAAATAGCCAGCTGCACATGTCCAGTGCTGCTCTTCGTGGTTAGCCTACAGCATCTGCCGCTTTGTCTCCACCATTGTTGTAACCCCCCCCCCCCCGCCAAAAAAAAGAAGAAAAAAACAGTGACTCCAGCAGCCAAATGCAAATAAGCCCCAAAGAGCCCTCTTATGTGTGATCAGCAAGCAACAGGCAAATCACATTCAAATTCCTTACTGCAGAGCCAACACGTCTGTTGTTTGGGTTTAGGAGACCAGAACGGTACGATTAAGTGTCAAACGTGCGTGCAGGAGTGATGGTGGATTGACTTTTCTTTAGCCTGGTTGTGCCCTGGGAGGTGGGAAGACTTTGCTGTGCAGTCAGAGGCACGCTTTGATTTTCGGGCAGGATTCTGCAGGATGCAGAGACGAAGGCTGAGACCATGAACTCCCCAGCAGCGGGGACTTCTCGACAGGGTTTTGCATATTTTGGGGGCTCTTGCAGGTAATCTTGCCCTACACTAGACCAGATGGAGAAGCAAGGCAGAATGCTGTACCTGGAATTCATTGCTGCTGCTTCTGTTGTCTCTATTCTATACACCTGGATATCTCTGCTGCTTATATCATGCTTTTCCCCACCTGGTACTTCTCTTACTCCATCTTTACATTGTTTTCCCTCTGTGTACCTTCTCTCACACTTTTTAGCTGTTAATAGCAGCCATTAGACAGTGAATCCTTTCTGGCAGTGACCATGGCTCTGAATTGTGCTCCCCTAAAGTGTTTTGGATGTGATGATGTCCTCTGCAGCAAAGAGGATGTCTCTGCCTCCGTCCAGCCTTCCTCACCTCAAGTCGTTATCCTGAAGGCTGCTGCCTCCTCCATCCAGGGAGCAGAAAGATGCACAGCCCTGGTCTGGATTGGGCCCTTAAGGGGCTGTTTTCTCTCTCACCCTGATTCAGACCAGTGCAAGGATGCAGGAATCGACGGTGGCCAGGACTGAGCCTCCCGTTAACAAACCACTTTCTCCCAGTGACTCAAACTCTCCAAAGATGAAGTACTGAAATTGTATATCGCAACTCAGTTGTGGGAAAATGCAGGGATGGAGAGGGACGGCAAAAGGCAGAGGGGGCGGGAGGACTGAATGTCGGCCTGCTGCTTGCATCCCAGCCCCACAGCTTGGTGCAGGCACCTTGAGGAGAGAGGTCAGCGGGACGTCGAGGGGACGGGCCGCCCTATGCCGAATCCACGGGACCGGAGGTATGTGAGGAATGCGAATGGTATGCTTGAGTGGACAGCTTCAGAGCGAGGCGCGGGGATGGCTCTTGCTGCCATCTGTTGTGAACCCCGCAGGCCCATAGCAACAGCGTCTCAGGAATGGGGCTGCCTTTTTTTTTTTTTTTTTTCATAAAGAAATTCTTCCTTGCCCTCTTCCCCGCTCCTGCATATGCATACTCATGAATAAGCGGGAATGGGGCTGGGATTCCTGCTACAGAGTGATGTGTGCTAAAGGAGAAAAGGGTCTTTTAGAGCTCAGCTTGTATTTGGTTTGGGGAGGCGTTTTCCCTTCTGAGCCGTGACATTCTAGGAACATGAGCCGATGTGTAATTTATCGTTAATTGCCAAAATCTCCTTCTATTCGAATCAATAGTGGATCTGTATTTGCCATGAAGTATATTCAGTAAAGTGGCCAGTGGATATGTAGCCACCCAGTTGTCCTTCTTGGTAAAACAGAGACCACTTCTGTCTTATTATTACAGATGCCAAAGTTATGACTGGTGTAAATAACCCCAATGTATTGATTTGTTGTGCCTATCATTTCCCTCAGGCCCCAGAGCACTTCTGTTCTAGCTAAGGGGCTTTGCTGCATAGTGAAGTGGTAAACAGGATTCTCGGAGGTTATAGATGGCTCAGCATCACTGCTGTTACTGAGAGATGCAAATTTTATGCCAGGGAAGATTTTGCCACATAAGAACTCTGCCTCCTAAAGACAACAGTGTTGAGACGGCATGCTGTCGGGAAGGGTTAAACACTGAAAGAGCATTTATTCAGGCAGCAGGGGTAGGAACTGTCTGTCTGTCTGTCTGCCTGTCTGAGTGAATGGTTTTACTCCTTCCTTTCCGCTGGAAACTCACTTCTGAAATGCAGATTTCTCCCCACACCTTAACCTTTTTTCCTGCTGTCAAGTAACTGTGGCCTCATTCCTGCAATTTACTCAACCTCTGCTGTGACTCAGCAAAGTGGTTTGTTTTTAAGCAAGTGTTTTAATTCCTTTAAGACGTGGAATTTTATGTTGGCGTTTTACATGAGAGTTTCAAAAGGTTTGGGGGAAGACATTCAGAAGTTAAGGCTATTTAACTTTTCCAAACAGTATATTGATTTCTTTAGTATTTCTGTGCCTAACAGCCTGCAATAAGTACAGAAACTTGCAGAGAAGCCCCCATAGACAAGGTGGGGTCAGGGAACTGGCAAACTGAAAGAAACCTCTCAGGCGTTTCATGCCATTTGGGAAGAGATGTCACGCAAGAGGAGAGGGAAGGAAAAACAGCCGACACCCCCCTCAGTGCTCAAGGCTGTGTTTGAAGCTGGGCACACAGCTATAGTGGCTTGATCATAGGGAGGAGGGTATAATTTCAGCGAAAGCTGATAGGTACATGGTGGGGGTGAAACTCTCTCTATTACAGGTATTTATTATCACTTGACAGCTGTCAGTTTGCAGTAGGTGATTTACCTTCCTGTCAGCTCTCTGAGAACTAGGTATATTTGCCTAAGGTTGTAGAGAAGGGTAAAAATCCTGCTTTCAAGTGCAGGTATCATTTAACCGTGATAAGAAGGCAGGTAAAGCATTTCTTCTGCAAGACGGCTGTGGGGAACAGGGAAGTAAAGTCTTTCTGGTCCTACCAAGATGGGAAGAAACAAGTCATTAAAATCTGATACCTACTTGCTTTTAATGAGAGAAACACTGTTCAAAGAAATAATCTCAGCCCTATCACCACCGAACTATTTTCAGGAGCCATTAGCCTTTCACCTCCTCATATGTTTTTTCTTTTACTTTTGATCTCATTCAGGGAAATGGCAATGCTTCTGCAACAAGAGATTTGGGCTTTAGCTTTAATCAGGAGCTTACTCGGTTAGAACCGTGCTCTTCCAGCCTTTCCTTTCCAGTAAATGACCTGCAGAAGAGCTAGGGGAGTAAGGCATAGAAAACAATACTTGAAATCAAGCACTTCATGTCTTCGGTCATGTTTATTTCTTCAGTGAGCCAGTATGGACATTTTTATGGGTTCTGCAATGCTCCGTTCATCTTTAGTCTCTTCTTCCTCCCCAGAAACTCTTCTTCAGCAGCTGGGGACTGTGGTCTGTTTGTTGCCAGCTTGAACTACAGGCATGAGGCTGTGAGTCTTTCTGGCCTAGCTGGAAAAAGCAAAGAACAAGAGCAAGCTGTAAATGGACGTTGTGAGCTGCACTGAGTAGACACAAAATCTGACTCAATATAACTATACCTTTGCATTACGTTATACCTTTTGTTTCTTTGGTTTGCTGTATTGTCTACTTGTAAGCTGTTGTAATGTAGAATAAGATCCTTCATCCATGCACGGGCGCTCCCACAATGCCCAGCTGTAAGGAAAAGAAGTGAAGTTGGGTTGTTTTATTTTTGGACAGCGGGATCAGTGAAGGAAGGCTGTAGGTGACTAAGCGCTATTAAGGTTCAATCCCGTTCTCTCTCTTCAGTGTTTATTACAGAGCTTTGTACTTTGCACCATTCTGAAGAACATTTTTAAATGAAACCAGAAATGCAGGCTTGATTCTTCACTGAGACAAAGTGCGATTGCCAGTTCATGTGACGTACAATACCTGCTTTAAAGCTCCAGCTCCTGACCCAGGAGATTTGTGAAGCTATCTGCTTTTCTAGCTCTCATTATTCAAAGCCTAGGAGACAAGTCAAAATTCTGCATATACTACTTGTGACAAGTAGATGACTTTTAACCTGCTCATGTGATTTTGGAGGCCTATTCATGCTTTTACACCATTGGAGCAATAATGCCTCAGCATAATGTAACGGGCAGAGACTTTTTGTGATATTCAGGTTTCTCCTTCCTGTAAAGATCACTCATTCCCATCACGGCTCCTGGCACCACGTTACCCCTGAAAATCCAGCCCATGGCATCAAGAGAGCATCCATTCATGTCACAGTTTTGTGTGAGGCTGCTCCAGCAGAAATCCATCTTTTTGCAATATTACAGCAACATTTATCGTTGCATTATAATAACTTCTTTGGGGGTGGGGGAGGAAGGAAAATTAATCGCTTCCTTTGGCATCATTTCATTACGCTCTTCCACCCTGAAAAGCATCAAAGTTTTGAGAGGGGAGAGGAGAAATGTCTGCAGAAGAATAATTGTCTAATTAAGCCCCCTGCTGAAGAGGGAGTTCTCCCTCATTGTCAGTCTGTCCTTCTTCACACCACAAGGAGCTGGCCACAAAAGTTGTTAAACCATGAGAAAATTTAAAGCCTCCAATCTGCTCAGTTCTAGGAACAGCTACTGATTGGTTCAAGGAAGAGGCTATGGAAGTTGCCTGTTCCTTGCGTCTGACCTCCCCAGAAATGTTTCCCAATTCCTAGCTTGTAATACTGTAATACTGGACCAGCCTACTGATTCACCCAATTTGAGATCTTGCTTCAGCCGGTGGCCCGTAGAGGAGGTTCAGAAAACAGCCCCTTAACATACCTACTTGGACAAAACCCTTGTGACACGAAATGTCATGGTGACTCCACGTGAGGCTGACTCCAGCGTAGGAGAACTGCTGGTCCAAACTTCCAAGTCTTTCCTAGCTGATGCAGCTGGAGATGCTGGGGACCGTGATGATCACTAGGTCTGTGTTAGTCTTCCACTAGCAGCCTAGTCCCATCCAAGAGTTTACCCACCGTCTGTATTTAAACGCAGACACTGTGCCTCTAGCTTGAGATGAGACAACGAGCTGTCTGTATCCTCTGTCTCATGTTGCCCAGGAGTCCATTTCTCTATATAAAATTTAGCTGCTGTTGTTGCTGTTCCTGCACCACAGCAGGTGTCCAGAACCCTTAATGTTCTTGAATATTTTCCACCTCAGCCCTAACATGTAGCATTAGATGGTCTTTGATGCTCATTTTTTTTCCCTGCATTTGTTTAATTCAGACTGGGATCTGGTTTAATTCCAACTCAGTTTTATTTCAAAGTTATCCATCATTAGTACATGAGGAAAGTTTCTTTGCTGAAGACAAACGTGTGAAAAAGAATGTGAATTATAAATGACATAAAATATATACATGTTTATTTCAGTGCTGCTTGTCCTTATTTCTTCGTTTCTGTTTCTTCCTTTTCTCTATGGATATCAAAAAGCCAAAAAATGCCAAGAATGTCACATCCCATTGAAGTTACACTGACAGTATATTCAGAGCAATCCACAGCAACAGCTGTATTGCCCGTATATCTTCAAGCAGAAAATTGTACATCATCTCAGACAATGCGTCGCATTACAGACCTACACAAGGGCCACATTGCAGTCACGGTGGGAACCATCACTTGAGTCCCCTGGTTTGTTTGTGTGCACAAGAATCATGCTTATAATATTGCTGTAACATAGCACTTTGCATCTAATTTAAGCAATACTGGGGCTTTTGTTTGTCTTACAAGGTCTAACCTAAAGACAAAAGACGTAGTCCAGCCTGAAGTTTATGAGACATTACCAGACATTCATGTTCACACATACACGCTCCGTCAGAGGAATTTATGGCCATTACGATGTTCTCTAATGAGTACAAAATGAGACCGTTACATATTCACTTAATTAGTTTGACAGATTTTCATTTAAATATAAAAAGACTTCTAGTCTTTAGAGAACAAAAGGAGGGCTTTGTTTCCAGTGCAGTTTTTGACTCTGCTTTGCTAGAGCAGGAGGCTGGGGGTGACAACTGAAGGGAGACAATTTAGTGTGAATAATTCTCATCTTTTGATTTCATGTTGCGATTTCTTTGCTGCTTTTCCAGTTCCCCTGGAGCACCTTGAGGAGAGCTGTGTGATGGGGCCCTTTCAGTTTCGGCCAGGAAAGCCTGAGTGAGAGCTTGGTTTTTCCAAAGCATGATGGATGCTTTGAGATTTGGGGGGGGGGTGGGGTGGGGTGCGGGGGGAACTTTAAGAATATTAGAGAGCTGCTATGAGCTCCGAGTGAGCTTTAGTCCCTAAACATATTAGGTCACTCTCTCTCACTATTGGTCTAGTTCTTTGGCCTAATTTATGTCCCGTAGTATCAATGTAAGTAAGTGACTCCTTCTTTAATAGAAGTTGGGAACTAGCACTGTAAGCTTGCTTGCAGTTTTATTATGCCCTTATAAGAGCTCCATGCATTATGAAGGGTTCCAGAGTACAGCATGAGCCTTGACATGCAGCAGACAAGTAATGCTGGGACTTGATCTTTGTGGGAGCCCATTCATCTGTGCTCTTTAATTGAAAATGTTTTCTCAAATGCCTGCTTTTGAAGATTGGCTGTGATTCCATGTCTCATAGGATGAAGTGGGAGAGAGCACCATACTCTGGTTTCTTTGCATCCTGGAGCAAGCGGTATATTGGTGTGGACGCTGGAGCTCATAAGCTCTTTTCTCATCTTTGTAGCTGTCCCCTGAGAGCGTAAAAAAAAAGGTGAAGTTGCTGTGGGCTCACAGCCATCACCGTAACATGTGCTAGCCTGGACTCTTCTTGAGCCTTTCCGAAAAAAAACTAATGCAAGTACAGCTATCCCTATAGCTGTACAGATAACCTGCTGTAAGCTAAGTGGTGTGGAGTAGTCTCCAGTGTCTTTATCTGAGCACCTAGGCATCTCCTAGGCAGGGTCAGACAACACATTGGTAAATAAATGCCATTGTCTGAAGGTGTGTGTTAGTGACAGCAACTCTGTCACACTTGGAGTTACCCACATACCATAGGAGCAGGAAACATTTAGAGAAAATGTGCTGCAAAAACAGCTGCTATCCATGTGGAAAAATGCTGTTGTTTCGGCAGAAATCTCATTTTTAACCTGTTTCGGAAAGAGAGGTGTATTTTGTTCTTGGTTATCACTACAAAGGGGGAGAACTTGTAGGCTAACAAGTGACCTGTCTTCTTTCCCTCTCTGCCTGTCTTTACTCACTGCTGCCATCTCACTTCACACAGATGGATCATGTGCAGCCTGAGGTAGTAGAGCACTCTGAGTGCTCAGCAGCAGTGTGTCTCCCCACCTATTTTTTCTGCTCTGGATTTAGCAAAGAAAGTGTCTAATCCTTGTATTGTGGACTTGCAGATTTCCCCTTTGTCTCTCACTTACATGCAGGCATGATAGCATGAAAAGAGGCAGATAGTTGCCCAGACACACCCAGCTTTCTGCTTTTTATGGTATTTCCACAATAGGACAGCTCTGGCAGTCCAACATCTTTTGAGGGGGAAAAGACCCTTTGACCATATGACTCTGCAGACTTCTGTAGGCTGAGCAAGCAGTTCTGGCTGGCAAAACCTGCTTGCAGAAATGTCCGTTCAAATTTCAGAGACACAGGAGTTGGACAGTAGCGTCTTTAAACCTCCTCCTTAGTGTGATTGCACTCCCTATGATATTTTTCCATAAGGCTCAGTAGGACCGCGTGGGCTAAGGAACACAGCGGGTTCTACCTTAGCAGCATGTCTCCCACAAAGGTGTGTTTGGGCCAGAGAAAAAATAACACAGTGCATACATGCAAACGTGAGTGAAAGCAGCCTGAGAGAGAGAGGAAGCCACAAGGTAGGTCACAAAAACTGCTGCTGTGGAAGCCTCATATTTCCAATATGCCAAGGAAGATACTAGCAGAGGATTTTACTCTCACAACTCGAAGGAATCATTTGAGGTTGGTGTAGGCTAAGAGTAAATGGTCCCTTTTTATTGTGACACATTTCTGTGTGGGGACAAATGTGTTTGTGGAGTTACTTCATTGAAGAGGCGAGCCTAGCCTCAGGAAATTACACAGTTTGTGGCATGTTATTTAGCAAAAATATAAAGCGCGATCCTAGGTACCATCTGTTCTTTGTCCAGAGGGGAGCTGAAGGAATGTGTCCTTGCTCCTCGAGCTGTCAGTCTATGCCAGATATTGCAGTGGCTATTGATGGGAATACAATGACATTGTTTAGAGATGTTTTCACCTTAATAGCTTTAACCACTTGGAACAGCATAAACATTGCCACTGAAGCCATGCAGTATATGACCCCAGCTGCCCAGAGCACCGGCCACACTAACGCTTGTCACAGGCATCCCCTCGGTGGGTGTGCTCACTGCAGATAGTGGCACCCTAAGGCATGTTCTCCATTTGCACCAAACTTCTCCTATCTTCATAGGAGAGCCCGGGTGATGAATAGCAGGTTTTGTGATACCTTGGATGTTATCATGGGGCACCTTCAGATAACACTTAGTACCTCCTTTCCCAAGTCCTTTACTGGCTTTGTTTCTTCCCGACATAGCAACTAGTTAATCTTAAACAACCTGGGGCTGGGCCTGGCCCTAAACAATGTCTTCACTGAAGTTGCATAACAGAGACCATCTAAAATACAAATAATTTTTAAGGTTAATAATAGTATTTTAGCAACATATGAATGACCCTTTCTAAAAAGATCAGTGTTCCTTTTAACCTAGTGTTTTGTCTCTAGTGTCATTTAACAAAAGGAGCTTCAGAGTACACAGAATTGGCTCCTTTCAGTAAGGTGCCTGGCAAACAGTACCCCTTGGAGACTGATTCTTTGAGTCTTATTTCAGTCTTGCATTTTTTAGGATTTTTTCTCAATATCATCCTGCAGCAGCAAGTTCTGGCTCTCAGATACTTGGACATCAGAGAAAAAGAGGTGTTGGGTTTTTTTTATTTTAGTTATAGCGATTTCTCCTTGGAAAGGTTAGCAACAGGTATACCATCTTGCTCTGTACCTCTTTCCATGCCTTTTTCACATCTCTTCTATCTGCGGTCATTTGTCCTTCCATTTATTCATCTTTTTGTATTCCATATGCTCTATTGGCATCACTTCAGCTGTGGTTTTTGTTCCTAAATTTGTTGGAATAAGCAGCTTTTTCAGTGATTCATAAAGGAATACTTGCTTAATTTTGCTTCTATTTTTTAGAGGCTACATGCTGTTCTGGTCATCTCTGCATGATAAGCACTAAACATAACAAGTTCCAAGGACATTTCTGTACTTACTAGCAGGAATTCTTAGAAGTCAACATGAGGTGTCCCCCAAAGACCCATGTGTGCATCCAGCATATCCAAACCAAAACTCCTTGGATTATGGTAGATTTGGATTGCTTTAGGCTTGGATTACCTACCTCAGATCTGCCATCTAGTACAACAGATTAGTGCCCTTAAACGATTTAAAGCATTTCTTTGGTTCATAACTTGCCACCTGTGGGGCCACTCACCTTTGTGTAACCAGCCTATATCCTTACCAGAGCTGACAAAATTTGTTCCTGCACAGGGGTTACATGCTGGGAGCCAGGACTAAGTGCACAGCTACTTTATTTACACATCTAAGTGCCTCTTGGATGATGCTGGTAAATTCATGGACGCTTGAGGTTCCCTGTGACATTTTAAAAAACAGCTTTTATGCTAGAAGATCTTTTGCAAAATACATACCAGCTTAGCCGTCGTGACACTTGCCACACCTCCTTTTAACCATTTAGAGCTTGTGGGACAGTTGTCCTTTGTTTTACTATGAATGTCCCATCTCAGGACGTGCTTCCCATATATTGTGTCCAACTGAATGTAGGAAAAATTTTATTCAGGGGTCATGCATGCCCACACTCTGGAAATAGAGCTGTGAAATGTATAGAGAGCACAAGGCATTTTGCCACTTTCATGTGCTAAAACCTCAAAAGTGCCTGATGTTTATCCTCAGCTGCTAGCATACCTGTGAAGTCCCCCTGCCTTGTACTTCCAGGAGATTGCCAGGTTGGCTGCTAATGTCAGGTAAGAACTGACCTTTTCCCCGATCAAATGCAAACACAGCACTTTTCATGTTTCATTCGGGATTCAAACGCTTTTATTCCATATTGTTTAGCTCCATTTTCTTTGCCTGGCATAGGTTTTTTAAAATGATCTAACGAAAAGGAGTTTGGTCTTAATGATTAATTACTGCTATTGGAATTTGAACAGCTCTTGTTTTTCCAAGTTATTCTTATCAGAGAGACCATGCTTCTGGAAGAGGAACAGAGGCTGCTCCTTTTAGTAAAGCTGACAAAGCAGAAAATGATCAGCCAGCCCTTAACAAAATCATAACTTAACATTTACTTTGAGCCACAGTGGGAGAGACCCAGACTCATAAATCAACCTATTAAGCCTTCAGACATGAGTTTTTGGAACCTCCTAGGCATTTCTGTTTTCTGCTGCTGATAAGAAGCCTTTTAAGGGTGCAAGCTTCATGTTATCATTAAGGACAAGAGCAAGTGATGTTGCTCGAGGCCTGGAGTCAAGGCAGTGAGTGACCTTACCCCTCTAGGAACAAATACCAGTGACTTCAGCTCTGGATGTTTATTATGCATAAGCACAAACTGAAGTGAGGTATCAGTTTATTAGGAGGGAGAAGTTGTCGTGTCTGTGTAGAAGAGGTAGAATTCACTGAATTGTTTGAAGAAGGTACATTGAAGGAATCAGACCCTGTCAGAGCCAAGTAGGTGATTTCAGAGCAAACAAATGCATTCAGTGAATATAGCCTTTGCCCCCTCTCTTTAACAACATGGAAGAAGATGCCGATACTTCATAAAATTATCTCTTTTTTAAGAGAACTTGATCCTGATTGATACTCTGGACTAACCTTTTTCAGACCATGACTGTTTTTCAGGAACAACTAGCAGAGGTAGCAGTGTGCAGCGTAAGTAGCCAGAGGTGCTGGCTCGGTGTGTGTCCCAGGAGCTTAGCTTTGGTTGTGGTGTAGGACACAGCCTCTTAGATCTCTGCATGCTGCTGCTTCAACTTCTTGGAGAGACATGGGGACCATGACTTTGTCCCATTTTGCTTCCTGCATTACTAGCAAGGTGCGTACGGAGATGTCAGGAAATGTCTCTCCTCTCCCAATCTCTTTGAAGAAGGTTTCCAAGGGCTACGCCTCTCAGTGACCCTAGTGCTACTCGTGTGGACAGGAGCTCCATGCTGCCTTTTATTGCAGAGTCTGAAGGTTAAGCCTAGCCGGAGTGGCTGAGAGGGAAGAGTGATTCTGTCGCCTTTTTGCAGTTCATTTCTGCACCGTGGAGGAGAGGAGGCATTTTGGTGTGACTGAAATTGAGCCCTTCAATACGACCTGTGCGCAGTCTTAGTACATGTGCATATCTGGTGGTCTGCAAAGAGACAACAAGCCTTCATGTGAATGTTTAGGGGCAAAGAAAAATCCGAACCGTCAGCACTTAACATCATTTAAACTTGGGAGTAAGGCAGCTAGGATTATTCTTTGTTGTTAACCCAGCTCTAATCCCCTTGGAAGCTTAACGAAAGAATAATTAACCAGTATCTACTACTAAAAAATCAGCAGTATACCTCTTTCCTCATAGAAAATATTAAAATAAAGGCCTGTAGTTATATTGTGTAAAGTCTAATTACTAGGTGTACCATTTCAGACTCTTGTTGGATTGCTATAATGATGGGTAACTGTCTCCTCTTGGGGCAATTTTGTGCAACTTGCTGTTTTGCTTTGTGCAAGCATTGGCTAGAAGCAAAGAGACAGTGCACAGGCAGCTTAGTAATGCAAAGATATGCCGCTGGGCTGATCCTCCTATAGCAAATGGGATGGAAATCTTGTGACTTTGGTAAAGCGATATCCATTTAACCTACAGTGAAATGCTGGCCAGCATTCTTCCTTTTGTCCCACATTTTTCATCAGAATAACATAGGAGCTTAGTACTCAGGGAAAGCACTAGCCTCTTGGTCTTTGTCAGGTTGTGTGCCAAGGGAGAAATGCAAATGGTGGCTCCTCAAGAAAGAGGGAGATCTGTAAAAAATCCCATCACTCCCCAGTCAACGTCCATTACTCTGAAAAGGAACCCACTGCTCAGAAAAGCAGTTGCTTAGTACATAAACAGGCCTTTGATGATAAATGGGCCCTAGAGTTGCAGAGAAACCTATATCTTACTCAGTGAGCTGCCTGGCCTGCAAACTGGCAGTCTCTTTCTCCCCATGGAACAGGTCTTATATCAGCCTGAATTTTTTAGCAATGTGTTACTGACTCCTCTGTGTTTAGGCTGGAGCACCTGCAGAGCTGAACGGACAGTCTGGTCTCTGTGCCCTCTGCTCTCAGGCTGTGTGCTTGCACGGCTGGCTGGTAGAAGAGCAGTAGAATAGGAACCAGATTGTCACCACTGAGCAGAAAAGAGTTTTCTTCTTTATTTGGAGGTGTCAGGGAGAGAGGAGCTCAAATATTAGAGGGTCAGGATGCCTGGGTTGCATTTCTGCCTTTGCCGTATATTCACTGTGAGTTGAGAGGCAAGCTGTTTACTTTTGTGTATTTGCATTTCTCTGTCTGGGCAGTGTGTGTGACGGTCCTTCCTGAGGTGAGGGATGTTATGAGGCTTAATTACCATGTGCGAGGCACTTTGCAAAATACATTGCACCGCTGAAGGTATGAAATGGCAATTAAAAGGAAAAAATAAGGTCTTCCTCTTTCTAATTTTCAGAGGAATGTCTTTGTACTTTGACTTGGTTGCTGTAACCGCAGCCCAGGAGATTTTCTTGCTAAGTAGATGGTGAGAACTGCTTCTTAGTGAAAGAAAAATATCACCTTCCTCAGCCTCAGTCGCCCAAGAATGAGCCTTCTGAAGCTAAAAAAAGAAACTGATTCTTCATCGTTCTCCCTCTCATCCAGCCTGTGGGAGCCCGCAGGTCTATTCAGTCCCACATGCCCAGGAGCAGAAAGCCGCCGGTTATAGGGAAGGGCATGGAGGACACTGCTGTTGGTGAAGTAGTGTTCAAACTCCATGTAGCTGGAAGGATGCCATGATTGCAGTGCCGGGCAGGTAGTTGTGATGTCTCTCCAGGGCTTGGAAGATGGGGGCTCTGGTCACAGGGCCAGTATATGACCTTCACATTTCTGCTTCCCCATTGCCTAACTGGTCATTCCGTCTTTGTGGTGGGGCTGGTGCCATGAGCACTACAAACTTGGCTTGTACTTCCAGCACCTCTGAAAGTATGTGTAATAAACAGAGCACCCCAGGTACCTGTAGCTCTCCAAAAGTGTTAGAATCTATAGGATTTCTCAAGTACAGCTGACACTGTCTGTGGTCTGCTCCCTGCCATCCCAGTAGGTCATGGTATTGGCTGAAAGTCTTGCCTCTTAACTCAGGATCTCTGCTGAAAATCACTTTTATGCTTATAATTCTGGCATTTCCCTACCCCTGAAGATTCTGCAGTGCTTCAGCTCTCGCAGGGTTCACCAGAAATGAAGAACACATGACAAGGCACAGGAGGTACCACAAAGCAGTTCTGCCGCAGAGGAGAACCCAGGGAAACACAGCTTTGTACCTTCCTCTATGTACGTCTTTGTTTGTTTGAAGTTGAAGATAAAACATAAGCCACAGGGCTGGAAGCCATTTTACAGCTCACGGTGTGGGAATGGGCGTGTGTGGGTGTGGGCGTATGCATTGCTTCAGAGTAAACCAAAAGTAAGCCATATTTGTTTTGCACACTTGTTTAAGAGAACTGTGCTGGGAAAGAAATGGTGAGGAACAACAGGGAGTTTGGTTTTGCTCTGCAAATTGTCCATATGTCTTTTGGGGTATTTTGTTCGTTATGTGGTTTATGTACCTAAGTGCAGCTAGTCACTAAAAGCAGGTTGCAGGTCAGACTTGTCCTTCAATGAAAGTAGTGAAGCAAGAGCCTCTTCTCCTACACGTGCTGTTTAAGGAGGCAGCAGTAAGTGATGGGGTCTGACCCCGTCAGTTGTGCAGACTGAACAGAACTGAACAGCCTGAGCAGCTAATGGATCTGAAACACTGAGTTGGAACAGCTCTTGTAAACAGGTTTTCCTATAATACATTTGTTACTCCCAGCCTCTCCTAAGGGTGTTTCTGTGTCTTTACATCCCCTGTCTGCACCTGTGTGATGCAATGCCACACGATGACATTGCTACACAGCACATCCAGCCCACGAAGCGTGAGGGCCACCAGGAGACTGCTGGCAGTTCTTTCCAAGGGCTTTTGCCTCACTGACAAGGACAAATACTAGAGGAAAAGAAAGAGGAAAAACAAAGGGATGGACTGGGAAATGTGGAAAAGTCACAGCGGACAAAGGGACTGCAAAAATACCACCATGTATTTCTCAGCACAGTTTCCATTGCTAAGGCCTCTTCTCCTCCTTCTGCAGGTTTACATGGGCACCTTTTCCCCTCATGGCTGCAGTGAGACTAATCAGACAATAAGGATTACTCATGTGAGTAAAAGCTTGCAGGCCTGAACTGCCAAGTGTTGCCCACACTCATGTTTGCTCTTCCCAGCATTGACCGCACCCTGGGAGATGTGCAGAGGAGTATTTTCCAGGGCCCTGAACTTTTTAGCAGCAGTCGCAAGGTTAATTTGAGCTGTCTTATGACCTTCTGACCCACAACATGCTCTGGGGTGAAAGGTGCTTTGTTCCTTGTCCCAGTTTTGTCTGAGCCTCTGAGGAACGGACAGTCTGAGGAGCTAATGTGCTGTCCAGATAATGGAGAAAGGTCCAGCAATGTCAGCTTTACTTGGCGTTAATGACTGATCCTGAATTTCTGTTTTAGCAGATGGTAGGGTGGAGCAACTCCTTTGCAATGTCCTGTATCTTTTTTTTATAAATGGCTTGGTCAGCTTCATGACCTGGTTCCTATCCAGTGGATGCTTTGGATCAGCTCTAGTCCTGCAATGCTTTGTTGAGAAGAGGTAGCTGAAATGGGGGGATTAAGACAAGACATTTTTCAAATAACCGAACAATCCCCTGCATGTGAGTTGGAGGCAGTAAGGTGTGCTGGATACAGCACTGGCCTTGGAATCAGGACACTGGCTGCTAATTATTGCTAGTTGTTATCTACATGGCTGTATCTCGTACATGGGTTAGGAACCAACAGTGCTTGCTGCCATAAAAGCAGAGCAAAAGGCAGAGTCAGGCCCTCAGGCAGCAGAAATCTTCAAGTATGCCCTGTGGTATCAGGTAGTCCTCATCAACCCAAAGGGCGTTACGGCCATCAGTGCGGCACTGCAACCTTCAGGGCTGATTCAGCAGGTCACATTTATTTGTGACAGAAGTGCATTGCCTGTGAAGCTACAGCGTGGAGTTATTTGGCCCAAATACATTTATTTTATTAGTGACATTTGGTGTGAAGTTTTTGTGTTTGGAAAGTGCTGAGTGGCATAGCACTGTGGCTGGTCTGCGAGCTGCCTTGAAAGAGGCCATTGCAGTCTTGAACTCTTCAAGAGATTTGTCTCGTGAAATAGATGAGCTTTACCAAGTGCTTTCTGTCCTCTGTAAGACTCTTCTTGTTTCTCTTTCATGATAAGAAACAAATGTGGTGTTTGAATGTTTTTGTGATGATTGCACTTTTCATGTCATTTCCAAAGAACTAATTCACAAATAAATTCAGAGATGCCATTTTAATGTCCTCATTAAGTAGGAATGCAGCCCTTTTTGAATGTATGGTATCACTTGTGCCTACTAGGTGTGTGAGGTTAGTTCTCAAAGCAACGCTCAGGAGCAGAAAGTCATGTGGTTTCTTTCTCATGCATTTATGCACTGAGCTGCATTCTCTTAATCCCATCTGCATCAACAGATTGGTGTTATGGAAAAACAGTAATTTCTTTTGGGAAATCATTCCCAGCAGCAGGACAAGAAACAGCACTAGCTGTTACTGAGAACAGTTCTGAAAATTTAAATTTTTCAAAGTGTGCTGTTTGGTGACAAACATCAGGAGTTACAGTTCCATACTCGTCAGAGGTACTGTAACTGATCCTTGCAGCCTTCCTCTGCTCTACAGTGGTTATTTGTCTTTCCATTAGGTTCAGACATGTGAGACCCCATTCCACTCCCAGCTCTGCCACTCATCTTCAGGGTGGCACTGGATTTGTGCTTTACCTTTTCCTAAAGAAAAGACCTAAGAGCTAAGCATTATTTTTTCATAGTTAAGGTGTATGTAAGAGGATCTCACTTTAATTCAAAGTCATTAAAATATTTTCTGTCATGGAACTTAACAGGCAGACATCTTTCATCTGACTGACCCCTGGGGGGGGTATGCTTATAAGAGTTTGTAACAAATGGCTTTTTTAAAGAATGAATAAGTGTTCATAGTTACCATAAGCTGCCTAAGAATTCTGAAAGATCTTATCTTTTTAATGAAAATGGCTCTAGTGTAAATCTTATGCCAGCTCTGAGTTCATGCTGTCACATTTCAGGTTCTTTACCCATGTTTGCTCTTAGGGGCTAGCATTCAAAGATGGATTCACCAAAGATAAAATTTACTTGATGAGACAATTTTTATTTTTCAGTCACTGCCATCTCAGCTTCCCTCCAGGGAAATGAAGAGTACGGTACAATAGCTGCTGTGATTGCTTGCTGGCTGAACAAAGCCATCACAGTTCATGCTGGAGGGAGATGGTACATTGCTATGTTTTTGTAAGGCAGGAATGAGTAAAGTTTATAAGAGTATTCCAGGAAAAGCATTCACTGATTACCTTCAGGAAGATTTCACTGTAATTGTGCACAGCCGTGGTGCCCTTCCCAGTTCCTGAGCTCTGCCACTGGCTCTAGTGATTTCTCCTTCTCATTTAGGCAGATACCCAACATCTTCCGAGTTCCTTCCTCTGGAGAAATAGAGAGGAATGGGGTAGTGGCTGGAAAGAGGATCCTTGGGAATTGTCCCCACATCTTATGCACATGCCTCAAAAAAAAAAAAAAAAAGAAAGGCAACTACGTGGCTGCTAGCCCGTGTGTTTTAAGGTTAAGCCAAGCAGGACTCCTGATGTCTCAGGGCCCAATCTGTAAGAGCCATACATACTGGTCACCTACCTTTATCACCTGACACATTGGTGGGACTGGAGGGCGGTGGTGATGTCCGTTCCCTAAAAGCAGGGGCAGGATTTGTTCCTGAGGTCAAGGGACCAGCTTGCCTCTTTGCCAGATTGGAAGCACACCCTTTCCAACCAGTTTGTTAGCTCAATTATTTAGCAACCTGCTTTGTTTATGCTATAAAACCTGGCTCCTGCATTGAATGTGGATTGCCAGAGGGCACAGGAACAACAGAGTGAGTTGCTTTAAATCCTGTGCATAGACTACATCAAGCCTTAGAGATGTAAAGAGGAGGTTTCTCTCTAGCTGATTTATTCTCAGTCACATTCCTGTGACCCCAGTGGTGGAAACAGGCTGAGCAAATGGGGCAGAATACAGCTCGTGCAATGTGGTTAGAATAGCAAGAGCTCTGGAGCAAAGACCAAAACACATTCTGCACGGCTGGGGGCTTAAAGTCAGGCTCACAGACAATAGGGCCTTTAACTCCCTGCAGATCTTTCACCTGACATTGCCTTTAAACCCTTTTGGGCTCTAACAGAAATGGAGGTGAATTAGAGGGAGATTTTCCTTGAAACCTGAGCTAAAGAGTCTTGAGGATGTTAATACTCACCTTGGGCTCAGACCTGCAACATGCCTTTCATGGTGAGTCCCCATGAGTTCGGTGAGCTACTCCAGGCCTGGAGGTCATGAGGTTTTATTTACTCACTTTACTCACAAGTACTGACATAGTTAAAGGCAAGCCAAAAATGCATGATTTACACTTCAGTTTGGTGCTGACCTGTCCCAGAGTTTGGAAATTGCTCTACTCATAATTTCATTCCCTTTGTCACTTACTGAGGATCTCTGTAGGGCTGCTCAAGCAAAAGGGCATGTGTGTTGCCTGCAATCAGAAGTTTATAGTGCAATGTAAAGTGCAGGGAAATCACTTCAGAAATGCCTTTTGCATGCAATGCTATCGTGAAGGTGACCAGCAGACCTGCTAGGAAGGTTCACCAAAATAAGTGGTTCCCGAGTGACTCAGTCCCGTGCACTGTCAAATATTCTGATCTGATCCAGCAAAGCTTTTAAGATCATGATCAGCTTTAAGAATGTGAGTAGTTCCACTGAAATGATCTGGATTACCCCCATGCTGCTGCGAGGACAGCATGCGCAGCCTTGCGGGATCAAGCCCTTGGATAGAGAGGCCATGTGCTGGAAGAAGGGAGAGAGGTGACTGCTGGCACTCCTGTCACAGAGTAGCGCCCTGGAATTTAGGGCAAAAGCACATTGGACTTTTTTGTTTAATGCCAATGTGCCTCAAACTGTGCACACCAAGATCAACAAAGGAGGCTAAAACCTCTAACACCAGTTTCTCTTATTTGCTGATGGCTATGTCAGGCACAAAATCAAATTCTTTCTGGGTGTCAGGTAAGTCAAAGACTGCAGAGTGCCCCACAAGGGGATTCTTGGGGATTTATGTTCCATCAACAAGACGAGTGATAATTAAAGCCTGAATATTTCTGCTAAGCTGGGGAACAAAAAAGGACCATCTTAATTCCTTAAATTCCTCATGCCAGGCTGTAAAATATATTCCATTCATGCCTGTGTCTTGCTGCTTGTTCTTTCTGTGTCTCTTTCTTTAGTATTCAGCCACCTGTTTGTAACCAGTGTCCTGCAGGTTCTCAGGGTGGCTTTCTTCTCCCCTCTCTCTGCCCTTGGTCTTGTTGCTTTGACACTGAGGCCTTGTTGTCTGCGAGAGACAGTACATTAGAGCTCCCTGGCTTGCCCGGCTCCCATAACTTCATTCTTGGAAAGTTTCTGAGTTTCCCGGGTGATAAAACATGAGCAACATTTGCTCTGACCTGAATCATTTCTGAAGGCATTCAGCCCTGTTTTGTTATGAAGGTTACTCAGGGTGGGTGGTGGGGCATGAGAATTCCCAGTGATGGCAATTCCTGAGAAGTGTCAGAAAGTCGCTGCCCGCACCTTTTACGCTGCAGGATTGTTTTGATTAGTTTTTTAGTGTATGCTGAAAAATACATCTGACAAGCTCGAGGGTGAGAGACACCCGCAGAACAAATCAGCACATTAAAAGATTGGCTGTCGCTACCTTTCCCCCAGCTGTCACCAAAAGGAAAAAAAAAAAAAGGAGGAAAGGAAAAAAAAATCCAAGCCCCAGCTCTGTATATACAGCACCTATCAAACTGTCACAGATCACTGCTATTATAGCTTGGGTTAGAATAATATAATAGTGGAGTGTTTGCTAGACTTGTAAAAACCTCCAGTTATTCACTGGAGACCAAACTAATGAATCAAGCAGAACAGTGTTTAAAACTGTTAAAAAACCTATAAAATGACAAAAAAACCCACCCAGTAAATAGCTCTGGAATGTTGTGGGTTGACTGCACAGGATTTTTTTTTAATTTGCTCTGCATTATTTATCCCCTTAAAATTAATACCGTATGCATGATGGGTGGCTCAGGGCTTTACAGAGACTTAGAGAGAAAGTTCGCTAACAGTTCTCAAGCAATTACTTTGGAGTCTGATTCTGTTCTCATTTATTCTGGAGTAAATGGGAAATAACTGTGTGCACCGCATGTCTATTTCCTTTGATATAGTATATGCCAGGGAATAACAAGACCTTGAATGTCTGGCCTTTGCAAAAAGAGATCCAGGCCAGTCCAAATACTCTCAGTCATTTCATCTAGTTTTTACTACATTTCTTGTGCAGAAGGATCTTCTGCTAGCATCAATGCGTTGGCTTCAGTGATGACATGCTGCATGTCTGCTCCCAGCCCCGGTTCACAAGACCAGCATCACTTCTGGTTGAAATGAAAAAACTTCAGTTTTGAACTTCGGAAATATTCAGTCACAGGTCCAAACGTTTTAAGAAGACCCCACATTTCCTTAATGGCTTAAATACAATACTGGAACTGAACCAAAGCCCTAGTTCTGAAAACCCTCAGACTTGGAGGTGGGCTGTTTTCCTTGATGAGGCTCTGAGAACATGCACTTTCACATTTTTATTCTTGTAAACATTATTTCTCTATAACCAACAGTAAATCAATAGTAACATTGGTGGGTCTGGCAGTCCAGAACCCAGCCAGCAAAACAAGACACCACAGCTGGATCTCTGTGACAGATCTATAAAAACTGTTCCCTCAACCCTTTTGGGGGGAAAAAAAAAAAAAGACATGGAAATTTGGAGACTAAAAATCAAAATATTTCCATTCTAGTTGACTCGCTCTTCCATTCTCTTTAGAAGCCTGGATTTCATGATGGGATGTTATGTCACACATTTCATCACAGTTTATCTGCCTGGAGAGAAGAGGTAGGCAGGCTGTCATGAGAGATGTTGCCTGACCAAACGTGGTAACTGAACAGCAATCTTCACAGGACAGTGCGGTGTCATTTCCCAGTCCCATGACAGCAGTCGGATGGCACTGGCTTTCTTCATGACAATAATCATCATTTTCTGCTCAAAAAAAAGCATTTACTTTTTAGCTTGAACAATCATTTCCTCTTAGAAACACATGAAAACTTTGAAACAGGATCATTTAGCAGCCAGGCTCCCGTCATACATATTGACTTTGCCTTTTGTGAACCTTACCAGCACATTGGCAGCTCCTGCCAGCGTGGCCGAAGGTCATTCTGCAGCATCTCTGCCATCAGGAAACAGGAAAGTTCATAGCTAATATTACGCCAAATTAACAGACAGGGTTTTAATGCAACATCAGTTACATATGAATACTTCTGGAAAGAGTCATGGTCCTGCTTTAAGCAAAGCTCTTGGGCATGCACTTCAGGTTAACATAAGTACAAGTGCTTTCTTGTGTTGTGTCTTGGAAGTGATGAATGCCTAGCTGCCTTAATTTTTCCCTGAATTTGCTTTAAACATGAAAAACCTTGGCTGTGACAGGTAACTTGGAACCTTTTCCTGCATAAATTTTGTCACAATGGCAGTAAGGCAGACTGAAGAAAGCCACCAAAGAAATCTTAGCAGGAGTTTTAAGCTATAATACCCAATGAACTTGTGAAAAGCTTATTCGATGTGACATTGTGAAGCTTCACATTTCATTATTAACCTCTCCAAGAGGTGAAGGAGTTTGTGGAGATCTATCAGTATCACTGTTTTAAACAAAATACATCATCCAGGTAGACGGTTCTGCAGGAGAAAGATTTATGTGAGATCTAGTGACCAAAGAAAACTCTGGCAAGTTGCTTGCCACTGAGATGCCCTCCTTTCAGAAATCATTTTGCCTCCAACGAATCAGGATTTTACTGTGCCACTGACGGAAGGAAGTAGAATGCTAGATGGGAACCTTTGTGCCCTCTCGGCAAACATTTGATTTTCTTTTAGAAGCAAAACCACGATTTTCCATCTGGTCATGATTTGTGGGACTGCTGAACCCAATTTGCTGAGTGGATCCCCGTATGAAGAAAGTTGGGTTGTGGTCCTTTTCAGTCAGACAGACACCTCAGCCACCTGCATTCAGGAAAGCACGTAAGCCTCTCCGTCACACCAAGCCTGTGTGTGTCTTATTATAGTGGACTTCAGACCATGCTGCAAATTAAGCATGTGCACAGAATGTAGGGACGTGCTCAACAGCCAGTGCCGGCTTCAAGCACCCCCCCAAATTAGGGTTCAAAAGTAGAAGCTGATAGTTCTTTCCATGTTCAGGGTGACAGGGTGTCGGAGGAGGTTGATAAGAAAGATCATGCTCCTGTCCTGTGCTGCATCAAAATTAGAAATGGAACTTATCTACACAAGGATCCTGAGTGCTGGATGAGAGAGTAAACTATTTTGCATGTAGAATAACTGAGTGAAAAGTTGTGTTATAAGCATGCCCGTTTTTCTTTAGAAGTATGGAGGTTCTCAGCTATCACAAATTGCATAATTTGAGTTTCCCTCAAAGTTTTCCGTTTATCAAGTCATTCAGTCAGTATCTTTGGTGAAATCGTCCAGGAGGAGCTGTTTCTGCAGTGAGTCCTATGTATGTGAAAACCCAGTGAGCAAGGTGGAAGGTGTTTCTGAGGGACTTATGCCCAGCTGGAAGAAGCTTGTCACCCAAGGCCTGCTGGGTGTCAGCCTGCAGGCAGTGATCTGCCCTGTATTCAGAATCCTTTTGCTTTAGGATTAAAAGTAAGGGGGTGGCTGAAAGTTTTTTAATTAATGCAGCTTTCTTAAATAGCTGGCCAGAGTTTCTGGACAATTTGTGTCTTCTGTTTGGTCAGGTAACTCGAATGCTATCACTATTTGTAATAACCCATGCTTTATCTGTTAAGCAATAGAAAGGTTTCAGCTGGGTGTAAAACACTGATAAAGGTGCTCACTGATGTATTTGCCTAAGTAGGATGTATTTCTAAAAAAGAGATGTCACAGCATTTATAAGAGATCGTGTTCTCTTTTTCTTACCACAAGAAGTGTCTGAATCACAGCCTGACCATGTTTTCTGCAGGCAGAATAATTCAGATTAAGAAGCTAAATGCAGCTCTTTTGTTGCAATAGCAGGAAGTTTACATTGCCTTAAAATGTTCTGCTGCCTTCCCTGTGGTTGGAGTGCTTTTGCTTCGATCATTGTTAACTGGCTTTATTTAATTCCTTGGAGTCACACAATGCATTGCCTTGTCATGTCATGTGTATCAAGATCCACACTTTATTCTCAGCATCACGGTTACCTTTGCAACTGCTTCTTACTTGACGTCATAAGGGTTTCTCTACTATAATAGAAATGATGGCTTGACGAACTTTGGAGGATGGCATGTGCTCAGAAATGCCCGATAATAGCATCACCCTGCCCACTTACCTGAATTGAAGCCAGTAGCAGAGATAGATCCTGCTTTTCCTCTGACGTTTTATGGGAGCTTGCAAATTCTGACCACGGAGCAAGAATTAGAGGATGTCTCATTTCCCTTTTGGGAGTACCATTGGCAAGGGCTTATATTCAAGATTTGAGATGGGAATGAATACCCTGCCATTTCTGCCCTGTCGTATCTTATTGTTTAATTACAGCATTACACAGAGCTCCCGTGGGGTCTCATGAGTGCGTGGACAGGTGATGTTAATCCAATCAAGACAAATTCCAAGGCAAAATCTTTTAGCGCCCTCAGGAGGGGCATTGGAGGAGAGCCCATGCAGCGATCCATCTTGTTGTGAAGTACTAGCAAGGCCGGGGTTGGCATCCACAGTGATCTTTAATCCAGGGTGTAGCTGCTTTCAGCGTTAGCAGCTTCAGAGATGTATATGATGAGGAGGGAGGAACCATACTTGGATAATTTGACAGAGAAACTGGCTACCTGGCAGTCTAGTGACCATATGTAATTAAAAACATTCCTGTCTCCAGCACAAGGCTTGTGAACCTGTCCTGGCTGTCTGTAATTAGAGATGTTGAGTAGATATATTGGTTTTGGAGTGAGATTATTGGTACTTTCCTTGCTTCTGGTCCTCCTGTTTAATGGTGGCATGTTCTTTGGGACGTCCGGAGGAGTTCAGTATCAGAAGTGATGAGGGAAAGAGCAGAGCAGGAAACGGTGTGAACAGGTTGAAGATCAAAGGAGAGCACTGCTCTGCTGCTTGTGTACTTGTCTAAGCTTGTGTAAAGAAAACATTTTGAATTTCAGCACATCGTTAATGAAGCTCGAGGTAGACTGATCTCCTGTTACTAATACAGTAAGAAGACATAGACCTCTTGCATGGCGAGGGGAAAATAACCATAAATTTAGCAAATCCACACTGTACCAGGACAGTGAGAGGGCAGGGCAGAGCTCGCTTGGGAAAATTAACATGTTCCTCCCAGAAGAAACTTCCGCCAGAGCAAGCACAGCAGATTACGGTAAACTGGTGGATTACAGCGAGCTCCCACGCCGAACCTGTAATGACCTTGTGCCTTCATTGTGCTCAGCCCTGCTTCCCATCCCAGCCCTGACCTACAGACCAAGCTTTCAATCAAATGGGATCCTTATCTTTTTCTTTCTTTTCCAAAACTGTGTGAATGGCTGAGCAGGACTCTTTGAAGTCAGTGAGGTCTGCAAACTGCTCTGTGCTTTTGAAACTCAGGCCATGAATTTAGGCACCTGCTTTTTAAAGATCTTTATCTATGAATTTAGCAGTGCTTCAGGCTCCCTATCTATGTGACAGGTCAAATAATTCCTGCTTTCTTCAGGATCTGAAACAGGGGGACTGGGGCAAAAATGACCCTATCTTGTAGGAAAATCTTATTTAACTTAATGTGGATGCATACATGATGGACCTAACTGAGCCACTATCTTTCAGAATATAGTAAGGAATGAAATCCTTTTCATAAATGTTTTATAGTACCCTCTATGAGAAAATTAATAATTTAATTTCATAGGATGGCACAAAATATGCGCAGAAGCCTTATCATGTGTGATTCAGTAAAGTGACCTTTTCTCGTAAGGTTTTCCTTGTCTGCCTTTTTTTGGGTTTCTTTTTCTCTGCGGTTTCTCTGTCATTTCTTTCTGGGTTCCCGTATTAATTTCTTCGTACTGCTCCCTGCCTTCTTCATCTCTTTCTCTTCCCCTCTGGGGCAGCTGAGAAGCAGCAGCAGAGGAGGAGAGGGACCCATGTGACAACAGCTTTTCCCCAGTCGTCAGCCCTGCAGTATCACTCCATACAGGGAAGCAAAGGACCTTCCTAGGACTGGTTCTCATTGCTAGAGGAGAAAAGGCAGTATCTGAAGAGGCAGCATCTGAGCCAGGAAAGACCAGGCTATTACCCAACCGCAGCCTTTAGTTGCCAATGTAAGGGCTGGGTTGAGAGCACCTGTAGGTGTGGTTGTGAAACCGGCAGTAAAATTTGTTTCCAATCTCTCTTCTTATTAGAGACCACACAGGGTAACTGATCAAAACCAGAAAAGATGTAAGAACTGCTGGTATTGCCAGTTTCTTTTTATTATCATTTATCAAGGAGCTGTGAAACTGAAATAGGAGCTTTTATAGTTATTTATAAGAACATTTCAGGCTCTGACTAAAGTGTCCGTATGGGGCTGGGATAAATCATCACTCCTTTGTGCAAGTCTGTGAGGCAGCGCTGATCTGTTTGAGCTTTCACAGCTCAGGATCACTAAAACATGGGGGCCTGCCATTAGCTTCATAGCAGATGGCAGTGCTTTTCTAAGGGGTAACAAACAATTCAACTTTTCCATCTTGCATCCCTTCCGCTCTCCCGTCCCTGTTTTAGTCACCTTGCTCTCCTTTACTTGTGTCTCATCAGCTCAGTGCCTGCAGCAATGGCAATTACTGCAATGTGAGCATACAAGAAGCTATGGCTGTCTGCTGGCAAGTGGAGCTCTGTCATTATTACTGCCTGCCTGTTAAAAGGGTGAGCAAGGCTGGCTCCTTCTCTCTTCCTGGCCTACCTTCCCGTGCGCTGCCTCGCCTTCCCCATCACAACCTGCAGCGCTGATGGTGAAGGTACTTTACCCTCCTCGCTGAGAACAGCTCCCTGGCAGAGCTCACGATGCAGTCAAATCTGCATGCACTTAAGAAGATCCTGGCCTTCTGGACCGCATCGCGACGGTGCGTACCCCAGCTCTGCAGGTTTGATGAGCTTGTGCAATTTTTACAGTCGATTTGGCGTTTTACACCCCGCTTGGGCACACCGGATCTTTTGCGAAGCATTCCCTGGCAGGCCTTTCACTGTGGCTTCCTCATCTATCATGAAAACTTTTGCCCCCTTTGGTGACAGCTGAAGGCACGTCACTGCTACTTGTTTTGTCTATCTTGTTTTGTGAGGGATTGGACGCTCAGAGACATGGTGAGCTGGGACACTGAATTTTGCTGTCACCACTCATTCTGTTCCGTGTCGTTTTCTTCTTCTCTTAAGCATGGACCTGTATAGGTCAACACAGCTGAATCTTTTATGCTGATACAACCAGCTGTGCATAGGAAATGGTATTTTTCTGTGATGCAGTTGCAGCCTACATCAGGCCCACTAGCAGCAGCCTGTGAATGGTGCTGTCAATGGGCTGGTTTGTTTTCTTCATTTGTCTCGTGCTCAGTCCCTGCCAAGACTCTATACTGTCTCCGTATTGTGACAATGTATGTTTCTGTTGTTGAATGTATGGTTAGAGATGATGACCAGTTGATTGGAATAGCATCACATCACGCTGGAAGCTTGATCGCAGGTGAGCATTGTGTCATTCAGACAAGTCCTGTGTTCGCTTGGTTTGCGTGTTTGATCAACAGTCATATGAAGTGCATAATATTTGCTCCTTTTCTGTTGGTTTGTTTATGCAGGGTCTGGGTATGAGATTCAGTAGTTAGTTGAAGTACTAGAGACTGCAGAGAGATCTGTTTTCCAGACCCAACACTGAATTTGCAATCTTCCAGACTCGATTCTAGAAAACAATCTGCTTTGCCTTTGCACTGATGCAGAAATGACCATGGTGGCACTGAGTATTTTCACCCAACAGGAGTTAGGACCTAACCATACCAGGTGTGGAGCCACCTTGCTTTATAGCAACAACGTATCTTATAATTTAATCTTGACCTTATAAAATTACAGGACACCTTTCTTTTCTGCCAGGGCGCTCTGCCTGCCAGTGTCACCATACTTAGTGCAAATTGCTCTGAGATATTTTGTAGGGTGGACTCTCTCTTCTTGAGAGTGGATTGAGGGCACGGGCTCGTTTTCAGTGGCTGCTGATCAGCTGTTAATTGGTTGGTCTTTCAGAGCTCTGTTGTCACATAGTCTTGAATTACTGTGTGATTCCTGAAGACATCACTGTTCAAGTGATTACTTTTCTTGGGTTACAAATGTTTGGAAATTAAAATATAACTGGCTTGGCTTTTCAGAAATACTGAATATCTATGACAATCCTAGGGAAATCATCATGAGTTGCAGCTTAGGCACACTTAAACCTAGGTAATTTTATTTAGATGTCTAAGATTTTAGGGGTTTTACCCAACTCTAGATTAAGTCATTCTGTACCACTTAGAGATTCAAGTGTTTCTTGTTTGTTATTTACTTCAAGTGTGAAGTGTGAATTCCTCTACTAGGCCTCTTCCAATGTAAATAAACCGCAATTTCTTTTAGTGATGGAAGCTAACAAGAGTTTAATTGTATGACAGCACAGGGCAACTGACATCATGGTATCACAGCATCGGTGTTGCGATGCTGAGCGGCTCCCCGGGCGGCTGTAGCAGAGGGCTTTTCCCTCTGTCAAAGCCGTCAGACCACAGGGCTGAGTAACAGATGGGAAATGGCAGGGGAGGTTCAGAAAGCGCCGTCACAAAACATCTGAAAAAGTCCATCAGCACAAAGTGCCAAGACCAGTAACTGCTCCTTAGAGGTTGGTGCTAAAGGAAACAGGTTCTTGCCACTGAACTGAGCCTTGGCCTTTTTTTGCAGGGTGTTAGCCACATCCTTATTATTTTCCTTTGCCAGTCTTGAGGTCACACCTTCCACCTGTGGATGAAACAGCCCAGGAAGGATAGTTGCTCGATGGCAACCATGTAATGCTGAACACCTCCACCATGTTCGTGGGGCCAGCTCTTCCACAGGTTGCCTGGGAAGAACAGAAGGAAATTGTTTCCAGCCATGCCTTGTTGTACCACCTGGGGTAGCGTTGGTGGGAAGAAAGCCTCCAAGCCAGGCGTCACCAAGTAATGCTGACCTAATTAGGAGCAGAAATAAACCCTTATATATACACATGTTGCAAGTGACATTTGGCACTTTCCAAATTCTCCATCTCTCAGTCTGGAGAAATAGCTGAACAAATTCTGTTCACCGTAATTTCAGCAATAACGTGCAACCACAAGATTTATAAATGACATTGTATTGATAAGCACAGGGGAAGGCTTTTTAGACCTGTTGACTTGCACATAGTGACTCGATTCATACAGTGGAAGCAAAACTTTATCCAACTGTAAAAGTGAATGTAGGCACTTAAAATTCTAGTCGGAGGGTTTTGAAAGTTAAAAAAATAAAGGTTAATTTAAGTGTGCCTTTACATATGTGGTAAGTGTGGTTGTCATTTCAGGAAGTAATTGGTAAGATGTCTCATGGAGGACTAATAACAGGGTAGAGCAGGCAGAGTCATCGTTCTGTGAAATAGCTCTGTGTCCTCAGAGCGGGTATAAACAGTAACTACCAGCAGTGCAGGACACAGACTTACCACAGGCTTGTTCCTGTTTATTACAAATAGGTAACCCACAGGATTCTTGTTCTTGGGAGAGGCTGAAATGAGCTCAGCCTATTCTGAGGCAGAGCAAGAAGACTTTCCTAAGGGATCTCATAGGATAACAAATTAATTTCATCAGCATCTTGAAAATGTCTCAGACCAAGCTCATTGCTAGAGAGCAGACCAGAGTAATGTGTTTCAGTGGTTCTGTGGAGCTGGTCAGTGGCATGTCAAGTCTTTTACAAGAACGTACTTGGCCTACAAACTTGGTAATGGTAATTTACAGATCTGCATCCACCTTTGCTAGCTTAGAGGTTTTCAATTCTGTGGCTTGTAGCTGTGTTGCGCTCCCATTGCTAAATTATTTGTAGTTGAGGTTCCCTTTTTGGTTTTATTGGTTTGCACAGTGGTTACTTGTGAAACAGCATGTGAAAGAAATTGAATTATTCTTCTTACCAAGACTTTGAGGGATACCAAGCATATTTTGGCATCCAGACCTATTAAATTCAGGCAAGCCTTAGGCACTTGTCTTTCCCTATTGATTAGATAATATTCCTCGTTTCAGGAAACAAATTCTAGTTGACTTTAGCCCTTGTCACAGAGATAGGATCCGTGCATACGTGGGGCAACTGCGATCACAGCTCCCATATTTTGACAGAATTAGATCTAAATCAGAAGCTTCACACTCCTGATACCTTTTGAAGAGTTCTTTGTTTTCTCTCACACCATTCAAACCTCTTGTCTCTGTTTTTGGGTGACTTCATGGTGACCCTGCGGACCCGGTGGTCAGGGTGCTGGGATCCTGCCAAAAGGTACAGAAGGGGTGGGGACCTCAGCATCATGAGCTTACGTCAGAGTTGTGCAAGCTGTGTTTAATTGCAGATTACTAGGTGATAAGAGTGAGTGCTCCTTAC
Source organism: Buteo buteo (assembly GCF_964188355.1). NCBI lineage: Eukaryota > Metazoa > Chordata > Aves > Accipitriformes > Accipitridae > Buteo > Buteo buteo. Next base: position 83,701,309 of record NC_134171.1, on the reverse strand, counting down.
TTGCTATTAAATTAGATTACACACCTCTTAGTGAGTTTGATGGAGAGGGCGGAAGAGATGGCAGCAGCAAAAACATGCTTATAAAGTAGAACAACTCTTAGGCAGAGCAAACCAAGAGGGCATGTTACATGTGCAACATGACACGGTGTGTATAATAAATCTGAAACTGACTCCACAGAGGCTGTGATGCAGTTAGGAAGATGGCTATATTAGATAAAGCTTCAGAAGTTTTCATCAGCAGGACACAGGCAGTGGACTCAAAGTGGGTTTATAAGAGGCAGCTTTGCTTGTGGGCAGCTCGCTCTGTGACTGCCCTAAATGAGCAGCTGTGACTTAAAACAGTCAGAGGCGCAGCACTGTGTTTGATGGGGCTGTTAGCAGACCTGTATCCTTCCTCTCCTTGAAGATGTTGTAAGGGCAAATGCATAAGGATGGGATGGACATATTTTCTGTGCTCTGGTGGCTCTGCCTTTCTCTACCACTTTCCCTGAGTTTTGTCAGTAATTCAGTGTAAATTACCGCTCATGGAAACAGCGAGCATCAACAGAAAGCCACCTCTCATTAAATTTTGGGCTACTGACTTCACATAGGAATGCAAGCAAAACCTCCATTTGTTTCTTAAACCTTTATAAAGCCATTAAAGTAGGAGTGACCACTGACCTAGAAATACGGCAGCTGCATCTCTGGCAATTGCTAAAATAGCCTCTCGGTGACCTAGTTTCTCCTAGCAGTGAGCATCACGCTGCACAAGCGTGAATCCTTCCTAGTAAACTAATCAACAAATGCTTCTTGCCACTGAGGTTTTGGAGAGTGCAACCTCATTTGCAACAATGAAGTGGTAAAATGGGAGGAACCATAAGGCTTATAACTGCTTGGAAAAATCTGGCTTTAGATAAACCTCAAAGGCAAGAAACATTCAGTCGTGAGGGAAATTTTTCAAAGTGTCTGAACAGCTGCTTCAGATTTGAATGACCAAGTCCCTGCTTTCAGACACAGCCCAAATTACACAGGACCCGCTAAAATTGTGAACTTCTGAGTTGCTGGATGTTTTGGGAAATGTGACCTTGTATCTGTTGTTTAATCCCAGAGCTGCTGTGCAGTTTGCTCTTCCAACCACACAAATATTACAAGGGAGTGTATACTGTAGGCTTTCAAGATGCAAAATCCAAATAAAACACTACCCTGATTTTCAGACCTTGGGGGAATTTCTCAGTGTTTCCTCCGTCTTAGGCTGCAGTTTGCAGAAGTGACGGAGCGTGGAGTAGAGCAGAAGTTGATAGCCTGCCTGCTGTGCAAGCCCTGTCTGTCTGTACATGGATGTCTCTGATTTCCATTCTGCATCTTTGTTAGCCTTGGTAATAGCCTTCCTTTTTTACACATAGCTATTAGCCTGACCTTATCTCTGTAGTTAACAATATGATACATTAGACATGCACTTACGAAGCCCCTGAAGAAGCTGTCCAACCTAACCAGCACACAACAGGTTAGGGAATATTAAATGTAAGCCCTTGGGAACTCTCTCCTATAAGCTTATTTTGTTTTAATTATCTTTCTTGCTTTCCCATTTTGGTTTATGCAGAGCAACAGTGACATCCATTGGCCTATTAAGCTAATCAAAAGTACTGTACACACAACATGTATTTACTCAAGGTGGAGGCCTCCGGCTCTATGGTTTCTCATTTAAAGAGCAACTGCTTGCTCTCCAAAACAACAGCCTCTCTCCTCCTATAGCAACCTGTTTGCATCCTTGTTTCAGATAGTCACTGATTCTTCACTCCTGCTAGGATGCTTAAAACATACTTTTAAAGACGTAGCTTAAAGCTAGGATTCCCTTTTCACGAGAGATACCAAGGCATATAGAGGCAAAGCTGCAGTTACCCTGGAAGCAGAATTGTGGCAGCTCAGAGCTGGTCTGGTGACCTTGCTACGCGTGCCTTATGCATGAGAGATTATAAAATGCTGAATTCTTTGACTAATTTTCAGCACTGCATAACCAACCCAGGTAGGCAAAAGTTAAAGTAATTTTGCTTCAGCTTATTTGCTGGTGATAATATGTTAAATTTCAATTCCAAAAATAAAAATGTTTTATTTTAAAAGCTGCAGCCTTTCTTGGAGACAAGAAGGTTTAGAAGGATCATAGAAGAGAGAATTGAGAGAGACTAGGACATGTGGTGGAAGAACTGACAGCCGGAGAGTTGTAAAAAAAAAAACAGTGAATGAAAGACACAAAGTCTGAAATAGAGGATTCGGTGACAAGAACCAAACCAAACCAAATTATTAATCTCAGAGGGAAAGCTGGCGGATTCTGATTTCATTCCAAAAAACCTGAAAACAGTTCAATTTATTTTTAACCTTGTAAGTGAATCAGTAGATGTTTCCCGCAGACATTTCATTGAACAGAACCAGTGTCTATAGTAAATTTTTGACCAGCTATAGTTACAATCCCATTTCAAGGTCAAACAACCCGTCTCTGAAAGGGAGTCTATGTGAGAAGGAGGATTGAATTCATAAGCCTGTGGGCCCATTTTCGGTGCCCCATAGCACAGTGCAGCTATTGCAATTTGTATCTGCAATGAGGTGCAGCCTTTCCCTTGTGACTGGGACAACTGGAACTTTACCCAGCAAGGTCAGCACAGGGGTTTTCCCTTCCAGCATTACCAGAGACAGAGGGAAAAAGAAGTTATGCTGATTCATGCCATCTGATTTGGAGCCTAGTTCATAGCTCTTAATTAGGAAGGAAATTGTAAGTAAGTGCTGCACATCCTTCTTTGGAGCAATCTTAACTGAGGGGAGCTGGAGGTACTCAGCATAAGGTGTTCCATCCATTTCAGCAGCTTTGGATCAGGCATCATGTCCACAGCACCTGAGAAGAGGGATCTTCGGTTTATGTAGATGATAATTTCAAGCGGGAGAGCCCACAAAACATTTCCAGGTGATGCTCAGTGTTTTGGAGAATTTCAGACTGCACTTTGTGGATGTGTGCATAGTGAGCAGGAGGGAAACTCATGAAGAAGCTTTGCCTCCTATCCCTCCAAACTGCAACAGGCTGGAAATGCTTTTGTCCAGCTTATGTGATTTTAGCCCTTAGAGGATCTTTCCTTTACTTGCATGTCTCTGCTTTGCCACTTTGTACGGTCTCACAGCTTGCAAATCATTCTGCTGGATATTTTAGATACTGCCATCTTACACAGATCAATCCAGGCAGTCTGTTCCCTTTCGATACCCTATTTTTGCCCTGCCTGACTTTGGGGACTTCTCTGCAGAGATTTGCTGATGCTTTCCTTGCTTTCCCACCTCCCTCTGAAGTGCTTTCATGCCTCTCTATGGATGCTTGTCTGTAGCTAATGCCAGTGCACCGTTGCTATGCTTTCATGGACTGAAAGCAGAGCACATCATTTCTTTTTTCAGCTCTCTTACTCATTCTCTGGCTGATTGCTCTCTTTCTCACACACAGCTGCTTTGCAGGTCAGCTACATACAGCTTTTGGGATTGCAGGGGCTGATCTTCCCAAGCCATTACCAAACGGTGGAATTTCCCTGGGTGTTGACTTTCTGATGCCTGTTGAGTTCCTTTTCTCATTCCTGCAGTATGCGGTTTCACAGGGAGTGGCTGTCTGTTGGCTCAAGTTTCTTTGACTATACTTTGTATACATTTTCCATGATCAGGGAGGAAGACGGAGCACAGGGTAAAATCCTGCTGTTTGCGGATAACAACGGATAACATTGTTGTGCTAACAGACATTTGCATAAGAGATATGAAAATGGCCCCATTCATACCCTTCTGTGACAGCGCTGGGTCTTGTAACTGCTTTGAAATTTGAGGTGTGTTGTTGCTCAATTGCATAAGGCAACCGGCATTGCCACAGCTTTCCGCAGGCTGCAAGTGCACTGGACTTACCTGTCCTGGGTCAGCCTGCCAGCAGTGGGAGGATAAGGACAGCATTCCTGCCACTGCTGCAAAGCTCCCGGCATCCTGGGGGAAACTATAGACTGCTTATGGGTGTCTCGTCTACAGATTTCAAAAGATGGAAGGGAAAATACCATATTTGCGCTCCAGAGCAGGCTTAGCCCTGTTCTCACCCATAAAGTAGGGATGATTTAGTGAAAAAAAAAAATAAAAATCCAAATGCCTTTTGGTAACAAATAAGCCCAAAGGTGGTCTTCTTTCTAGAGAAAATATTGACATTTCATTGAAAAACAGAATACCCCAAAAGTGGAATTGCATATATAGCACCATGCACGGCAAAGACTGCACCAACCAGTTTTTATACCTGTGAGACCTGCATTTATTCAGTCTTTCCGGTGAAGACAAACAGGGTTATCATTCTCAAGTGTGCTTGTAGCCTGCAATGAAAGGAAGGCTTTCTTTCCCATTGCTAAGAGGAACCAGGGCTGATGCTCTCCTATCACATAGGGACCTTGTTCTGTCTGCTTGTCCCTAATTAATAACATCCTGTGCTGATTACTGGTGTCACACAGTAGCTTCCAGTACTGCCCACTCAGGTACTTCATTTTGCTTGTGCTGCTACTCCAAACTGGCAAAATGCAGTAGATTTGAGGCAGCAAGGAAGCTTTAATTTAGAAAATTATCTCTTACATGGAATTCTGCTAGGACCTATTTTAAGACTTGCATGGGTGTCTAAGGTGGCACGATGTGGCCCATTTCTCTGCCCTGCCTGGGATACCCCCATGGTTATAGTAGGAATGAGTCCCTGCCGCGGGCTTTCATGACTCTGCCCTAGCGAAGGGGAACTAGATGTTTTCTCATTTGCTGAGCTCCCAGTGTTTCCGTGCTCTCATTCACTGGAGCTGTTTGCACGTTTTCAGCAAATAATGCTTTATTACTGTCTTGGTGAAAGGAGGAAGGCAAAATTTAAAAAAAAAACAAAAGAGAGAGAGAGAACATCTTGTGAACCTGCTGTTCTCAGATCTCTCCGATAAGGACAGTTCCAAGTGCGTGAGAAGTTTCCTACTTCAAGATTTATTTACTTCTGAAAGAAAAGCCACCTTCATCTCATTATTTTATTTTCAATACAGGTTTTAATTTGGTGAGAAAATATCTTCCCCATAAAGAACCTATTCTGCCTCATTAACTCCTATAAAAAGCATCCCCCCCAAGCTTGAAATGTTAAAAGAAGCATAAATTAAGGCTAAGTTTGTTGTTTGCTGCTTTAATCAACAAACAACCTTAAAAGGGACCCACAAAAGCTTCTGTAAACTAAATTTATTAGTGAGCAGGAAAACAGGCCTTCAGCTGCAACCTCCTCCCCTTCACAGCCCCCTGAATTTGGAGGGGGGTGGGTTTTTGGAGTGACTGGTTTTGTTTACAGTGTCTTACTCTCTTAGGCAGGTTGTTGTGGTCCCATGGATCTCTGTCAGACTTTTGTGATGCAGCTGAACTGAAGTGACTTGGGACAGAGTCTGTTAATTAGGTCTTCAAAGGCGCCTCCTTTTTTTTCTCTGCTGTACAAATGTCCTTTTTTCCTCTTCTTTTCCCTAAATCTGCTTGTCAGTGGCTCAGAAGGAAAGAGGAGGTTTCTCACAGCAAGAGAAAACTGCCATTCTATCTGCTTTCCTTTCACCTCTCCAGGATGCTAGAGGAAAAGTAGATGCACATCTGTTTTCTGCCCTTTTCCTCACCTTGATACATTTAAGAAGTCTTCCTCTGTTTCCTCTTTATGCTATTATCATTATCATCATTTATAACGTAGGGATATCTCTGCTCACAGAGTGGTGCTCACAGTGACTGCAGTACCAAGAACTGGAGAAAAGCTTAGGGACATAATCTAGAAAGTTTCAGTGCAGAGGGCAGGACAGTTGGATAAAAACATTAAGAATTAACTTTCCTGAGCCAGCACATGTGAATATGTAATTTCTTTCCGAATTCCCCGTGACGTAACAGTGAGCTTCTCTACAAACCTCTTGCATTCAGATTCATTTCAATCTTAAACTAATTTTTCACTGGTTTCATTTTGGAGGAGCCACCATGAGAAAATTTAATAATGGATTTTGTTCATTGCTGCAGTGTTTGGACTTCCTTGCTTCTTAATTTTTTTCACAGCAATCTTAAGTTCAGTCTGAGATACGCAGTGTAAGAGAGATCCAAGAAAAATCACTTGGGTTCACTGGAAAAAATGGCATTGACCCATTAGAGAGCGGTTTCTGATATTTATCTGAACACCTCCTCACCTTCCAGGAGTTAATTTGAATTGGAGGTGAGCCAAGATGGGGAGTTTCTCTAAACTTCCCCCAGCCTTATGGGCTTGGATTCAAGCAGTCCTGGCTCTGAGCAACTTGTGGTTCAGGTTTGCAAGATCGAAAGGCAACTGGGCACGTTTTGCAAAACCTGAACCTCCTCTGGAGTTTTGCTCTCCTCTGATTGATAGCCCTGGCTCCAGCCCCTCCTTGCTCTCGCTCTTCATGGTCTGTGGGTAGGTCAGCGTTGCAAACAACTCCTCAAAGGAAATCATCCTTCTTCAATGCAGCCCATGTCTTATTTCAAAAACTCATTTCCTCTGTCCATCCCACGCCTTCCCTTCCTCTACCAGCAAACGTGACACAGGTCTCGCATTTCGCACCAGCTGCCTGAGCAAATGCACAAACTGGTCCAAATTTACTGTAGCCTGGCATCTGCATTGGCCAGCAAGCCAGCGACATAAATCACAAGCACAAGACAGTTTCCTTTTGGGGCATTTGATGTTGTCCTTTCATCCTTCAAAATAAGATCTTTTTTCCATTTCTGTGAACCAGCTGTAGCCCAGTTTTGTGTCCAGCAGTTCATGTTGCGAGAAACAAGAGGACGGGGAGGCAGAGGAGCACAGCATGATGGGGGGCGTGGGGATCTGGGGTTCTGTGCTTTTCCAATGCCATGCCGCTCTTCCAATGCCATCGCCGGGGCACGTGGGCATGCGGTGCTCCCTTGCCTTGCAGGAGACATCGCAGCTTTATTTAAACAGGAAGAAGGAAGTTTTCTCAGTTATCCAGTGCCCTGGGAGCATGCTGTTCATTGAGCGTGGCAGTACCTGGGATCCAGGCACCCGGGAGCATGGGGCCACGGAGGTGGAGAAAAGGAGCACCAGCTCCCACTGGCTCTGGCACTGTTGAGCATTGCTGTGATGCAGGGCCCAGGTGCATCAGGGTGAATACAGCCTCCCAAAAAATGCACTTGGCATTCATGTTTTCTGTGATACCTGGGCTTTCTCACTCTGCCAGTTAGCCTATATCTTTCTTTAATTTGCTGCTGGTCCTCTGACGAGTCCCTTAATATTTATTTCCCTTTGGATTTTTTGCTGTTCATTTGGGCATTTGGAGGGGGTTTTGTGGCCACTAGAAAAAAGCAAAAGAGAAAAAAACTCCCAGATTAATAGTCTGAGTCCTTTGTTTCCCCACAGCACAGTTATTCCTGTCATCTCTGGTGAAATACATGGGGAAGAGGAGGTATACGGAGTTATTCATGGCATCAGATTGAAAAATGTGCTCAAGTGCTTTGCAGGTCTAGGGCAGTTGTACCCACTTACCACGTACATGCATTGATCCTCCTAATACGCAATGGCCTCAGCTCGAGGAAATATGCTGTGTTTATTCTTCCATCTCCATTACCAAGTCCATCAGTGACATGAACTGAAGCAGGTAATAGCTTGAAAGCCTCCATGACCCTTAGAAATGCCCCTAGTCTGCATTTGACAAGGTGTGCAGCTGGTGTTGTGTGGTCTGCTGACCAGAATGCTTGATTTTATTTCAAAGTGGCCACTGACAGTGAACGAATTTATGGCACACAAAGTGGGCTGCTGTAACCTGACCCTCAAATCATCACGACCATAGGTCGACGCTCCCATTACCATCCAGAGCTCTAGTTGTGATGGCTCCTGCAACTGGCTTCCAACAATTATTTGCCAGAATGGTGCAAACATAGCCCTAGGGCGTCTTCATCTACTCCCAAAGGCATACACAGTAAATGCATGTCAAGGTGGTGTGTACACAAGTTTTTCTTAGGCTATCTCCCTCTGCTCCAGATCCAGCTGACAGGCTGCAGGGCTGACGACAGCAGTGTATACACTAGCTGTTCACTGTCATGTGGGAGCTAAAATGAAATTGCCTGCCTGCTTCTGATCTGACTCCCACCATTGCCAGGTGGGAAAGGGCAGTGAGAAGGGCAAGGTCTTCACTGCACCCGTTGAACACGTACTCATATCCATCTCTGCCATATTTCACTCAGCTTCTAATGCAAATTGCTACAGTTGGGAGAAACATGTCAGAAAGCCATCTGGGCGCTGCAGAGTCCAGCTCTACTTTCTTCAGTTTTTCTTTTAAGTCAAAGGACATATGTTTTCAAAGGCAGAGAAATCATGCTTTGTTATACCTTTGAGAAATCATGCTTTGTTACGTATATTCTTTCATTTGTTTGTATGGAAGGGCTTTTCTTTCTAGAAGAAGCACTGAAGGGCTCAGCATTTAGCCTGGTCCCTGCCAGAAAAAGGTATGCAGGTAGTTCACTGGGAGCTGAGCTGTGCTGGAGAGGTGGCCCTGCTCTGCACGCTGGCCTGCACGCCGACTGCCTTGTGACGCAGCAGCTGCTTAAGTACATACAGGACAGCATGCCACCCAGGGCTGCTCCAACTGAACCGTGAAAAACCACTTTTCCATTGAAGCAGGATCAGGAGAGAATTGCACAAAGGCCAAAGTCCAATTTTCCAAGCTGGCACTTCACGGAAGGACCAGTTATCACCCGGCAAGATGTGAACATAGCTTTAGATGTGAGCAGAATGGGTTTAGCTGTGTAAGGCCGGTGAGGCATCCTAGCTAGGGCACTGCCACCACCACTCAGCAGAGCACTGGTCCAGTGATGGTACAGGGGGTCAGCACACTCCCCTACAGCCTGGTTGTATCCTGCAGGAGAATGGTCCGTGTGTTCTAGAAAGATATTGCCGCCTAACCCAAAATAGAAGTAGCATTGCTGATGTAGGAAAGACACAAGGTGAGCTGTGGACACTGAGAACCTCCTAGATGTGGCTGTCCATCAGCCAGAGCTACCTGCAGCACCTCCGCTCCCCAGCGTGGATGTTTGCCTGACCCACGCCTGTTTAGTCTAGAAGGAAAGCTGCGGTCATCGCTCCAGGGTGGTACGGCTGGAAGTTGTGTTGAAGGTTTCCTTTTGTCAGCACTACGTGCTTGTTATGATCCCTCATAGTTAATTCCCACTTGGACTAGCTGCCTGTCATCTGCCTCAGGGTGAGTACCTGTGCTATCATAAGTACATAATGCTTAAATAAATACTCCAAGGCTATGGGGAGCCTCAGGTTTATGCTACGGGTGGTAATTTTTTGTTGTTGTTTTTATCACAGAAGGACAAATGCTCATGAGCTTTTATGATTACATCCCCAAAAGGACTTTGTTTCATTGCCTGGTAACTTCTGAGAAACTGTTTACCACGCAGTATCTCTCAGAGTTGCTGGCCAAGATGCAAAGTACACTTGAAGTGTTTAAAATCTCAATAAAACCGTCTGGAATCATTTCATGAAGCAAATTATTGTCCATCTGGCTCCTGATGGAATGATCCTGAACAGGTGGCATACAGTCCATGTGCTGGTGTGGGAAAATACAGCGTTCCACGTAGCTTTCCAGTCAGAGAGAGAAATCACGCCCAGGAGAGGTGATAGCAGAAGTCACGCCTTTAACTGAATGACGTTTGTAAGCAGGAGCTCTGCTGGCAGCAGATAGCCGTGCGGGCTTGTGGATAAAGCGATCGGCTTTTTAGCTGGGCGATGGGTGTGTTTGGTTCAGATCAGAAAGGGACCCTTGCCTGGAAAGGGAACCGGAGGGCAGGTGTCACCTGAGTAATCTTTCCTCATCATTATTACCAGGCTGTTTAATCCTGTTTCCAAAACCTGACTTTTCATGTCGTAAGATAGCAATTAGAGCTGTTTAAATTATTAACCCATTTTGATGGCGCATCCCCTTCGGCACAAGCATGGGAGGAGTATGTTGTTGTCCCCCAGTGGAAATCTGACTGTGATGGCCATGCTAACTGTGTAGCATGCTCAAAGTCATCACAAACCGGGGCTGTATCCAGGTGTGTGATAGCATGCCAATATTTTTCATTAGGAAGCACAAGTGAAAAAAATACAGGAAATGGTACTTACTCTGCTGTGAGAGTTGCCGCTTCATGACAGCTTTCATAATTAAGACTCACAGCTAACGCTTACTGCCTTTATAACGTCACCTCAAGTGTTTCTTCTGCATCTCACATGCTGGTTTATCACGGGCTCTATGATTTATGCATCTTCTTAAACATTAAGCATTTTAGGCTGGTGATTATGAGTTAGCAGACAGAGAAAGAGACGTCAACATGAAAAGTAGCACTGGCTGAACATAATTTAACCTGATAGAGATGCACCTGTGCAAAAAGCCATTAAGCCACTTTTGTTATTTTTGGGGAGTAGAATATTTTAGTTCAAATAAGACCGACAGGAACCATTTTAGGCTAAGACAGAATAAGTTACTTATGAACTGAAATAAAACTATCCATGTAAACTTTTATGATAGCTTAACGGTAGTGAGTAAACGGCTTCACGGAAGCCTCTTTCTTCTAAAGAGCACATTGGGGAGTGGGATTCTTTCCCACTTGAATTAAGGGCACATCCCTTTTCCTCCCTCTATAAAATATTAATTTCTTCCTCCATAAAATAGGGATACTTTTGGACAGCCTTCAGACATTCCCGGATAAAAGATCCATTATGGGCCAGATACTTGTGTTGTGAAGGGCAGCTTTTCCAGCATCTCCTTTGCTCACTTCTTTGCGGTCAAAAAGTATTTTCTTCCCTTCAGTGAATATGCATGATGTTCCCCCGCAGACTTGCCATCTTCCTTCTGCACGGCCCTCTGGTGCTCCCAGCAGCTTGCAGAAGAGTTTGAGTTAAGTGGTATTAAAGTCCGTAGTGTCAGGAGCGGGTCTTTATTCACATCCGTGTGCAAATCCAAAGAACAAGGGTGAACATGGAGCCACCTTTTGAGAGGAAACAGCTACCGGATAAAAACCCAGGAGTCCTAAAGGAGGATACAGGGCAGAAAGGGAGAGAGGAAGGTGTTAGGCATCAAAAGGACAGGAAGGTGGATGGCAAGTGGCAGGGAGGGAAAGCAGAAACTGATTCCATTTCACCTGCAAAATCTGTCAGCACTGGGAACGGGAAAGTGAAATCCTGCAGTCTTCAGCCAGGAAGACTACCATGACATGAAGTCTGGCCACTTTAATTCCTAGACGTAAATCAGCTCGGCTCAGTAGTGGCACTGTGCTGGTTTTACACCAGCCAAGAATAGGGCATTAGAAGTACAAATTTCTGCTTAAAACTTTAACTCCTTCCCCTGTGCGTAACACAAATCATTTCATGGCTTGAAAGTTTTTTTTCAGTTATTCACAGCAAATACAAGAAATGAGAAGGGCTTATTTATCTTGTCTCTGCCTGTCATCTTCCTTCGTGAGATGTAACAGTTCAGCTTCATGTAGCTTTTAAATTAATACAGCTCTTTTGCTGATTAAATGTCCTCTATGAAACAAACCTAGTAGGTGACAGCAGACGCTGTTAAAGCCACCCCTCGCATTAACATGGCTTGCAGTGGCTGGTGAGACTCGCTCTTGAGGGCTGCGATAGCGCGGGATCAGCGTGCCATCAGAAGCACCCACAATGCAGCCCAGCGGCCTCCGATTTACAGGATGGTGGGACTGGATGTTTACCGGGACAGGTCAGGGAAAGGATGGCAGCGCTTTGGAGAGAGCCCAGTTCTCCGAGGTCTGCGCACCACGACCGGACGGGAGCTCAGGCCGAGTTCACGCCGGTGGCACAGGCCCAGAGGAGCCGTGCGGGGAGGGAGAGCTCGGTACCCAGCCAATTTTTGCAGCGTGGGACTGCCGATTTTCAGCCCAGCCAGCCATCGCGGCCGTAAAAAGCGCAAGGCAGCATGAGTCGGTCCCCCTTCGCTGAGGACCGATGCCCTTTTCGGCCGCATCTGGCTGAGGCCGTGGCGACGGGTGGCCGGGCCGTGCGGCTGCGGTCGGTTTCAGCGGCAAGATGCGGTGGGCAGAGCCGCGGGCTGCCCCTCGGCCTCGGATCCTCGCCCCAGCACCCCGCGCTGGGTGCCGAGGGGAGGCGGCGAGCCCCGGGGGGATCCCCGCCCCAACAGCCCGCAGCCTTCCTGCGGCCTCCCCCCGCTCCTCGCAAGGCCGCTTCTCCCCCGAGGCAACCCCGGGCCGGGCCGGCGGGGCGGTGCTGGGGGCGGGCTGCCCGCCGCGGCACCTGCCGGGGGCGGCCGGAGGAGCCGCCGCCGGGCTCCGGCGCCCTCGCCCGGCGCGGCTGTGAGCGCCGCACCGCCGCCGGGAGCTGCCGGCGCCCCGGGGCACGGTGAGTGCGACCGCTGCCCGGACCGGGGAGCAGCGGGCTGGCGGCGGGGGACGCCCGGCGGCGGCCGGGGTACGTGGGGAACGGGCTCCGGGGCGGTGCACGGCGGCCGGGGATGCGCGGGGAGCGGGCTGCAGCGGGGGCGGCGGGTCGCGGCACGGGTGCTGCGGGCGGCGTGGGGGACGGAGAGCGGGGTGCCCGGGGTGCGGGGGGGGACGCACGATCTCCCGCTGCGAGGATAAGGGGAGCCGGGGGCGGGCAGGGCAGGGCGGGCTAACAAAGGGCGGCGGCCCCGGAGCCCGGCTGGCACCGGCGGAGCCGGCCCGGGGAGGGCGGTCGGGGGCGGCCGCCCCCTCCCGTTCCAGGTGCTGTCTTTTCCTTCGGGGCTTTTTTGGAGCCTCTGGATGCGGGGAGGGAAGGGGTGTAGGATCAGACCCCGGCGTGCCGCGCTTCCCTCTGCCCACACGTGAAAGCTCGTTATTCGGAGGGGTTCTGCAGGTGTGATTTAAACCCCGTCTTTTTGCTCTGATTGCACGCACGCCTCTAGGACCACGGTGTTTGAAGGGTCCCTTCACAGTACTTTCTCTAGAGGAAATTGCTGGGCACCTGAACAGCAGGAGGTTTCTCGTTTGCGTGCGCCTCGTGGCTGCTGCATGTTTTAGTAAGTAGTGTTCTTGGAGGTGGTTCTGCTGGCAGGCACCTTGCAATGAGATACTGGGACAGAAGCTGAGAAGTTTTATCACCTGGCTGGAATGACCCACAGACCTCCTTAAAAGGGCTAAGAACAGAATTATTTTCAAACGTAACATTATCAGCCAGCATCTTTCTTTGTAAATTTGGGAGGGCCGTGACCCACAGACCTCATTTACCCATTTGCCTTCACTCCAACTTTCTCCTCAGTTTCTTCTGCCCAGAAAGTCCAGGGGTCTGTTTTTCACATTCCCTGCTATAAGGCCTTTTAAAGACTGACCTCTGCATGTTCTTCTGCCTATACCCAGCCTTAAATTTCCTATCCGTTCAGTGCTCCCTGCCCATTAGGTGACACCAGCAGCACACATTGAAGCATGTGCATTTTTCATCCCAAGCCGCAGTCATGTTTTGCCGTCTTTTGCCCAGCAAGCCAGAGGGGGGGGCGGTGTGTGAATCTCAGCAGCCCAGTGTATTTTCTCAGCAGTGGAGGCCTGACTCAGGTCCTGGTGGGTGCTCGTCGAGATTTTCCTTGACTCCAGCAGGTGCAATGTTAGGGAAAAATCAATGCCCTAAAACTCCTTTAACTAAGAGAGGTGAAGTCCAGGCCAGCCTGCAGTTTGGAGAGAGAGGGGTGCTCCTGCAGGCCCATAATATGGGGATTTAGAGGATTGAAAGTTCGTTGGCCCATATTGAATGGTGCTTGGCACCTGTGGTTCTTAAATCGAAGAGGGAAGTTCAGTTTGACTGAAATAAGGAATACTGTAATTTTTATGGGAAAGTTCAGGCTGACATTTAATAATCACAGAGGCTTTTCTTCCAGAGATCAGCAGGCCAGAAGTTTAGCTATAAAACTCTGCTAAGAAGCCAACAACTACGTACACAGTCAGCTCCAGCCTCCTTGGCATTGCTCTGCAGAGAGGGCTGCTACTGTGGCAGGTGGGAGTCTTGCCTCTGGGAGACAGGCAAGCTGTGATTCTGCAGCAGCCAAGAGCCTCATCAAATGTCCCTGTGTTCAGTAGATGGCAAACAAGCAGACCCCGGATTTTTTGTGAGAAGAAAAGCAGTGTGATGTATAGCCCTTCTCCCTCTGCATAGTGGTCTAGCTCTTGGCAGCAATGAGAGAAAAGCTGTGCTCCTTGCAGTAGGATGCAGTCGTTGTCGGTGAGTGGATTGACTCCAGAAGGGTGCTGCGGGAACAGCAGCGATGGGGAAAACATCCTTTCTGCATTTGTTTAGTTACTTTAATGGTAAGCCTTCTGGGTGAGCATTTGTTCTTCACTGTGGTGTTTGCAGAGCATCTGGCACAGTGGGGCCTGGTCCATTCCTGGGCTTCCTCACCTCAATGGCAGTATAAGTAAATAAATAAGCAGGATATGACATCAAACTGAGTATTTTATAATGCCACTCTTCCCTAGCCCTGAGTGATTCCCACCAGAATTGCTAGCTTGGCTAACATTTGTTTAGACAAAGAGTTATCATGATCGGCACTGGGTGTTTGGTAACCATGGCTTAGTGTCTGGCCTTTGGAAATCCAGGTGAAGACTGCAGTGCCTCTGCTGCTGGAATGATGTTATGGGTGTAGGAGAAGGGGTGAAGGCTGAACCCTTGTTTGGAGGGCCTTGATGCAACAACGCCCACTCAATTTTAAACCTGGGTAGCCTGACTTGACCCTTTCAGCAGAACTGATGTGATGAGTTCTTGGTGCTCACAGTGGCAAGGTGGCTGACTTTAATGGATGTGGGAATAGAGAATGGCTTATGGTCAGCAGGATCAGGCCCACAGTAGCCACACTACTCACAGCCTATCAGATGCTCGAGTTGCTGGGAAGGAAAACCTGTTATCGACGTGGAAATGGAATGAAGCTGATTTTTGCTAGCTGCAGACCTAGCCGCAAATCTGTGATAGGTCAAACGTTTGAAATTAAGTACTAATTGCCCTTTACAAATGCTTATTCATGAATGTCCCCAAGTGGAAGCTTATTTGTGCTCTGGATTCCTGTAAGAGTGCAGTTGGGAGTCTTGAGTCTTGCCACACAAAGACTACCTTTATATCACCGGGCATACAAGCAAGCTGCACAGTGGGGATAAAGCGTATTGCCCTGAATGAACAATACGTAGAGCTCGGCTAAACTCCTGTAAACCAGGGCAGAGACAATGACAGTGTTTCCCTAATTCTTGTACCAGTTTTAGACAAGCCCTGACTCCACTCCAAAAGTAGGATTTCACAGCCTCCCGCTGTCTCAGCCATCCTGTCTGACAGCCTCCGGGATGGCACCGTCCCTCATTTTGACAGTGGCAATCAAGCAGAGAGTGGGTCACCCTTCTCCTGTCACTGCGGCTGCCTCTCTCTTGTGGATGCAACAGGGATGTTTCCCAAGGGTCATCTGTCCTGTAGAGGAGACCGAGAAGGATGCAAACTGTTGATTTGCATGCTTGTCTTCGCAAGCATTTCCCTTTTCTTGGCAAGTGCTGTGTTGAAAATAGGTGATTCACTCCAAAGAACCCAGAGTTGCAAGAGGATATAAATATCTAAAACTTTGTGATACCTAAGTGGAAAGAAGAGACACATAAGAAAAGACTGTGTATGTTTGAAAGTGATGATTTAGGGGGGTTGTTACCAAGTTTAACTTGAGTGAAAAGCTTGGCTAACCGTGATGTGATGCACGCTTGCCTGTATTCAGATGCGAGCCATTTCTCTAATCCTTTACATTCTAGTTGCACCAGTGCTTGAAGTAGTGGCACTGTTCTCTGGGTCTAAAGAAACATGAAGAATTTCAGTCATCAGTTGTTCCTGATGGAAGAGGGTTGGGTGGGTTTTCTGATGTAGCAGTAACTGCTGTATTGGCTCAGTTCTAGTGGTAGGGAGAAGGATCAGAAGGGTAAATTTGTGCCTTTGAAAGAGGAATGTGATGAAAATGAAACCAGCCCACTTCACCCTGATTAGATTTCATCATGTTGTGACTTCAGAATGCCTTCAGCATCCTGGCAACAGGGCAAAGATTTGAGAAACGTCCAAAAATTAAAAGGACACAGTTCCTATGGATTATCAGTGTATCTGTTCTTTTAAAAAATCTCATCTTTACTATTCTTTCAGCAACCTAAAACGGCGTTGAAGAAAAGTATTCGGGCAGACAATAAAAATAGCCAGGCCAAGTGCTCTCCAGCAGTGACCTGATCCCGTCTCGTGTGTTACGGAGGGCACAGATTCCTTTGCAGTTACAAACAGGCTCCAGGCTGGAGACAGACTCCATTTCAGACTAATTTAAGTAAAGTACGTGATGATAACTGATGGCCAGTGCACAGTACAGTTATAGTGGGGACAGGGCCCCAGGGCCCCCCGTGCAAGATGGCCGCATCCTAATCGTGCTATGGCAGCTTAAGTTTCCCTGGATAGATGGGAGCAAATATGTGCTGTAAGGCATGGCTCTAAAAACTAAGCTACCGCCGTGATGGAAAGATCAAGCCTGGAGTATATTTGTCTTAATATTGTGTTTTCCCATCTAGGCAGGGAGAAGGAAACTGTATTGTTATGCAGCTCACAAGTTCTTTTTAAGCGGATTTCCCAACAATTTGTCTGTTAAGGGTATGTATTGATCCTGGCCGTTCCAGGCAGATGATTAGATCCCTGGTGCAGAGGATGAGGAATAGGGCAGCAAGCACTAAAGAGAAACAAGAAAATGCAGGGGTAAAAGAAGGCCGAGCAACAGCATATAAACAGAACCAAAATTTAGCCTGTGTCTCAAGCGAGGGGCAAATATAATCCACGTATCTTCACTGAGCTACATAAATTGCAAGACCTGGCACCATCATTGTGTTTCACCCAGCGTGAACTTGTTTTTGTGATGAGGTGCAGAGGAAAGCTGGGTCTGTTTCTGGGCTCTGGCACAGGCACCTTCAGCAGGGTCATCTGGCAGAAGTTAAGCTGGGCTGGTTCCCTTCCTTGGTTTGCTGTGCAGCTGCACAAATGGTGCTGTTAGCACACTCGACGAGACGGTGTATACCACCACCAAGGGGCAGGAATGATCCACAGGGAGAAGGAGAAGCTGCAATATTTTAAGTGGCTCTTGCAGCCAAGGAGTTTGCCTTGTGAAATCATTGTTTTATTTGTTTGTCTTCCTGTGCAGACATCTTTTGCCTGGAAGCTTTCTTACACCATGCTGATTTGAGTGCTTAATGAACTGCAGTCCAGACCTCAGGATGGTGCTGCTCTGTGTCAGGGAAGAGAGCAGCTAAGCCAGCAAAGCCTGTCCGGACCAGAGTGAGGTGTGTGTTGAGAGGTAGACTGAAAGGAAAAGATTTTATGGGGCCTGGTGGGTTTCTTGTGAAGGATGCCAAACCTTCAGACTGGAAACTGTGGGCTATCACTGTGCGAAGAAAAAAAGGAGCTTAGTTTCTAAGTGGCTAATGAGTTTACTACCTTGTTTCTGTCAAGGGGTTTGCAGAGGTGATGCTGATTAATGTCATGTCCTTTCCCCAAGGCTATCCCCTTCCTCTTCCATCTCACCAGGCTCAGTCTGACACCATTTATTAGGCTACTTGTCCCTGATTCGTGAGAAATAAATATTGACACTGATGGCTTCTTAATAGGATTTGGGTTTGCTGTTCACTCTGTGAAAGAGTTTGGCACTTGTGACTCAAATGATAATTTGTGTTTGGGACTGGCTCCACCGAGACTTAATTTTGGAGGTGTTTTTTTTTTTTCAGTGAGGATGGTCACAGCATGTCCTGTGTATGAGGAGAGACTGAGACTGGGGATATGTATTGCTCCCCTTTTTCCTATTGACACGCAGAGCAGAGATTTCCAGACTGTGACTACAGATCACCGCATGTCCCTAGCAAAGATGCAGCTTCTTTTAAGAGGGTGCTGGTGTTCACAGTGGTGAATAACAATTTTTCACGTGAGCTGTCTTTCATTAACTTGTAAATGGCTGCCTTCTGCTTAGCTGTGAAAGACCTCAAGTCAGACTGCCAGTTGGCACTGCAGTGCGTGGTCATCTCCTCCATAGTGTCTTAATCTGCTTGGAGCTGCTCTAAGGAAAAGTAGTTCATACTGTTTCAAACAGAGTGGTTTTGGGTGGATTTTTAAGATGTGTCTTAAGTGACTTCTGAGGAAAGCCCCATTAAAGGCTGATAGGGATTTAGGATAAGTGGGGTGTTCTGGGTTTCCCAAGAGCTGTGAAAGGTTCTTTATCTACAGAGGAGTAGCACCTTCATGTTCCTGGGAACCCAGCAGGATTTGAGATATTTCCCTGGAAATCAAAGCCATATGGTGATCTGTAGTGTAATGTCTCTTAACTGTTCCTGGAGGTGCTTTGCCCCATTGGTACTCAAGGGCAGCATCACCAGGGAAGACCCTGATGTCATCCAGGTGAGTGTATGAGCATCCCCTGGCCTCTGCGGGTGCTAATCCAGCCCTGCAGCGCACGCAGTACAACATCTGAACTCCCAACTTCAGATCTTGCTTTGAGCCGGAGGAATGATTTGGGTATGGACTCAGGATCGTCAGACCAAAACACAGTAGACAAGGTGATGGGGAACAGTTTTCCTTTTGGCAGGGCGCACAGAAGAGCTCCCACACATAGGGCTGTGTACAGGAAAGATGCTCGTAGTATCCTTTCAGCAGGAGGATGGCAGAGGTCTATTTATGCTCCTAAATGGCCTGAAATTTCTACATTCCCCAGTCCTGTGGCTGAAAGAAAAATGTTCATGACTCTTTACTCTTAGCAGTTGTTCACATATCAGTGATGATGTTACTGTTTCTAATGCAGGCTGTATAAGACTTCATCATGTAGAGAGAGATAAGTTAACTATTTACTTAGCTGTGCCGTGCAAAGACAGGCGGCATCCTACCAGGGGCTGAGACCTGGCTGCTGGCAACTGCGAAGGTTTTTGTGGCTCCGGTGTTTGTTTCTCATCCATCTCCGCTTGGTGCTAACCATGAGACTTGAGCCCACTTGTCTTTTCCACCCTTACAATGCTTCCCCAGCCTGCTGAAACTGGAATAATTGCTTTATTGTCACTTACAGTCCTCCCTATTCTTCACCTCCCTCCCGCTTCTTTTTTAAAACCGGCAGCTTTGTGCACGTCCCCCAAGCCTACCCCTCACCGCTGGCGGCAGGAATGTGCGGTGGGGCCGCCTTGCACGCCGGCACCGGGCTCGGGGTGGCCGGCCCCCCACCGCCCCACACTCCAGCTGCCTTCGCAGGGCAGGGGTAGGTGGTGGGCCCTTGCCTTTGTTGGAGGAGCCGCAGGTGCTGGGGGCCTCCGTTGCTGCTGGGAGGGAGTGGAGTCGGGAAGGCCGGTTCCTCCTTTGAGGTGGTTTGTGTGAGCACAGTGGGGATGCACTGGGGCATAGCACCAGGCGAGAGGGGCCAAGGGTTCCTCTCTCATCTGATGTGTCTTGTCATGGCTGCAGTCCTCATCCTTTTCCAAACTCTTGTCAGGTAGCTCTCATCTCTGCCGGACTGGCAGATGCTAAAAATAATTTGACTGACAAACAGATATTTATTTATTTTTTAGCTTAGCAGCCAGCATTTCTGTATCTCGCCTTGGGCACTCTCATCAGAAGTCAAAGAATCACAAAATGCTCAGAGGGCAGAGCCTTAGCTTGCGCACACTGTTGTAACTCGAATGGCTTCACTTCCATGGGCTGTGCTGCCCACATTGATTTATAGCTGCGTTTGTAGCTGAAGTTATAAAAAAGCTGTGATAGCAGTGCTGCAGAGGCACAGTAACCACAGCAAACTCACTGAACTCTTTAAAAATAAAAATGCAAGGAGGCGATCAGCCAAACTGCAACTCTGCTGTATTCAACAGGCTTTTGTTTGCCCTGTGCTTATATCCCACTCTGTGGACTCTGTAAGTACCTGAAAAGCTCAAGTCTTTCTGCTGTTGCCAGGCTATTTTTGTGCCCTCCCTGGACCGGTACATTGGTTTTCCACTGGAATTGTCCAGTTAACATGGTGCGGTGGAGGTATGATGAACCAATGGCAGCATTTCTTGCCTCAGGGGTAGATGAACAACTAATAGGCATAGCTGCATCCTGTAGTAACCGTATTTTTCTCTTTGCTTTTCTATACTACAGTCCCTGAGAGCTACAGGTGTCTGAACGCCGTGCAAAATGATACTGCAGGTGCTGCAGAGATTGTGTTTTGCAAAGCATCTGGCCAAATCCTTATCTCCTTACTCAATCTATACTCATTTCTCACGTGAGCGAATCTTCTGCTGAAATCCTGAGGAAATAAATGGATGCTGTGTTGAGCAAGGGATTCAGGAATTTGTCCAGGAAGAGGTGGGTGAGTGGGATGGAGAAGCAGCTCATAAGATGTAGCTCATATTCTGGGGATTAGGCATTGCTACACCTGTCGAGGTGATTTAGGCCTGTAAAATGCACTCCACCCCTCAAGTTACTGCAATTAAAATCTAGCATACCAGGAAACACTGCAAAATAATCAGGTTAGAGAGCAGAGAGACAACTCAGCTGCAGACTTGAGTTGGTTCTTGATGCTGAACGTCCACCATGCCTGTGACAAATGTGAATATGAGGCTTTCTTCTGCCCCCTCTGAATAGATGCTCAGGTTGTAACTCGCTCAGTACCAACCACTGAGACCAGTTTTTAAAAAATAGCTGAGTTACTGTTCCAGCACTTAAGTAACATCCATATTTTCAAAGGAGAGCTGCTAGGGTAAAAGTTCAGGATGAGTTCCTTAAAGTGCAATGTGTATGCAAGCCAGGAAGAGAGATCCAGCTGTGCTGGCGGAAGAGATTAATGTCCTCGCTTGCTGATCAGTGCCAGAGATCTCATCCATCTGCCACTGGAATGGTTCGTGTAAGCACTGCCTTAATCTTTAGCTTTAAACCATTTAAATTGTTGGTCTGAACTGACCTAGTTTGTTTTGCCTTTAACATATTAGGCAGTGCTCACGCAAACCACTGCACCAGCAGATCGAGTCTGGCCCCAGCTGCTACATGCTGTTGGAAAAGGTTCCTGGTGAGGGCTAGTCTTGCCTTTCAGGTCTCGGGTCTGCACCCCATGGCCAGGTCCCAGGTGGGACACGTCTTGCCTGACATTCAGACTCCTCCTTAGGACGGCCCTTTTGTATCTGGAAAATATCACTGTTCTGAAGGGTGAGTGTAAAAACAGGAATCCTGGGAAAATATCTTCTGCTTATTGAATCTCTCTCTGTGAACATAGCTATTTTTTCAGCATAGAGGGCTTGTAGTCTTTTCCCATGGAATCATTTTAATTCTTTAATCCTAAGGTGGAAACCAGTCCTTATTTTATATGAGTATGACTTTTGCTTCCTTCTTGTGGCTGCCTTTCTTCGTAGGAGCTGCAGTTATTTTTTGTCATTTACACTTGTCTTTTAGAGCTGGTTTGTGCTTTGTTTTGTGTTATGTAAGAAAAGTTAAATGTTGTAATTTATACAAAATTACTTTTGATCAGCATGGTTCAGTGTTGGGATACCCCAGAACCTGTAAGGATAACGTTACTATTTTACCTGTGTGCGGTAGTCGTGTTCCTTAAAGGGACAGAGGTGTTAATGATCCTTCTGCTTGTGTGAGCTCTGCAGTACATCGTCTTCATTTCAGGCACCTCTTACTAACAGATCTGAGCACTTCTGCACCTCAGAGAGAGTTGATCACAGTCCTTTATGGCCAGGTCTGAAAGATTATTCCTAGTGGCCTCCTGGTCCTGAACAGCCTGTGAAGGGGGGTGATGCTCTGATTCCCCAAGCAAATCCCACAGCGTCCCCAAAGGCCGGTGTGACTTGATGTCTCTGAAAAAAACTCAAAGGGATTTGCAGTAATGGTCAAGAGCAAGTCTATAGATAGTCTTGTTAGTCCTGGGGTAGAATAGAATGACAATGTCATTCCTCTGTATTTTTACTTTTGTTTTAACTCAATAAGTAGCTAGACCTGTTTTCTAAGGGGGTTAAAACTCTCTGAGTACAAGGTGCAGGAAAGCATTTCACTTACAAGTAGAGTCGGGGTGCAGGGCGGATTGCACTCTGCTCTTTTGTGGTGGTACCATTTGACAGACCAAGACAGTTGTAACCTCTCAAGTCTCACCTCCTGAGAAGGTGAGATCTCCCCTGAGCAGGCAGGGTGCTGCTGAAGTCGGTGCTAATTTACACCAGCTGAACGTGAGAGTCCTTTACTTCCATTGAACTACATCCTGAATTTCTACTTTACAGAATTAAGCCACAATCCCAGAAAGATTTGGGCCAGAGCTGCACAGAGCACACTTTACCCATGTGGGAACACCAGTAGGCTGAAAAGGCTCCTGAGCTTGATGGGTAGAGCAAAATCATGGCCAGCGACAAACCCACCTTGTGCACAGACAACCACAGCAGTAAAAGCCCAGCTATGCGCAGCGTTGGTGCTGCAGCGCTGGGCACTTGGAATTATTATAGGAATAATTATTTCTATAATAAAACGAATGACCTTTTATTATATATCAAGTGTGTACAACCCAGGAGTTGTGGACTCCAGTGCCTGAACAGGCAGGCTCTCTGGGTGGTACTGTGGCACAAACAGTAAGCTATAATTGAGTATAACCGTAAAATTCTATTACCAAAAGCCAGGAATTGACTAGGGATAAAAGCTAATTTCTCAGCCCTACAGCTTCTTCCTTCCAGCTAGGGTCCAGGTCTTTTTGGCAGGACCACGCAGGGAACCGTGCACTCTGACCGCTGGCTCAGCAGCACAAGAAAGGACTCTGGTCTTCAGGGCTGCGTGCCCAGCTGCCTGCCTGCACGCTGAATTCACACGCGCTGTCTGAGGGTGAACTACTCATGCAAAGCAGGGGAAGGCCCACATTTCAAAAAGCGTTGATTTAGGGTGTCTTTAAAAGGGTGGCAGTCTCTGGGGTGAGGTCTGGGTGCAGTGGAATGCCTATTGTCAAACCTAAAGACCGAAGTGAAATGCTACATATTGTGGACCCAAATGCAGCTGGCACAAACCAAAAATGTGCATGTGAGTGCCTTTCTAAGTACCCAGTAATCCTCCAGGGCAAAACGAGGATTAGGTCTCTCTCACAGACAAAGAGGGAGTTCATTTTCTCAAAGATCCCTCGGCCAATACCAAATGAAGTGAGGAGCCCAAATGAATGCGAATACTCCTTTCAGATCTCTGCTTGCAAACAGGTATGGCGCCGAAGCAGCTTGTTTGTGCGTTTGTGTGGGTCTGTGCAAACACAGCGTGGCCAGATTGTGGGATTGAGGTCAGGTCAAATAAAACCCATCCATTTTCACAGAAAATGGAAAGCCAGAAAAACATCGGACAAGTAGGACTAGACGGTATTGCACAGTCAAAATGCGGTCTCCTTTCTCCAGACTTTTTCTTGGTGGGCCTGAAGGTCAGCACTCATTGAAGTTGTTTAAGTTGCAGTTGCGTAAGTGAAGAGCCCTCCTAGAAGGAAAGCTGTGAGTCTGAATTAATTCCAAGTGACTTCTTGGCCTCTGTGTTTCTTTGCCCTGAAATACGACATGCTCAGCATGACCGTGTATGAGCTGTGAGATTGAAAGTGATGGGTGCTTGAATGTGAGATGTATCCATCTAAAGTTTGCCATCCCAAGACAGCTCCATAATTTCTTAGCCTTTTAATTTGCCTTCAAGCAATGGCCTGTGCGTTTAGAAAAGCACAAGCTGCCTTTGCACTGTTCCTGGAAGATTTCTTCTTTTCTCTTTTGCTGATTGGCTTATGGCATGAAGATCAGCTCTAGTAATCCTGCCTTAACAGATATCAGCATGGATGTGCCCGTGATACGTACAGAAAAAAAAAGTATTAAATAGTCCTGTTTCTTAGAAGCAGCAGCCAGCATCTCTCTGAATGGATTTGGGTTGTGTGGGTTTTTTTCCCTGAGCTTTACTGACCCATCTGAATCCAAGGTGTGGATATTATTGTTTCTACCTAAGTCTTGGATCTTGCTGCAGAACTCTGGGAAGAAGACCTACTTTGGTCCCAAGATTCATGTGCTCCGTGAGCCTTACTGAGATTTCAAAACCTGTCTTGCTCTGCATTAGGATGAAAAAGTCCTTCCAGCGGTTTTCACAGGTGGAGCCTGTTGCATTTTGAGGTGTCCATGAAATGGCCTTGAATTCCTTATCTGCCTTATTAGACTGTGGACTTGAACCTGGCTCTTCCCCATCTCGGGTGAGTGTCCTAAGGGGCAGGCTAGAGATTTTACCCAGGAACTGAGAGACTTTTCCCAGCAAAAGTTTTAGTCCACACTGCATGCTCTCCAAGGAGAAGTTTCAGTTCAATTTACGAGAATTTTTCTGAGGAAAAAATGTTTTGTCCTCGTATGTCCAGCTGGTCCTGGCTCTTTGTCTGGCTTGGGGGTCCTGTTAGCACAGACTAATGAATCTGTGCGGGTATTGCTGCTGCCAGCTAAGAGCCACATGTGCTCTGTCCAGGAGAGGACCTGGGCCTTTGTGCTGTGACACACAGAGCACTTCCACTTCAGCTAAAGGAGATTCTGTGAGCATGACAGATATGTGGATTAGGGGCTATTTCTGGACCAGCCACAGGAGGTAACAAAATAAGAAATACGTAAGCAATCCAGTCTTTTCACTTCAGGCGGAGCAGGAGGATCTACAAAGCAGCATGCCCACTGGCGAGTGCAAGGTTGGTGCCTGGGATGAGCATGGTCTCCCTCCCCTTCTGCAGCCCTGCCCGGGGGGAGCCATCTCCTTAACAGCATGGAGGAGGCAGGAAGGCTTGCTGTTTGCCAAGAGATGGAGGATTGTTGTGGAGGCGGCGTTTTCATTCACAAGGAGACGTAATTCCAGTTCATCAGCTGCTGAGAGCTTGCCCGTCGCCTGTGGGATGAGGATAGCCATAGGTGAAGCTGCCGAACTCTCCTTATGTCACTTGGCTGAGCTGGGGATCTCAGGATGCCCTGTGACATTGTGTAACATGGGGTGCTATGAGGATAAAACAGCAGCCTTAATGCCTTCGTCTCCCTCCTTGCAGAGTTGTCAGAGCCAAGTTCCGCTTTGTTGCTGCTTCTCCTTATTTTTGTGTCTGTGCTGTGCTGTTGGCTGTTTCTGTAGTGGAGCAGGGTTGCCTCTTACATTCTGATTTAAGACCAAGGGAAAAAATATCAGGAAATGCCTACAAATTGCTGTAGAACTTGGAAGACGAGTTCCTTGCTTTAATCTCAATTTCAGAAGCGTCAGCATGTGAGCAGTTATTTTTCTAGGAAAGCTTTTAATTCTGATAGTGGTTATAAACACTCCTGTCGATCCCGAATGATTTAAAAATCAGAATTTAAGCTCCATCCTCTCCTCTAGGAATAACACTGGGCTTAGAAGTAATGAGACATTAAAAATTGCTAAACCTATTAACATTTGATCCTCTGGGACTTAGGTCTTCTATTACCATGGCAGCAAACCTGGCATTAGTTTAAAATAAGTAATCGTGACTCCAAGAGGTGGAACCATTAGAAAAATACCCATTTTGAAAAATTAAAAAAAAAGACTTTAATAATTTTTAAGCATAGTTCCCGGGTGCTGTTTATGGATGATCTCAGCCATATCCTAGACTCATACCTGGAACTACAGACAGCTAAGCAGAAAAGCAGAGTATAGGATGGTAGTGCAGACAGAAGTGTAAGGCTGATGTGCTGGAAAAAAAATGCTATGTGCAGACAAAACTTCAGAAGTTTGGTTTTGTACAGCTTCCCTGTGTACAATCTCTCTCCTCTTTGGGAATTGTAGCCAGGCAGCTGAGCTCACACCACAGCGTTTCCTCAATGAGAGCAATGATTTATGCTACTTCCATTACTCAGGGAACTATTTCTATGAAACATGGCGTTTAATTCATTGAGAACAGTATCTCTGCAGACGCTGGCTGAAATTGGTCAGCTGGTTCAGACATAAGTGTTGGGAGATCTGCTGGGCAGAGGCACGCACGCCCACTAATTATTGTCTAGGCTTGATTTAGGAAACCAATCTGTACTGGAATGTGAAGATTATTAATAAGGATAAGGAAGACTGAAGAAAGTGAGAAAGAAGACCCAAAAGCCCAAAAGGCTAAGATTAATGGTATGAAACGTTTCAAGTATGCAGGTAACAGGAGGTCAGCGCAGGAGACAGATAAGGCAGCCAGAGTAGGTCAGAGTCGTCTACGGTCAGAAGCAAAGGATCTCCCTAAAACAGCGAATTAGTTCTGTGGGGATTGTGGAGGCTTGGCAAGGACATGAGACATCGGATGGCAGCAACAGGCAAACGAGTCTTGTAGGGAGTTGATTAATATAAAATAAGGCCACCCGCGCTTTCTTGAAGAGCTCTGAAGAGGGTGGTAAAAAATAGGGAAACGTTTTGCAGATGTTCGCTTCAGAAAAGGCAGCGCTGGCTGTGCAGAGGAGATACTGCCGCGTGGATCAAGAGGCACTGCCTCTTCCTTTTGGTGGCTGGTGCCCTCTGCACAAGGCAGAGGCAACCAAGCTGTGGGGCAGTGAAAATTCTCAGGAGCAGGCTTTTCTTAAAAAAAGGCTTAAATCTGTAGTACTATATTCTTTCGCTGTTTGTCGAGCAAGAATCAAGAAAAAATCATAACTGGCCATATTTTTAGATGACAGCAAAGCTAAGCAGGGTGTCTTTGTACAGTTACTCATTAGCATGTATGGTATTAAATGCCAAAGGCACCATGGAAGCAGCAAGTATAAATAACAATTCATAATTAAACACGAACTTTGCAGAAAAGGAAAGATTTCAGAGGCAGCTGCCAGCCTCAGGTGGGAGGTAAAGGAGTTTTAAATAGACTATGCGAGGTTTCCTGTCTCCCACTTGCGAGCTTTAGAAACAACATGATAACAAAAAGAACAACTGCAGGCCACTCCTTGCCAGGGATACTTTTTAGCTATGCAATTGTGAGGCACTTTGCGACGTCCCGAAATAAAGTGCAGCCCCGAACTCAAAGAGCATCCCAGCGGGCTGGGTGCTGTTGCAGAGAGCCATCACGCTGTGCCGTCCTGGGGGCAGCTCGAGCTTTAGGACAACGGTCGCTCTAAGGAGGAGGCGTGAGTGGTGACAGTCAGGACGCAAGGTAGGCCCTCAACGTCTTTGCACTAGGGTGGCCGTTTCCACGTTACGATTGAAGAAGTATCTTTGCAGAGATTAGCATGCTCCTGATTGTTAGACTGAGATGCCTTAGAAAACGATTTAGAAATGTCTTTAGAAAATCTTCTGGGATAAGCAGTCAGGTCGCTTGACTGAGTGTGAGGCAGAAAGCTGCAAGGGGAGGAAGGGTGCTGGGTTTGTGGGTCCTGTTTGGGGGCCGTCTCCACCTCTGCAGCTGCAGCCCTGATACTGGCCTCAGGTATTTTCCGTGGTCAGCCAGCTGTGCTCTCGCCAGTGGTACCCCTGCATGGGTATCGTCCTCTCCGGCAAACCATCCGGCGGTGGCCGCTGCTGAAGAGCTGCTGTGCTCCGTCCCTGGTGTGTGTGTGCTTCGCTGGTGGAAGGATCCTCATCTCTTGTGTTCCCCACTGGGCTTGATTAATGGTGTTATTTATAGACTGGCTGATTAGTTTTCAATGTCTTATTGAGCCCGCCATTCCACACAGAGCTCAGTAATTATAGTTTTTTAAGAGGCTCGGGAAAAACTCCGTTGCATTTCCTTCTTACCCCCGAACAACAACCCCAGAGCCCATGCAGACACTAATTAACGTTTCTTTGTCTCTGTGAGGTAAACCCCAAAGTTATGCATGCTGGCAAGCACGGGTTTCTCACTGTGCGAGGGGGAACACCCAAGCTGCTTACCCTCCCGCTGCTTGTAGCTGCCGATTGTGAGGGTCGGATCTGTGTGGATCCATGTGGGAACGCTTGGAAGTAACTTACTCGGAAAGCTCTGCTTCCAGCAGGTTTTAGAGTCTGTGTTGTCTCTTGCTTTCTTCACATGTTTCAAAAGCTGTTCTAAAAAAAAAAAAAAAAAAAATGACGCTAAGTGCTGAAAGATCACCAAGCTGTGCTGACTGGGAAACTGTAGGCACTTACTCCTTTATATCAGTTTCTCAGGCTGCTGATTACTCTTTTTAATGTATTTGGCACAGGGGCAATTTCCAAGTCCTAAATATTGTTATTGGCTACTTTGGAGATAGCTGACCGGAGAGAAGACATGAACAGCTTTACTCACTGCAGGCGGACAGCTATCGTGTAGCCTGGGAGAGCCAAAGCCTGCTACTTATGAAACGAATAGGGAAGTTATGACTGAGCATTGCCGGAGGTGTGTTAGGAAAGTTCATTGCTGATCCAAGGCATCTCCTATGAACATGGCAAAGATCTTCTACTGTGTCAGTAGATCCTTTCAAACAGGTTGAAACAGCACTCTGAGGATTGTCTCAAAGAAATCGCCTTGACTTTGTACGTGTTTCGGTGTTGTGATGAGAGTTACAGCGCCGTGGCAGTTGGCAGCACTTTGGGACATCCAGATGCCTTTTCCAAAAGGGCTCAGCACCTGCATTGCCCCTCAAAATCAGCAGGAGACACAGGCATCGGCACTTCTGCAAATAAGGCTGCTAGGCCAGCCCCCAGTAGTGACCTCCGGTTCTGACTCATGCAAGGGTTACCCCGAATTTGAGGTATGGTCACAGCCAAGGGCCTCTTCTCCCCTTTAAACTAAGGTAATGTCAGGTAGACTGTATCTTCTCTTCATGGCTCCATTAGCAAACCGAGGAGGTGTAAGGGATGGTAGTTCCCTGCGTGGGAAATGAGGCCTGAGTAGGGAGGTCAGGATTTGCTCCGGAGTTAAGACAAGTGCCTCTGCTGAGATCCTTTCCCCTCTAATGGGATCCTGCCACAACGCTGTCAGCGAGACACCTCATTAGGCTTTAGCATGATATGCAGCAGCCTCGCCACGAATTTGAGCTGTGCTTAAATGCTCCCAGGGGCTTTGTGGGGCTCCTTATCACAGAAATCTCTCAGGGGCAGAGTTGTGGGGGCAGAAGTGCAGTTCTTCGTGGCTGGGACCATCTCGCCAGTGTTTCCATCCAAAGCCTTAAACAGAGGACTTTGTCCTCTAAACGCTACAGCTGGAAATACATTTTGCTTATGAAATTGTATACCTATTTGTATATATAAATTGTTTATGTACAGTCTTTTAAATCCTTATCTGTAGCAGGCCTTCTGGCCTTTCTCTATCTTGCAGTGAAATCTCCTCTAAAAATTAGTAATTTTTCCTGGTAAACTTGGTAAGCAAAGAGAATTGGAGCAGTTAACGGTACTGGCACTTCACAGGGCTGCAGTAACGGAGGTTGTGCTCCTGGTATATAGCAAGGCTGGTGCAGGAGCAGGGAGGGGGATCTTTCTAGTTTGATGAGAGACTCGACATGGTCTCGGAGGAGAGGGGTGGCAGAGACAAAGCAGAACGGGGTTTGGCACATGGAAAGAAAAGGCAGCTAAGGCAGGATTTGGGGTAAAATTTGGATGAAGATAAGCAGGGCGAGCAAAAAGGCCATTCCAGACCAGTCGCTTTCCCTAATCTAGGTGAAAGTGCTGCTGCGCTTCCCTGGTATATCTCATCCGCAATGTGAGGCTTAACATTCCTGCCTGGCACGTGGGGGCTTGGGGAGGGAGCGTGGGGGAGGACCGAGCCGGACACAAAGACGGCTGGCCTCTCACCGGAATGGCATCCAAGCCATCTCAGCTATCCAAAGCCCCAGATGCCGGCATGTGCGCTCAGCCTGCAGCCCGCTAAGCACACAACAAGAGGCAATTACAGCGCACCTCGGGCCACGGCCTGCTGCGGGCCGAGGGAGGCACGGAGGGGGTCCTTTCAGACGCGCTTTTATTCAGCGTGGGGGTTCCTTGAGCAAGCAGAAATTTCAAATCTCTCCTGCATTTCAGTGCTAAAAATGGGAGCAAGTGGGAATACTGGATTGTTTCACGCTCTCCTGTGCCTCAGGGAAGGAAGGAGCTGAAGTGATGGTTATACGATGTTTGTGTGACTTCTGCATGCGTGTGATGAAGCAGGGTAAATATTTGTTTGCTAACTTTGTGGAAATATCAGTAGAGGGGGGGATAGGCTTCTCTTTTGTGCTCTCACTGCGTGGACCTTTGTCTTAGCTTTTCTCTTGTGTGTTCGGAGCATTCCCTGAGCTCTCGTGAGGTGGTTACGTGTGGAAAGGGCATATCCCACAGTGGAACCCCTGAACTCCACACTTAGGGATTTAGAGTCCCAAAATGCAGATGTAGGATAATGAGTTTTGTGCCGTGGATGCTGCAGCTGATCTCACTCCCGTGTGCTGAGAAGCAGTGCTGCGGTATTGTGCAGCTCCTCCAAAACAGTTGTGAGGGCCACTTGCAGGGGCTGAGCACTGCCTAGGTATAAAGGAGAGCAAAATCTCACTCTTATAGGCTGCCTGGGCAACGACATAGAGAAGAAAAGGGATACACGTGGCTTTCTGTGACATTTTCTTTGCACTTTAAAAAAAATAGACTGATGCCCCTGCCTTGCCCCCTGGGTCTGTGTATTGCCTTCTTTCGTAAAATCCTTATTAAATTGGGATTCAAGGGCTGATTTTTTTGTGTGTCAATGTTTACATCGCCTTGGTTTCTTTTGACAGGGACACACATGCAGCAAAGGGATGTACCGACCTGTCTCCCAGCCCACTCAGTCTGAACCGCGTGACCACTGACTTTCAGCCCAGCAAAACCACATGGTCGGGAGGAGTTAAGTTACGGCTGAAGACCAGGTTAGAATGCGTGTATCAGTGTCCC
Source organism: Buteo buteo (assembly GCF_964188355.1). Lineage (NCBI taxonomy): Eukaryota > Metazoa > Chordata > Aves > Accipitriformes > Accipitridae > Buteo > Buteo buteo. The sequence continues at coordinate 83,670,504 of NC_134171.1, read as the reverse complement.
TATCTGCTGTGTGTGTCTTGTGGCCGCTGTTCCTCGAGAGTGGCTGGCAAACTCCACTTCCCTCTTGTGGGAGTGAGGGCAGCAGTAATGCTGGAGTGGAGCAGCGTGCATCCCCAGCATCTGCGGCGTTAGGCAGTGGAAGAGGTCCAGGACAGTTCCTTAACCTCATGCCCACCTTTTCCCAAGGCTTCCTTGCCCTCAGCACAGTGCCAGAGAAATGAACTCACCATTTTGGGCCTTGAGTCAAGCATCAGCGTTGCTGGACGTCAGTAACGCCTACATAGGGCTGCATATAAAATAGTTACTGCTTTGGCTGCCGATATGCCTGGGGGTGACTCACTGAGAAGGAGTCTGGGAAGAGGTGTCCTTTCTCCTCAGAAACTTTTGTCAGTGGTGGTAAAGATCATCAGAGATGCTGGATCAAAATATCTCCACAGAAGTGAAGTAAGCCTGCTGTGGCTCCCCAGCTTTAGGTGCCTGGCTTCTTTGGAGTCTGTGAGTTTCAGTGGTAGTTTGGTAATCATGACAGCACTGCTGAGTGCCTATCTGCATTTTTAAATGATTAAATGTCTTCAGAAGTCAGTTTCCTGAATTGCCCTGGATGGGCCAGTGTTGTGGCAGAGCCTGATCTCCTTCCTTTGTCCATGCAGTTTAGGACTAAATCCTACAGCATTTACTCAGGCAGAGCTTTTGCTGGCATCAAAAGAGCGTTTTACATCAGTCAGATGGTAATCTGGATGACCTCATAGATTTTTGTGTCTCAGTCTTCTGAGATTTGCACCATGAAGTCAAAGCAGTGACTTTTATTGGCAACATTGCATTCAGGCCAGACCTTGACTTGAAGTCAAGAAGCTACACTGATTTCCTATAGCTGGAGGAAATGTGGCCCGGTGCCTGTTAGTGAGCAGCTGAGAAGGGAATGTGACATGTGAAGTCACGTTCTGATCTTATCAGCAAGGATGCACTTCTGGAGCAAACTCACTGACCTTAGTGGAGTTGCTCCAGCTTTTAGCCACTGCAAACAGTTACAGATGCTGACCCTGCACAGCCTGGGTGGCTGCAAAAGGAGGAGAAAGAGCTCCGCTTTTCCGCCAGTGTTCATGTGCGTAACCTCACTAAATTTGTATTGCTTTCCTCCAGGTGAGGATTTGTACCGTAAATTATATCTGTCTCAGAGCAGATTTTAGAGGCTGAAATCTCTCCTCAAGCTGGTTTTATCAGGAAGAGATTTATCTCCGACTGGGGTGTGGGACTCTGCAGTTCCTGAGGTGTGTGACCCACAGCAAATTTGGGAAAGGAGCTCCCATGCATCCACCACCTTCCTATAGCAATGAGTTATTCAGCATATGCCCTCTGTAAATCCCGCTTGCCTGTTGATCTAGTAGCAGATCTTCACAGAAGCTCCAAACTTTAGCGTTTCACTTGTTTTAATTTGTCTTTGGAGGCAGAGCCAGTGTTTTGCTTTACTTTTCCGGCAGTGTCGGAGGCTGTGTCTGCATATCTCAGTTTAACTCGGGCTGAAGCTTTGATTACAAACAGGAAGTTGCTTTAATGTATAAGAATTTGAGTGTGGGAGGGTGTTTCAGACTCGGCGGCTTTCACTTTGGCCATAGCACCGGCTGCAGTTCCCCTGCTTGTTTACTTTCCGCAGACTCACCCTGGGCAATGAAGGCGATGGGCTGTCGGCAGTCCCGATCGGTTTCTGAAATTTGGGGTGATGAATGAATGTCCTTAGTCAAAGGGGAAATCCAGAGCTCAGGGCCAGTTTCTCAGGTGTTGCAGTTGAGCATCTGTGGAAAGGAGCAGCACAGCACCAGTCTGCAGTTCACCTTCCCGAGTGTACACTCAAGGATTGCTCACTGAACCTTGCCTCATTTCCTCCACTGCGCAAAATAAACAAGGCCAGGGTGGTATTGCCAGCCAGTGCAGCCACGTTACTACGGCTCTACCGGTCAGTAAAGGGCAATCTGAGATGAGAAGGAGGGAGGAATTAGTTCTAGAAATCCAGATGCCTGGGTGCCTTTCACCAAGAAAATGTTTATTACCAAAGTGATTAAAAGTTTTCCTGAGGGAGAGGACAGGTTCGTTAGCCATTCTGTGGCTTGAATTGTGTTAGATCACTGCAGATTTGCTATTGCACTCATGCCACTGGTCTAAATTCCAGTGATATACTCCAGGATGGCCACCTGTCCCACCCACTCCCTGCAGGAACAGTGGGAAAGTGAATTCCCAGCTAGGAGTACATCATGAGTTCACCTGACTAGCTAAAAGTTTAAACTCCCCTTGGTACCCTTTGCCTTTTTTTCCCTTGCAAGGCCAGCAAGGGAAGTCTCAGCAAGCAGTCTGTTTGTGAACAGATATCCCCCCCCCCAAATGCATGTATATACATACATACATACATACATACATACATACATAAAGCACACCGCACCTAAAGGACCACCTTCTTCTCTGCCGTTTGTCATTTTTACATTAGCATTTTGGTGTTGAGTTTATTGGCGTTGCCTGAATCAGAGGAGAACCCAACTACTGTCTGAAACGCTTGCCCTGAAAATCCCCTTGGTTACCTGCCGTGACTCATTGTCCGTGTTACATTTGGGTAATCAGGCTCACAGGGCAGAGTTTCTGCTGCCAGCCACTGAGTTCCTCCTAAGCACTGAACGAGACTAGGAAAACACATTCCTTCCATTGTTTCTGAGTCTCTCCTGTTGCAAGTTGCTGTGTGTTTGATATCAGGGTGCGAAAGAATCTAAGCTATGCTTGTTTTTCTGTCTTTTTAACTAATTTACTGACTGAAGAAGAATGAGGAAAAATTATTTGAATTAAACCCGTTGGGCCAATTCATCAATACAGATAAATCAATGGAGCTCTGTGACTTCTGCAAAGCCATAGGCAGAGGAAGCCACTGTAGGGTCTGGCTGCTGAGATTTTCTGCCCATGCTCCGAGAGGTGATGTGAATGCCTGGAGAAGACAGGAAATAATAGGGCCCTTCTCAAAGACTGTAAGTCAGTCAGCTGTCTCTTTTCCATGTCTGTTCTTTCCTCTTCTTTTTTCAGAGAAGGAAACAGAGTAAAATTGTAGCAAGAAGAAAGTTGCAGAGGGTCCAGTGCTCACCAGCTCCTCATTCTAGCTGACACATGCTCTAAGTACCAGGCAGAAGGCTGTCTTGGCTTCCACATGTCTAAGCCGCAGTCCTGTGTGAACGGTGCAGATGGACTATCCTGGCAGCAAGTACTTTCTCAAAACAGAGATCTGAAATACTCTTTACTTTGCATTTTAAATCATACTTATCATGTTGCTGCGTAACGCTTTCCTTAAAAAAGAAAGATGTCAGGAGATCCCAGTAGGACAAGTACTTGAATCCAGTAATCAACAAGAATGATGCTTGTATACATCACCTCTCACACTAATAACCAAAGCCCCACTATTCCTATTCAAGCCTGTTGTCTGGTTAGTGTCAGGGAGTGTCAGTGGGACCCTTTCTTTGTGTAGGGCAAAATCGTCAATCTAAATATTGCCTGACAGACATATGCTTGGGCAAAGGGAAAATGAAGCGGCAGCACATGGTCCAGTTCCTAGCACTGCACTCTGCGGTAGGCCTGTTGGGTGATTTTATGTAAGTCACTTCACCTCTCGAGGCCTTTGTTTCCTTTTCTGGAAAATGGATAAATGCCCCTTTCTTGGATAAGACAGCCTGGGGGTTACCAAAGAAATGTGATAAGACAGAGGTGTGACATGCAAGACCAATAATCATTAATTACAATGTTTGACTGTTCCTAAGTTCAGCTAAGGAGCGACTGTTGCTCACAGCTGCCATCACCTCTGAGTGATCCCAGCACTTCCTTCTGCAGCCAGGGGCAGAGAGCGTTTCTTTCAAGAAAAGCCCTCTTGGGTCTCCTGCAAACTGTGGGAAATTTTGCCGTAGCGTTTGACGCTTTCATGTATCCTTAGCCATCCACACCTTGTCCCTTACCAGAGGCAGTATGATGAACATTGTGCCCTTGGTAATTCCCGTCCAAAAAATAATCTTTTTGCACCATTTTTCTCTGCCTGCTTTTGGTGTCAGGGAGAGAAGAGGAGGAAGAGAGACAGGCTGTTTCCTGCATGTGGAGTTGAGAAGAACGGTAGAAAAAATCCCTGTGTGCATCCACATACGTAGTTGTTATCTTTGCTCTCACACAGGGCTTTTCTTTCCGGTCTTATGGTGGGGAGTTTTTCTCAAAGACTTGGCGACGGTAATGGTAGGAAATCTGAGCAGAAGCCTCTGATTCTCTGCTTCCTTGCTGCAGAGAGACTTCAGGGAGCTCAGTACCTGTCTCCCAGTTCTGACGTGGCACTCAGGGCCTGGTCTGATGCAACCCAGACATCCCAAGTGATGCTCGTCAAAGGGAAAAAACAAATAATGTCTGACATGTCAGCTGGAAACAACACGCAGGCACGACATCTGCCTATACCACTGGGAAAGGGCACGGAGAGAGAAATGAGGCTGGACTGGTCTGGAGTAGGGCTCTGAACTTGTCTGGGGTATTTTTCTCAAGGTTTTTTCTTTTTTTTATTTAAGACTGAGAATACTAAAAACTGTGAGGTACTCTGAAGGGATTCTCTGGGTGGGGAGTTGTCCGCTAGAAGTTGCAGAGATTAACATATTGTGGAAAAGAAGGTTCTGTCCTGGTATGAGAATATTCACACATTTCACCTAAGTGTTCTGAAGCGAGGGGTTTTTCAGTGTGTTTTTTACTTACAGAAAGTTTTAATCTGAGCATAAAGAGGGGTGGGGGGTGCAACTCTCCCTTTCCTTTATAGGTGAGGAGACGCTCTTGCCCAAGATCTGTGACATGAAATGTCATTTCATATACTTCAAGTCTTTCTAATGAGTCGTCCTTCTTTTTATTCAAAATTGTGAAGGGACAGAGCTCACTCTAGATCTCTCCTGCCCCAGGATTTACCAGAAGGGCCCTGTGAGCCTAAAAAGACAGATTCAGTGAAAGACACATCAAGCTGACGCCATTATGGTCCAACTTCTTTCTAATTGGCCTCGTCTGTTATGCTTATTTTTAGAACCATGACTGAACCTTAATTAAGAGTGACATTGCTTTGAGTAGATTGTGGCCTCGCTCTGTCGAAATCCTAATAGGCTTCTGAGTGCTTTAGTTTTTCCTTCATCTCTTCCTTAATAGCTAGGCATAGGGACTGCAGCAGCGCATTAGGATGTCTGTAGAACATATCCTTGTTATGCTAGCACTCCTTTTAGATGTGGCCATCTTGGAGACAGGTCCGCACCGGTGAAAATTCAGATCGTTGTTTATGCTTTCTGTTGATGCAGTTACACAGTCGCCCTGGGAGGGTACACATGAATTGCTATGATCAAGATCTCTCCGTATAGAAAGAGCCTACTGCATTGTGCAGTGGGGTATGGCTCAGGACATACTTCCTCTGCCACATACTTTTTGTTAGTTTAGAAGTAGCACTAGCTTGAAATCTTAATTACTGTGAGGATGACATGGTAAGGATGGACAGCTGCCTTCTCGGCTTTCTCTCTTGTGACTCAGTGCCTGGGATCAGATCCGAGAGGCACAAGCTTTGCACTTGTGTCCAAATCTTTCTTCTTTTCTATAGGAGGAGGGTCTCCACTGCAGGGACACCGTCCCTTCCCACCTCCCCAGATGAGTGGGCCAGGCAATGGCTATCCCTTCCAGCTCCGGCAACCTCCCACACAGCCACCTGGGCCACACGACTGCTGGGGAAAGCACATCCACAGGGATTGCGGTTGTCTGTGATGGCACAGAGTGACCCTCTTGGCCTTAGGTCTCTTCTCTATGTCTACCCATCTTTCCTGGGCATGTTAACACCAGCAGCTAGTCAAAACCATCCCTGCACGTCATGGAGAATGTGTCCCAGTGACTACTGCTCCTGCCCAGATCCGCGGGTGGATTCTGCTCCTTGGGGAGAGATGCTTTTCTTGAAAGGTTTTGCCACCTTTGTCTTAAGCGTTCCCCATCTCTGCTGAGGAGGGTTTTGAAGCTTGCTGGGACAGAGGAAAAATGAGCACAAGGTCAGTGGTAGAAGAAGAATTGTTCGCAAATGGTCTCTATTCAGCCTTCTTGGACGATGTGTTTGACAGATGTGAGACTGATGGAAACAACTCCCTGCAAGCTCTGTGGGTGTGTTGCAGTAGAAATAGATCAGTTTATTGGGGCATTGATGACTCTGAGTTGCTAATTGATAGGCCACAACATCCCCTCCCTGCCTTTCACTCACTAGTTTTCTAAAAGGCTGAGTTACATCCTGTTGTTGTCTGCAAGGATAAAATTCAGTCTGTTTCCTAAGAGAAGGTGCTTTCCTTGTGAAATCCCTCTCTTCCAGCTTCAGCAGCTTCCTTCGATACTCTCACACTACGTCTTATCTGCACAGCAAGTACATCCCATAATGTGCCCCAGGATCCTGCTCCGTGAAAGACCAGGATATGGCATGTGAGGGGGGGACCTTCGTCCTTCCTGCTTCTCATCCCAACGTAGAAACCGGTCCCATAAATTGGGCGTAATGACAGTCATCCACCTGCAGTTTTTGTTGTCGCGGCAGCAGCGGTCGGTATCGCTGTATTGCTGTGCAGTTTGGCCTCAGCCAAAGTGTGCCGCTGGCTGCTGGCAACCTGGACACTGCTGTCAGAAACCTGGAGCAGGTGAGTCTGCAGGGGTTATTTGAACATCTTTCCTTTCCTTTCCTTTCCTTTCCTTTCCCTTTCCCTTTCCCTTTCCCTTTCCCTTTCCCTTTCCCTTTCCCTTTCCCTTTCCCTTTCCCTTTCCCTTTCCCTTTCCCCTTCCCCTTCCCCTTCCCCTTCCCCTTCCCCTTCCCCTTCCCCTTCCCCTTCCCCTTCCCCTTCCCCTTCCCCTTCCCCTTCCCCTTTTTTTCTTTTTCTTTTTCTTTTTCTTTTTCTTTTTCTTTTTCTTTTTCTTTTTCTTTTCTCCCCACCCCCCCCCCAAACTGCTCCACTTTGAGGTTTAGGAAAAGGGAAACTTTTCTAGGCAAATGTAGAAAAAATGAAAATGGCACTTTGAAGAAGCTAGATTGTTTGCTTTGGTTAAAGATGGGCCTTTTTATAGAGAAGTATCTGTGCGCTCTTGGAGGACACTGGGCTGGAGTACATTTGAATTGCAAAGTGCTCTGGTTGTGCATGTACTGTGGCATCGGTGGGGAACACTATGTAAAGAACAGAAATTAGACTGAATACATTGTTCTGTATGGTTTTATTTTGTAACCTTGGGAAAAAGATAAGTCAACCTTTAAGTTATCCTGTGAAGAAAGCTTCAGATGGTTGTTCTTTAGATGCTGATTCATTTGTAGAGTTAGTGCCAAGGTATCTTTATAAAGTCCCATTACTGTTTTGCATACAAAGCATAAAAATAATCTACAGACATTACAGAGAAGAATATGCTCAGCGTTTCCTAATAAGAGAGAGCTACAGAGCTATTAATGGTAAAGGGCCTCAGAAATGTCAGCATGGTCCTTGCAGGCCAGACCGCATCAAGCCTTTGCCAGACTGTGTTAGAGGAGACTGCTAATGTGCCGGTCACGTTTCTGTCTGAAAATGCTGTGACTAGTATAGCAACAAGTAGCACCCAGATAACAGCAGCTGGACAAGATTAAAGACTATTCTTTTCCCTTTGGTTTTCCAATTTACGGTGTGAATTTGGCAGTATCTGGTATGTAATCAGTGTTACGGCTGCCGCGGAGCCTATTTAGATGCCAGCGTTGCATCAAGGTCCGCTGACTTCTCTGGGTATCTTCACTCCAAGGCATTTGTCATGATGCCAATCCGACCCGGATGCCCAGGTTATCTGATCACTGGGGGTGTCCATGAGGAACGGGGAGTGTCTTTTTCAGCCTTGGCATTTACAACAGAGGGATCACTTTCTCCATTATCTCAAGTGGAGAATTTTTTAGTAATAAGATTGTCCAGATGCTTTTGCAAGTGCAGCCCTTGAGGAACTAGTATAAAGGCTAAGGGAGTGAGGTCATTTTGTTGTTGTTATTGTTGTTGTTATTATTACAGTTCTGTGTTTTGAAATGCTACAGCCTCCTGGAACAAAGTGTCAGCTGTTGCTCCTGGTTTTGTTGAAGGCAACTAAGCTACACTTAATTTATACCAGTTCAAGATCTAATGATTTATTTGTCTTCACTCAAGTCCGGAATTAGCTGCTCCATTTGCAAGTTTCATTGCTCAGCCAGTTTGTCTGGGATGAATCAGGATCTGACGTTGTGGGCCTCACAAAAACAGTTCTGCCCCACTTGCCAAAAAGAGTTTAATCTTGCACTGGTTTTTATTGCTTCCTGAAAGTTGTGCTCTGCGTTAAAGCAAGCGTAACCAAAAGCTCGCAAAATCGGTAAAATTGGCAGATTAACCATGGTCAGCACCCGCTCCATCTGTAATGGGAGATAGCTGTTCTCCTTTAGACACTGTGGTGCTTACTGTCATATTGCAGTTCACTTCTGGTCCTCTTCCCTAATTAGGCAGTAATGATTATAAACTAAGCTTAAGGAAGTAGAGTGAAGCAAGGTGCTATTTTCAGGTGTTACAGAAGGCTGAAGCTGGGAACTTTTTGGTGTTCCCTGAACGCCCACACACCGGCACCGGCAGCATTGATTGTGCCTTTCTTTTACAACCTCAGAGCTCTGTCTCAAGGAAAGTCTTTCAGTTGATTCAGTAACGAATGGATGAGGCCCCCTGTTCTCTGCCTTTCGGTGCACATGTGTGTGCAGAGACCCTCCATACTTCCATTCTGCCGCCTCCTTGGAGATCACCTGCGTGAGTCTGCAACATGAGCTGGAGATCATGTGTACCGCAGCGCTTCCTTTCCTGGCTTAAGCTTGGCTAAGATTCGGTTACCCTTAATCCATGTTTCCAGGATCAGGTAGGTGTGGAAACAATGCAAGGCTATCCCGCACTGAACTGGTACGGCATGTCTTCTGGCTTAAATTCACAGCTTCGCTGTCCATGTGTTGTATTATTACAAGGATATCAACCAAAGGGGTTTAAAATACCTGTGGCTCAGAAGACTGGCTACACAGCTCCCTTGCAGCTTTTTACTGATCAAATCAAGGGGTAACGTGCTTTGCTTGTGATCATTCAGTGTGCTTTCCCAAGCAAAAAAAATAATGCTGGGGGCTCGTACTACTCGAAAGTACAAAGAGTCTTTAAATCTCTGCAATGGAAAAGGCAAGAATGTGGGTTATTCTTAATGACCACTTTTGTCAACTTCCCATCCGGCAGCGTTCAGCTTCCTTGTTTCTCTGGGCAAGGAGCTTAACAAAAGAGCTCTGTTTTAAACACACCTACACGTGTAATGGTAAAATGGTGCTCAGTTCAGCTCACTCTCTGTAAACCTCCAGTTCAGCTTTCCTTAAGACAGTCCTGTCACAACAAATGTTAAAAGGAAAAGAATGTCCCTTTTTCTTTCTTCTTTTAGCTGATGATGAGAGAATGAGGTGTGCTGCTGAAATCTGTATGGAAAAACTACTGGTGAAATGGTTCTACCTCTCACTTTCTGCCAATGTTTTTCCATGTCGTAGGACATCAGCCAGTGCCAATGTTAACTTGTGTTAGTAAAGGATCTGACCCTAACAATCATTTTTTACTTTGTACATTTTCCTGTATCATTTCTTTGCATTATCTTAGGCGGTACTAGGAGAGTCCTTTTTTGGTGTCTGGTTTACATCTGCAGAGGGCATTTTAATCTATTTACTGACTTACTCAGGACATGCTGTACTGTGAAATTTTCAGCGAGACAAGGATGCGTCATATCTTGCATTTATGCTTTATAGGTAGTCAAAGTTGTCCTGCAGGCTGTCACATTTGGGACTTCAGTGGTACACAGGTCCAGTGCTGCTCTTCGTTCCCACAGGAAGAGTTAGAAACTGTGGAGATGAGTGCTAGAGCAGGGGGAGAGATCCCCCATGGAAAGCAGAGGGAGGATTAAGGACAAGCCCAAAGGCTGGGATGAAGGAGAGTCTGTGTGGCATGTTCAGGGTACTTGATCGCTAATCCCCTGGTTTAACTTTCCATTGCGCCATTATGTGCTTTAAATAAGGTTGTCGGTGTTTTTTTTCTCCTGAGAGCTGATGGAGGCCTTCCTTAGTGTTGGTGACTGAAGCAACCGAAGGCCAACCGTGCCGTGCCCGGGGACGCACCCAGGCTCACATGCTGCAGGGGGACAGCTGGCCGGCTGCAAGGCCCTGGGGGATGCGAAGGACGCACACTGCTGGCACTTGGTTGTCACGTCTCTTCCTGCATTTTTACCAGTGCTGAGGAGAGATCAAAACAGCATTGTGCAGGCTTCCACCCCCTCATGGTATTTGATTCTTTAGATGACTTTACCAGCCGTCACTTCAAAACGAAGGGAACCTTTTGAGAAACGCGCTCCTTCAGCATCCGTAAGAATCACATGCAGCCACCCTGCTTGGTGCATTGTGTGGGAGTCCACACGCAGCCCAGCCTGCAAACTGATCCCTGTGAATGGGCGCCCGGGCTCATTCCCAAGGGGTAAGGCTTCTGGCTGGGAGGTACGGAGGAAGACCCTCCGCATTCAGTGACAACCCCCTTGTCTGCCCATGCCTGTTGCCTTGCAACTATGAGGGGGAGCATGTTGTGTGATTTTTGGGAACGGTGCATGACTACTGCTTGGTTCGCTTGGAAGAGACAAGAACGTAGCAGTGAAACAGAAGTGAGCACGAGCAATTTTAAATGTGGCTGTTGGTGTTACTTCACTTTCACCTTCCTTGGAAGAGCTGGCCTGTTGCTGATGTGCAAAATCCTTCTGCTTTTACCTAGGCGGAGTGAAACTCCAGGCCGACCTCACTCCTGGCATTCAACCAAACTTGTGGAGAACCAACCCGATCCCAGCATGATGCAAATATCTCAGGGTACGCTTGGCACCCCCTGGCACCAGTCCTACCACTCCAGGTAAGCGCTACACAGCTGTGGTCCTGTGCTGCATAGGCAGAGATGTAAAGCAGTGTGCGTTTTTAATTTAGTATCATTTGCCCTGTTTTCATATCTCTCTCATGGCTGTAGAAATCAGGCTCCCAAGCTAGCATGCCTCTAAGCTAGTCCCCCAGTCCTATGTCCTTCCTTGTTTCCAGTGTCATGCTGGCTTCAGGGATGCTCTGCCTCATGCCCAAGGAAGTGTCTTGATGGTACTGAGTACAAGATCAGGGCCTAAATGTAGACCACAGGAGTGGAGGAAGGGGACAAAAGATGTGATAGAAAAATGTTATCAGTCACCTCCCTACAGCTGGACAGGTTTACAAACAGCCAGGGTTAGGATTAGAGTTAGGAGGGCTTCAGTTCCTGTTTGGTTACCCAGATAAAGTGGCCGTGTTTTCCTCCTTTAAGTGCTCTGTGAGTTGATTAACAGCTAGGAAATGAATTGCTTTAGAAATCCCCCTTCCTGCCAAGATGGGAGCCCACTGTCAGGACGTTAATGCAGCTTTCTGTGGATCCGGATGCAGGAGCTGGAGTCCTGCTCTGCATCCTGCAGGCTGCCCCCATGTAGAAACAGAGCATGGTTGTTTCCCCAGCCAAGGAAAAGAAATCTGAAGTCAAAGTTAGCCTATTAAAAAAAAGGAAGAAAAGGGTGTAGGTAGCAGGGCAGCTGTGCCTGTCAGCATAACTGAGCTGCTCTCAGGAGCAGCCGTAAGTAGTGCATCACTGACGACACTCCCAGGGTGAGAAGTTCAGCAAGGAATTTCTTGGTTTTGGCAATTACTTTCTACAGGGGTCAGCTTTATCATAACTGTATGTGCATGGCTGTTTCTCTAAGAAGTTAGGGCAGTGGTTTATCAGTCCCCAAAAGACTAAACTAGTAACCATAGTGCTGTTAAAAGAAGGTGGTATGAGGCACCTCTGGTTTTGGCCATGGACCGTGGCCGAGGCAGATTGGAAGCAGTGATAAGATCCCAGTGCGCTGGGGCTGTTTCTGTGAGGCTACACAGTGTGGTGAGTACAGAGAGGAGAGATGCCCAGGGCAGACGTACCCCTCAGCTACCTTGAGCAGCCCCAAAAGGTACTTGGTGGTAGGCTTTGAGGGGGGCAAGTTTAAAGTCTGCCCTTGGAGGATTTTCCCTGGAAAGGCAGAAGGGTTTCAGGAGCAGGAAACTCTGCTTATAGCCACTGGGATTTAAACATCATTTCTTCTACAGGCGAAACTAAGCCTTGGCAGAGGGGAGGGAAAAGGAAAGAGAGCATTAAAAGAATTGAGGAGATGGTTGCAGAAAAATTGTATGTTCATCTCTGGCCTTCAGCACAGATCATGCTGTAGCATATTCATTTCTCACCGAGGGGCTTTGCTTCCCAGCCACAGGTCCTGGCAGAGCCTTTGGCAGCGAAGCTCTGTCTCCTGGGTGCTTGAAGAGGAGCACGGGGAACATCTAGTGGCCAGCTGGCCAGGGCTGCACTGGGCATTGCCAGGGAGATATTTATTTGAAACTAAAATAGCGTGGTGCATTTAAATGGGTAAACCAGCTTTATCCTGAGATTTGCCATATCTCTTTCTGCCTGTCTCTGTGTTCCTCTGCATCTCTCTGCAGAGCTGCTGCTTTTTCCCATCGCGAGCAGTCTTCCTTCTGCTTTTCCTCGTCCTTAGCAGCGCTCTCCCCGCTGTCTGTCCTTTGGGATTGTCAGTGTTAATCCAGCAGGGTAGAACTGACTGTGGCTGGGATATGATCTGGAGCAAGCTTTAGGCTTTTCAGCAGATGCTTTTTAGGGAGGGGGTTACCGAACACACCTGCTGCCTTTTGATTCCCAGAGCTGCTGTGCATCCCCAGCTCCCCCGCTGCATGGAGCAGGTTTGGTTTTGTTATCCCAGTGGAGCAAAGCACACAGAAATGGAGCTTGTTTTTCCCGGTGCCAGTTGAGGCTGCAGCTTGCACCCCGGCAGACCCAGGCTCCTCTCCGTTCCTGCTTCCAGCTCTGAGCCTTGCCCTGCCACCCTTTGCGTGGGACCGAAGTCTTTCCTTTCCTGGTGCTTTCCTGTGGCTGTGCCAGGACAGTGCATGTAGTTGCACAGGGAACTAGAAAAAGCAATGTCGAAGGGAGGGGAGCTGGGAACAGAGGGAAGAAGAGTGAAGTCCTGAGGCTACGCTCCCCAATCCTCAGTGTATTTGCTTGAATCTGGGAGGAGAGATTAGCCAGGGGAAACTCCACATAAATTTGTGATATCCCCTTATGAGATGTGAAAAGAACTGTGGCCGGCACAAGGACCTCCCTTCCCACTGATAGTAAGATCTTGAATATCCTTCTTTTGAACACATCTCTGGTGGCCACAAGTCCTCTTTTGACACACGTGTATCTCAGAGCAGGTGCCAAGGTGTACCTGCACCTGCTCGGCTACATGAAGAGGCGGCTGTGAAGACTTCCTGGGGCATTCTCAAACTGTTTCTATTGTTGCACTCCCGCTTGCCTCCACGCACAAACACGTGCATCTTTTCTCTGTCTTGTCAGTTTAGTTTTCTCGCAGCAAACAAACTATCCTTAGGACAGCTGAATTTCCAGGAAGCCTGCCAGGGCATAGTCTTCATCTCCATAAAAAGAAATGAAATGGGAAAAAAAGAAAGAGATTAGATTCCCCCCAGAACGCCTCTTGTGCTCCTCTCCTCCTCCTCAGTGGCGTCAGCGCTCATTCAGCTTTCCAAGTGCTTAGGATAGGTTTGATGGGTGGGGTTGATCCTCCCTGGCTCCAGAGATGCACTGTCTTTCTGTCTGTGTTTCCTTCCCACCCTTCTGTGGTAAATAAGAGCCATGTGTTGCAATGTCAAGCAGTTCCTCTTTGTGAACTGGGATGACTGCAGATGGGATGGAGTAAGGCCCAAATATGGGTTTTCATCTGCACTTCTCAAAACTAAACATCTTGCTTCTGAGCTCACTTATAAGTTGTTGTGCCTCTCCTCTGCTGACAGTGGGTTTTTACTCTTCTCTCGCTCTTCCCCAGCTCCTCAACCAGCGATCTCTCTGGCTATGAGCATGGCTATCTGAGGAGAAGTCCTGATCAGTACAGTTCCCGGGGCAGCATGGAGAGCTTGGACCACTCCTCCCCTGGCTATCACCCTTGCCACCTGTCCCCGGCCAAATCCACCAACAGCATCGACCAGCTCTCCCACTTCCACAGCAAGAGAGACTCTGCCTACAGCTCCTTCTCCACCAACTCTAGCATCCCCGAGTATCCCGCTCCTCCATTCAGCAAGGAGCACTCCTGCTCTACAGACAGCATGCAGTCCCGAGGTGGCCTGCAGGAGGGCATGAGGCAAGCTGACATCAGGTATGTCAAGACAGTCTACGACGCCCAGCGAGGGATCTCTGAGGAGTATGAGGTGCAGTCCTCTGCCTTGCTTCCAAGTTGTGAGGCCCGGGCTTCACTGGATGGTCGCAGCCACAGCAGGCTCCACGGCTTCAGCCGGCACAACGCAGCCCCCTCCTGGGCGCAGCCAGGCCAGTGCTCCTCGGACAGCAAGAGCCAGCCCCCCAAGGGACCTCCCTTGCCTCCCACTCGCAGCGACAGCTACGCAGCCATTAGGCATCACGAGAGGCCCAGCTCATGCACTGGCCTTGATCTGAACAAGCCTGGTCGAACCCAGGCGAAAGGGGCCTGGCCTCCGCTTGTCAGCACTCTATCCCAGGGTCCGCTGCTGAAAACCCCCTTCGGAGAAGGGCATCTGCACACTGTGGTGGAGAAGAGCCCAGAGAGCAGCCCCACCATGAAGCCCAAGCAGAGCTATTCCCAGCCAGCCCAGCCGGGGCAGCCCCTGCTGCCTACTGGTGTCTACCCAGTACCTTCCCCAGAGCCGCACTATGCCCAGGTGCCCCAGCCTTCTGCAAGCAATAACGGGATGCTTTATCCAGCTCTGGCCAAAGAAAGCGGGTACTCACCGCCTCTTCCAGTCTCTTATGACAAGGCCGTAGCCAGCAGCACCCTGGGCTTTGATGAGAATGGAAGCCAAAGCACTACAAACCGATCAACCATCTTCTACCAGCCCCCAGCAGCTGAGAGAAAGCACGATGCTGCAGCAAAACTTCTCCAGCAGAAACCTCCTAGCGCGGCAGGCCCCGAAGTCTGCCTGACCACGTCGAGAAAGGAGGAGTTGTTACCTCTCTACAAGGTAGCACACAGCAACCGAGAGACTGCAGGTACTGCGCAGGCCTCCAAACACAGTCTTCATGCTCCACAGCCCCATCTGAGGGATGCTAGTGAGAGAAAAACCCATTACCAGCCCAAAGAGGACTGGACAGCTGAATCCCAGGAGGACAAAAATGGCAACGCACAGATAAATGAGAGAGACGCTGCTGCTCACCACCAGTGGGGTCACAGCAGGGCCAAGCAGTATGGCTTCTCTTCCTTGCAGAACATCCCAGAGAGCTCCAGGAGACAAAGCAGCTCCGAAGTAAAAGAGATGCAACCAGGCGAGGGTTATTCCAACACCAAACTGTCCTTCTTGAACAGCAGCAATAAAGAGGAGAAGGATCACAGGGGACAGGGGCAGAAACAGTGGAGTGACATGGACCCACAGGCCTTTGCGAGGCAGGAGGAGGAGGGCACGAGCGTGAGTCCGTTCCATGCTGCCGAGCCAGAGTGCGAAGAGCCCCCTTCTCCGCAGCACCCAAAGACCTCTGATTTTGGGAGGAGCCGGCTCAGCTCTAGCAGCACCCAAAGCTTTCCCTATGGCAAACCAGATGCTGGCAAGCCCCGCTGCTCGGTGCTGGAGAAGGTCAGCAAGTTTGAACAGCGAGAGCAAAGCACTCACTGGCCCCAGAGCGCTGGCGTTCCCAGCTTCGGCCAGCACTACGGGCCAAGCAGGACGAGCCAGGCCTCCAGCACGAGGTGCTCTCTGCACAGCCTGGAGGACATGCGGAGCAAGCTCCGGGAGCCTGGCCAGCTGCCCAGTGAGCCAGGCAGGGTCTCCAGCCCCTCCGTCAGGAACGGGAAGCTGGAAGAGGCTGACTGGCGCCCCATAGAGTTGCAGATGGCGGCTTCGGTGAAGCAGGCAAGACCCAGCGAATACTACAGCCTGTGTCCTGAAAATGAGGTGCAAATAAGGGCGGCTCAGCTACCGAGGAGTAAAAGCACATTCCAGCTGGGAGGTGAGCCTGAGAAGGAGATCCTCTGGAAGGATAACGTCCAGGATGCCCACGGGTCACAGCTGGACACACCATTTAACAGGGCCTACAGGAACAGCATTAAAGATGCTCAGTCCAGGGTGTTGAGGGCTACTTCCTTCCGTCGCATCAGCCCCCCGTTTGGGAGCGCACCCAAGAGGACGACCCAGAGGCCTGCCTCGGCCCACGTGGGCATGAGGAGCACGGCGGCGTCTCCCCATACCCCGAAGGAGAGGCACAGTATCACACCGACGGAAGGCAGCCTCTCCACCCTGGACTACACCAAGACACAGCACATCTTGCGCATCGGGGGTCGAAAGCGGCTGACAGCAGAGCAGAAGAAGCGGTCTTACTCGGAGCCGGAGAAGATGAACGAGGTGGGCATCTCTGATGGGGAGCCATCACCTTTCTCCTTCCAGAAGAGGAGCATCCATTTTGTCTTCCCAGAGAATACGGTGGCTGACCGGCGTAAGATCTTCGAAAGGGATGGCAAAGCTTCTTCCACAGCCAGCCTCTCCAAGCCGGAGCTCAAGCAACTCCAGCAGAACGCCCTCGCCGACTACATCGAGCGCAAAACAGGGAGACGGCCATCCTCACAAGATGTCGGACTGCTGAGGGAGCGCTCCCACAGCTCCTACCTACAGGCAGGTGGCCCAGACAGCCAGAGCCTTTCCTCTGCCTCCAGCATGAATTCCCTCCAGGACCAGAACCTTTACCGACGGAGAGAGTCCATAGAGCGGATATCCAGGACGGGGCGGATATCTTCCACGCTTCCTCCTGGCCTGATGGGCTGCTTCGATATGAGCGGAGATGAGAAGAAGACAGGGCACCAAGACAGCTTGGTCACAAGCCAACCGAAAACAGAGAGGTGCCGGGACTACAGAGCCAAAACGGAGCTCACCAAAGGCACGCAGACAGACCCTCTGGGCATGCAGGGCCAGCCTCACTACAGGAAGCAGGAGCAGGTCTTTGAAACACACTCCACCACCAGGAAATCTGGGAAATCGGTGTCTGTGGAAGACTTGCTCGATAGGTACGACAATCAGACAGTCCCTGTGCACGTACGTTCCAGATCGTCTCCCACGGCGGATAAGAAACACCAGGTATGTGCAAACTGGATCATGTGTGCAGGCAGGCAGGGCTCTCTGAACCAGGGAATGAGGGGGGATGTTGGAGGGCAGGCTGATGTTCAGTCATGGCAATTACTCCATTGGTTAGAGAGAGGTTAAGTGCAGATTGAGATGGAGACAGTTTATTGCGTTTCAATTACCAGGATGCTGTTTTAAATGCTTGCTGGTGGGGTACTGCTTCTGTTCAGCTTTCTTACTGTCGGGGCTATTTCAGGGATTTCATTGATGCTGGGATTTCAGTGCATATGCTGGTAGTGTGCGTGTGTTCTTGCTGCTCTGGACATCCCATCTGAGGTGTCCTGATCTTACCTGTCAGCATCACTGGAGGAGCACCGAGTACCTTTCTGGTGGGGTGTACCATTAAGGTGGTGATATGCTGTTGCTGCTTTCTGCCTTAGTCCGCTTTCCTGGTGCAAAGTAGAGAAGACTAAAGGCTGCTTGAAATTGCTCTGGCTCCCACTGTGCCTGACAGTGCTGGGAAATGTTCAGCGGACGAACTGCCAAGTAACCATTATGTTTTGCCTCCAAGCCCTGGAGGGAAACATTGCAGAGAAAACTTAGTGGAGACCCTGGCCACTCTTTCCATGTCCCCTGCTTGGCGGTTGGGAACATTGCACTGATGTCACAAATAGGGAATTTGACTGACTCTGATGATGGTAAATAGTAGAAACAGGCTAACTACTTAAAGAACAACTGCCCAGGCCAGCTCTTCAGCTGGCTGACATCTGTTCAGACCTATTTAGGTAACTGCAACTGGTAGAGCCGCACGGGTTTACAACAGTGACGGGTCTGCTGCCCAATCCCCGTTTCCATGCCAGGCTCCATTCATCACAGGGAGAGGGAGGAAACAACCAAAATGTGTGGACAGGCTCCTTGCTCCAAATAGGTTCAGTGTTTGGGCAGTCTCACGTATTTACAGGGCAGCTGAGATCCAGGACATCTGCTTCGACTCTTGCACTTGCCACTGGCCCAGAACAGATTATCTAGCTGTAACAAAGTGGTACTGGGTCAGGTAACGTAAAGGAGACTCTGGGCAGCGTCTTGGAAACAGGCCAAACTGGGGTGCAGGGGAAGGAGCTGTCCTCCCAAACTCGTCATGTGCTTCATTCTAAATGTCCTCCCTCGACAGACCTCAGATCCCACGCTATGTTTTTAAATAGAGAGAATTAAAAAAAGCAGCTTGTGAATATCAAGTGACCAGAACGCATTTCCATAACCACCGCTGTCTCATCCCATCATCGGTATTTTTCCACACCAGCCAGGCATCACGCTCATCTGTGCAATTTTGTCACACTTGCTGATCATGAAGTCTTGCATTCAGTAAGAGGACAGTCCTTAAGAAAGAGTTAGGGTAAAGGCCAAGCTGCGACTCTTTCTCTGTTTCCCGGAACAGTCAGAGCGGCATCAAAAACAGGCAGCCAGAAAGAGAAAAATCACTAAAATGCACTTTTCAATGACAGGTTGGACAACGAGCAGCCCTAGTTCATTTTTACCCAGCCCACTCTCTCGGGCAGGGGACATACAGGGCAGTTCTTGAGATCTTTATTTCCCCCTTGTTGGCTCATTTTTAATCTTGCATACATTCAGCAGGCAAACCAGAGTTTCTGCCTGCTGGAAGCTGACTCGAGGAAGACAATGAACAGCACTGCAGACCTGCTTACAATGTCTTAGTTCAAATATAGAAGAGGGGAGAGCCCTTACTGCTGTTACCCAGAGTGATTTAGCTTTATCCAGTTCTGGAATGAGGATTTAGTCCCATAGGCAGCAAGGCACTTGTGAAGATCCTGTTCTTAAAGCCTAATTGAAGAAAGCATGTTTGACTTCCAACATAGACACCAATCCGTAAGTGTCTGTTTGAAAGGGAAGTATATGTTTAAGTGCTCACTTAATTAGGTTTGTTTCTGATCTGTCTCCAATACAAAACCAGAGCTACAAAAGTGGGGGACAAAGCCAAAGCAACAGGGTGATTTTTTTTAATTATTTATTTTTTTGGCCTTTTCAGATTTTTTGTGGGAAATGTTTATTACCAGTTTAGCAGCAGACTTCTCTGCCTCACTGTATGTTTTTCAGGGCCTTGTGTACAGTGTCTAATGTTCCCTTCGGGCTGCATATAAATCACATTGCAATGTCACTGTAGGAATTTGTTTAAAGATATAAAGAAATTGATAGCCATGTGGAATTATTAGCTCTCAGTCTTCAGAACGCATTCTCAGCCTTCCTTCCTCTCTGCTTTTTTGGTCTGTCTCAGCCTGCATATTTCCCAGCTCCCAGACTCCTAAATCAAGATCTGCACTTATCGTCCCTCTGCAACAACACTGACCAAAAAAGCAGATTACTAAGAGTGTGGAGTAAGGGGGCACTGAAATGCTCTCTGCTGGAAAGATCGTACAGGAGAAAATACCAACCTCTTCAAAAGCAGGCTGAGCATTTGCTTTCATGTCTCATAACAGGCTGGTGTTCTATGGTGGGAGCTCTAGGGCAGAGAGAGTCAGATTTACAAAGGTATTTCAGCTGCAAAACTTATCTGGTTTTAGATGACATTAATGCCTAAAGACGGTAGTTCCTGCGCTTTGGTTTTCAAAAGAATCAAGTGCCAAACTTAGCGATGTTTTTCAGCACCTCTGCCTGTTGCTGGAGTTTCCAACCTTGGTGACATTCAACATCTCTGCAGCGTCTCCATCCTGTTTTGGCACTGAGTTTGGGCACAGATTGTTCACTGTTTAGGTTCCCCGGTTAAGGCTGCTTCAGTGATGTCCCAGCTTCTTGCTTGCATGTAAAACAGAGGTGAACACCCAGGTCCCACTGATACCCTTTAGCATGTTTTTAGAAGAGGCAAGGACTTGCTGAGAGGTTTTAAAAAACCATTGCTCTGAATAAGTCTGCCTGTCGGCCCACAATCCATCCAGAAAAAGGCAGACAAGTCCTCTAAGCAGGAGTAGGGTACTGGGGAGCAGTACGCCACACTAGAGTTTTCCTCCCATCTGTATATGGCACATGCTATGGTCTCTTCTTGCTAGGAAGCATCAGTGTTTTGTTATTCTGTTTTGCTTTCCACTCGCTGCTAATACTGTCTTTGTACTCCAGGACCTGCTGAGAAGGGAAGGCAGTGAGTTTGGCCCCATGGTGAGAGATCCTTTCTATGTGGTCAGCGCAGGAACCAGGTACGTATATGTTAATGTCCACTTTGTTACTGCAGGATCAGCTCTTGCCATCCTGCTGCCAGCAGCAGTTGTCATGTGTTTATGTAAACGGATGGATCATGACAAACTAGAGAAAACGTCTGCACGGACACAGTTCTGGGTGTGTTGCGTCCAGGAGAATTAGGAGGAGTACATTGCTGTGAGCTTTTTTTTTTTCACTATAGATATTAATTCACTATCAAGTCCTCCTCATGTCATCTTGGAGCATGTTTCTGCAGCAAATTTCCAGTTACGTAACTTCCAAAATGTGTTTGATCTGCTGTTAGAACTCGCATCTAGATGCTGTCATAACTTAAGGATTCTAAAGGAAAAAATACCTTGATGTCCCGCTCTGTCTGGTTTTCTCCGGTCCAGGATGCTGCCTCCCCAAAAGCAAGTGAACATTTGCATGGACTAAAACAGGGAGATTTCATTTATCTTGCTGAATTGGGAGCTTGTGTTTAGGCTGCTTTCCTTTGTGCAGGCAGGATATTTTTGCTCAGCAACAGGGGAGAGAGAAATGTTTTTAAAAATAGAAAAGTGTGATCATAAAAATCATAATATTAGGACTTATGTAACTGTCCACTTAGCAGTGGATTGTTTTGAAGTTAACTAGAACTGAAGTTGATCTTGCTGTATTTACATTTAAATAATAAATAAGATGTTTGCCCTAAGCTCCGAGTGCCCAAACAGCTAACTCGTATTACAGTAAAAACCATCAAGAGGGACTAAAAGAATTATTCACAAAGGAGCTCTGTTTCTCACAAACTTGCAGTAAATGTCAACCCGCTCTGTTGTCACAGTGGGAGTTAACACTGCTGTCTCCAAAGGTTTCACCATGCAGCTCTGGGTCAGGAAGCCACAGCTAGAAGTAGAGAAAGGCTCCTAGTCTAGCTGGATCTTACTTCTGACTGGCTGGCTGGTTTTGCCCCTAAGAAGACATAAATGTTGTTTTAGAGGGACTCAATCTGCCTTCAGGCACATCCTTTTATGATTATTTAAAACACACCCGTTTACTTTGATTCAGTGTAACTTTTTCCTTTTTTTTCCTAAGAGAACAATACAGCTGTTTTAGTTCCTCCTGCCTCCCCATTTCTTCTAGAGATGGTATTTCATCATTCTCCTCAATAACTACTTGCAGCTTCCTTTTTTTTTTTCCCCAACCTATTTTCCAAGTAGCGGGATTGAACACCCAGACTGAAAACAAGTTTATTGGGGCACGAAATGTAGGTTTCTCATTTTCACGCTTTACTGCACAAAGATTATTGGTATTAACAGTTTTATGATGTCTCTGCTGCGTAGGCATCCTGCATGCTCTGCAAGGACATTTCTTCTGGGAGATGTGAGGTTGCTTTCCCTTCTTGATCAGAACTGGATTTCCCAAAAGATAGAACAAGGGAATGGGAGAAGACAGGAAAAAGTCCTTGACTCTGAGGACACAGGGTCCCACTACACAGGCTGCAAACCACTCCCCACGCGCCTCAGCTGCTGAGTGATTTTTCTTATGTTACTGCACGTGAAATGACCTGAAAGAGAACCGGCATGAGTTTTGGAAGCCAGAGGGCTCTCTGATCATTCACTGCTGAAGCCGGTAGAAGTTTTACATTTGACTCTCAGTGAGAACAAGGTCTGAATCCTCTGCAGACTGAAAGGGACAGGTAGACCAGGACCTTACCCAAGTGTCAATGATTCACAGAAGGAGTTCCACTATTAGGATACTGTTGAATGTTCACCTACCCCAGTGTGAGTGAGTATTTCACGGTCTGATTCATGTGGGATTATTGTAGCATCTTTAATCTATCCCTTAAGAGATGCGGTCTTTGTCTGTCCTGTGATTGTCAGCCCAAAATAGCTGGTTTTCTAGATGGTCCTCTCACATCTAACCATCACCATCCTATCACTGTCTGTAGCATAGTCCATGCGTGGGCCTTTCAGGGAAGGCAACAGCAGGCAGTAGGAATTACGCTTCTAGGTTTCCTTGGGATACAGCTGCTTAATGTGCTGGAGAGGAGATGGGACCATCCCTACCACCTCTCTTGCTCAAGGAGGAAAACTGTCACATGGTGAAGTTACAGAAACCCTGGTCAGCAGTCACTTGGTCCGGTCACACGTGCTCTGTGACTCACGCCCCATGCTTACGCCGCTCTCCAGGTGTCATCAATAGCTGTCTCGTAAGCAGTGTTGGAAGCGGTTGTTGCTCCACCAGTTTTAGAATCCACAGTTGCTTCCACAGTAGGAGAGATCTTTCAATTAGAGAATTACCATCTGGCATTTCTGACAAACACTGAGCGTCTGAAAAGAATACACATTGCTACTGTCCAGGAACCACAGACAATACCAAGAGCAGTCTGTCTGGGAAGTTTCCCCACCCCCAGGGCAAAGGCTGCCAAATTCTATTCTCAATTACACCAGAATAAAGCCAGAAGGACCCCTGTTTTTGACAGAGCTATTCTTAATTTGTACCAGTACATCTGAGAGCAAATTTGGGGCCCAAGTCTCAAGCATCACAGATTAGCAGTGTCACATTATTTGAACGATGCATCTCAAGAACAGAAAATACATTGGCAGTAGAGCTTTATTGTATTTTATTGTTTATGGTATGGCCTCATGTTTTTAGGCCATCTTCTCTTGCATCTGCTAGCACTATTATTACTGCTCATTTTGGTTTCCAGCTGAATAGCTGTACGGGCAAGTAGGTTTGGCTATGTATTCTGAGGAGGATCCTCACTTCAAAGGCCAGGCACTGTTTCTCAGACTCACATGAGAACATCTTTAAAGACCTGGAAGGAATAATTTTATCTGCTGCCTTTGCAGCCTTAACATCCGTTTGCAGTTGAAGTGTATTGTCTTTGGTTTTTGTAACACCTGCCTATCTGAGTGGAGCTCTTTTTTCTAACAGGATTCCAAGATTGTAAGAGCTTTTTTAATTTTTCTCTGCCGTCAAAATAGAGCATTTTTTGGCCTCACTTCATTCTCGGAGACAGTTGAATCATTTTAATAGCACCTTTCCAAAAGGAGCAGATAATGTGGGGATTTTTGGCCCATAAAGCTGAAATTCTTAAAATTATCGGCAATTGAGAGTGGAGTTTGATGGTAGATAATGTCAAGTAGTCTATATTACAGCAGTTGCTGCTAGCCCCATGTGTAACAAACAAAATTCAAAGGAAGGCTGGAAAGGAAGCCAGGCACTTAGGTTTCCCTAAGATTTTTTTCTATTAAGTTATTGCTGTGATGCTTACTACATGTATGCCCGTGTGTGTGTGATCTAGCACACACTGAAAATGATGGGAGATGGTCAGTGGGAATGGATTTGGCTCTGTGTCCCTAGCATTAGTAGACTGTATTTTACTACCAGTTTCAAAGCACAATTGCACCTCACCTAGATCAGCAAGCACTGACCCAGGCCTCTGATACGGTTGCATAATTTGCTCATTAAGGAGGTGCACAATAGCTTTCCTTGCTCATTGATTAATTATTAATCTTATCATGGTCTGTCTCTTGGTATTTAGGTCTTTCAGCAAGAAAGAAAGAAGCCACTCAGAAAAAATGGCATTCACAAGTTATTATCCCCATCCTCGCCACAGCAGCGAGGTTGTTACCGGGTCTGCCATGCTGACCGAGAACCACAAGCTCTCAGAACTTTCCAGGCCAGATAGTAGGACTTCTGCATTTGTCCCATCCCCAACAGAGGCAAGGAGTCACTATCCTGAGCAAAAGCAAGGTTTTAAACCCTTGTTCCTTAACCTTACTCCTTCTGGATCTGACCAGTCCTCCCCTAATACACCCACCCAGACTCCCTCAGACTTCCAGAGTGCAGGTGATGGCCAGGGTCTGAGACAGCACCATGCCAAACGAGATGCTGTTCCCCCTGAGGGCAACGGTAATATTCAGGCACAGTGTTTGGATGGTGTCCAGGATAGATCCCCTGAAACTCCCGCGGAAGAAATGATGTGGAGAAGGAAAGCTGGGCTGCTTCACAGATCCCTCCCGCCCAAAGTGGTGTGGGCTCATTCGGTCAAAGACAACAGCTACCCAAGGGCTACGGTGTCTCCTCCAGCGGCTGGGCCAAAGTTCTTCCAGAGATGGCAGTCCCTGCCGACACAGAGCAGCACTTCTTCTGACCCAGAGACTCCTCCTCCTCAGGGGACAACCCATCTCCGAATCTCGGAGTCGGGCCTGCAGCTCACGCCCCCGCCATTGCTGCAGGACGATGAAGACGACGAGGTGTTTTTCATGCCTGCCCAGCCCGGTGTCATTGCTTCACCGTTGTCACCCCCACTGCCATCCCGTCCTCTTCCTGAGCTGAGCTCTTGCACTTCTGCAAATGGCACGGAGGAATTCCCACCTACTCCCCCACCGGTGGCGCTTGAGGGGAATGGGGCAGCTGGAGACAAATCCACCAGGCTCACAGAGGAGGCCAAAGTGAGGTAAGGGGGGGCTGTAACGCTGCGTCTCGGGCTTTGTAGGGCCATATACAGTAAGATATGCAGGGCTCCAGACAAATGTGACTGAGCTCCGCGTGCCGTGATGACCCACCCACAGCTGCTAGCTGAACGGGAGGCTTGCAGTAGAGTGAGGAGAGGGACAGACAGACAGACTCGCTGCCACTAGGCTTTGCTGGCTGCCAAGAGTGTTGTCAAATGATGTGGCCAGGGCAGGGCAGAAAGCAAGAAGGCAAAAAGCTTTGTGGCCCATAAGCAGATGCACTGACAGGTGCTTAGCCAGCAAGGCAAAGGAGGTTATGGGTGAGAAACTATCCTGGTCTTGTTCTTCCTGCAGTTACCATATAGATTTCAGTGGGGTTGCTTCTTACTCGCACTAGCTTGAAGAGTTAAAATGGCTGCTGACTCCTTCCAGTTACTGGTTTTTGAGAGAGAACTATGAAAATCCATGATGGTTTTTCCAAACAATTAGAGTTTCCCAGAATACATGTTAGACCTGGCACAGAATAATGCTGTTACGAAACAGTGACCATCTGCCAAGAAGTAACAACACAAATATGTCACAGTCACACTCTATAGTGAATTTTTTCCTGAAGGATAGGACTTTGGGCTAGGTGCCCGGCTGGTTTAACTCGGCACAGCTTCCCTCGCTCCCAAGGAGCTGCTCTGATTTCCATCCGGGAAAAATCTGTCCAGGGCTGTGGTAGTGATTAGCTTTTCCAACACAAAGAAGACAAATGAGTATAGGCTGCTCGGGATGGTACTCCCAGGTGGTGAGACGCAATGTCCCCAACTTGTGAGCAGAAAGCCAAGTGACTCGTCCCTCACTAGTCCTTCCTGTGTTGGAATAACAAAACAGCAGTGTCCAGGTTGAGGGGACAATATGCTTCTGGTGCCAGGAGCTTCATACTGTGGGCCTTTCCATGTTGAAATGAGAAGAAAGACACAAGAATAAGTGAAAGAAGGAAAACTTACTTGTCTTAGGCCTTCACTATGTGTTCACAATGGTCCTGTGTGGCAAGTTTATCTTCATCTCACAGAATTTTTCTGTCCATAGCAGCTTCAAAAGCTTTCCCAAAGCCCCGGCCGAGAGGGAGATAACAGGGTTGGGCACCAGTATCGGTGAAAATAATTGGCCCCTCTCACCGCCTGCATCAAAGAGGACTAGCTCTCCGTCTGCTGTGGATAAGCAGCACCCATTACCTGCTTCTACTGAAGGGCCTCCAAGTGCTGATAGACAGCCCATAACTCAACCTGAAGGTAACCACAGGGAGCCAGCAGTCATTACCGGAGAGTCAGAAAATGGCAGCCTGGACTCCGGGATACTCAGCGCAGCACCTCCAGTGAAAACAAAGAAAAAGACCCCAGAGGATATTAAGTCAGAGGCTCTAGCAAAAGAAATTGTCCATAAAGACAAGTCTTTGGCTGATATCCTGGACCCAGATTCCAAAATGAAGACAACCATGGACTTAATGGAAGGGCTTTTCCCCAGTGGAACCAGCTTGCTGAAGGAGAGCAACATGAAAAGGAAGATGACGCAGAAGAAAGTTAGCAGGACAGCAGTCGAAGATGACATGTAAGCACTGCTTGTTTGGGTGGTGGGCTAATGTCGCAGCAGAACTCGCTGCTTGCTTGCTTTTAAGGACAAGCCTGTCCTGATTTTTTCTGTATCTGTATAGGTGAATGCTGGCAGAGAGTGAGTTTCTCCATTCCCAGGCGTGAGGACTGGCGGGGCATTTCTGAATGCCCTTTCTCATGAGCTTGGCTGTATGTGCAGCCTTTAAGCTTACCTCTCTGGGCTGTGTAGAAAATAATGCTGAGCTTGGTAACAGGGCAGGAAATAAACCATCTGTGGAGATGTTGTTTGATTTTGCTATGTTAATCGTTGTAATTGGAAGCAATTCAGTCTAAAGTATGGTAACAGATATATGAGAGTAAAATCAGGACCAAAACAGTGGCAGACAGAAAGATAATGAGGCCAAATTTTGGAAGGAGGGATGGGGGTGCCTTCTTATTACAGGAGGGTGCAGAGATCAGCCCAAGTCCTCCAGTGTTTTTCTTTTAAGACAGAGACTCCCAAGTGACGGCTGGAGAGCCATACAGAAATAAGTTGTAATGCACCATGCCACATAAGATGGTCTGTCTATCCATCACGAGCTGAGCTGTGCTGATTTACCTTCAGCAAGGATCTGATCCTGTAGAGAATTGTTAACCAGTCAACATTTTAACAGACCAGCTGTGCTGTTCTGTGCAGGGGCGAGATATGAAAGCAGTCGACATGCACCCTCTGATGGCAGGAATTGGCCATTTCCTTTGTGGTTAATAACACTGGAAAGGTACCAAAGAGAGAGTGCTGGAAAACCATGGATTTAGGCATGGGAAAAGGTCACGGCCAGACTGAACTTCTCCTTTTTTTTTCCCTGTGGTGTAGGAGAGAAGAAAAGGAAGCTCCGGTAACCCTGGTCACCTGTCCTGCTTATTACAGCGTTTCAGCACCCAAAGCAGAACTGCTGAATAAAATCAAGGACTTGCCAGAAGAAGTAGGTGAGGAAGAGGAGCTGCTAGACATCAATGAGAAGAAGGTAAATTCAGCACACACCACCATTTGCTGGTTACATTCCTGAAATAATAATAAGCCCTAAAATGAAGTGCATTTCTATTTGATGTCAGCTTTTGGCAGTCCCAAGTTGTGTGGGGGCTGGGTGCATTGAGGCCAGCTGTGAAGCTCCGTTAGGGTGACCCAGATTGAAAGAAGAGAGCTAATCTGAGTACTCACTGCAAATTTGAGTACAGATCTTGCACAACCGTGAGGTGGGCCTGTGTTATGCCAAATGCTGAACGTACAGGTTGTAAGAGGCAGTCCCCGTCCCGTAGCAAGGAAGGGAAAAGGAAGGTGAAGTGACTTGAGCAAGGACAGCTTGGGTTAGAAATAGGAACAGAGTCCAGCTGGTGACTGCACTGTCTTAGTGCATGAGGTTTCACCCTAGGATTTTCCTCTTCAGTGAAGCCAGTTCACCCATTTTACCTGCTGTCTGCACTCACTGCCTCCAAAGAAACATTGGTTACCCTTCCCCCCACACACTTTATTGTTTCACTGACCTGCTGAAAGCTATGTGCACATCAGCAGCTCAGTCAGCATGACCTCGGTGTGATGACTTGGGTGGGAGAAGAGCAGGGCAGGAGAGGAGGAAATATTTTCCTCTGTTATTGCGGCTACATTTCACTGAGGAATGGCACCTGCAGTTCTTGCTGTAGGCTTGGGTGCTCTGTCTTCCAGGGCTTTTGCAGGGCCTTCTAATTTGCTCAGGTGGTTGTCTCACATTGGTTACCTTGTAATTACAGACATGTTGCGAAGCTCACAAATCCCAAGGAGCCACAGGCAGATACTCGCCTGTCTGTGCCTCCCTTCACACACCTACTACCTTCCTATCAAAAGTTGCTGTGCCTGCCCGCCTGTAACTTTAAAAGTTCCTACATTGGACTGAACAACGTAGCACAGCCCATATTTCATGCTGTTTGTACAACAGCAGAGTTTAAACATACTGGAGGATACAAATATTTGTGCAAGTCCCATATGCTGTAAATACAGTACTTAATTCTTCCTGCACTGAAATCAGGCATGGATTTAAAGAAAGGCTCCCAAACTCAGCCTCTCTGTCAAAGTGCAGAGAATTCACGTGTCTCTGGCACAACTCCACATTTTCTCTGGGTCTTCATCCCCATGCGAAGTGTAAGAAGGCAGAGAGAAGTCATGAGGCTGAGTGATGTTTGCGGCCCTGACTTGGAGAGCTCACCTCTCTTTTTCATATTGCCTTACTGTTTCTGTTCTCAGCTTTCATCTGCTAAGCAAAATCTGTTCCGTACCAGGCTTTAGTACAGCGACAGCTAGAATGGGACCTCCATCAAAGTGCTCTATAACACAAATTATGAGTGCTAAGTGAGTAGATTAGCCCTATTTTGTGGAGCGTTTGAGGTGCAAGTAGGACCCCGTCAAGTCTTTAAGAGCTGTCACACCGTGCCACTGGAATAGGTTAGAGACAGTCGCCGTGCCTGCCATCTCTTATTTCTGTGGTCCTACACAGATTCTGGGTAGCAAGTCTACACAGATAGATCATGCATGTGTTGCTAATCAAAAGCATTTGCCTAAGGCCTTTGTCTGCTGCTTTAATTATCTGGCCCGAGCCATTGGTTGTAGAGCACCCAGCTTCAAAGGTAATCGCAGCCCCTGCCATGTCTGTAGCATTTGATTGATTCTTGGGGTGCTGTTCACTTCAAAACCGTCTGACTGCTTATACCAGGTAGGGAGTGATTAAACAAGACGAGGGTGCTGCTCCAAGGAGTCAGTGGACATGCTGCAAGCATCTGACAGGCTTGCAAGTAGATGTGAGCCTGCGACGGACGACAAGTCCCAGGCCTCAAAGGTTACATTTGCATGGAAAAACAGAAATAGATGGGAGCGATTAGGCCCAGACAGCAAGATCTTCCTGGCATGTTTGTTCAAGGTCTGTGTGAAAGAACATTTGTATAGGCATTATTTGAGAAGGCAGCTACTCTGAGAGGTCATTTGGATAAACCAAGCTCATTTCCATTGTAAGTACGCAAAGGAGCTATATTGGTTGGCATTTGGGATCACAGGAGAGTCACTGATTAATGAACACAAAGCAAGTATTTTGCAGTCCCTGTCCAGCTCCCATGTCTTCAGGACAAAGGTACATCCCTCCCAGCAGTCAGGTAGCCTCCTGCTATGGTTAGAGGGCAGGTCTGCACCTTGAGCAAAGCTCCCAGAGCAGGGAGGAACAGCTGCCAGTTCTGAGCAGCTCGGTCCTCCTGAAAACCTGTTGAGGTTAATGCTCGACTTTGTGTCCAGCCCATAGAGTCCTGCTGTAGAGTTCCCCCTGCCGGCATCGTACTCATTGAAAACGGATCCCTTCTTTTGCCCCTTAGGATTTGGTCCAGCAATCAACTGGTCAGGACCTCGGATCTTTCTTTTGAAGGTGGCATTAGCATCACAGGCAGAGGGAAGGGCAACTGTTGGTTCTTGTCTCTGGGTACTACCTGTCCTACTGAAGGGAGAATCCAAGTAAAGGAGATTTGGTTGTCCCTTATCCTGGCAGGTGGGATTTGCTCTCCTCTCGCCCTGAACTACCCTGCTAACAAACGGCATGACTTAGAAGTCATTCCAGCATAAGCCTGATGACGTTAGTTTTAAGAGAATATTATGCACATTTTATTCAGTCTTTGCATATATGTGAAAGCTGACAGTAGGCTGTAGTGCAGCCACCAAACCATGTGCTCCAGAGGATGCACGCAAAGTGTACCATCTAGTGGTGTCTGGCTAAACAGTGCTGTTAACTTCCTGGCTGCGAAACCAGCCTTTTAAACCCCACTCTGACTGGCCACCCCTGGGGATAAGGGCCAATTCAGAGCAACCCCCAGCCTGACCTGGGTTTGAAGGTCCTTTCTCCTTTGAAGGAGACTGCCTTCCTACTTGAAGTGACCGTCAGTTTTGATGGAAAGAAGATTTTGAGAGAATATTTTCAGGCAACCTTGTGATTTACTTCTATTTCATCCTGCAGTGTTTGCATGCAGGGTAGATTAACATACATGTAATGGTGCCCCAGCAGTGCATAAACTGAAGAGACTGAAAATACCCAACCCCTGTATGAAGAGCTTTTCCTGCTCTCTGTGCTCTCAGTTCTGAGTAAACAGAAGCAAGAATTGCACGCCCCAGGCCAGAGACTTCTGCTTTTGCATATGTCTTTCCCCTAAATCCTAACTGAAATGAGGATCTGCAGCACATGTGCAGCACTGCTGTTTCTGGAGTAACTGAACCCTGGGGGCCTCCTTTTCTTCAGCAGTGAAATAGTTGCCAGCATTTTCACAAAATGGGTGTGTGCTCTCCATGTCTTTGCCCCGTCAGTAAGTAAATTTAGAGCATCTTTGGTGTAAATGCTCACTTGATGCCTCTCTGCATGAGGCAGCGCCTGCACAGGCAGGTAGTTTTGGTCACAGTTGAATTTCAGGCTTGCATCTCAACACTGAGGCGGCCAAGTAAGGAGCAGTCAGTAGTTTAGGGTACTATAGGAGGGGAAAATACATAGCAATTCCTTCTTTCTTGCTAAGCCATATGGAACTAGTAAGGGTCAGCTTAGCCTCCTGTCATGCCATTAATACAGCTTAAAGTCATTTTTCTGCCAGTTGTTTTGTACAGTTCTGGGTCATAAAGTACAACATCCAAACAAGCAATTTCAGGCTGGGGCAGGGAGTGGGGAATATGCAGATGTGACTGTAGCTCTTTTCACTTGGAGACTTTACAGAACCTACAACCTACATCCTTCACATGTAGGTAGCTGGGTATCAGAACATGGTACACCAAATCAGATGTCTCTTTTATAAATGTTCATTGATGGTAGAACAAATATATCTTCATGCAATCTGATCGGGTATTCGGATTATCACCTAGATGTGGAATTTCAGAGTTTTCTCTGTTTCCTCCTTAATGTTGTCTTTGTCAGCTGTTGCTGGCTTGACCCTGCTCCTCAGGAACTGTAGCCATATCCTCTTGTTGTCGTCATCCGTATGACCAGTGTGATCGTGGTAATGACCGATGTGGCAATGTGTTTCCCTTCTGACAGGCTGAGCTCATCGGGAGCTTGACCCACAAACTGGAAATCCTGAAGGAAGCCAAGGAGGGTCTGCTTGCAGACATTAAGATGAATAATGCTCTTGGAGAGGAGGTGGAGCTGTTGATCAGCAAGCTATGCAAACCTAACGAGTTTGACAAGTACAAGATGTTCATTGGTGATTTGGATAAGGTGGTGAACCTCTTGCTCTCCCTCTCGGGACGCCTGGCCCGCGTAGAGAACGTTCTGAGTAGTCTGGGGGAAAATGCCAACAGTGAAGAGCGGGTATGTATCTGCACAGCCATAGCGTCTTGGCCTTTTTCAGGGTGCGGGACAGCTGCAGTCACAAGAATGTGCTTGTTTGTATAAGCTAGGACCTCCAAAGGCTCACAGGAAGGCAGGTGTCTTAGTGCTTATGTATAAGCAGTAGCAAACGTGGTTCTGTCTCTAGGAATCTTGGTCCTGGTTTGTAAAAATGCCTCAGATCCTGCGGCTTTTGTCTCGAAACAGAATGGCCATGTTCAGGACGGCATGTCTGTGACCCACGGCTGAGGAAAGGCTGTATGGTGTTGTGCGTCGTGGAACAACCCACTGCCTTTTACCTCAGTTGAAGCTGCATTTTAACATTCTTTGGGTGGTTGTGAGAGGCAAAGCCAGATTTTCCTGGTAGTCATTGCTTTCAAGCAAATTTTACTGACTTTCTTGGAGCACTTTCTGCCCTCCATTGACTAGAACAGTCAGAGTCTGATTCAGTGGGATTCACATTCAGTCCATAACGAGGAATTCACCCTCCTCCCCCAGGCTTTTGACGGTCTGTCTGGGGGCGTAGCAGCCATCCCGCCTCCCTGAGAGGTGGCAAACGTGGTGTCGGGAGGAAGGAGAGGGGGAATCGGTGAGTTTGGTGCTGCTGATACTGAAGCGCTCTCTCGTGTGTGTGCAGAGTTCGCTGAACGAGAAGAGGAAACTGCTGGCTGGCCAGCACGAAGATGCCCGGGAACTGAAGGAAAACCTTGACCGTCGAGAACGGGTGGTCTTGGAAATCCTGGGCAACTACCTCTCTGAGGAACAGCTCCAGGATTACCAGCACTTTGTAAAGATGAAGTCCGCACTCCTCATAGAGCAGCGAGAGCTAGACGATAAAATCAAACTGGGTCAGGAACAGCTCAAGTGCCTGATGGAAAGCCTCCCCACAGACTTCACGCCCAGGGATGCAACAGCAGCAGCTGCCCTAGCTGCAGCACTTGCTACCTCTGCCGGGGTCGGTGGTAAAACACCTCCAGCAGTCTCTTCCTCACTCTAACCTGTCCCAGGTGGACCTGGGATACAGTCCTCCTGCCTGAGTCTGTTTAATCCAAGTACTTGGCAGATGGTTCTCTACAAAGACAGTGAACAGAGACAGGTTTAAAACAAGATTTTAATGAAGGAAAAAAATAGCAATAATAAAGGTTTTATTTTCCTTTCCTTCCACCTCTGCTTCCTGGAAACTTAAATCAGTGTGGAGGGAAATCTCCTCCTTCCAGAGATGAGGAAGAGTCTCACAACAATTAAACACATTACCTTTAATAAAAAACATGACTTCCTCTCTTCCCTCCCTTTCCTGCCTACCTGGCACCTCATTAAATAATGAAGGATCTAAAAGAATGAAGCCTTAAAAATAAAACCAACCCATTCTACTGAACATTATTGATATTTATATTTTTTAAAGAACAAGACAGAACGTGTAAGTTTTTGTACATACTCTAATCAGTTACTTGATTCTACTTTGTTCTGTATGTAGAAAAGACATTTAATTTTGTATTTTGTGAAAACCTTAACAAAAAGAGGGAACCCCAAAGATAGTCATGCATTAGCTTGGAACATCTCTTCGTGGTTTTTTTGCTGTTGTTGTTGTTTTTTAATATAATAAAGGGCTACCAGAAGATGCTTCAACCTGTTTCAACACATGCTAAATATGCCATTAAGTGGCCTTGTGAAGGAGATTTTGACCAGGAAAATACAATATCTCCTATCCTGGATCTTGTGGTACTCTGATTCTGGAGTTTAAACACACCTTTATGAGAACCTGCATCTCAGGAGTCCGAGTTAGCATGAAGTAACAAACTCGGGTCTGGACTTACTGTGGGAGCGTGGCAGGAGCCTGTCTTTGTTTTGAACAATCTAACTCGTGATCTGTGTTACTGTTGCAGGCTGAATGCATTTCTGTGAGATGTGAGAGGGATCTCTAGTGACATTATTTATAGGCCTGTTTTTGTGAAGGGATGATGTACACTAGGATGTTTTTCATACAGCAATACCTCATTTGTCTGAGCCCGCTTCATCAGAAATTATTTTACAAGCTAGAAGAGGCATTAACTTGAAATCCGATATTCTCTTCCTACCCACAGAAATCATGCACGTGTAATGATAATGTTGTGCACCCTGCTTAGACAGACAAAAGCCTACCATAAAGACTATTGGATTATTTCCGAGTCAGGGCAACCTGTAGTAACTAAATGTGCTTGACTGAACTTCACCGTATCAACTTACCAAGTGCTGGATGATTGCTGCCACTTTGCAGTCGGCAAAGCAGATTGGGGCAGACTTCCTTCTTCTGTACGGAATGTGCTTTCCTCTCTAACGAGCTGCATCACTGTTTAAACAAAATGGCTAGAAGTTGCATGAACAGATTACCACTGTGGCTGACGAGCCAGATTTGGGTCACCTCTCTTCTAACCTTGAAGAGATAGCCTGTTGCAGCAGTGATTCAAGCTTCTCCTTTCTCCAGGGTCTTGCACTGTTTGTCCCAACATATCTTGCCACCAGGACCAGAACATAGATTTTAGACATGTAGTTTTTAAGTCCATTTGTTTTGAATTTCAACTTTAGCATGTGACTGAAAATTACACTATTTATGGCTTTCAGTGCTGATTTTAAAGCCCCCTTTTTTTTAGTAGTTCACATCATAGCTCTTCTACAGGCAGCTTGGCAGATTAAAGAAAATGCCAATGCCCTTCTGTCATATCAAGCATCAATTCTCCAATACCCAAAAGAAAATCTACCTGGGCTTGTAATGCTTTTAGAAGCAGCAAGCCAATTACTTGTGATGACAGCAAACGCATCCTTTTTTTTACTTCTGAGCTTGAACGCTACTCAGGCTCATACATCATTTCATGAGAACCCTAAGCAGGGGAACTGATTTTTATGTCTTAATAGCTGAATCAAAAACAAAACTGGAGGGAAAAGAATAATTGTTTGAGTGGAGTTTCAGGAAAACAGTGGGGGGAGCTGTTTCAAGCCAATCAAAACATTTAATTTGTCTTAAAAAAAAAAAATCTATGCAGTACTTCACTTTAGTTTATTATATTTAAAAGTTGTTTTAATTTAGATTTTTTTTTGCAGCCACCCTTCCATCCTACGCTTACCAAAACAAATCAAAAAGACTTGGCAAATATAGCAGGCCTTTGTGAACAGCCTGAGACCGGCCAACAGTACATTTTCCATTCAGTCAGTTCTTTCCTGAAAAAGAAAGTCCTGCAATCTACCCTCAGGTCAGGAAGAGACTTCCATCCAAATAGGGTCTGCGTGTTTGCTTCCAGGAACCAGCACTGACTTCAGGGGGAGCACCTTGGGCTGCGCACGCTGCAAAGTCCAGCTGCCTTCGCCCACAGGGGATGCATGATTGATGGCAATCGCCACTCTGCCTGCTGGCATTATGCTGCAAGTCAAGTGTTTCCAAGTGGTGGGCAGTCGGCCAGCCTTGTGGTGGTGGTGTATCAGGCTTTACTAAATAGTGTGTAAAACAGTTTCTTTTGTCGGGTTTCCAGCTAAAAATTTTGAGGTTAAGGGTTCACGGTGGTTTACAGGAAATTCAGATGTTTGGCATGGCTCTGCGGTCCAGCAAGTTTGGGGGTTGATGATGAAAGTCCTATGTGTGCTCTCACTGGACACACAACATCAGCTAATGAGGCGAGAGATAGTTACTTACATTTTTATAGCAACTTAGCTCTTCAGTTAAAAAATGAGTCAAAGCCTGTACTTCTGTTGTAAGCGCTGGTTAAGCTTATCATGAGGAAAACTGTCTTTGGACAACTTTTTTTTCAAAAATTGCTTTCCTAACTGCAAGGTTTGCTGAGTTTGGTAGGAGCACATCTTGACATGTATTTAAAGGTACTTGGAACATTGGCCAAGCCAGTAGATTTACTTCTCAGTGCCTTTGGCAAAAAGGGGAACCTATTCATTGCTCCTTATCCCACCTTGCTTTTCTCTTGTGTTTTTAAAACTAGAGTATAATGGAAACTCATTTCCCAGAGTGATGATGTGATTTCGTGGGCCAGGAATACCACGGACAGAATTTTACACTTATTGTCTAGTCCTCATAAACTTACTGAAACAATCTGAATTTTGGGTCTGGCTACGCGAGCTTTTTAGACCTGAACCTGAAGCTATGTGGCTGCAGTGGAGAAAGCCAGTAAGACAGATACAGTAAGCATGATTTGCATCGCTAGCCAATCCCCAAAATGCAGTGTATTCTACATCCCAGAGCTTGGGTATTTCCCCTTGCAACTGCAGCACGTTAAAAACAAATGATTCAAAACACGTCTTGCAGTAAACAGTGGTTCTCAACAGGTGGGCATTTTTGCTAAAAATGAGCTTTATTTTTATAATTGAAACATCTGTTTGGGATATTGGAATGGAATACCCTACCTCCCACCCTTCCGTGGGGACAGCGGCACTGGCTGAGTTTGCCAGCCAGCCTGGGTGGCCTCCCTCTGTAGGTGACGGTGGGTGAGACTCCTCCCCAAGTCCGTTCAGAGTACCTGAGTCAAGTGCCTTCTCCAAAGCAGTCTCCAGAAAAGTCCATCGACTGTCGAAGGATCCTGCAACAGCTACCTGGCACGTTCAGCTGGCTACAGTCGACGCCTTGCACGGGGTGAAGTGCGCAGTCCCACTTCACTAGCTTGAAGAAGTATCCTAGTAAGGACAAAGTAATTGTTACACTTTTGACATACGTTGCCAGTTCAAAGTAAAAGCTAGCTGTACAAAAGCAACGGGGTGCCTCATTGCCTGTCACGTTACATTGTGTTCGCACATTACAGTTAGGAATATAGCATTTTTCCTGAGTCAGCATTCCTTAAATTGTTATCTTCAATTTCCGGCCAGTTTCTGAGGGACCTCTCAGGAAAAAGGCAGATGTAAATCATGGTTCCACAGCGTCCTGCTCAGGCTGTAGCCTTGGCGCTAGAGAGCTGGGGTCCACTTTTCCTGGGCTTTGAAAGTAATCAAACTGCACTGCTGTCATAGCACCCAGACCCAGCACAGGGGAACAGAAAAAGATGGAGGCATGCACTTGCACCATGATGCTGTCTGTTGCACAGGACATTGAAGCAGGACTTTTAAACCTAGCTCTCGGTAAGTCCTCACATGCTTTTACCAACATGCTGTGCGTACAGTCTGCTCTGCAGTGCTGTGCCACGTGATGTAAGCACCGTGAAAATCTAGTCATCCGACCTACAATTTGCTTTTTTTCATCAGAGCCCTTGGGCAATAGATGGTCGCAAGGAATTCACATCAGATGCTTTCCTCAAGACTAAATCTAGTAAAGAGTGTTCACATGCTAGGGTCTGTTGGTTGTAAGTTTATACACAAGATCTTTTGAGAAGGTTACCTATAAAATCGGTCAAACACAGAACACAAGAATAGTTTATGCATCAGGCCTGATCCATCATCTCTACAACTCAGCCACTGTCGTGATTGTTTAGACTGGTAATTAAGAGAAGCAAGCAAATCAAACTGGATATCATTTCATACTCACTCCACACAAATCCTGAGCAGTGACTTGTCATTTGCAAAATGAGAAACAGAGCGAGCTTTTTATAGGACAGCCCATGCTTTAAATCAGTACGAGCAAACTAGGGGCATATGTAGAGACCTGATCCCCAGGTTTCTCCATGCCTTATTCAGCCATCCACCAAGCCAGCGTTTACATCTGGGCTTGATTCATGTAACAGCTGTTTCTTTCTTTATATCCTTTCCAGAGGGGATGTATGCTGACCGTGACATGGCGTTATGGTTTGGCTGTGTTCCTACAGGACTGTTGCTCGTGCCTCTGCACATAAACTAAGTATCATACGCCTCTTGTGTATTGCAGGGTTTTTCTAGTAACGTGTTACCGAACAAACATTGTTTGTGTTGTGCAACTGACAGTATTTTTGTGGCCAGAGTGGTCTCAGTCTAGGAGACAGTCCTTTCCCGCCTGGTTTGGCCAGACTCTGCTGTCCCTCTTCAACACAAACTGCAGAAATAGGCTGAATTCATGGCGTCAATTAGTCCAGAGGGTGCTTGCCGGATGCTTACATGCATGCATCTTATGCTGTTGCTTATGTGCATACGGTAACACAACCTGTCCAGCTGTAGTTCTGGCTTTTGTGCAACTTGCTGTGCGTTAGTGCTAAAAATCCTTGCAAAAATCTGCTTTCTTGTTGCCCGTTACAAGATGGCGGGAAGCTGGAGCTGGCCAGGCTCAGCACCCTCCGCTGGGCTTGTGGGGGGTGTCAGCACAGCTCTGCACGGATTGGGATTTGGAATTAGGAAAAAGGGCTCATTTTCCACTAGATAGAAAAGAAGACATCGTACACGTGAGACAGGCAGCTTTTTCCTCTGTGATTTGCTGCTTGAGACCATGTGTTTCTGCTAGGGTTGCTCTGAGAGCAGATAACCTTCAAACGAAACAAGAAAAGCCAGCAGTGCTTCTCTCGTTCATGTTCGTTTTAACATTAAATGAATTTTTAGGACTGAAATGCAAAAAACCCAGACACGTAATTCAGCTGGGGAGAATAAAAGCTAGTGAAAGCGTGAGCAAACACTGAGGAACTGAGGAAAGGGCTTACGAGGGACCTGCTTTTGCACAGCTTGTGCCACAGGTGTTTTGCTGAGCTAAAACAAGATTGTGATTAAAAAAAGGATCCGGGCAAGCTTAGAAAGAATGGCATTTGCAAACGCAAAGCTATTGCAGGCAGTTTTGGAGGAGAAAGTGGCTTTCTGCAGCAGTTTCTCTTGGGTCTCCAAGCTGGTTCTGTGGCGGGCGCCATTTTACCTCACGGAGGGGCTGGGTGGGGCCGCCCCAACCGCCTCGCCATCTGTCGCGCGCTGCTGAAGGGAGCACTGTGCAGCAGGGGGGACACCGCTCCGGCACTCTTCCCTCACCAAAAGCTCCAAAAATGGCAGCAGGCCTTGCTGCCCACCCCTCCAGGTGTGTTTTTACAGCTAGCACCTGTGGGGTAATCAGGGCTAACGAGGAACAGCGGGGCTCGGGGGCAGCCAGCGAGGAGCCCACACACAGGGCACTGCAGGAGGATGTGCACCTCAGCCTGAAGCATGTTGAGAAAAAGTGAGTATTTATATATTTTTATACATTTTTTTGCTCACGTGGGAAGGCTTTGCAGCTTGCGCCTGCTTGCACCCACCGTGGAGCAGCTAGGTTGGGGTTGAGGGGGAAAAACATCCCAGTTTGTTAGAAAGCATTTGCTTTGGAGGTTTGGTTTCCACAGGGGTGTCCTCAGAGGAGAGGCCCCAGCACGTGGGTATGTTAGGGTGCACTCATCCAGCAGATCTCAGCATGGCTTGCAGGCCCAGTGGTGTCCCCCCATCGCATGGCAGGATTTGCCCTCATCCCTTGGCTCCTGTGCACAGGCAGCTCACCACGGTCTGTACCTGTCTGACCACAAGCACCTGGTATCCCATGCCAGCAACACCCAGCATTGTGCTCAGACCTCCCATCGTGCTACAAGAACAGGGAATTGTGTAGTGAAGCTTTCTTGTGCTCTGCACCAGAATAGGGGACCAGTTACCAGGTAACACAGCTTATGGTTTGATGCTGAGTTTCCAAATCTAAGTGACAGAAGCTTGCTTTGGGTTATAAATGTTGAAACTGGGGCCAAGGGAGCGGCAGGTGAGGAGACAAAGGAAGAACATGACTGTCAGCACACTGAGTGCTCTTGCAAAGCTGGCTGGTGGTCACCTTGTCATTTTGTACAACAGTTGTTGGTTAATTTCTTATGCCTATTGTTTGGAAGAAATTGTCTTGAACCATTTTGCTTGTAAATTCCACTGCGAAGTGACCCAGCTGGCTTCCCATGCCCCACTACAACCTGGATTGCCCATCAGCTTCCCTAGCACTCTCCTTCCACACAGTGCACATACTTAAACCATGCACAGTTTCTGGGTGCACAGTGTCCTGCAGCTGTCTTTTGAGGCTGTGCTGAACAGTGTCACACGCATGCTTGCATAGCTACAGAGTCACTTGGATGGCCTATTTCTGTCAAGTGAAGTTAATGTGAATTGCTCAGGGAAAAGTTATTTTTTGAGACAAAGCTGCTGGTCTGTCTTAGCCATCACTGCACTTCTAGGTCCTGCATCTACTCTTTCCCAACTGATCTCTTCTGCAATTGGGTATTTATTCTCTTCCTAGACATGAGGTGGTAACATACGTCACTTAAATTGTGTTAACAGAATCATTTAGGTTGGAAAAGACCCTTAAGATCATCAAGTTCTACCATAACCTAACACTGCTAAGTCCACCACTAAACTATGTCCCTAAGCACCACATCTACAAGTCTTTTAAATATCTCCAGGGATAGTGACTCAACCAGTCTGTTCCCAGGCCAGCCTTGTTCCAATGCTTGACAACCGTGAAGAAATTTTTCTTAATATCCAATCTAAATCTCCATGTTACAACACAAAGCCTCACAGCCGTTTTCCAGAGTTTTCACGGTCCAATTTTCCCTCGCCATGAGGCTGTAAGGAAATAAAGTAGTGCACCTTTGATACCTGGTGAACAGCCAGAGATGGAGGCTGAGTACAGATTAACAAACTTGCAGGATTCAGCAAATGCATCCCTCTCAGCAGAGATCAGTGTTGTAGTGGTGGTGTTCCCCTCCCACCTCAGTCTGTGTTCAGGCAACCTAGGGGCAGATTCTTCCTGCAGGCTCTTGGCTCCTGTTGGGATATGTTGCTGGACTGCAAGACTGACTACGCACTATACAGGATTTAAATAAAAAAAAAAAAGAAAACCCACACCCTTAGGCCATGCTGTGGTGCTTTCTGCTCCTCCCCAAAGCAAGCAGGGCTCAAGGTCCTCCCAGAAATACTGACAAGCTGAGTTCACCACACACTTCCAGGAGAGCATACTTGGCAGGGACCAGCCCTGCTTTTACATTCACTGTGACCCTCTGCCTGCAGCAGGGCTTAGTATTCTTACTTTCCCAATTGCTCTAGCAGAAGAGAAATCTTGCCATCACTCTAGGAGCCAGCCAGGGCACTCTGCATCTACCCTGCCTGTTTACCAGTGTCACTTATAGGAACAGGATTATTTATAGCTCTGGGACATGGGAGAGCACAACTCAAGAGGCAGGAAGTGCTGGCAAAGGCATGCTTCCTTCCTACCCTTTCTCCTGTTTTGTGGTCTCCTTAGTGGTAACTGCCAGTTTTACAAAGCAGGATAAGCCTAATTGACTCTTGTGGAAAATACAAGAGGGGGGTAGCCGCCATGAAGGGACTGTTTGTGCCCTGAGCATAGCAGTCAGGAGGAACACTTGTGGCTAACCTACCTAGAAATCAGGACTGCCAGCTTCACAGGCAAAAATGACATCAGCTTTACTCTTGTCACTGAGTGACATACACCTCATCTGATCAGGGCAGCCGGGAACACAGACAGCAGAGAGACCAGCCATAAGCTCTCCTGTGCCTCTGCAACATAAGGACCTTGTACTTTTTAAGTGCTTGTACACTTCATTTATCTTACCTTCAGTCAGATAATGTAACACAGGGATAGAGGGGGAAACAAGAGGAAAGCCATCCCTTTTTCCCTAACCCCCCACCCCAAGTACACATAGCCTTCAAAAACACAGTCTCAAGACTTACCTGACAAAGCAAAGCATCAGCAAGACTTGTCTCATCCTTTGCCTAGTAAACACATCTTATCCTGTAAATAGTGTAGTATATGCAGGACAGGAATTATAAGCACCATTATCTGTGCCCCTGTAAGTGTCAAATGAGATAGTCCTGCAGCATAGCTGAGCTCCTGCCATGCAGGGTGCATGCTATCTCTGTCCTATTCCCACACAGGAGACAAGTTACAGCAACCTCTTCCCCACCCTCCCAGCAGGTACATAGTGGGAACTTCTGCTAAACTTTGACAGTGCAGCAGAGCCCTTTTGTGTGTTCTGCAGACACACATACCTCCCCAGAGGGGCAGGTGCCCAGAAACCCTCCTGCTTACTTGCACACCAAGTCCCTTGCTATGACTAGCTGCATCAGCTCTGGAAAATAAACAGGAAGAGTCCTGTCTATCCACAGTCACCACATCTCTGCCCACAGGGTGACTGGCAAGACATAGCTACAACTTACACCCTTCTGGCAGAGCTGCAAGAAGGCCTCCATAACAAAGGTTATCAGACAGCAGAGAGAAAAGGACATCAGTAAAGTAGGAGGGTCCCCCCTCCAAGGCACACACACACACACCCCCCCCCATCACTCATGGGGATGCCCAGCTCTGGGGCAGCTGCTGCAGTACAGATCTGGACAGTGTTATTGCCATGCAGCAATTGTGCTGACAAGAAGGCAAGAGGCTTACAGCCTATCAGCCTCCCCATGAAAAGCCTTCAAATGGATGAAATACTCTGCACACTGGTATTGCCCCTACCCAAGCACCTGGCCCAACTGCTCAGCTGTTCAGAGGAGCAGCAAATGCAGCCCTAGTGTACAACAGCCCTGCTGAGAGAGATTAGCCAACAGGAGTCACATTCCACCACTTCAGCAGCATTTGGCCAAGGAAGACCTCACCAGCACAGTCAGTTACCAGCTGAGCTGCACTGGGGCAGCAGTGTTGTAGCTTCAGCAGTCGCAGAGCCAGCCCCCGAACCTGGGCACCCTGCCCAGGCTCCCAGCTCTCCCCAGCACACAACTCCTTTACCTTTCATCAGGTCTTCAAATGCTGCAGCGGTCCCAACTCCAACCCTGTCTTGGGTAGTCATGGCTAGTAGGCAGCTGGGGAATAGCAGTAGCAGACACACTCCAAGGCATTGCAGGAGCAGAGCAAGAGGTTGTTAGAAGAGACTGTTTTACTAAGCTTTTCTTTTTCGTCTGCCTAACTGCAACTAGTTGTGCTTGGTGCGCTCAGGATTTAATACATCTGGTAACCTTGTTCAATACAGCCCTCAGGCTGCATCTGGCACTTAGCAGCCAAGTGTTACACATGCTGACCCACAGGCTGTTACATGGCTTGTCACCCATTCCTGACATTGTTGCTAAGCCACTGGCTTCATGGTACAGCCTGATACTGGGTCTCTGACAGTCCCAAGACCTCAGTTCATGAAGCAGCACAGACAGCCGGGATCCTCTCAAGACCTCAGGCCTAAGCTTTCTTTCAGGCTTCACCTTTCACTCCATGTCTTCTCCCTTGGCCAGTGCAGTTAGCCTGACTTACCTGCTTTTCTCTCCTCCTTAAGTACACCGTGCCAGCCTGCAATGCACCCAACTGCTGAGCATGTTCTTGGAAAGCAAAGCTATTTGCAAGAGCACAAGCCATGCCCTGTTCCCTGTCGGTCCCCATCCCAAGCAAGGAGATGTGAGCAGCACTACTTCATCAGAGATGGCACAATGCATGCCCAATATACTCTTGTTTGAGCTTCCCTGTCTGGAACTAGTCCCAGAGTTTAGAAGCCAAACAGCCAGGGACAACTCAGTGCAGCAAACGGGGTCAAGGGAGCAACTACTGCTAAGGTAGCTTTATTCACAATAAATCACACTTTGCCTGGCATGTAGTCTAACTCAGTACCACCTGCAAGGCCACAGTGTAAGTAGGCACATAGATGGATACCTACCCCTTCCCACTGCCCATCCCTGTAGCACACCCAGGAGCAGGCAGATTAGAGCAGAAAATAGCAGAAGAAGCAGCCATTGCAAGTTTGGGTTTATTTCACTATGCAGGGGGGAGAAAACAAAACAAACCAAGCTATAGCTATTCGCTGAACTTAATGGCTTTGACTTTAAAGTCACCCTCCACAGCCAGGTATTCAATTTTCTCCATGCCCAGCCGATTAGGGAACTGGAACTCCACCTCAGCCACCTTCACTGTTGCCTCCGTTTCATTGAAGGAGATGCAAATCTGTAGAGAGCCACAAGAAGGAAGGGTAACACATCACAGATCACAAGCCTCACCCCCCCACTACCTCCAGTCTGGGTGCAGGACAGATGAGGTGGCTGCTGGTGTCAAGACCACACTTGCTAGCTCAGCCTCCTCCCTGCCCAGCAGGGGCATGGAGGGCAAGAAGCTTGTTTGCTCTGCCCCAAGGTCAGCTCCATGCCTCTGCAATGAAGGGATGAGACAGACCTGGTCTGAATCTCAGGTCAGTGTTTTAATTAATTGCTCTTACTTGTGTGGCTTGCAAAGGAAGGCCAG
Organism: Buteo buteo; assembly: GCF_964188355.1. Lineage (NCBI taxonomy): Eukaryota > Metazoa > Chordata > Aves > Accipitriformes > Accipitridae > Buteo > Buteo buteo. The sequence continues at coordinate 83,626,552 of NC_134171.1, read as the reverse complement.
AGTGGAGCATTTAACACATCTGAGCTGTTGGGCATTGGCTTGAGCAGAGCACACCTAGACAGTTGGTTGCCTTTAGCTGCGCAACTCTTCCCCTGTTGCTTATTCCCCTTTCCATACCTGCTCCTTCTCCACCACAGAGGTACAAGGCAGCATTAAAAAGCTGTGCCCTTGGCCCTTTAGTGCTCCATGCCCAGGGCCTTGCACACCCCCCCGGGGCCTCACCTCAATCTTGTCACCGTGCTGGAAGGGAAAGTCAGCCTTCCTGTCCTCCTCACCCCACACACCATCCTCCTTCGAATTGCACACAATGGTGTTGACATCCCCGTGACAGTTGAAGCGAGGGTTGAAATGCAGCATGAGGGTGGCGCTGTCCTTCCCTACATTCACAGCAAACCTGGGGAAACAGAGAGACCGTGCAAAGGAGGTGTCTGCTCAGGAGGAGCTCAGGCTTCCCCCAGCCCCACGTCAATCTATTCACCATCTCCTTACTCACCCTTTGGCATCAGACAGGATCTTCCCTTTGACCTTGATGCACTCACCAGGCTGGATGTCCAGCTGAGTAACAACCAGTCCCTGCAGGGCCAAACCAGAGGAGTTTGTCTGTCCGTCTAGTCTATCCTGAGGCAAGCCTACCAGCCCTGCTTGGGCCAAGACACAAACCAGCTCTGGCAGACCCAAACACATTCATGATTTCGTGCTAGAGGAAGGGTTGAGTCAGGCCTGTCTCAGCCCTCAGCCAGGGAATCCTAGTTGACTGCCACCACCCTCTTGGGGTCTCCCACTGCACTAAGCAACATAAGCTGACAAGGAGGCCATTCAAGCCAGTGTAACAAGAGTAGGGTACATGCACTAATTTACCAGCTGCTACAGAAGATATCCTTGCAAGCAAGCTTGCACCTTCAAGTCAGCAGTGCCCAGAGCCATTGGCATAGGATTAACCTTAGTTATGAAGCTTTTCTAACACTAGGTCTCACCCCTTCCCTAGGAGGGTCTCCAAGTGACAGGAGCCACCAGAAAAAGTCTCTTGTCTTGACTTAAAGCAGCCTACACAGAAAGAGAGGGTCGGGGAACCCACTTCTGGCTGCAGCCCCGTAAAGCAGAACAAACCCCCCAGGAAGCTCCCCATGCAGGGAAGAGGGCTTGATCCTTTCCTCAGAGCCAGGTTATTCACTCCCCCAGCCACATACCCCCAAAATAGCGCTTAACATCACCAGCCTCCCTCAGCTAAGAGGAAGATGCTGTTTGGTGAGGTCAGGCATAACTCAAATCATGCTTTGCTGCCTGTGCTCCAGGCCCAAGTGCAACGATGCTGAGCTCCACTTAACCATATGCCAAATGAAGCAGGGAGACTAATTTCAAACTAGTTACATTGTTTACTTGGGCTAGTTCTTGCCTGGCTTGTGCAGGCCCATGTCCAGCAGCTGCAGGCTGCTGTGGAGCCCGCTACTCCCATAGGACTGCCACCCAGCCCCAGTGGTACTTGTCCTCACGCCTACTCCCTGCTCTGCCCATGCACAGACAGCTAAGGTCGGAGTTCCCCCAGTCGTTAAACCTCTTATTGTCACAGCACTAATGCTATCTTCTGGCTCCATTTCTAGTGCAGTGCTGGAGCACAGCCTGAAACACAGCCTCAGTGGCCAGGGGGTCTTTTGAGGAAAGGAAAGTGAGGGGGGCAGGGGTAGGTTGGAGTATGCTGCCATCCTGCTTTTCTCTGCTATTGCATTGTTTGTCCAGCCCTGTACCCAAAAGGCATTTTTCCAGTAGGAAAATACAAAGTTTAAGGAAAAAAAAAGTATAAAAGGTATTCAAACTGTAGAGTTAAAAATGGTCCCACGCTTTCAGAGTATTCAAGGATGAAAACATGCATTAGAACAGCTTCCCCACTTAAACAACAGGCTAGAGAAGAGGAGGAGAAGAAAAACGGCTGGTCAGCCCTGACTATTCCTCCCACAGCCCCCTATCAGTCCAGCATTTCCGCTCAGCTAGTCCTTGTCTCCTCCTACCTCTGGCACCAAGCCCGAACCCCACAGGCAGCCAAACCCTCGCCCTGCTTGGCACACCGGTCCAGCTCGAAGACGGCACTCACTTGCTCCATGGCTGCAGCCCCCAGCGGCAGGACACCCCCGAGCCCCTGCTCCACACACGCGTGTGACTCAGCGCTCCGCTCCCGCAGCTTAAATCCCTGGGGCAGGGCCGTCACGTGACGGGGGGGGATGCGAAGAAGGGGATCGATCGCAGCTGTCGGGGGCTGCAGCTTTCCCAGCCAGTTAAAGGGGGCAGAGGAAGATACCTCCCGAGAGCGTTCTCTGCGGGCGGGATGTGGAGGATTTTAAAAGCTAGCGGTTGTTTGCTTCTGCGTGATCCTGGAAGTCCTTACTGTAAGCTCTCTTCGCTGCTGCGCGCTCTGTGTTGGCTCTTATCGCGGGTGGCTCTGCGCCTGCAGCGAGGTGGCTGCTTTTTGTTAAGCGATCCCTGTCTAAAATCAGGGTTGGAGTCCTCGGGTTACTGCTGCGGAGTGATCGCCTCTGAGAATATGTGTGTGTGCATCCCCCCAGCCCAGCCTGAGGCCTGCAAGGAGCCTGGGCTGACAGGAGCCCCTGGGTACGCATCATCGCTGCTTGCAGTTAAATGAAACGCAAAGGTTTGCTGTATTCTATGCCAGCATTTAAAAAGTGTCTGAAAGTTAAGGTTGTTTGTGTCGGGCACTACTAGACGTGAGAATTCAGGCTGCAGCTTTTGAAATGTAGCATGATCTTGCTGGTTGCATTCCAGTTGCAAAAGATTCCAGAGGGAAAAGAGAAATGCTTTGTTACTGGAGGAAGAGGCCAGGCAGGGCTGAGCGCAGCCAGCAAGAAAGGAGGCTGCTTTCCCAGCTAGTCTCTTAAGGCCTGCTTTTCCCCTTTCCTATGTCCCTTAAAAGCACACAGCATGACTGCCCCGAGGGTCTTTGCAGGGCAGGGAGGTGAAGATGGGAGCAGCTGCAGTGCTTTGTGGGTCTGTGTGACTGGATCAGCTGGGTGCCACTTGTAGCTTTGGATTGGCTTTAGCAGGGTGCTTGGGCCTCTGTGCCTCAGTTTCCCTCATACACGAAGTGACATTAATGACATGCAGCTTCACAATCCCCCTTGTAAAGCTTCAGTCAGAGCTGCTTTATAAAGGCAGCATGCTACTTGTTGGTTAAGCCATGACGAGCCTGTGAGATACCTATCTGTGGATAACTTTAGGAAGCGCTGCACAGGGCAGCTTGTGAAACAGCGCAGGAATTTATGGCTAGGCAACAGGAGGAAACATGCTGTCCTGCAGGAGGCTGCTGGAACTTTGTTAGAGCGTGCTCGCTGTTATACGAACAGCATCCTGACTCCTGACACCATCCTTTGCCTCAGATACCCCCACACCCATTTCTGACCAGTCATGTAGCATTTCAGCATCCCGTATGACTCCGGGTGAATCAAAGCCAAGCTGCGTTTGAACTAGAAAGTCACGAGCCTGAATTGGAGCCCTGTGACTGGGGTGTATAAAAGAGGGCAAAATGCTGACTGAAAGTACTGTAGGGAAAATCCCGCACACACTCTCGCCTCCAACTAACTCCCTGGCCATCCTACGCATACACAAGAGCCACGCTGAAGTAGGGAGTTAACTGCAGGAGCAGAGTTGAAGCAGGTAGCAAAAGCCACCGAGAACAGGCCCCCTCCACGCACAGTTTGGAGAAAACCCAAGTAATTCCACCTTAAGTTTGTCCCAGTCTCGAGCACGATGTGAGCTGGGATCATGTGTTACAGAAAGGCTTTAGGCGCCTGAGTTATTGGGCAGTTGTTCCCCTGTTCGCTGCCACGTGTGAGGCGTTGAGCAAATTCTGTTTGTTCGGTTGGGGTTTTGTATTTGTTTTCCATTCAGCTCTGTGAAATCCCTGGAGACTTCTCTCCTCCTTTCAGTGCCGCAGCACTTCTGGAGAAAGAGCTGCTGGCAAGGGGAGTTGTGGTGCTGGGGCCATGCAGTGCCATAGTGTTGGCCCCTTTGACTCCCTTTCTGAAACACACATATCTTATGAGCTGCTTTTCTGGCATGAAGCCTCCTCCTCTGACCCTTTCCTTCAGACAGGGCAATACCTTTCTAACAATACGTGGAGACCGCGCTATTTGTTTTCCTTGAGTGCTTTGCACTGGCAGCCTAGTTGGTTTAACAACAAACCCTTTGGTCTTGTCCCTGACGTAAAGCACTCCTGGTCCTAAGCCCTTGTGAAATCAGTAAAGTGTTTATTCTCAGACTACAACGCTGAGACGCCCAGCTGCCCTCCATTTTTCCTAGGGATTAAAGCCAAGAGTAGGGAGGCAGAAGAAAGAACATCTTCCCTTTTGCAGCCTCCAGTGGGAAGAAGTGGGAGAAAATTCCCCAGTGGGCCTCCTTCCCTTTCAGAGGGTTTGTAAAAGGAAACAGGCTGCAAAGCAAGGCCATGCTGCCCAGCCCCACCCCAGCAAGGGTGACCGCAGACCTTCTGCACGACAGGAGGGAGAGGACACCTTGCACTGCCCACAGAGAAGGGCCTCGGCCCTGACACACTCTGCTTCCTGGGATGGGAGTTCTGTGCCCAAGGAAAAACATAAAGCTCGCGGCAGGCAGGCAGAAGATTAGGGTGTGCTTCAAAGGTCTGGGGTGGGGGGAAGGGGAGAGATGCTGCCCTATGCCAGCTGTTCTTGCACCCCACGACCAGCAGGTGATGTTCTGAGAAGAAACCCTGGGCAGAAGACAGAATGAGCCCAAGAAGAGACCAAGTTAGCTTTATCTGGATTGTAGTAAGGGATTGCAACATGTACAGGCCCTGAGAGAGAGTTGTTGGGGTACATGAAGCTTTTGTGTTCCCATTTCCAGGAGTTACTGCTCTCTCGCATGTTTTGGGGAAGAGTTCTGCGCCCACCAGGCAGCTCTGGCAGAAGCAGGGAGAGAAGAGTCATCTCCTGCTCATCCAGAGGGTGATGCCCAGGGGAATTTTCCCCTGTGGGGAAAATTAAGGTTGCCCTCCCAGCACCAGGCTTGCTTGAGGGCTTGGGGCGCTGCCCAACACCAGGTCCCCAGCCCAAACTCTTAATTCATCACCTGATTTGCACAGGATGAAGCCAGACAACTGGCCAGTCCGATTTTCTTGTAAGTCCCTAGAAATGTCCCAGATTTGCTTTAGAAAAAAGTAAATACCAAAAGGATGTAGCATGCTGATTTTTACTCTTTTTAATCTTCTGCAAGAGGAAATACACCCTAGCCTGCGGCAAGTCATATACCTGGCTAATCAGTCCTGTCATTAGAAATGGCTTACCCCTGTTTTTGAAAGGTCTAAGAACACACCTCTGCTGCTAGTTTACTCAAGGATTATGGTATATTCTCCATCCTGCGTGACAGGGGGTGCAGAGGCCAGCACCGCTGGCTCTTCAGTATGTGTGCCTGGTTTGTCTTGCACCGAACACCCACGCACTGGCAGTTGTCGATGCTACATATCCTTAGTTATTCATTGCTGTAGCTGAGAAAGAGGCCCCACTTCTTGCTGAAAGAGTGAACACTAGCTTTCTCCTCCTTTGGAGATGTCACCTGGCCCCAGTTCCAGCACAGCAGTAACATACGTGTGCCTCCCTGAGGCAGCACCAGTGCTTCAACCATTGCACCAGTGGGAACACACCACTGAATCGCTTAGGCTGGCCAGGGAGGGAGAAAAACTGCTCCAACTCACTCTCACAGATGCGAGGGATATACTAGTAAAATAATGACAAGAAAAACTCCTCACCCTTTTCCAGTGAGAGCTAAATTTTACAGTTCGCTTTAAGTGAGGGTGGTTTTTTGCACTTTCTTTAGGGAAGATTTGTTCTTGTGGCTTTAAGTTCATTCTCAGTTCATCAAGCAGACTGCACCTTTCTCTTGCAACTATCTTCAGGGAGTGTTTGTGTCAGTACTGTCTGGATAGGATCCTGGTCTCACCAATAGCCCCTGGCTACTCTTGCAACCTAAATATTACGGTGCATAATAGATATACACATTATAGATATAGATATATATACACACACACAAGGCTGTTTTCTACATCTTCAAATATCTGGGGACTTTCTTAAGCAATCCTCTGCTACTACTGTCGAAGTGTCTGATTCTTCCTGTTTCTCCATAGCATGTTAGTTGGTCTCCTCTGAGAAGTTTCCACCTTTTTTGCTTGAGTAGTCATAACCCTGTGAAGAGTTCTGTTGCACATAATTTCTCTGGACCCTTCTGCATCAAAGGTCGCTTGCATGGCTGGCTAAAACAATGCTCTCGCCACCATGGCATCTTCCAGCCCTACGCTATCCATGGGGGAAACTTCAGGGTTGGTCTGGAGACCACAGGGGAATAGAGCTGGTCTCCCAAGAAAAATCCTTAGCCTGCTCCTGAAAGACAAAGGATGACTCTGGAGCCACAGTCCAATTTGGCAGGAGGTTGAAAGGCCCTCCCAAAGCCTGCAGGCACTGGGCCTCCCAAAGCACTGCTTCAGAGGGAAGTGCGTGCCAGGAAGAAGCGCTGAAGGTCCAGTCCACCCTGGATGCCAGCTGAGGTTGCATGGCCACATGTCACTACAGCGTTTTCATCCCAGAGGGTTTCCTGATTTCAGATTTCCCTACATTACAAGGGAAGCACCTCTATTCCAGCTTCATTATAAATTAAGTTAATTATAAAGAACTTCTTGCACTATCTGAAAGTGATGAAAGGAGTTCGCTGATCCCATCAGTGGGATTTGAAGTATGTCTCATCATTTTACTTCCCTCATTAACACTGACCCAAGCTGACAATCCCCGTGTTTCTCTCATCTCTCAGTGGATTAGATTTAACTAGAGCAAATAGTTAACTACCCAGGAGAACTAGGCCTTTGCTACTTTGGACTCATTTCACTTCAGCACCTCCCCCCATACCTTTCAAGTTTGCAGGTGGCAAACACCTCTCCTCAGAGTTTATTGCCTCATCTCAAAGGAGCTGTTTGCATTTGTTCCCCATTGGGGGTCCCCGCTACTCTAAACTTATGAGTCTGGGTATATCTTTTCCTCCTCTTTGCAGCTCACCAGGCAGCAGGAAAATAAATCTCTCCTCCAAAGTCATCATGCTTGCAAGAAAGCAGTAAAAAGCAGCGTGCTGCCCGACTGCTGTACACTGTCAGGCTGCACTTCTACCTGTCAGGCCACCCCTTTTCCCATTTCTTACCCTGCTAGAGTGCAAGACCCATGTCACCTGGGACAGAATTGCCCTTGGTATTGCTCTTGTTCCACTGTGACACCATGCCCCAACAGCAAGATCTTGTCCTGGAGCTGGAGGCTGTAGCTGCTACTGCAGTATGAATTCATGGCAGAGACCACAGGTTACTGACCCTTCAAGTGCATGTTTTCTAGAGGTCTGTCAACTCTGGCAGTTTTAAGCATTTATTTTTCTTAACAACATTGTTGTTTACTTTACATCTATGACCACATTGCCAACTTCTGCAACAGGAGACAGACCCTGAAACACTTTTCACTGGGGTATCACAGTAGGATAGCAGCACTTCCCAAGCCTTATATATTCCTGTGGTCTAGCTCCGGACAAGCTGGCTTTGATTTATAACTCGTGATCAGCTGCAAGGCAACCTGGAGGGCTGGGGGAAGATGGCAAGCTATGCCATTCCCTATCCTTAACCAGCTGAATAAAATCTGTACAGGCCTTCAAGTTGTTTACATGGTGTGCAAGAGGTGAGGAAAGCTAGAAGGGAGTGCATCTGCGATGTTGTCCCCAAGGTACTCAGGCACTAGAGCCAGTTAGCTGGGTCTGGACCCAATGTGAGTAGAGCAAGAGGAGAAAGACTGCAAGTAACATAGCCTGTTCTAGTTAAAAATAAAAGGAGGGGTGTCTATGGAGAAGGATCATCACTGGAGCGTGCCTTCTAGGTAGCTTTCGTCTTGAACAATGGTGATTGCACACAGGCCGAGGGTCTAGCCTTTGTTTCATTTCCTATTCACACATCAGCTTTCATCACTTGGTGCCATCCATAAAGTTAAAGCTCCTGGGTTTTGCCGAGAAACCTGGGATGCAATTCTGAAATATTTGCCCCATTGCAGGCCAAAGGACCGGATCTGTGTTGTCGCAGTAGAAACATCAGAAAGCATTACCTCTTCCATTACTGTCTGACACAGGAGTGGCTTCAGCAGGGCTGGAAGGCAGAAGCAGCACTGCACTGCTCAGGTTGAAATGCCTTACTTATTCCTGCTAAAGTCCGGAGAAGGGAATGCAGGAGTTGGAGGTCCCTGGAGCAGATCTTGCACCTTCCAAGGCATCTGCAAAGGCAAAAGCCATCTTTGGAAGGAGTGCATTCCCCAAACTGCTTCCCTGGTACATGGTCATCTGCAGCAGAGGCCAGCATCACTTACCTGCTCTGCAACAGCAAGATGTGCTGTGCTCAGCGCTGAAGAGCTGCCTGCTCTGCCAGCATGGCTAACCGCAGGCCCATTCATGGTACAGTGACACTGCCAGGACTGCACATCCTCAAGTTGTCACGAGAGCTGCAGGGAAACTTGGGCAAGCATAACCTGGATTGCTGATAAGAACAGCAGTAATGTCACCCTTTCCACCTTCTCCATATATCACATGCAGAGGGCACTGGCTATGGGTTCCCCACCGCCAGCAGCTGACAAATAATATCTGTTGGTCCTTTTATATTTTCTCATGACTTTAAGGCGTGGTTTTCCTTACGTCACTCTAATTATGCAAAACCTGCAATGCAGAGGCCTCCCTTGCACTGAAGGAGTGTAGTTTCTTGTTTTGGAGCTTTGCTCGAATCAGTGGGGGAAAATACCTCACAATAACTTGGAATAGGGTGGGACCAAGCCTTCTGCAGCAGCCCAGTGTCCACAAAAGCATTCCAGCAACCTTAAGCTGGACTGATTTAGAAGAGCTCTTTTCTAGCTTGACATCTAGCACATACAACATGCCAAGATGGTTTAGAAACTCAAGCCATCTGGAGTTCTTTCCCACAAAAACATGTGGGTGCCAGAATTTGTCTCCTTTGAGCCACCCACAGTGAGAAGGGATTGTATTAAGGCTGGCTCAAGTTTCTCAAATTCAATTTTAGGCAAAAGAAAATTGTCAATAAGTATTTGGAAAATGCCTTGGAAAGAACAAGCTAATTAAAAATGTAACAACAGACTTTGAAGAAGCATTAACACTGTCCATTCTGAGCCCCAAGATACTGAAGCGTCTTCAAAACATTGTCCCACAAACAGGGTTCATTTACCCTGTGTGCAAGACAATAACACACAAAGTTGAGGTATTTTTTAATTAATTTCATTGATGCACATGAATGGGTGCCTGCCCCAAGACAGCACACTTTTCTCTCAAAAATTCTCACATTTATAAAATTAACTAATACATATTCACTGTTATTTTCCTTAATGATTTGTTCTTTCTTCTTCACCCCTCATGTAAATTAGTACACAGACTCTGTCATCTTCCTTCCTTGTCTTCATTTGAGTAGGTGGTATCATTTGAGAAGGTGGTCACAGTCTCCCCCGTAGGAATTACCTTTTGCCTACTTCTTCCCCAGTCTTGGCAGTTCCAAGCGGTTCCTCAAGGTTTATTGACCAGCCCACAATTCATTACCTTTTCTGACATAAATATAAAGCCCCATTGTCTAATAGTTCATTCCTAAACCCTAAATCATGTCTAGTTAATATTTAAAATAGGGAAACAATAACTGATGGGGGCTGTACACAGGACTTTAGCAGCTCCCTGGTTATTTCAATCATATTAATTGAAAACATATTAATTGGTAACAAAAATGATGCTGCTTTGGGTGAAGTTCCTTCCCCTTCCTGCCACCTTCACCCTTGGTGTTTTATCAGTCAGACTTAGGGTTTACCTGAAATGTTCCTGGGTCATGAGGGCTCCCTTGCTTCAGAAACAAGCTCTGATCTTCTCTGGCTGTTGAAGTGCAATAAACAAAGATACATGCAGGTTTAAGACTAGCATTACTGGATCCCTTTAATACAGCTGTAAATCAGTATCAAATGCAGCTAGATTATTTGATTGTCTCCCATTATTGATGACAGGCCATTTCTCAGATGGCTGGAAGGTGACATCTCAGCTGATAGCTAAAGAAGAACGAACCAGTTAGAAATATGCACATACACACACACTGAGAAATACGAGTGGCAGTTCAATAAGTTCTGCTTGGAACCAAAAGCATCATTACCGAGCACTGTGGGCAGATCAGAAACCCTGCTCCTAAATCCCCTGAAGGCTGCGGTGCTCTCCCTTGCAGCTTTTGGGTGGGTCCATAAATAGATTCTGGCCACAGCATGATGAAATGAGGCAGTGGTGGGGAGCCCTGGGCACTGCTGAATGCAAGGAAAAAGGAGGGCAGACAGGATTTCTCACACTGACAAGAAGCAGGAAATTGGGAGATAATGACTCATGCCAAAGGCCTCAGCCATGACTCATGACATGGGTGGCAGCACGCCCTCAAGTCCCATGGGAGAGTACAAACACAACTGGCTGCCTTAATGCAGCCGCCACCACATTAGTCAGCAAAAGGTGGCAGACTCCACTGGGGCATACTCTAAGGCACTGCAGCGAGGTGTGCCCAACACCGGAGAGGAAACAGCCAGCTGTGATGGAGCTTGGCTGCACGTAAGCCCACAGCACCTTTGGAAATCTCAGCCCAAGGACAGACAAGCAGTACACCTGCCACAGTCTGCAAGATATCAAAATCCAAGGGAAGCATCGCTGTGTCTGCCCTCCCCTTTGACCACAGGCAGGAAGAATCGGACTTTCCAAATGCTACATCTGTATGCATGGACATACAGATCCATGACTGACTGCTGCTCATCTCCAGCACGGATCAACACCAGCTAAAAATCCACCCAACATTAAATCAATAGGCAAGCACTATGAGGAACAGTAACCTTGGGCTTGTTGTGAGGCAACAATGAGAAACCAAGGAAAGGGGAGAGCTACAAGATGTTTGCTAAAATATCAGTATTTATAAAGCTAAGAGACAAAAAAAAATCCAAATCAGATGCAAATAACTCATGAACTGAAAGATCTGCATTTCCCTTGAGCATGCCATTCAGCAGATGACTAAACCAGTTCTATTGTTTATGCAAAGAAAAGCGTGCAACTTCCTTTGACTATGCCCATCTGTGCATCTCAATCTGGAGGCAAGACTGCCAGGCTTACTGACCTCCTGTAGATGGTACTTATTAAAGCCACTTCCCTGGAAGCTGCCCTGCCTTGGCACAAGCATTTCATTGGGGGTCCCCCCCAGAACACTTAAGCCACATCTAGTCAGTGAGATGTACAACTTTGTACAGTGCCATGCTGTGGTTCATCTTTTGCTGGAAACAGATGTGTTTGGACATATATATATACTATGTGCTACGAAACAGCATTGCTCATCCCCCCTCTCTAGAAAAGAGGCTTTATATATAGGGATTTCTGATGGTTTTTGTCAGCGGCTTGTTCTTGCTGCAAACTAGTGTCTCCTACTGCTGTGGTACATTCCTTGCCTTTGCCTCTGGACTGTAGTGACTAGGACTGAGATGGGGAGAAGAAATACAGTAAAAGGCTCAGGTCTTATAAACCTCCAGCAAAAAATATATCCTAAAACAAGATTCAGGCTTTACCTTCTTTGTCACTGTTGTTATGACTCACAAACAGAGCTGGAAACTCAGCTGATGAAATATTTTAATACAAGAAGCTATCTAGGAAGGAAAAGAACAAGTTTATTTCCTAACACAGTCGGACTGTTTTATGCATGTTTTCTTATATAAGAAAAGTTAATCCCCTTCCAGTGTTTGCATAGATTTGCATTTTACACTCTTCAGTAATATTCAGCACATACCTAGCAAAGGTCTTCCTGCCTTTGGGGTGACTTGATGCTGCTTGGCACAAGTGCAGGCACTGGGTAAGGGACACAGCCTCACTCAAACACAGGGTGTAGTGCCATTTTAGGGGTCAAGTCAGGGTCACAGCACAGGGTCCCACCTTGGCTGGCCGTCCTGTGTACATGGATGCATGTGTGGGCTGAACCAGAGGCACCAGCATAGCCAGGCAGGGATACGAAGCAATCCACCATGACAGGCAGGCTTTCCCTTGGGTAAAGTCGCAGGGAGACTGAAGCTGCAAGAAAAGAAACTGGTGGTGGTACAGGGGAGGGACTGTTGCTGCCCCCAAGCTCTGCGTAGCCTCTACCAAAGCCCTGCAGGCTGCAAGTGAGCAGCTAGGTTTGCTTTTCCCTTGGGCTTCTGCTCTGGAGCCCCACCAACTTCCCCAGCCACTAGCAGGCTTGCAAACCACCTGGCTTTGAGGACAAACCCTGCCCTCATCCTTATCAGCTCCCCATTGTGTTCTAGGGCCAGGAGAAGAAACAAACCACATTACTTAAGAGCTGGCTCCTGGCAGCCAAGGACAGGGTGTCAAAACAACAAGGCTGCTGTCAGCCCTTTAGACAAAGTCTGCAGCCCCATGCACTCATTTATCTCTGATAAGAGAGCAGCACAAATCCTTGCACTTGAGATACCATCACCGGGCAGCACAAGAAACCCTAGGGAGATAAGGAGGGCGAAGTGTTTGTTATTGGAGAGAGCACAGCTCTGCATCCCTGTGGCAATAACGCTCCCCATTAAGACCTGAGAGGCATTTCTTGTCCTCTCTGTAAGCGAGACTCAAGACCTTCCCATTTCCCCTAAGCCATCTCTTCTATTTACCAGTGGCACGCAACTCACATGTGGACTTTGGACAATCTGTGATAATGCCCGCTGTGTGCTTGACTGCGCAAAGCTATCTGTTCCCTGCTGAGTTATTTTGGGACTCCACACCCAAGACATACACGAAAGCAAATTCTTCTAATTCTCACTTTCACTAGAATATTCTGGGCTACATTAAAGGCAATAAAACACCCCTTCTGGTGTCAGATTCATCAGAACATTCCTCACGTCTAGAGTTGTGTCTCAGGAAAACTGAAAGAGAAGACTTAAACCAGTAACTGTTTTGACAGAGGGCCAGCAGCGAGGGGGAAGCTGCTTTGTCTTGAAGGATTTTGGTCATTGCTTTCCATAGCAGCATTAGAAATGCAAACTGAGGCCAGTTCCCACAAACTGACATGCTTGTGTAGAAGAACTTGTGAATAGTTTGGATGGGTGTTTCCGTCACAACAGAGCAATGACTTCTTAAAAAATATTAATTTTAAATAGCTTGTGACCTTTGAACACATAGAACACATCTGCCTAGGAAACACTATCACAGAGACACAAAAAAATTAGAAATCTTTATCAGACCAACCTGCCATGAGCAATTTTATGCTTTCCTTCAGTGCCATCAGAGCTAAGGAAACTAACAGCAGGGTAAATGTGTATTCCACAGATACAGATTTTGTTTTGTTTGTATTTTATGAACAGGCTGTACAGTAGGGAAGTCCTGATAGACATTAGGAGCTTAAGTGTCTTGACTTTGCCAAAATCCAATACAGATTTAAAGTACTATAAGCCTTCAGTTATTTAAACCATACAGAAAGAAGTTTGCTCTAGCAAGTTGGTAGACTAACTGCTAACTGCTTTAAGGAAAAAGCATAACCTATACAAGACGACCCATCTGTGTCTTCATAGACAACCTATTGCACTGGAAGTTGCTGTGCTCGGTCAGGTATTTAACAAAACGCTGCCTCAGCACCAAGGCCCCTATCCATAGCCCTTAGTGCACCAAACCACTAGCCTACATAAGGCTGTAACACCTCTCCCAGAATCAGCCCAAACCAACCCCTAGGTCATCAAAGGAACTGCACCACTTTTTCCCCAGTCACCACCTCTTAAAAAAAACTTAGTGTTTTTTTTCTTTCTATTTTCTGTTCTTTGTAATCCTTTACGTGTTCCCCTTGCAGCTTCTGAAGTCTTCCTCTCCTTTTTGCTGTGTTTTTGTGGGTTTTTTTCAAGTCAGCAATTAAATACTTCACACTAAAAAAGTTTCCTACTCCCACATTTTTCTTTTTTAAGCTACCCCTAAAAAAAGTTAAAAACCTGTTAACTTTTTTTTTCTCTCTAAAATTAGCACAACTACAACACAAACATATTCCCTCAGCCACAAAAAAATACCCAGAAAAGTATCTAGCTTTTCTTTCTTCTTACTTTGCCATCCTGTTGCTCTTCAGGCAAACCAGAACAAGACTGTAGCCCAACAATAAAAGCAATATGTGAAATAATAACAAAGCCTTTCCCAGCCCCCTTTTAAGCAGGTCTCACCCAGCACTGAGGCTATATAAGGGGATAGGGTCTATTATTTTCTTCAGGTGTGGGGGCCATACCTCTGAGAGGTGATGTGTAGGCTAGGGAAGAACTTTCTTAGATACTCTTAGAAGTTTTTTAGATGAAGGCTATTATTGTTTGGTTTAATAGTTTTTATTTTTGAAGGCAGAAAATTTAGTAAACTTTTTTTATGTATGCTGAAAAAAAAGTGTTTTGGTAGCTTGCTTTGATATATTGTCATTAAATATTTTTACTAGAATAGTTCAAGTTGATATCTTAACATATTTTTCTTTCTTTTTATTAATGGTTAAACAAGTTTTGTTTGCTTAAATCGTCTCATGTTGGGGATGGGGGATATTAATTTAGCTAAACTGAGCGTACAACTTTTACTGCTTTCCAATTTGAGTCAATTTCCAAAGATAATATTTTTTTCCTCCTTGAAGGGCTAACAATTCTCATTTTAATAGGGAAATTTAAGCTGGAGAAAACTGTACAGTTAATAGGGATTTTTTCTTTTCGTAAACCCCATCCTGCTGACCTGCCATCTGGTAGTACTCGCAGTAAATGCAATAATGAGAAATTTTAGCTTTAACAAGATTTAGTAGCAACTGGGGTTGTCTTACCACTTGTTGAAAGTGTGCAAGACACTCTTCCCACTGTGGAGTTGTATAAAGAACTGTTTAAGTCCAATAGCATTTGTCACAGTAGAAAAAAGTGCATTATGTGTGATGGACTCTTCAATGTGTTTTTTTATTCTACAAGTTCTCTCTTACTGCTTCAGAAAGCGCTGTGATACAAAGGATGTCCTGGCCATTAGCTTAAGTTAGCAATGTTCTGCTGTATTGCTCATCTGCTTTGCCCAAGAGCACTCTTTTAATTGCATTGAGCTGGGATCCCACTGTTGCTCTAGCATTTGGTCCTTGTCCAGAGGCTTGTAAAAAACTGAAACTGAAGCATGGCAATCTGTTACCAGCTTGCTGCTCTCAGATTGGGAAGCTGAGTGTACATTTGGTGTGTTTGTAGACGGGAAGCTCCTCTCAGATGGAAAGCTTTGATTTGCTGAGTGGGAGGAGAGTCAAATTGACACGCTCCCCCTTCTGTGCTGGGTTTACCCCATTCGGTGTCAATGACTGCTAGTTTAAGCACTAGTCTTGCAAACTCCTATGGTTTAAGAAGCCATTCTATTGGGCTTCAGTGACAAAGACCCTATAGGCAAAGGACAGCAAGTGACTAACAAAGAGACTTCATTAATAGCTGAGCAATCGCATCAGACTGCCAGCTCACCTGTGCAATTTCTGTTAGTAAAGGCTGCAGCATGAGTCTAATCAGAGCCACAATTTGGGAACATAATCGAGACCTTAACAGAAGCCACATGAATCAAGATCAACATCCAGCTCTGCTGTGCTGTCTGCTTTTAGCGGTCTAATGAGTGGGTGTGAAAGCATGTGCCCCAGGAACAGGGAGGTGGTGAGAAGGGGGTACTGTGCTTTTAGGGTTACTTTTACCATAGATTAGTAAGGCTCAGAGTTCACAGGCTTGACAGTGCGTGATGGGCAAAGACTACTGGATGAAAAAACACCCCCCTCCTTTGAAGGATGTGGCTTTCAGAGTACAAAGCAGTTAGTTAAAGATAAGCATTGGAGAGCAGAGGGGTGGACTTTATCATCATCAGCTGTCGAGTGGGAGGTGTGTTTTCAAAAGCAATGAGAGGAGAGGGCAGAGTCCTGCTCTGCATTAATCTGTGATATGTCCTGTGTTCCAGGGTGGTGCAAAATCAGATGCCTGGATTGGGTGTGAGGCAAGGAGCCGTGTCCACCTGCAATGAGGAAACAGCAGTATGCACGGGTGTGGAAGAGGCCAGGCAGCCTGATGAGTAAGTAGTAAGGAGGTCAGGAGCGCTTTGAAACGGAGGTGCTCAGGCTACGTGTGTGTGTATCCAGGGGTGGATTATTCCCAGGGGACCGGACCTATGACTCCTGTATCGCTCTACCTGCCTGACGCTCCAGGGCGGCAGTGTGATTCCTCCAGGCACGGCTGATGAAAGATCTTCCAAAACGGGCTGGAGATGGGTTTCACCCTGCCCATTGTTTATTTGACCAGCAGAAAACTTGGAGCATGCAGTTTTCTGTGGGTTAAACAAATGGTTATTCCCACACGCGGTGACTGACTACTTTTAAAAAGTGTGGTGTAGGAGCTGTGCAGTATTACCAATATTAGCAATCCAAGAACCCCTATGTAATCCCGGGGTGATAAACCAGAGTGAATGCACGCTGGATCCAGTAGGGAAGACTTTTTGCAGTTTCAGACTTCCTAAGAGTCGCTTTATAATTTAAAAGTTGGAGAAAGCAGCTTGTCTGTGTCATCTCAACAGGCGAACAAACAGTGGTCACAAAATGATTTCACAACTTCTTGTTAGACTGCTGAACTACATAATACTAGGGAGAGAAAGCTCCTCTGAAAAAAATGACAGACAAGGTCTGCAACAGCGTGCAAGAAAAAAAAGCGCTACTTAGATTTGCGTCATGGAGAAAGGTCACGGAAAGGCTGTAAAATGAGAATCCCAAGGTAGCATTGTCCTTCTCTGTCTTAGCAACGCTGGAGATAGTAAGGGGAAAATCTTATTCTTTGGAAGCTGTAGATGGCTGTGGAGTAAAAGTATGCTCCCCCCCAGACAGCTTTAGTCAGCTCACAAACTTCTTTCATTTGGGGTTTCTTCCCTGAAGCTCACTGTACTCAAAGGCTCTGATGGCACCCCTGATACCCCTGTCAACAGGCTGCTTTTAAAAGCTTCTAGCTGAGGCTCATGGAAGTCTTTAGCGAGCCCTTTCCCAAGGGAGCCTGGTGCATGATGTGAATTGTGGCAATGGCTCTGGATGTGGTGGAGAAGCCTTCAGCATTTTACCAGACATCAACCACTTTGCATGTCGGTGCTGATCTAGGCTGTAACTTGCACTGCCCTGGTTTCCTGAGCTCTTTCCCCTGCGAAAGGAGAAAACCAGGCTGGGAAAAGGCCACAACCTTTTGTGACCATAGAGTCAGGCAGAGTAGTTTTCATTCTGCGGGAAGGAGTTCCTCCCTCAACCCCAAAGCAAAAAGGAGACCTCAATTAGTGCTTGAGCAAGGACTCGAGGCATTCCCCAGCATGTGTGTTACGCAAGGGTCAGGTTCTGCTGCCCTGATTCCCGTTCCTCCCCGAAACTGCAGGCATTTGGGCACATGCCTCAAATACAAGAGCACTCCCACCTACTGCACTGGTCTGCCCCAAAGCATCCTGCTGAAGCAGCGCCAGCAGCCCTAGTTTCACAAGCACTGACACCCACTGGTCCTATATCTGGGGTCACCCAACAGCAGAAGCATCAACCAAGCAGTGATGTACCCCTGTCTCATGTATCTTAGCTCTCTTCCTGCCTTCATAAAGGGTGTATAGGAGAGCCGGGTTAGGCGCAAAATTAACCTATTGCAATTTTTGACTATTTAGTAGCTCATTGATGTTGAATCAGAGAGCAGAGTATGTTATATGACCCACAGAATCCACTGAGATTCCTAAAGCCAGCTTGTTGTTTGTAAGCTCTCAGGAATGACTGCACTGGACATCTCTTCCCTGCACCTGGACCCCCAATCCTACCCACTCCCATCACATAAATACCTGTGAGGCAATTTAGGGCTGGGGTCTCTGGGAAAATGCAGCTCTTGTTTTGAAACTGCCTTCCCCTACAAGCCTGGGAGCTGTACCACAGCATAACTCTTTTTCTGTCCAACACAGATTCCTGCAGCAACGTTTTCCATCCCCAGGCGTGGGAACAGGGCTCTAGCCATAACATAGGTACCACTTCCTAGTCCTGCGGTGTGAGGAAAGGGACTGGAGTTGCAGGAAGGAAAAGGCAGTATTGGTGGTGCTGGCCAGCCCGGGGCAGTTGTGGGGAGGAGCAGGGCTGCGGTGCTGCCCTGCATTCCTTTCTGCATGGGCTGGTGGGCAAGGCGGGCTGAGAAATGGGGTAGGTGTGTTACACCCTCCTCTACTCAGGGCTCTCCAGCTGCTACGCTCCGCCACTGCCAGTCGTTCTCTGAGGACTCTTGCTGGAAGGCTGGACCTTGATCAGCTGCATTTTAAAACGCAGGACTCGTCCTTAATCTGCTGGGATTAAAAAGGGACGCAGTCTTAGTTACTCCCCAGAATTTAGGCGGTGTAAACAAGTGTTTTGCAAACCCCGGGAGCAACAACGATCTGTCGCTGTAAGCAAAAGCAAGCACTCCACCCTGCTTGGGGCCAGGTTGTGAGCTTCACACCAGAGTCTGAGACCCCAAACCCATGGTCCAGCTAACGCTGGTGATTGTGGCTGCACCCAGCAGCTGGTACCTGCCCTGTGGATTGCATAGGACTTGCCTACCAAGGGGTCTGCCTGCTTCCAGCGGAGTTGTTGCATCCTCTCACTGGTAGAAAAGCGAGAAATGAGAGGGAGGGCAGAGAGGCTCAAACAGCAGTTCATTGGATTAATTTAAAAGTACATTCTTCAATAGCTTCAATCTGTTTCACAGCTTTTTTCTGCCTGCCTGGCTTCCTCTTGTGGGATGGCCACCGAAGTCCCATCTCCACTGGCAGGGGATGCCGGGGAGCTGTCTCTCAGTCACTCTCACTGCCTGTTCGGTGGGAGTCTGCCCCACGGCCGTGCTGCGGCCTGAGGCAGGCAGGCAGTGCTGTCCTGCCAGCGGACAGCGAGACCTTGCTGGCAGAGGACACGCTGCGGGCCAGGGGCTGCGTGGGGAACATAATGGTGCCTCGGGGTGCCTCCAGGAGCTGCCAGATCTCCCCCGAGGTGGAGCTGCCCAGGTACTCCCAGGGCCGGCGCCCGCTGCTGTCCCGCACCTGTACCTGGCACCCCAGCTGCAGCACCAGCACCTTGATGACGAGCTGGTGGCCGTGTATGGCAGCCAAGTGCAGCGGAGTGTACCCGCAGCCGGAGCGGGCATCCACGTCCAGGGCCAGCCCAGCCTGCCGTGCCGCTGCCGCCAGCTCCTGCAGGCCTGGCCCATCACCGTGCTTGGCCAGCCAGTGAAGGACCGTGAAGCCTGACATGAAGTCCCGCTGCAGGGCCAGCTCCGGCTCTTCCAGGAAGAGCCCCCGCACCCGAGCCCAGCACCCCGCTGACATAGCCACTAGCCAGGCGTGCTCCCGCTGCCCCAGTGGCACCAACAGCCCCCGGCTTGGGACATTCCTGAGGGAGTTCTTGGAGGGCATGGTGCGGGGCTGCTGCCCGCAGTCATCCGGCAGCGATGGGGGGATGCCCTGCACCTCCAGCAAAGCAAGCTGGCACCTGATGCTCCTGAAGACAGGCAGCCGTGCGGGGGGGCTGCTGTGTGGGGCTTGGGGCCCGGCGGGGCCCTGCGCCGGCAGCAAGGACCGGGATGGGGGTGGCCCGGCAGGGGGTGGCTGCAGGGAGCGGGATGGGGCTGGCTGGGTGGGGGACTGCGGTGGGGATCGGGATGGGGGTGGCCGCACCCCGCGACCTGACGGCAGCGGCAGGGTTTGGTACGGGTACAGCAGCAGGGCTTGAGTTTGGGTTGGTCCGTTGGGGGTCAGCACCTTGGATCTCCTCGGCGGGGGCGGGGATGACCAGGTGGGGAGCTGCTGCAGGGACCTGGACTGTGATGGAGGCAGCCTGGCGACCGGTAGCACATCTGGGCCCGATGAAAGCCGTGGGGCCGGGGAGGGCCCGGCGGGGAGTACCTGCAGGGACCGCGACAGGGACAGCACCCCCGGGGCGGACAGCAACGGCGGGCACCGGCAGGGGGGTGGCTCGGCGACGGGTGGCCCCGGGGATCGGGATAGGGGCAGCTCGGTGGCGGACAGCACCCTGGGGCCACGTGACAGTAGCGGGGGCTGGGATGGGCCGGTGGGGGGCCGCCCGCCTGGACCTGCTGAGGGCGGTGGGGCCTTCAGTGGAGGCATCCCGGTGGGGGGCTGTGGCGGAGACCGGGGCTGCGGCAGCCTGTCAGGGGGCAGCGCCCCGGGGCCCGATGGCAGCGGCGGGGACCGGGGGGGGGGCGGCCCTCTAGGGCGTTGCGGCCGCAGGGACCCGAACGGGGCTGACCCAGGGCCAGGCAGCACCCCGGGCAGCGGTGGGGACCGGGGCCGGGACGGTCTGGCGGAGGGCGGCTGCAGGCTCCGGCAGGGGGGCGGCCCGGCGGGGGGCAGCGGCGGCGACGGGGACCGTGGCGGCCCGGCGGGGGGCAGCGCCCCAGGACCCGACGGCAGCGCCGGGGGCCGGGAGCGCGGCGGCCCGTCGGGGCGAAGCGCCCAGGGGCCCGAGGAGAGCGGCCGGGTCCGGTAGGGGGGCGGCTGCGCGGGGGGCGGCGGGGAGCGGCAGCGGGGCGGCCCGGCGGGGGGCAGCGTCCCGGGGCCCGGCGGGGGGGCGGCGGCGGCGGCGCGGCGAGCCCGGCGGCACTCGCAGCAGGGTCCGCCGCGGCCCCGGGCGGCGCAGCCCCCCGCGACGGCGGCCCTCGGGGGCTGCTCCCCGGCCGGCCGCCTCTTCTCCGCCACCTCCCCCGGGGGGCCGCGCCGCCGGTCGGGGTCGCGGCGGGGTGGCGGCTCTTTCTCTTCTTCCTCCTCCTCGTCCCGCTCCTGCCGTTCCTCCGGCGGCGGCGGCGGCGGCAGCTCCTCGTCGAGGAGGTCGCGGTACCTGCGGCGGAGGACGATGTCCTTGGAGGCGCCGGGAGCGGCGGCGGGGTGGACGGTGGCCAGGGAGTTGACGAGGCTCTTGAAATATTCGCGGCGCTCCCGCCGCTGCTGCTCCGTCAGCGCCGGGTCGCGGAGGAAGGGCTGGAAGTGGCGGAGCAGCGCCGTGTTGGGGGCTCGGCCCCCGGCCCCCCAGAGGAAGTCCAGCACGGCCTCCTGGCTCAGCTCCCGCGCCATGCTGCGGGCCAGCCGGCTCTCGGTACTCCGCCTCGGTGCTCGGCGCTGCACCCAGGTGCGCGGCGCTGCCGCGGCGGGGAAACCCGCCTCCTGCCGCGCCGGGCCTCTCCGCTGCCGCCGCCGCCTCCTCCTCCTCCTCCTCCTCCTCCTCCTCCTTCGCAGCCGGGCCGCCACCCCCCCGGTTGCCTTTGCCCGGGGTGGCGGCCCGTGGGGCTGGGGTGACCGGGCTGAGAAACAGCGGCAGTGAAGGAGGGAAGCGGGGTAGAGGGGCTGGAGGAGCCTTGCTAGTGCTCTGAGAAGAGCGAGGGCAATTTGCTGGCGTGCGGTCAGCAGAAAGAGCCCTTTATCAGTCATTGTGTCAGTGAACGGACTGGAGATGATGGGCACAAGTTAAAATGCAAGAAATTCCCTTTGCGTGGGAGGAAAAACTCTTTTGCAGTGAGGGTGATAAAGTACTGGAGTGGGTCGCCAGCAGAGGTTGTGGTCTCCGTCCTCAGGGACTTTCAGAGCTCCACGGGACACAGTCCTGCTCCATGTGACCCCACCTGGGCAGGGGCTGCACCAGACGATCTCCAGAGGTGCCTTCCAACCTGAACCGCCCTGTGATTCTGTGACTTAGGAAAACCAGGAATAAAGATACACGAATGTGATGTGGTTCAGGGTAGCTGTTATTACAAGCGTGTGGGATTGTACCTACGTACAACAACTACACACAAGTACCAAGAGTGACCAAAGTCAAATTACATCTCATATCATCTCTGTATTCGCTGTGTGCCTGAGGCAGGTTGGACACATGTTGTGCTAGACTGGGGATCTAATGTTGTTCTGTATTGCTAATGCTGTTATCACAAGGGTGTACATTACAGCTGAGTGGGATGGATAAGATCAGGGCCCCAGTGGACAATGTGTCCTGTATAGACCAAGCAAATGGCAGCCCCTGCCCCAAGGAGTTTGCGGAGTGAATATGGGTGAAAAGTGTCGGGGAGAGGGTGTGCTGGTTTTCTCTGTCCTACAGCCAGGGAACAGAGGCGTGGAGGGACTGAGATTGATATAGGCTCCTGGCTTTAAAGAGGTCTGGATCGGGTCCTAAGTCACGCTCCAAAACTCATCTCTACTGCAGGCTCCCGGGTATCCATAAATATTTTTAGCTGCCTGTAATCTAGGCAGCTGGAATACCCTCCAGCCCGCTGCAATTCCAGAAGTGTACGCAACCTTCACAAACCCCAGGCAGAGATTGCAATAGATGGTGTGTACAGGCTTGTGATTTTTGTTTTGGTAAGACAAAACCTTGGGATAACTTCTAAGATTCACCCCCTGCAAACACGTTCAAGAGTGGATGCGTGTGGCAGTGTTGCTCTCGAGTAAGCAAGCTACACAGGTCTGTGCTTTTGGATTGCTGACTCTGAAGCATTAGTTTCTGCCTCAGTACGTTATCATGCCGGTTTGCAGGATAAATTGCCCTGTGCAGCTGCAGGATTGCTAAACTGTAACCTCTGGAGTGGTGGGAGCAGCCCTGAAAGAAAGTTTCAAGTTTCTAAGTTAGAAGTTACAGTTTATGCAATGTATCAGAAAAGTCTTCCAGTGTGCCAAGGTTTGGGTTGCTTGGGTGGTACAGTAAGAGAAACTGCGCTACGTGCTCTGCCACATCTTGCTTTTGGTTTTCCCTGTGGTGTATATTGTAGGAGCGTGTGGCTGCACCCCATCAGTGGTGTTCATCTGAGTTGGGTGCAGGTGCTGGGAAAAGGGTAAGTCTCATGTTAATATTTTATCATTTTGTACATGCTTTTGGTACAGTTCTTCAAGCCG
Organism: Buteo buteo; assembly: GCF_964188355.1. Lineage (NCBI taxonomy): Eukaryota > Metazoa > Chordata > Aves > Accipitriformes > Accipitridae > Buteo > Buteo buteo. The sequence goes on along the minus strand of NC_134171.1, from coordinate 83,603,578 downwards.
TAAATACCTTTCTCCCTCTTCTTCTGATGAGCCCTGAAATTGCAGTCACAACTCTGTGTTTGAGAGCAGCACGCTCTCAGCGGAAGCGGTTGTGATGAAATGAATGGAGCATAATGATATAGTTGTGATCACAAATTAGAGAGGAGGGTAGATTGTGAAGATAAAAAATCCGAGTAAATAAGTGGCAAATGACAACACTCCTATGAAAGCGTTGTTTTGGTTTAATGGACTAAGGTGTAAGCAGGAGGCTTTCTATGAGATCATATTTTTATTTAAACACTCTTGGAGGTTCTTCCTTACTGTAAGCTTAGCTTTGACTAAAAAAATAGATGTTTTTCTACTGAGAAATGTCAGCCCTCACTCTGTAAACTCTTTTCTTGAAGTTAGTGAAACACACTCAGGTAACACTAAGTGACTGCTGAAGTACCTGCAGGACTGAGACCAGCACTGAATGCTGATGCTTTTGCATTGCTGAAGTTGGAAAAGCCTCACTGAGCTTGTTTGAGTGAAATGGGTTGAACTGATGCATCTCACTTGACAGCCACTACTGGCTGGGAGCGTGTTGCTTACTGGATAGCTCAGATGGCGGACAATTATACGGCAGTTGGTTGTAACCCGTTTGGTTATGACTGTCTGTTGATACCCTTTGTTGGCACATGCAGAAGTGTGCTGAAAGAGTAGCTCGCGTTGATTCAGAGGCAGACCAAATGCTGGCACACGTCTTTCCCCTTACAGCCTGAGCTGCAAATCACATTTTGGGATTAAGGGAGTGTAACACTGCATGCAGGCAAGGAAAAGCGCAGCCCTGCTACCTGGAGTTGCTTCATCGCCTGCTTCACGCTAAGAGGTTTAAAGAGACTCTTGTTTCCCTTTATGCTTTAATGATTTACCCTGTCTGTAAATCAGTCAGTTTTGTTGTGGGTAGGAGTCCTCAGTATTGCTGAATTTGCCCTGGTCTCGCCCTCTTTGGGAGTTCTGGACACAGCAGGTCTCTTTGGATGAAATTTGAGTAAGTTGTGAGCAGTACTAATCACAAAATGGAGGCAGGATCAAGCATTACTTCAGCATTAAAAAAAAAAAAAAAAAAAAAAGCCCACCACTTAGTCTTGTAGCTTCCTATTGTAGTGCAAGAAGATGTTGCCTTTAGGGACCTATATACCTGTGTTTGTTTTTAAACAGCAGGTAAGTTAACCCAAGTTCTGTGTCTACTTGCGTATTTTCTCATCCCATATAATCTGAGAAATTGCCCCACAGCTGACACAAAAGCTTATTAAAGCATTGACGTGCCATATCTGCAAAATGATGCAAAACAGCTTTGGAAAACCGGAAATGGTTCCCACAGGGCCTCTAGAGTGAGGGACTGGCAATTCCATTTGCACAGGTACCGATTTGTTAGCAGCAGTTATGAAATTTTGTGGAGTGAGGGGTCTGCTTCTTCCCACTGAACGCTAGGAATGCAAGGAACTACACTGGCTGAGATCTAGAGAGATTGCAGAACATTTCTTTGTTGTGATGGTTTTTTTTCCCCCTACTCTTTCAGCATGAACAGCCATACCCAGGAAGGTCTATATGCATGAGTGTCGCAGAGAAAACTCCACCACTTTGAGCCAAGCTTTGGGCCAAGGAAGGATGAGGTGAGTCACGTTAGGGTTTTGCAAACACAGAAGGTCTTTGCGTTAGTTAAGCTGATGCAGGAATATGATGCATGCCTGTAATTCAGACAAGGGGAAGCTGTGTCTGCCTCACCCACAGATGCAACGAGGGCAACTCTTTAGATACAATCATCGGGTTTCCACTAGAGGCTGCACTGGTCTGAGCACATTTCCCAGTACAGGCATGCTCAACACCTCCTCACCTGGAGCTGTGCATGCAGGAGGAATTTGCTATAAGGGCAAGAACATGAGTCTAATATAGCAGCCTCCCTAGGATATTAGCAGTAACGCCTAACACATTAGCGTAATAAAAGCACCGCGTCAACTATGCTTGCAAAATTTTACAGGTAGAAACCCCATTAGAATTTTTTGGTTTAGCAGCTTTGCCAATGATGGCTGCCCCCGTGCCCAGTTAAGGGCTGCTGCCCCAGGTGCAGGGGACCAGTGCCAGGCAGTGCTCTTTGCTTCCTCTGGTTCCTGTTCAGTCTGGGGGCTGTGGGAGCAGGCATGGGTGACTGGTGTCAAATATCAGCTCCCGAGTCCTTCAAAACACAATAAAAAGTGCTGTGGGAAGACAATGCCTGGACTTTGTAGATCCCTGCAAAGAGCCACATGTTTCTTTATAGTGGTACAAAAATGGCTTTTAGAGTGAAAAGGTAAAAGCTTTGGGTTGAAGGGTGTACAAATGGTAAGCGTACCACTGAGGTTTATTTGCTCACTGCACTGGGTCATTTAGTTCTAGAAGGTGCTCTCAGTTTTCACCCTTTTGGCTTTTTTGTTTTGATTCTGTGTATGTTCACATAAAGGACTAGCACTGATGCGTCTGTAATTCCACATGTCCTTCACGTGTGCAGCAAATTGGATCTCTGTCTTCTGTAGCCTTTTGGGGTTTTATGCCTTGCAAAATGCTGCAGGAGCTGACCCAGCAGGGATCTTCCTTCACTGCTGCCTTGGTTGAAGGCTTGTGAGCAGATGTGTTGAATTTAGTCTTAAGAGTCCCACCTTTGCAGGTAAGGAGGTATCATGCTTAACATCGGGATGTTAAGCATTTTGCTAGTTGGAGGAGCAAGGAGCCAGCTGTGCTTCGCTTCTTCCCTGGAAATTACAGGAGTGGGAGAGCAACCGGCCACCGTGTCCGTTGTTTGGTATGCCCAGCTTGTTTGAAAAGGGAGCATGAGGGTGTTGGGTCAGGGAGACAAGAGGAATGGGGTGCCTGGTTTTGCCCTCTGTGTCGTTGTAGGAGGGCATTAGGGCTGCTCCTGGCAAACAGCCCCAGCTGTGGGAGCTCCTGTCTGACTCCCTGTTATAAATACCTCTCTGCCAAATCCCCATTCTCCTTCTTAACCAAACTTGCGGCAGGAGGACCTCGCCAGTCCTTTGCTGGGCCATCTCTTTGCAAGGGCCCCGGGAGCAGATGTGTGTCTCTGCTTTCAGCTGTCCCCCCCGCCGCTGTAGGGCTGCCGGAGTCAGTGGTCCTTTCAGGTGATGGGGAGGGGGACAAGCGGGCGGCGGGCAGGGAGCAGGCCGAGCTCCCCCTGCCCGGCCAGCCGGGCTGTGGGGCAGAGCAGCGCGGCCCCTTCCCCGAGGGCTCGCCAAGCGAGGGTTAACTGCGCTTCTCTCTGGGGAGCGATCGCGCTCCCGGGGCGGCCCCGCGGGGTTCCCCGAGCGGGCGCGGGGCTGCGGCCGGCCGGGGCGGTGCCGCCCGTCCGCGCTCCCCGGCGGCCCCGGGGGAGGGCCGGGGGGGTCCCGCCTCGCCGCCCGGCCCCTTTGCATTGCGCATGGGCCCTCCCCGCCGGGTGGCCATGTTGCAGCCCTAGCAGCCAGCGCAGAAGGCGGCGGCGGCGGGCCGGGGAGCGCAGCGCACTGCACCGCACCGCGATGGCCGTGGCCGTGGGGAGACCGGCGGTGGGTGCGGCGGCGGCGGGGAGCGACGCCGGGGCCTTGCGGGGCTGGAGGAACGGCGGGGTGCCGCGCAACGCCCGGGGCGCGGTGCCGGGGGCCGGTCGCCCCGGTGCGGCGGCGTGCGGGGCCGGGGATGCCGTGCCGGGGACCGGAGGGGCGCAGCGCCCGGCGTGTCGTGCGGGGGGTCGAGGGGACGGCGGGCTCGCCGGGGCGGCGTGCCGGGGCGCCGCCGGCTGCGCCCCTTCCCGCGGCCGGGGGGACCCGCGCAAAACTTTTTCGCCGCGGTTTGGGGCCGCGGCTCTTTGTTGTAGCGGGGCCGGGCCCGGCGGCGGGCGGCTCCCCCCCGAGCCCTTGGCGTTGAACCGCACGGGGCAGCGGGGAGACGCCGGGGGTGGTCCCCGGGCTGCTCCCCGCCAGGGCGGGGGCCGCCGTTAGCGTCTTGCCGCGGCCGTTTCTGCCGCGGCGATGCCCGTGGATGGGAAGAGGTGGGAGCGGGGAGGGCTGCGCTTCGTACGGGGTGGGCGGCCGGGGAAGTGCCCGCAGCCCCTGGGGGGAGGCTTTCGGCGCTCGGCTGCGGCGGGCAACGGTCATGGAAATCCCGGCGTGAGAGGCTGCCGAGGAGCACGAGTGTTTTGCGGCTTGCAGCGTGACCCGTTTTTTCTGGGGATGGGTTGGCCGGGAGTTTCTTACATCCATGTTGAGAAAGACAAAAGATTTCCCCGTTACAGAGAGAAAGGAAAAAAATAAAAAACCAAACCACAAAACCTAACCCACAAAAACTAACAGATGCTCTTCCCGAAAAAAAAAAAAAAATCTCGCATCCAGCTTGTAGAAACGTGAATGAAACTCCACCATGACCAGACTGAATGCACTTTTGTGCATCGTCGGCCGGGGGAGAGAGAGAGACTTGACCGACTTCCCGGTGACTTTTTTAGTCCTTGCGAGTAAAACAGATGTTGCCCATGAGCGGAGGACTTGAATGCGGCTCCTTCTCATAAAAAGAAAATGGTCTGTGTTCAAGATGTGACCAGGATGAGACAGTTTCTTTTAGCATTTATTATGCCTTTATGGATCTGCAGGGCTATACGGTTCCTGTGATGTGGCAAAGCAAATGTATGAAGACGGGGTTAATGGTGTTACTGGAGGTGGGGAAGTTATGCTGCTAAGCAAAATAAGAGCTGATGTTTGTTAACAGAATACCTGTAAATTATACCAGCTGTTTGTAAAGCTTCTTCTGAAATGGTTCCTTGATCTTACAGTCTAAAGCATGCTTGGAAGTTGGTCTTTCAGTGTAAGAAGATGCACTGAGATCACTACTTCAGCGGGTTTTTAGGGCAGGCTGAAGGGTACTGCCAAGCAGAGCTGTTTTGCTTTGTGTAAAGTAGCAACGTCACAACACGCATAGGCTCAGGAACGTGGCTTATTGCAAGACGTGATTGCTGTTTGTTCTTGCGTATCTGTTTTGCTTTATTTTTCTATCATTCTATTAAACTGATGCCACTACTCAGCATCTCACGGTTTTGGTTAATTGAAGTCCACGAGCAATCCCAAAACAGCGTTGACAGAGGGTTTTGCACCAGTTAAACTAAATTCTAATGTGTGTGCCAGTGAGTCCAGTCCCGTGGGACTGACTGCAGAATAAAGCATCCTTCAGCGTGAGAAGCATGTACGTGTGGGAGAGGAAAGGACGAGGGCACTCGGCTTCCTCGTAAGCAGCTGGTGGGCAGACCGTTCATCCTCCAGAATCGGTGCTTTTTGGAGAAGAGAGTTGTTTTATCTTGGGGTGATAAGAGAAGAAAGGACAGTGGGCTGGTATTCAGTAGATGTTGGGGGCGTTTTGTCTTGTATACTTTCTTATCTAATCCTCTCTGCTACCACTTTGCATGCTGCTGTTGTGTTGCTGGGGGGGGCGGTAGGGAGTTTGAAGAAATACCTAATTATATGGTAGAGCAAGGCAATGCTGATGAATGTTTGCCTATCAAGCTTTCAACATAATAATCATATTTTATAAGGGCCCAAAGTGGTATGCATCTTGTTGGAGGGAGCATGCGGGTAGACTTAAAGCAAGGAGGAGAGAAAAGAAAAGGAATGAAACGAAAAGCGAGTCAGTTTGACTTAAAACTATGATAACATTCCTGAGTCACAACCTTTTACATCCTGGCAGGATATAACATTATGTTAATTGTAAAAGCATGCATAAAAAGTAACTTCAACAAACTGCTCTGAAGTGTCTGTGTTTAATTGTAGCTGAGCAGGGTGTGTTTTGGTAGGATGGGCGGCTTTCATTTTAAGGCCCTGATCCCACAGATGTGAAGGCACATGTGTAATGCGCTGCCTGTAATTTCATTTGACTTAATAGAGACTGATTTCGGAATGTAAATGTAAAGGCATGCATAAGCAAAGTTTTGGCAGGATTGGTGCTGGGAGCTGCCATGGGATCTCTCACCTGATGAAAACCATGCATGTGCTTAAACATACATCAGGGTGGAAGGATGCATATGGTCATCTGGGCTCAGTGTGAGATAAGCCACTTGCAGCCTGGAAATGGTTGAGATGTGCTAGATAGGGGACCCTCTTCCTCTTCCCCGCGTTAATTCCCAGCATCTTGACCAGTGCTGGATGGTTTCTCAGTAGTTCAGAGCATGGAAGAGGGCTCTGGCCTCCCTACCCTTCTCTTTATTTTTTAATTTTTTTTTTATCCTAAATGTTTACAGAATCATAGCTTGGTCTAGTTAAAGGAGCAAAAGTAACTTTTACTCATATGTATACACTAATGTATGCTCCTGTCCAAGTCAAACAAAAATTGATGGAAAATGAAGCTGGAACACAAATTTTGCATGGGAACCATGGAAAACGTTATCTGAGAGATTAAAGCAGCACAGTGTATTGTTCCATCTGTTTTAAAAATACTTGATAATGAGAGACTGCCAGTTTCCATGGAGGGGAGGGAATGAAAGAGAGAGACAAGAAGGTAGAGCAGGGCTAATGGAGCTGAAGACTCTACATGCTTTACCTTTCTCTGAGCAGCAGATCTACCGACACCCGCTGGGGTCAGCAAGAGCTATGGGGCAGTGCCTTTGGAAAACCCCATTCATGCATGTTGGCGGGTGGAGCAGAGTCAACATGACCGCTGATATTAGGCGATGAGATGAGCACTAAGAATGGGGATACATCCTTGTCACCGTGACTGTTTCTGTGCTCTTGCTAGCTGAGCGTCTGACCCTCTTCACCGACAAAGATGCGACTGGGTAGGAGAAGAGCTATTGCAGGTGGAGAGCTGAAACTGAGAGAGGTTGGGGGACGAGGCGGGTTGGGGATGGACCCCAGGGCAAGGAGTGGATTGTCACACTCCAGGCACAGGTCAGCAGTGCTCTGGCTACTTTGCAGCTTGTCGTTTTCCAAGTTAACTGCAAGGCTGAGCTGTCCCTGCTGTCGGGTATTCTCCAGGGAGCATCGCGGGGCTGTGGACTCTCCTCCCGGTGAATGTGGTGATGTTGTGGGCTTGGGTGGCACTGCTGGGGCAGCTGAGATGGCCTGGGGCATGGACTTTGGCTTCCTTGCCTGCTTTCCACTGCAAAGTGTGGCTTTTTGGGCCTGGCTCAGCTGCCTGTGCCAGAGAAGCAGACCAGGGCGGTGCATGCGGGACTGCATTTTATTTTGTGAACTCTTCATTTCCTTTATTCACCTCGGTGCCTTGTTTGCAGTAGGAAATTCTTTCAGACAATTCTTGTTTCTCCCGTTGCTGTTAACAATGGTGGGAACCTGTCTCCTCCTTGCCTTGTTTTCAGCACAGCCTCAGTCATGGGGCAAGTTATGTGTCCAGCCCACCACAAGCTCAGGGCGTCTAGCTTTTCCAGCATGAAGCGAGCTGACCTGGAGTCAGGCTCTGATGGGGATACTTGGAAAATCCTTATTTTGTGTGGATGAGATCACAGGGAATCAATTTTAGTGTCTGAGTAGGGCCTCTGAAATAATGATGGGGATTGATTAAGTAAGCAGCATGAATCTGAGAAGTAAAATATTTACTCAAGAGCTAAGGCATGTTTTATATGTCCCCTTCCCACCCCTGCAGCCCCTGAGAGAGATTGCTTTACTGGCTGGCTGCCTGTTCTGGAGCGATATGAGGGTTGTCGCTTCTGTTGTGCCCTTGGTATGCCTCTTCATCTCGAGGTAATGCCGAGAGCACGGACACGAGGCTGCTCGGTAGCTTGTGGCTTGATTGGCAGGAGAGGGGCCAAGGGGACAGGGTCTTCTGTTGGCTTGGCAAATGGTTCTGTCTTGTCCAGCTGCTTTGTTGGCTTGGTTTGGCTCTAGGCTTCAGTCCTATAAGCTACAGTGGCTCTTGGAGGAAAAGATACTGAAGCAGTTTCAACTAAAAACAGTTGGGTGCAACCAGGTGATTTAAAAAGAACCAAAAAAAGCCCCATGTAGTACGTCAAGCTTTTTTTAGGTACACTATCTAGCTGCCTTCGCTTCCAGCTCTGTGAACAGCTCTCCAGCCTACTGTAATAAGTGATGCGTAATAATGGTTCAGACAAACACCACGGTGCTGTTAGCATTCAGCATTAATACTGGTGGAGAATGCTCCAGATCAGAGACAGAAAACCAAGTTCAGGGTCTCGCCGTCTTAGCTAAGAGCAGCAGTAACAAGAATTTACCCCAAATGTTCTTCTTTCTCCCTATAAGTGCTAGTTTGCATCCTGCAATGTGATGCATTCAGTGAGAGAGGAGTAAGAGATGCACATTTGTGGCTACTTCGTTACATCTGGATGCCTTTCCTCCTCCTCTACGCCATGGTGCCTGGTTTAGACGCATGTGGGCCAGGACTTGCAGGCATCCCCAGAGCTGTTTTCATCCACAGCTCGGGCAGGTGTGATTGATGTGGGTGTAGGCAAGGCCCACTTGGCCTTGCATGAGGCGGTGGAGAAAGAGCCATGAGGAGGAAAAGCTCCCTGTGGTTCTCCATTAGTGATACCCAGCCCTTCCACAAGCTTTCTTGCTGTGGCTGCGCTCTCTGCTCGTCCAACATAACTGATACCCACTGTTGGCATGCCATGTAGTCCAAAGGCTATTATTGCCATTTCACTAGTAGTACAATTATTTTGCTGAGGTCTGCAATTTATAAGTTTTGAGCTGTCTTTGGGACTCCTTATTTAAAAAAAAACAGACCGTGCTCATGTTTAGAAAAGTGGCTAAGTAGCCTTAGGATCTGAATGTGCAATTAGAGCTTTTGAAGTTGCTGAAAATATGGAGGAGCTGAATCTTTTTCTTGCAGGCTTAGCCTTTTGTTTCCTTTAGTAGCATCCCAGATAAGGTGATGGCAAAGAGCAGGCTACTACTGGTTTTCTTTTTCTTTGTTTGTTTGTTTTTTCCATCGCGGCTTATTGCTCTTTAGATGATTCTATTATCTAATTGGATTTTCTGTTACCATTTCTGCATCCCAGATTTATTTTCAGATGGGATCTAGCTGCTGGAAATATGTTACTGAAGTACTGTAATTGCGCGTTATTTCTTTACCAGATCTGGTCATGAATACTTGGCACAAGCTAATAGAAAAAGACTTGTTTTAGAAACATTTTGGGTTTGCCACAGATGTTGCCTGCTTTGCCAGCAGCTCCTGAGAACTGATTCCTGTGCACAGCAGTAGTTATAATACGAATTGTTTCTGGAAATCTGCATGCATCTTGTGTATTTAATTCAGAAATCATATTAACCTCTTCATGTGATGGGAATGGAAGGGGAGAAATGGTGTTTCAAATCCTGAGAGGGATGTTTGTAAATGATTTGTAGGACCGTTTGGGGCCATCTGTGGGTCTGAAGGTGTTGTGCAAAGTCGGGGTGTTTTGCCAGGAGGTTAACTGGGTGCAAAGTGAAGTACGATGTCCTGTGTAAGCAACAGACTCAACAGAATCTCTTTGCCAGACGTGCTGAATGCACCGAGTGTGCGAAATGCTTTGCTTAAGCACATTAACATGGCTTGAATTAAGTTTCTGACAGTCTGGTGGTGGCAGCCTCTGGTTTTATCTGTAAAGAAAAACTAAGGTGGGAGAGGAACAAGTTTGGTAGACGACTTGCTTGGCTTGCTCAGTGACAGTGTGAGCTTGCATTTCCCTCTGCAGGGCAGCGCGGTGACTAATTCGCAGTGAAGTACAAGAGCACAAACTGTAGTAGAGGTGGAAAGGCAAGTCTGCTTTTATTCTTTCAGATAGATGTTCCCGCTTGTAACCAAAGCCAAGTCTTTGCCTTTCGAAGCACACAAATTATCTCCTTTCAGCCCCTGTGAAAACCCATCTCCTCCAATCTGAGTCAGCCTAGGAGCTTTTGGCAGTTTTCAGATGAATGAAGAAGAGCAGAGTGACGGACCTGGCTTTATATTTCCAGGACAGAATTTGGCAGGCAACAGCCTAGCTTTGAAATAAGAAATTTGCAACCTGGAAAGGTGAAAGTATCTGGTTATCGTTGACGCTCGTTCTTGGCATCTCTCTGCAATAACGTGGATTACCCCACATCCTCCAGATGTGTGTAGGAAATGTACAGGGTTGCCAATAAAGAGGTTGTGCATAAATGTAGTTGGATTTTCCTTTTCTTGCTGTTTCATATGATTGAAGTTTTTTCTTTTCTCTGTTGTCTCCTTTTGTTTTAATTGGTAGAATGAAATTTCTTGGATATCTGCAGAATGAACTTGGAAACAGCATGGCTAATGATATTTCAATAGTCTTTGTTCCTAGTTTGAGATGTCAAGACTGATATTTTCAGAAATTGCTGAATTAAAGAACTGGAAATGGTTCTTATTTATTCTCAGCTTTTACGGCTAAAAGATTAGGTCGTCATACTGTGAGCAGGTATATTGCTAGCTGTAAATGCTAGCAGTGATTACAAGGCTTAATGCAGCCATCTGGGGCTGAACACATGCACAGTCCTCAAATCTTCACGTCAAGACCCCAAGAGGAGCAGGGATTTTGCTGGATCGTCTGGTGACTTGCTCTAGTGGTAAATCACACCACTAAACCACCACATCCGTTGGCTGCTGCTTTTTCCTCCCCCAAATCTGTTTCATGTCCAGGTTGAGCCACGGCAGGCCTCATTGTGCCTTTTCTTCCATGGTCAGTCACAGAGTTCTGCGCTCTAAAATTTTGTGTCTGTGTATAAGTGCGAGGGTGTAGATACTGAGGGGGGGAAGTAATTTTTTACATCCTGTGTCAGCAATTTTATCTGTAAAGCTTTCCCTAGCTGTGGCCAGGTAACTCACCACGGTGGTTGTTTTTAACAGAAGAAACAATGAATCAATGATTACGCCTCTCTTAGCTTATAGAATCAGAAGATGAAGATTTTTAATTACATTTGAAAACAGTTTCATTTGTTTACTGTATATTGTATGTAATTTCCAAGCCAAGAAGATTCCTTAATATTTCTAAATGAATGCTTTTCTGCCACAAAGTGTCTTTTATCACAGAAAATGCCAACCTAGTCTCATTCTGTTTCATCTCTCTCATTAATATTGAATACATGGCACTTTAATATGGCAGCCGAAGCAAAGCAGGGAATTTCAGCTAATATCTGACAACGGCAAGCTGAGATTAAATGACATCCGAATGCAATTTGCTATATATAAAGTAATTGGCATTTTCCAGGAGCGTTTGACCTAATTTATCGGGTTTTTTTTCTCCCCCTGCCCCCTCAAATCTGTCTTCGGAGGTTGGTTAGTCATCAGGATTTCTGAGCCTGCAGTCTGCTTTTGAGAAGGTACTTGGTGCCAGTCAGTCCTCCGAGCCCCTGCGAGGGTGAGAGGTGCTGAGCATCTTTGGGGAGCAGGCTGTCGGGGGCCTGAGGGTGCTCCCTTGGTCGGTGTCAAGGCTGATGTGCGATGAGTCCCCACAGGGACCCGCTACAAGAAGGGTCGGAGGGTGCTGCCTCTGCACCAGCCTCTGCACCTGCAAGATATGTTTCTGCTGTGTCGGACCCATTTTGGAAATCATGAAATGAGTCCCTGGCCAGAGTCCTGAGGCAGCTCTTCTTCCTGGCTTTGAGTTAGCTCTTCCAGAGCGCTCCCGTCCTTCTCGTAGTCCTGGCTTAGTCTTGTGGAGAAGGGCAGGGTTTGGTGATTGTAGCACAAGTCTCTGGTGTCCAGTGGAGGTGGAAAGTGGCACCAGATCTGGGACGTGCTTTGTGCTGGGGAGAACCTGCACGTAAGTCTCTGCTTTGGCCCTGAGCAGCTCTTCAGCGAGGCAGTGGTAAACCCTTCCTGATGCTCCGAATTACAAAGAAGCTGGACCGAAAGTTGAAAATAAACAACTTCTCAAAGAAATGCCTTAGCTTCTGGAATGCACAGCTGATGGTCACTGGACAATTAGAACGATTTAGTTTGGTTTCTGATATATAATTGCCAAAAAGTAGTAGTGTTGGGACTTTGGGGTTTGTGTTTCCAGGTAGCTGAATATTCATCCTGCTGGAAATCACTTTTGCTAGTCAGCATTTGGAGTTATGCAATTATTCATTATTAGACCATTAATTACAAGAGCCACTTGGGATTAGGGCTTGTGTGGCTGGCATGCTGCAAATGTTCCAGCTCCTGATTTGCTGGGTGGTCTTGGGCACATACCTTCATTTTGCTATGCCTTTGTTTTCTCCGTCTGTAAAGCACGTGTTAATTCCCTTATTTCTTTTGTAAGGTGCAAAGCTGTGATGAATGAATTAATAGCACAGCCACAGTCACCTTTACAAACCTAGCTCTACTGCACAAAATCTAGTGGGATCTTGTGGCACAGAAGCATCGCCAGACTAATGCTTTTGATTAAAAACACTTTCAAAAAAATAGCTATTCAAATAGGGTAATATGCAAGTTATGTTTCCAAGGAGATTTAACAAGTAATTCCAATAAGGAAGAAGGGTTTAAAAGTGAGCAGTGTGGATAACTCTGCTGACCTTGTTTCCCAGGGTTTATGTAAATGCAATTGAGGGCAATTTTCATGTAGAGCATTCCTAAGACATATGGTGAGTTTCTCTGTTGTAGGCCAGAACCACTTACACATCAAAGCCAGAGGTGTTTTGGTTTTGTTGTTTATTTGAAATGGTAGTCTGTGTGGCTACTGTCTGTTGCTGAACACAGCTACATTTCCCCCCAGGTTTGGCCTGGCCAGGAATGGAGCTCAGAAAAGCATTTTTTTGTGTGGGATGTGCATTACTTGGCTTTGATATAACCTAAGGAAAGCAGTATTTTTTTTATAGCCTAACCAAGCAAGCTGATGATTTCTTCTAGTGGGATGAGCCAGAAAGCTAAAAGTATAAATCCGGGCAGGCTAACTGTGATACAGCTTACATGCAATGAAGGGAAGTATAAAGTTCACACAGGCTAAAAAATGGTTGATGTTTCTGGCATGATCTAGGTGGTTGGTCCCTATGTAAAACACATAGTAAGTGGTCCCAAGAGAAGAGCGTGCAGATGCCGTCCTCATCCACACTAACTGTGGTAAATGGGTCTTTTTCTGGACTGTGTGTGCTGAAATATCTTGGCAATTGAAAGCTGTTCAGGGCAGGGGACCTGGCATTTGTGGTTTGATGCAGTGCCTTGCAGAGGAGGGTCATGGCCCAGCATCTCCGGTTCAGTAGCACTCAGTGCTAGTAAGGAGGATGGAGATGGTTGGATGGGTGCTGTCCTCCTGGCTTCTGTTGAAGTAGGAAGACCGTGCAAGTCTGCTCTTGAGGTTTACCCTCCAGTTTGCACCCTTAGGGGCTACCGAGTGGCCCAAAGAGATGTGAGTAAAAACATCATGTGCCCAAGGAAGGGCTGCTCTCCCGCCTGCACCGACACTCCTGGGGTCAACATGTGCTGGCCCGCTACGGGACCGGGCTCTTGTGCCGCATTGCTACTGCGGTGTGCAGAATGGGAGCCTTAGCGCTGCACATACAAACACAGCTCTTTCTCCTGGACAGTCAGGGAAGGGAGGAAGAGCTGGATATTAGCCTTCCTCTTTGAAGGCTTACAAAGTTCCCAGAGCAGTTATTTACCTGTCAGACCTCAGCTGCTCTGGGGTATAAGCAACCCGTGCAGTGCTGCTTGTGGCTTCATGGGTTACCTACCTCTTCGAGCAGTGCAGAGGTGGAGACTGCTGTATCTCCAGCCTTTGCGGCGTTAATAAGGAATACGGGGCAGCAGATCACTTGCTTTGGTATCTCTCATTAAATAACTCGAGCCAAGGGCAAAAACGTGCACCGCACATGGGAATCGTGCCCCAATTTTGGTATAGGCAGGTCTGCAGTGCTTGGAGTTGTAGAGCATGTCAGAGCAGGGAGCTCCTTCGTGTGAACTTATCTTGCCTAGTCCTCTGCAGGAAACACTTGCTCGGAGCTGGCTGAATTTGCCTTTGGGTATGTTTGTCTTCCTGAATCCTTAGGTTTGGTTCCATAAAGTTGTGACAGGATTTACCTGCCCTGTCAGGTCTTTAAAGCCTTGCTGCTGCAGAGAGATGAAGCACAGTGCAGTGGAGCCTGCTCACTCGGCAGGACCCCTGCTCATCTGTCACAGTCGTTCTTGCTCCGCGGTGGACTCGTGCTTAGCTGTTATGTGGTATGTGCTGGCATAGTTAGTTGGCCAAGCTAAACAGTTCAGTGCTTTACTTACAGAGGGATACCTGATGTGCTCTGCCTCTTATCCTGGTGCTTCCATTAAAAAAAAGGAATTGAGATTGAGCCTAGAAAATGGGATCTGGTATGGGCAGCCTGTGACCTGCGTGGGACCCTAGCTAATGGGGCCATGCGCTGGCCTGGCGGTCTGCCTTTGCAAATCTCGCTGCGGGCAAGCAGCCTGTCATGAGCTGCCTCTGTGCTCTCCTGCCAAGGCAGTGGGATGAGAGGTGGCTGGCACACCTGGGCACTAGTTCATGCTTCTTCGGAGTGACACCTCTTAGGAGGAAAAGAGGATGAGAAAGCTGAGTAATGTGAGTATACAAAGCTACAGCATAAAGTAACTGCAGGAGATGCAAGCTAATGGCAAATCCTCTTGCTTATTATTCAGAGAAACAGCCTTGCAAAATGTTCTATTCTTCCCTTCTGAAAGTTGTCCCTGAGCTATGTATTTCAGCAAAGTGGAGTGCAATATGTATTGTCTATACTCATAAGGTTGCAAGACTTTGAATTCTACCAGGTATGTGTTTAGCTTGACTGTCTGGGAGAAGTCTGAGCAGCTGGACTATTCAGATGGGTAGTACGCTAGAAAATTTGTTCTGTTCACTTTTGGGGTGTATCAAGGAATAACATTAGAAGTGTGGGTTTAATTTAACACTGGTCTGTTACAAGCAGCGGCATGGATTGCTACAGCACAAGTCTTGACAGGAGGGCAGAAATTAAAAGTAAGTCTGAATCTGACTGCTTTTGCTTTCCTTTAAAGCACAAGCATGACGGGTGGACAGTCAAAGAATGTGGTGGCCAACATTCATCCATCTGTGGGGGTGGATACTTTCCAGTTCAACCTTTTAGCAGGGCTCCATTGACAGCTAATGGATGTTGCAGCAGCCTGTGTATGGAATAATTTATGCTCATGGGTGAATGCCAGAGGTTTGCAAATCTCTGTCAATGGCCTTGTGAGCAGCGGCCTGCTGCAGGAAAAATAACATTGGATTAGCTCAGGGTAATGTTTGGAAGTGTCACACTTAGTTCCTAAAGACTGGCCCTTCTGCAGAGCAGCACTGGGCTCTAGGCAGGGTGTTCTGAAGTAAGCAGAAATCTGTTAAATATGAGTATTCTTCACGCATCAAACAAGAAGTGGGAAGCAACGCAGGGAAATGTTTTTAGCTACCGGCTTTTCCCAAGCAGACTTTGCAATATCTCTGTCATTTGGGAAGACAATTCCCTTGTTTCAAGTACTTGGAGTGTCTGGGCAAATGCCAGGTTGCTTCATGTCACAGCTCTGAGGCAGTTTGGTACCATTATCGACCCGTTATCTGGCTTTGGAGCTTGGTGTTGGGTGCCTTTTCTGCAGCTAAGAAATGGAAGCCTTACTTCAGCACTAAACCTGCGAGCCAGATGTGAACCCAGCAGCGCTCCCCTGCCTGTTTCCAGCTTTTCAGCCTCCTGCTTTTAATTAAAGCCGTCGCGACACTGCAGGCTGAGCAGGACCAAGATACCAGAAGCCAAAGGTCTGCCTCACAAAGGTATTTGGGAGCCTTGGTATGTGGATGGGAAGCCTTTGACAGTGTGTAGGGCAGGGTCAGCGCCTGCCTCCCACTAATTGTGGTTTGTTTGCTCTCTGCTTATCCAGCTGCTCTGTGGCAGGGCTGAAAACACCTTTGAAGTCTGGTGTTTTCCCCTCATGTTGGTTTTAATGACAAAGTGTATCATCACACCTGAGGAGCACCTTAGGTGATAGCTACCCCTTTGCAAGCCCTCAGAGTGTCTCTCTCTCTTTGCAAAAGTGCATGCGCACCATTTAGCTGTGAGAACCTTTGTTTCTTTGAGAATAATTACAGAAGGCTACAAGGAGACTTGCTGTAGTTAATCTGTATTACCTGGTGTGTCTTTGCACCTTATGCCTCCAGATGTGGTCACATGATAGAGCGGTGCTTGCATCCGAACAGCTGGCGCGGTTGTCTTTTGCAGGGTTATTTTGGTGGTGTTAGAGCCCAGGAACATTTTGTGGTTTATTGCCTGACCTACTGGATGGAAGAGGCACGGCCTTCAGACAGGAGGCTTAAACTCCTGTGTCAGGTTTGTTCGTGGAGGTTGCGCTGTTGCATCAGATATGGAAGCCGGCCAACCAGAAACTCTTCGAAGACCTGCAGGGGCTGGAAGGATGTTATTGCTTGAGAGGAGGTACTTGGCTACGTTGAAGCTCAGCCTGTAGTTGTCACCCGTAGGGAAGTGACCAGCGCAGAGTGCTGCCCACCTTACCCTGGGGCTGCTGGAGCTCTGCAGAGGCCGTGCCGGTGGTGCGAGCTCACTGCTGAAGCAGTGGGAACCTCTGCGTTGCCCGTATGGGGGGTCAGCGACCAGCTCAAATGCAAGTTCACTGTTCTCTGGTTAAAGACCCTGTGTTCCCACATAAAGCACGTAATCTTTTAAATAAGTGTTGGCTGTAACACACGGGGTCTTCTCTTTCTTCTGAAAGAGACTGATAACCAAACTACATTATTACTGCAGGCCTCTTCCTGGCAGAGCCGTGGTGCCGGGAAGCATGATTAAGTGTTTATGGCCAGCGGAGCATTGCCAGTAAACGTCCCGTTCCATAGGAGGAAAAATGACATTTGCAGCTACCCCTGCAGTTTTGGCAAAATAAGCTGGGTCCACCATTGGTGCGCTCAGCGGGGCGCACCGCTCTTCCCAGCTACAGGGATACCGGGGGCTGTGCGGACCCGGCTACGCTGGCAGCCGCTGCTTTCAGAAGCCTCAGGTAACTTGTTCGCTGTCCTCATGGAGCTTATCCCTTGCCTGCCATGAAAGCATCTCCCCTCTCATTTCCAGGCCAAGTGTTGCTCCTACTATGTGTGTAAATGACTGCTGACTGCCTCTCTTGTTAGACATGTCAGTCTTTCTGGTGGACAAGTTGAAATGCAACATAATCCTCAAATGTTCTGCAGTTTTGACATATACCGTGAGATCACTGAACACGCAGCTCTGCCAGGGAGTGTGTTGGGACAGAGAACTTTTGAAAAAATAGCTATAGGGAGCCTATTTCTGGAATCGCTGGGCATGGGGGGAACCAAACACAAAACCCCCTTACTGATGGTAATAGGTGTGGGGAAAAAAATCCAATGACTAGAAAGTAAGTTTCCTTCATTTTAGAGATGCAAGTCTCCGTGCTTTGATCAGGTCAAAAAGTATTAAAGCTGTATGTTATATTTTGTGACAGATTCTAAGGGGACTTCTGTCTGATGTGCACAGATCAGTGAGTTGCCAAATGAGAACTCCGCCTGCTAATTTACATTGCTCCTGAGTGCTGGCCAAAGGCCATCAGACCCCCTTCCTCTTAAGCACCTGGAAAATGGCAAATCACTGATCTAGTGCATAGGATTACAGGCATTGATGATCAACCTGCTGTCGAGTTACGGACGTGCATTGTTTTATCGGAGGGATCTTAGAATAGTCATGGAAACCATGCAGGGCATAGCTGTGTCTGTTAGACAGTTATTTGGCATTAAGTGAATTAATTGGATTAAGTGTCTATAGTGGTCTTAATACATGGCTGCTTCCCACTCAAGTTTATAAATCAGTTTGCTCTTCTGTGCCATTAAATACACGAGTGCAACGTCTTTCATCAGCTTGCTGCGTGGATGATATTGGACATATTCTTGGAGTGCACAGCAGGGGCTGATCCCCCTTGCTGACCTGTGGGCTTATTCTTGAATTTCCCCTCATAAGACAGAGCCATTTCCTTTCCGCCAGTGTGCTCTGGGACTGTTTTCTGAGAACAGACTTGCTGACCATGGGACTCTTAGTACTGAAAACCTTTGTGGTTTTTGTCAGGTTAGTGTGCCATATGCTTCCTGAGGTTTTAGGGGATTTTTTGCCTTTTTTGTGTGTGTGTGTTTGTTTTTGTTTTCCTGATGGAATAAACTTTGTATGGCTGGAGCATTGTGCCCCCTAAAGTTGATAGCAGGTTTTGGATCAAGGTTTCAGAATTATTTACGAGTAAGAACAGGATTTTATGGTTACAGGATGCATTTAATTAGTGTCTGGAATTTAGCCACTTATGTAAGTTTGTTTAAAAAAAAAAAAGTTAGTATTTTCCTTTAGGAGTTTTTGTTTTCTACATGTAGTTGTTCAAAATAATACTTAGTGTTAATAAAACTTAGCAACAGTGAAAAGAAAAATATTTTTCTTTTGCTTACTTCCTTATGCTGTACATTTTTGCACTGTTCTCCTGGGGTTTTTTGTTTTGGGGAATGTATGTTGCTTTTTCTAGAGCAAAAATTAAAATTGTTCACCGAGAAAAAATAAGCTTATGAAAACATACCAGAACCTGGTAGCATCTGAACCTACTTGCATGAGGGGAAGTGTGGTACCCTGATGTTTTATTTATTTATTTTTCATTTCACGTTGGACAGTCTTGAAGAGATTTCTCCCTTCCCAGCCCCAGGAATTTAGTGTGGCGCTTTTTCTTTTCGTGACTGCTGATGCGTGACTGCTGATGGATAACTTCTGTTTGTGGGAAGTTGAACGTGGGATTAATCTCATCTCTTAAAGAATGAGCTTCCTCCCCTGAAATCTAGATACACTTCTTGGAAACTTGCTGGGGGTATTCACTAACACTGCTGAGCTTGAGGTATGTGCAAACAGATTGCAGGCTGTAAAATACGAAACTGCCCAGAGCAAGCACACCCTCTAATGATGGTTGGTGTCTCCCAGGTCTGGCGTAGCAATGCCACGGTACTGCGCTTCACGCCCAGAGCACCGGAGCCTCCTGGGCGCTCCGCAGTGGCAGGGAGTTCCATTTGGCCTTGAGCAAGCAGCTGCTTGGGCCATGAGAGGCTTTGCTCTCTCCTTGCTTATGCCAGCCCACTGGGAATCCTTTAGCTGACAGTAATAAAGCCCAGCTGCTTAGAAATTGTTAGCGTCTTGGTGGAAAGCCTGGTAGGGAGCATGAGTCCTGGTGAAGGAGGCAGAAGACGGAGGCGTGAAGGGTGAAAGTCATCTCTGAGCTTTAGTTGAGGCCACAACTAGTATTAGTTCGTGATACCAAACCTCTTAGTCATGGCCAGGCCTGCTTATAGTGTTCAAGTCAGGTGGGTGTGTAGCCACAGCAGTTTTCAAGTGACAGGTTTGGCTATGCCCGTGCATTTTGCTGAGAAGTCAAGTCCTGGATTTCCCCCAACTCAGGTAGGCTTTGTTACTTCAGTTGCCTCAGTAGGTGTTCCTGCCTGATGACAGGTAAAAGCACAAGAAAATAAAGGCCAGTTGTGTGGCTGTTCCTTATTCTGAATGCCATGGAGTTGTTGCTTTTCCAGGTCCTTTCTCCTTTGCAGCTTTTCCCTTCTAGACATCCCTCTCCCAGACAACGTTGCTTCTTTTACCCAAGGTGATAAAATTGTAGCCTTCAGATATTAAGTTCTGTGCCTGGCCTAAAACATGACTCTTCCTGCTAAGGAGCACCTCCCTGCCAAGTAAGCTGCGTTAAGGAAATCATCACAGCTTGTATAAAACGAGTAAGGAAAGCTGAGGTGACTACAGGAATTGAAGTTCTCGGTGTAATCTGAGCTTGGTCTGGTGGGAAAGGTTGCCCAGCCTTTTGGAGGCTGGGAGCTGCGAGCTAAAATACAGCTAGGAGCCATGCAAGTGCTGCGTGGGCTTGTGAAGGGGGCACCCGGGGGGGGCTCAGAGGGTCTGCCAGGAACATGTCGTGTGCCGGGGCTGGGCCCGTGGCAGGAGTTGGGGGTCTGGTGCTGACCCTGCTTTCCTGTTAGGTTTCTTAGCAAGCTGGGAATTGCACGCGAGCTCCCTGCCCTCTGTGCTGGCACAGATTCTCAGCCTCTTGCCAGGGTCCAGCCCCGGGGTGGAAGCTGTGCTAAAACGGTTCAGGAACCTGGTGCATCCAAAGAGCTGTGCTGTGGCCTCGTTGCCTTTATAAGATATTCCCAATTGCACCAACGAAACTATTTATTTTATTCCCCAGGAATTCCTGCCTCAGTAATAGAGGTGTTTGGAAAATAGGTCCCTGCAAAAGAAACTTGTTGGACAAGCCTAGCGTTAGGTGCCATTGCCTGTAGTTGGGAGAAGATCCCTCCCTGCTGTGCCAAGTTCTCAGGCTTGTCTCCTGCTGGAGATCCCCACTCTTGTTTTAGGGTGATGGTGTCTGCCTGAGCTGCCTTTGGAGGTGAGAGCGCTCGGAGGGTCCAGAGGAGGGAGGAAACAGTATTGCTGTCTGTCTGCTTTGTGAATGGTGTAAAGATGTTTCTATGAAAAACCCTCAGTTTTTTTAGTGACTTCAGAGGGATTCAGCCTCGCTGGCAACCCGCTCCTTTTTATCCCTGTCTGTGGATGGGTGACTTGCAGCCGGTGAGCCATGAGAACAGTCAGGGCTGCAGGAGTGTCTTGCTGATGCTGGTTGGTAACACCATCAAGATTGCCTTGAATTATCGTGCTGTGGCATGGCACAGGGCAGGGAGGCAGCATGAGGTTTCTCTGCCGTGGCTGTAGTGTCTGCAAAGCCTCATTCTGGCTGACTTGTTCCAGATGGTAGGTAGCTAGCTTAATGTGGGCTGTCTTTGCTATCTTGCTGACATGGGCTCCTCCTGAGTTAATTAGCAGATGAAGTTGATGGTACCCATGCTTTGCTGTCTGCAGTCATAGAGGTCTGATCTATGGGGGGTGGATGGGGGGACAGGGAGAAGAAGTGATGTTTTCTTTACTTTGGTGCTAGCTGGGACTGCCCAGGCTCACTCCAGCAGGAGATGCGATTTTAGTCTCTCGCTTCCCTCTTGGAGACATCCACTTGGTGGAACATCTGTCTCTGTGACTTTGTAGCTAACTCCTCTCGCCCAGGCAAAAGAAACGGTCATGGGAGTTGGATTTCCTTGCTGGTCTGTTTGCAGTGGAGGCTGAGGACGTGTTCTGGAGAGGACAGAAATGTTCGGCTTCAGGAGGCAGTTTGGCTGTGCTGCGTAAGAGGCCTTGGTGGCTTATGCTGCGGTGGAAACTTGCAGTTCTGTAACATCTTACACATTGTATTACTTGTAGTTAGTCTCGAGCAGCTAGAGTGCAAGGAAAGCCTTTTCCTTTTCCGTTCTGTGAGGAGGAATAGCTCAGAATAAACTCCAGTGCAGAAAATAGGTGTGGGGCAGAGTGGGACTCTCCATGTTTATGGAAGTTGGTTTAGATCTCTGGAATAAAAAGCTTATCTCTGCCGCAGCCCCAAAACTGGAGCTGTGAAGCTCACCCTTGGATTCCTTGTGACTAGAGAGTTAATCCTTTTTTTCTGGTGCTGTAAATGTTTATTTAGCCATCTCTCTTATGCATTTATGGAGTTCAAACATTTTTTGAGTGTATGTTGGGCAATTGCCAGTGTCCTGTCCAGGGATTCTTTATGACTTGGAGCATCACCAGTAGTGATCAATGTAGTGGTGATCAAATGCCTTTGTGATCCCACCCTTTTGCAAGTGATGGATATGGAGAGGACTGTGGGAACATTCCTGTCTGCAGGCTGCATGCGAGAAAAATGTTTTGTCTTGCACTGCCTACCGAGTCCAGAAATGTTAAGTCTCTGTAGCAGTCTTTCAGGGCAGCAAAACTCGAGGGGGGTAAAAAGCCTGGTGTAGGGTGGCCTTCTGGTCCCATCTCCTCCTAATGATACCAGTATTATGGCTGTGCTGTGGACCTACATCAGATGTGCTTTCCTCTGGAAGATGTCTGGCCAATTAACATTTTTGGAAAGACAAAACACAGTCTTTCAAGGCAACCACAAAAATTTGGAAT
This sequence comes from Buteo buteo, assembly GCF_964188355.1. Taxonomy (NCBI): domain Eukaryota; kingdom Metazoa; phylum Chordata; class Aves; order Accipitriformes; family Accipitridae; genus Buteo; species Buteo buteo. The sequence continues at coordinate 83,581,625 of NC_134171.1, read as the reverse complement.
TAATGAGGTGGAGGGAAGGAAGTACTTCAGCTAAAATAGGGAATTGCTTCTTGAAGCTATGTCCTATTTATGAAAATTTCTGTATAGGCTTTCCCTGTTAAAGGCGGGAAAACAAAGACTTGCAGAAGGCAAGTGGGGAACATTATTGCTGTTGGAGTCAGTTGAGAACTTCAAGACTACAGACTAATGTTTCAAAACTGTCAGCTAAATAATTCAATAAAGCTTGACCTTTTCCTCTGCATGCAGATTCAGTTCAACTTAATTCCACTTTTGCTCCTGCTGAAGACAGAAAACTGCACGCTAAGGCAAACAACATTATTTGTAACCCTCTATTCTTTGATTGCTGACCTTTTCTTATTAATGATGAATGACTGCTGTGGCGCCCTAGAAGAGCTTCATGTATCAGAAGGGGTTATGCACATTCCCTTTTTTTTTTCCTAAGCAGATGCGAGGGCTATGACTTAACATTCAGAAAATGAGACCATACTGAGAGTGCATTAAAATCTGGTTTTCCTGCTTTGTTGTTGTTGTTGTCTGCGTTAGTTTCAGAACTGTGCTCAAGTGTATGCATTGCTTGTGAGAGTAAAAACAGTAGACTTGTCTAAATCTGAAATGTTTTCTCTGGCCTTTTATTTAATATCCTTAGTGTCATACGCATGTGCATGTTGCATATGAATCAAGAGGAGCTGCTCTGAGCCAGCTCTTTCAATCCAGTTGATACTGAATCAACACTTCCTTGGTGGTGCTGGACCAGGAAAGTTTTTATGAGGAATTTCAGTGTGTATCTAGCACTTGTTGGGATGCTAAAAGTCCTGATAGGGATTTTCCAAGGAGTACGCTTACCTGCTTCATTTAGATCCTCTACTAACTCCAAGTCCAAGACAAGTTGCCAGTGCACTGACCATATGAAATCACATAGCTGAATGATGATTGGTTTTGTTTTGGTTTGTTAGGGGTTTTGTTTGTTTGTTTGTTTTCGTTTTGGTTTTTTTAAGCCAAGACCTGTTCATACTCATTGCTGTGGTACCTGGGCATTGAAGAAACCATCTATTTATCTGTATTGGTGTTGTCTTAGGATTTTGATATGAGGACAATTTACTGTGATAAATCTGAACTCTTTAGTCCAGACTCAAGAGAACTAGTAAATAAATGATTTGAAGCTGTATGCCTTTACATATACAGATCTGCGTGCCCTACTTGGAAATGGGGTCTGTGCAGATAACTGCAGGACGTGTGCAGGGCAGCACCATGCCGTGGTGTCCCCCACCTGCCTCTGAGTAAGCCAGCAGGGTATGATATTAATGCAGATCCTGGTAGTAAGTCCCAGGGCTAATTAATTATCCAGGACACGATATGGGGCCCATTTCAGTCCCGGAGCTTGCTGAATAGGAGCTGACAAAATGTGCCCTTGATGTGTGGCTACAGTTTTTCAGGAAAGAAAACACAGGGTTAAGGAACGGCAAGCCAGCCCTGCTGGGCTATGCCTGCACCACCTCGCAAGGAAAGCTGCTGCTTTTTATGTTTGGAGTGGCCCTTAATTTGATTCAGGTATTGGAACAGTGCTGCCTTGTTACAGTTTTATAAGCAAGCCCTGTGGGCTGCTTTGCTTTCTAAAAATCTCTGTATTTTGCTCTGGTTGTGTTCACACCCCAAACTGGACTGGAAGTCTGGGGAAGGTTTGAGGAAAACTTGGCAATGGGATCAGATGCTCTGTTCCCCGGTTTCTGTTAATTCTACCTTCTTGTGCCCAGGGTCGGCGTCCCAGAGAGCTCCCTGCAAACGGCCTCTGTGTTAGTGTAACTGGGAGTCTCGCGGAGTTCACATATCACACTTTCCTCTGTGTCAAGTCCTGTGTTGTGCTGTGCCTCCAGCTGAAGGCTTTTAGCAAAGTATAAATCCACTTATTTAACTGCCTGTGATGCAGCTGTTTTAGGGCTATTTTAAGTGCATGACAGTGGAATACAGAAGGAAATGGCTGTTGTTGTTGTTTTCCTCTTTGCCTTCTTGCTGGACTATATCTCTATCTGTGGTGGTGTGTGACTGTGTAGCCAGAACGGCTGGAGAAGTGTAAAAGAACCGGGAAAAAAAAGGCATTTCTAATGTCCATATAGTGATGTGCCTTCCCGCCATCTCCCAGTTAGCTTCTGTCCTGCTGTTCTGTGTCTCGCTGTTAAGATTACATGTTCTCAAGTCTAACAAAAACTCGACCTTCTCCAATAGTTGCCAGCATAAACTGGCCTAGTGTCACAGACTGACTCGCGTGCCCTATTGCTGTGCAGCAGCTGGCGGTCTGTCGGGCCGCGGTCCTCACCAAAAACATTTTGTTCAGGGCTGGTGTGAAGGATCCTCCAACTTCCTCAGCTGTGCCTTGTTGAGAGAGGATGGCTGGGGATGCTAAAAGGGATATATTTGCCTTTCTCCGCATGTGGCACTTCAGAAGACAAAAGGCGGGGGAATCGCAATAAATGGTGCCCCATTTTTTGAAACAGGATGAGTGGAGCATTTCAACCTGGGGAGCCTGGCACTGAATAACAACTTGCATTTTATTTCATCAACCTCATACAAGCGGTCAAAAAGGCAGTTAGTTGCACCTCATCCTCCTGTCAGGAGGGAGATTGGCCAGAGAAGCAAAGAGCATCTGGTTCTCATTGGGCTCTGCCTTTGGATGGTCTTCATTCTTGTTTGTCACATTATGTCTTTTCCCCCCCCTCCCGTCCTCCTTCCTTCCCCCCCCCCCCCTTCAGTGAGTTTACAGGCCTTGCTGGAATGCACATATGGTCCTTATCATCCCTGAAGTCCAGCTTTTGGGGGGGGGGGTGGGGGTTAGCAGTTTGTGACATCAGGCACTGTTAGAGGCATTAGTCACTTTTATTCCAAATAGAAAGGTCCGTGGTTTTTGGAAACCTATGGGGGAAAATGTCTTTTATGTCAATTCTTGGCATAAATGGAACTGTTAGTGCTCTGAGCTTTGCTGACCTTTAGCCAAACATTTCGCCTGGAAGACAAATGTTCGTTCCCACTCTCTACAGCCACTTCTGAACTGTCAGATTTTGCTGACTTCCCTCTTCCCAGAAGAATGCGACTGTATCCTTTTTCTCCATCCTCCTGCTGAGTTGCTGCAGCTTGCCAATGTAAGCAATTCCCTTTGCCTCCCTGCCAATGTGCCTCAGAGGCGCGGGAACAGCGGCGGCTCCATCGGCTGCAGGGAGCGCGTCCTTGCTGCGTGGCAGGGGCTGCGTCTCGCAATTGCAAGCCACCGGCAACCAGGATATTTGGCGCTAGATGTTGGAGAGATGGGCCTCGTGCTTCCTTCCCCACGCTGCATCCGTGCTGGTGGAACTGGGACTGGGGCAGGAGTTTTGCTCAGGCGGATTTTGCTTTGGCAGGCATGGCGTGCGTGGGCCGCACCTGGGCAGGGGCCGGCTTGTGGTGCCTGCTCACTGTCCCCGGTGTCATCCTGCGATTCACTTAGGGAGCCAGCCTTGGAGAGAGGACGTTTCCTTCCCCATCACTTCTGCGTGTTATTGCCTGTGCTAATGTAAGCGTGTCCAGCATCACCCAGTCCCCAAGGGGTCCTCTTAGGGGAACCCCTTGCTTTGTCTCGCTGGCAGCCTCCTTTGGCTAGTGATTCCCCAGTTAAAACCTCTGAACTGTATTTGTAGAGCAATATTCTGTGTGAGGAGGGGCAGCATGAGACCCACAACTACCCTTCCCCATCTGCTGCTGCCTGGTGCTTTGTTGGCCAAATTGCTTCCAGCCTTCCTCCCACAAAATAACCTTTTCTGCTATCCCGATTCTCTGGGATTAAAAGGAAAAACCAGCACATTCAAGGAGAGCTTTTTTGTGTTCCTTGTGACCTCCATGGTTACTGAGCGAAGGAGCCAACTGTGGCATAACACTTTGTTGTATTTCTTGTTGCTGGGACTAGGGAGACCTGGCTCCTTGCTATTGTTTTAGACATTGCTGGAGAGCTGGGGCAGGGGACTTACTGAACAAAACACACTCTATTGACAAGCTGTGTGCCCCTAAGCAGTTATAGCTGGTGCCAGCTTTTATCCAGGAAGAGCAAGACAGTTTACTGAGATCCAGCCCTCGGGGGCAATAGCTGCAGCAGTGAGTCACTTGGTGAGTTGGTGGCAGGGCGGGAGGCATTAGCCATCCAGCTTGCCTACCCCTCTGATCAATCTTCATGGCTTGCTTGACACATTCATCTACTGAATGAGGATATGTCTTCCAAAGGGGTCTGCTCTCCCTGTTGAGAGACAAGGGAAGAAAAGAAAAGGGGGGGGGGGGGGGAGACAAAAAAAAAAAGACCTCCCAGACTTAAGTAGCTTGTGGAGACATCTGCCTGAGTCTGCAGACAGCCAGCAGCAGAAGCATGGAGACAGGAACTCCCCCTCCTCTGCTGGTGACACTGATGGTTATCCTAGCCTAAAAAAACAACAAAGAAGTCTTTCCTTTCTTGATTAACTGATTGATTGCTATGGGCTGTTTTCTTGTGGCACGACTGCACTAGCTGTGGCGAGGAGGGGAAAGGAATTGTTCTTTCTTTTCGTGTTCCCCCCCTTCCTGTTATACTTGAGTTCCCTTGTCCAAGAATTAAGGGTTTAACCATCACTTAAGTCTGTAGAAGGAAAGGGGTGGGGGCTGTGGGCCCTGTTTCAAGGAACTTAAACAGCGAGCGCGGCTCTGGCGTAGGCGCTCGGAATACTTTGTGTGCTGCTGGCAGGGACCCCGGCACTTGGGTTTAACGCAGGGAGAAGGTACTCTAGATCTGTCTCTTGTCGACTGCTATTTGCTTCTGTGCTCACTGGTCTTTCCTGAGCCACCTTTTTGTCTGAGCAGACTAAAGTGTTTCTGAGGTCCCTGGCTTTGGATGCAGCATCTAAGATTACTTCAGAAATGTGGGAACGTGCGCCTAGTAATGGGGCAAAAATGTAGCTGGCCTGAGCTGCTGACAACAATAAAAGCTTTCAGAATTTCTTAAAGGTGCCTCCTAAGTCGTGTGGCCTCAAATAACTAAACACTTGCTTCATATTTGTGGTTGAGCTCAATATTTTGCATACCAGCATTTTTCCCCTCTTGAATTTGAGGCTCGTTTTTGTTTTCTTTAACTCTTCGGAGGCCGTGTGAAGCTGACCCCCAGCTGCCAGGAGCAGTGGGCCTGGAGGGGCTGAAGGGGAATATTTTGCTGGCAGCCCTAAGCAGAAGGGGCTCTGCCAGGAGCTCGCTTGGGTTGAGGGAACAGCCATCATCACGGTTAAGTCCGGAGCGAGAACAGCAGACTGGGGCCATAAGTGTGGATGTCCTTGTGGACCCTCTCAGCCTTTTGGGAGTGATGCTCTTTTTTTCTACCCAGGAGAAGAGCAACTTTGCTTTATCTCAGACCAGCTACCAGACACCTTCCGAAGTGTAAGCGCATGGCTTTGCTTTGTGCAGCCTCTGGAGAAGTGATGCATTTCTAATCATGGGACCCACCTTTACATCCACCTCCCCATCTGCACACAGGCGTACTGTTGCTGACTCCAGTGAGGAAAATAAGTTTCCCCTTATCCCTGCTAGCTCTGCCAAGCCACCGTGGCTTAGGAGGAATGAGCTGATTCTCTCCTTGCACGTGCCTCGTCAGCCAAATTGTTTTATAAAGCTTCACTGAATTACATCCAGGAAAACCCGCTGTTTGCCACAGAGCATCCGCTCCAGCGTTGCTTGACCTATAAAACCTTTGCCACCAGGAGCTAGGTATGAAGAAAACCAGATCCGATGTAGACTTGACAGGGCTCTGAGATTGCAAACCCTTTCTTGTCTTTTGCAAGGCATTTCTTTCCCCTTAAAATTAAGAGCACTAGGACATGGGGTCCTGGCAATTAATCTTTTTATAGTGATGGTACGTAGCAGACGCTGTGCCTCTGGCAGCCTGTGTCTGCTTTACTTACCGCTTCCCTTACCCTGCTAGAGTTAAAACTAGCAGCTGCGATAACAGCATCTGAAAGATTGTTGTTGACCCAAGAAATATCAACTGTGGGATGCCTTGTAGGTCACTCTGGAAAGAAAAGTAAAGTGATCAGCATCTTTCTCAATAAACAAGCATTTATATGTTCATGTTATTCTGTAGTTTTTGTAGGGGTTAGCGTACAGCTCTGGAGATTCAGAAATGCTTCCCGCTCATGCAGATGGTATGTGAAGAGGGAGGGAAGATTTGCCCTGTAATATGGTGTTCAGGAAACGAGACATGGCTGTGTCTTAGGGAAGAGTTTAAAAATAAAGACTGCTCTTGGGATGTCTTAAGTTGTCTGACATCTGAGAACCTCCAGACGCCCAAGTCTCACAGTGTATCTGGTGCAAATTGGCTGATCTCTATGGAAGTCTGTGGAGCTGCAGTTTTACCCGTGCTGATCTTGTCCATTGCTCCTGAAGCTGCAAGTGAGGAGAAGTGCTTGACAAACAGTTATTCTTTCAGCATGCCTGGAAGAGGTCAGCGCTTCCAGATTAAGTGACTTGTCTGTGTCTTAACAAGGCATCTCTTAGGACTGTGTTACTGTGAGTGGCAGCTGAGGAGTTGTTTTAGTCCAGGAGTGTATTTAGGTGCAGTATTGGTGAAAGAGAGGACTTGTGCTGAACTCAAAGGCATGCTGAGCTTTGCTTGTCTTCTGAGGCAAAACGAGGAATACCTTTGGGAAGAAGTCAGTGAGGCAGGGTGATGATATGCCTTTACACTTGGGGCGAAGTGCCCGGCAGCGCTGCTGCCTTCCTTTGGAAGAAGAGCCCCGTGGCAGGAGGAATAAATCAGTGTTGTAGCATTGCTCCCCTGGCTTGTTGGGTGCACGCAGGGGTTCTGGGCTTGTCTCTGTGGGACAGGAGCCTTGGCCTATGTCAGCCTTTGGCCACTCTTCAGCTGCAGGCACCCAGGTCACAGTGGGATGACTCACTTGAGATCAAAACCCAGGCCACTGACTCTTTCCAGGAGCTTGTCACAACGATTCATAGCCAGAGCAATGTGGCCATCTGACTTAGCATCCCGTTGTTTTTAAAACACTTCTATTTTGCCAGACTGAATGCGTGAATCACTTGCCTGTTCTGCTAATTATACACTGAGCAATCATGCTTGTTGCTCTCCAGCAGAGGCTTCCTTTCAGTGTGGATAAAATCTGAGCTCGTGGGCTACTCTTGAGTTTGTAGTGATTTCAGTCCTTGCGCCCTCCCCGGGCAGCCTGGGGGTGAAGACCGTAGCACTGTTGAGCTCATAAAGCCAGAACTGCCCCATCCAATGCGATCAGGCTAATCGGTAAAATTGCCCATCGTGGTTTTGCTGATCGACATTCTTGGCAGACCTGTGCCTTGGCTAAAGGGGCCGCAGAGCCTCCATGGGGGGTCCTGCAGCTTCCAGCCTGCTGTGGGGAGAGCAGAGAAAGGGGTCAGGGTTTTGTCCTTGTGTCAGCATCCCTGTAGTTACAGAGCAGGAGTAAGCTATCCCTTTGAAGAGGGTGAAAGCAAGAGCAGAGGCCTGGCTGCAGTGGTAAGAGGTTATGCAGTGTGTACAGCTCCCTTTAATCCTTCTTCTCAGAGAGGAGCAGTCTGTGTCTGCCCCCAAAAGGTGCTGGCTCTCCCAGTCCATCTACATGCACTGGAGCTGGCTGTTATGTTGCACGATGCTTTCATTTGTGTGTGGAGAGAGATATCTAGAAACTCTAGTCCCTTTGGCTCTCTTGCCTCGTTCAAAATGCATATCTGTGACACTTCTGCAGAAATGCACATATTTTCTGTATCCGCGCTACTCAATGAGAAGTGCTGCAGTCTGGGGAATACTGAAGGAGGTGGAGACTTGGGTTTGCGTTTCATCTCTGCCCATGCCTTGGGCCTCTGAGCTTTTCATGAGTGCTTTTGTGTTTAGGGCAGATATCAGACTACACTTCTGCCTCGCGTTATGCAGCACAGCTTGTGAAAAATACTTGGCATTGAAAAATGTAGAGATAGTTTTTGTTTTTTCCACTGTTGATATTTGCCACTTACAGGAAAAAAAAGAAAGGGGAGGTACGCAGCAAAAAATAACTGACACAGATGCAAGAGATGAGTCTAACTCCTGTTCCTGCTGAGTAACTGATGATGAGGCAGTACTTGCTTTCCCAAAATATATCAGGGAAAGAGATACTGGTGCTGTGCTGAGAGATGTTCAACACCCACCACTTTCTGTGAAGCCTGTGAGTCATGGGCACCTACTGCTTTCTGGGATCTGCTCTGAGCTCCCTTCACTTAATCATAAACCCAAGCCCACTGGTGTTTTAAAAATACTAATGTTACAAATATTTAATTTAACCCATTCACATCGTGCATAAATCCCAGCGTATCCTTCCATTGCCTGGGGCTTTTCCTGGAAAGTCACTGTTGTGGGTAAATCAAGTGATGGTCTCTTTCATGGTGGTGGGGGTTTTTTTGGTTGGTTTTTTTGTTTGTTTGTTTGTTTTTACCCTGCTTGAGTGGAGGAGATAGCATCTCTTAACCACCTTAAGCTTCTGTGGTATGGTGCTGGTGAATAGCTATCCAGTATATGGAGGGATGGAGGTGCACAGTCTGGTGTATTGGCCTTAAGCCTTCAGACAAGCCTGGTTCAGATGTTAAGAGAAGGCTTAGGTACCTAGGACAGGTGTCAAGCTGCATGTACCAGCACGGCAAAAAGGAGTCTTTTGCCCCTTTGTGCCATATGGTGATGGCACAGACTTAGACATTTTGACTTTGAGATGTTGCCTTTCTCAGAGAATTTCTGTATTTATTTTTTCTTTAAGTCTGACTGGTATTTTCATCAACACTCTGCCCAGATGTAACTTATTTTTTCCTGCAGTTGATGGCAGGGCTGTGTGTTTTGAGGAGGGAAGTAGAGATGCTCAGCAATTGTGCAGAGAGTGGGAAGTCCTCCTCCGCTTTTGATTCTTATTTTAACAACTGAAGAGTGTCTTTTTCCATGTCTGGTCCAAAGCCCACTGATTTTGTGGAAAAGAAGCTGGTGCTTCCGGCATCTTTAAACCAGGCTGAGGCTGCCCACGACTGTAATATAGCTCAACAGTATGGTCTCGGTGGAGTGACTCTGCTGGAAATGTTTGGGTTTGGATAAAAGTTAGAATCTTAAGTTAAGGACAACAAACTTTTGGAGAAAAGCATCACTTGAAATAACAGGAGAGCTAGGTCTACCGAGTTGGTGGGGTTTTTTTGTTTGTTTATTTGATTTTTTCTTTTCTTTATCTGTGCTCAGGATGTTGGCATAACTGCAATTTGCCGGGGAATAGATAACTGGGCTGGCTTCTTTTTCCAAGCCTCTCTGTGAATTACTGTACAGCTGTTGTGGATAAGTTCTAAATATAATCTTGGAGTTGTTTCAAACCTCCCTTCTGCGAGGTCTGTGCTGCCCCATTACCCTCCACAGAACGGCCTTGGGGCGTTCGATGTTATCAGCTCAGGCCCCCCAGCAGTGTGGAGGAGGAGAGCGGGTCACCAGGGGTGACTTGCACCTCTGGGGTGCCTGGCCTGGCTGTTTTCCTGCTGAGGACGTGGAGGGACAGCACGGTGGGCTTTGTAGGTCAGGCAGGAGACGCCGGGAACGGTGCCCTGCTTTCTCCCCTCGTGTCAGATGAGGTTATTTGTAAACCAAAGCATCTGCAGAGCAGCGCGCGTGGTTTTTCCCTTCTGGTCAAGGCTTGTGAAAGCTGGAAAGAGGTTTAGCTGGCTTTAGAGGTGCTGTTGCCATCTAAGCTATGTCCTACTGTGGCCATGCCAAAGGGCTGCAGCGAAAGTGCAAGAGTGTTGCGTTTCCCTCGCACTGCTGGGAGAATAGAGCAAGTCTGAGAAAGCTCCTCCTTCCCTTTGGCAAACTGAGCTGAGGAGAGCAGGAGCTTGCCCCTCTGCTTGCCTGCACAGGTTTCTCTCAGGAACAGATTTTGGAGTTGCAACTAGGACTGCATCACAGCCCGTGTCACTCTTTCACGTGCTCTTTGGGAGAGCTGGCCTCACTGGGTGGTTTGGGGAAGCTCCCACGCTGCTGGGGGAGTCTTGAAAGGAGAGGTTGGCTGGTTTCTGCCATAGAGCTGTACAGTGGACACAGAGGAGGCAGACTCAGCTGCTTCAACTATTAAAGAAGAATTGATCTGCTCGCAGCTATGACCATGTTTCACTGTGTGTTTTCCAGGTGTTTGCCCAAATAATCGTCGGGTAACCCTAGGGGTATGTGATGCTGAGGCCTCAGGAACCATGTTTGGGTGTTGCAAATTGGTACAGGATCATGGTTTATTAGTGGCAGGCATGGAGAAACGGTCTGGTGGTGTTTGCATGCCTTGGGGTTGGGGATCTTTTAGCACCTGAGTCCCGCAGCAGAGAGCTGGACAGAAGTAAAAGGAGAGCATGTTTGGGAGGCAAACCTAAAACAGAAAGATCCTGTATCCCGAAAACTCATGCGTCGTTACACAGTTCTGACAGGACCAGGCACAGCCTTCTTCCCTGACAGGGGATTGCAACCCTGTTAAATGCCTTTCTTCTTGATCTTACAGAACGATGACCTTAGGAACTTGTCCCTCTCCGGCCACGTGGGCTTTGACAGCCTCCCTGATCAGCTGGTCAACAAGTCAACGTCACAGGGCTTCTGCTTCAACATCCTCTGTGTGGGTAAGTCGTCCTGCACCACCGGGCGGTCAGCTCACGGCAAGAGGTGCACGTGTATCTGCAAATTAGCACCTTCTCTGTCCTGCAAAGGGTAAGATCTGAGCCAGTGGGGACCATAGTGGCAGGGAAGTGACAGTTTCTTCCCAGAGCTGCTCCAGGGTAAAATCTAGTATCCCTCTTTTCCCTTTCTCTACCCTGTAACCTGAGTCAAAACATGGAAATTTCTAGCTCTTGAAATCTAGCCTTTTGATCATCCTGTGGTTCTGCTTTCCCCAAGGGCTGCCCATAAGGAAACTGAGCTGACTTGGGAACCAAATGTATTTTTAAAAGAATGTTAGTTTAAATCTGCCTCTCTCTGGGTTGGGCGCAGAGGCTGTTTCTCAATAAATTGCATTACTTCCCTTCCAGGCTTTGCCTGCCTGTCTCGCTATACTCTTAGTTTTTCCAGTTGGAAACGATGCCATTTTTAGTCTCCAAATGATGTACTTGAGAACAAAGCCTCGTCACCTGTTCCCTGCTGTATTTCATCTGGGTGCTGCAAGTTGGTTTTATAGCCTGAGTTACTGTGTTATTTTTCACAAATTGTTCAGAGGGTGAAATATGGGGAGGCAAGTTCTCTTGGCTATAGAGAGATAGCTTCTGTCTTGGTACTCTGTGGATACTACGCAATTGGAAATCCATTGCTGGGCCCTAGGGAGCTGTGTGCCAAAATGGCTTTGACCTACTTATTGGTGGACCTATTCAAGATGTCCTCAGACTGTGGTTCTGTCAATTGATAAAAATGGTGGGGTTTACTCTGAATTTGTCAGAGCAGTCTACAAACATCATCTTTCTGTTCATTGTTCATATAAGCCTGCAAGAAGGGAGTATTGTGCCTTCTAATTAGTGACATTAATTAGCTGGAAAAACCCCACAACCCTCTGACTGTAATTTTTCTACAGCAAGTTGAGAATTTCTGTCTGCAGTGCAGGCTGAGCTGTCTGAAAAGAAATCTGGCAAACAAACTAGACTCCTCTCTGTAGCTTTGCATGTCGAAGAACGAGATAAGAGAATAGTTGTACTTCTGAACACTCAAGCTACCAACCGTCACGTGACTCTCCTAGCAGCATGAAACCATTTAAAATTCAGCAGGAAACAGCCTGATTAGCAGGCAGCTCTGACCAAAATGGCATAAATTAATTGCCTTTTTCTCTTGCAGTAAATATTCATCTCTTAGCATGACTTGATATGTCTCCATTAACATAGCAATTTGGTCCAACTCTTTTCTCTTGTAAAATGTGCTCATCAACCACTTTTCACCCCAAATTAAAATTTCACACGAATTGCTGCAGTTGTCCAATGAATAGAAATCTCCCCCTTAAAAAAAAAAAAAACAACTTTCGAAATTGTCTTTTGAGAAGGGGCACAATTAATGTTGGCATTGTAATGTGAGATTTATAGTTGTGGTGTGCATGGGTAAAATGCTGCAAAGCCCATCTAGCACAGTGGGCAGCAGCACTGCATTCACATCAGGAGCTCACTAAAATATGTAGTTTCAGAGACTAACAGTCTGTGCCATCAGTTCAGGACTGATCTTTTCATGTGGGTTATGCTCTATCTGGATCTACATTTTGAGCTATAATGTCATGTATACTTTCTGTCTTCCCCCTTTATCATTTTTTCATTCTTTTTTAAAAGCTTGCTTTATGTCCTGCAGCTTCCCAGCATAGGAATGCTGTGACAAGCATATCTCAGCTCAATCATTTTACTGGGCTGTAAGTAATCGCTTGCCTTCCTGAGCCTAGCATGAAAATGGTCAAAGTCAAAGCCAGCAAAACGAACTGTCGAGTATCACAGAGCAACAGGCAGTTGCTGAGTAGTGGTATTTGTTTCTGTGGACACAAATACTATATGGTTTCCTGAGGTCTTCTAAGTGGAGGTTTTGCATATTTTGAGAGAGAGATTTTCATGCTAGGAGCACTGCGTACAGCCCAGAGAGATGCTTGAGGGCAATCCCAGGTGCATGTTCTCCTATCCCATCTGATATTTTGCATTGCTTTGCTATTATTCACTTCTGCTTAAGATTTTGGGGTGTTTAAGAAGTTAGAATAGGACCTCCTCACAAGCCTGACCTGCAAATGCCAGAGCTGCACACTGCAGTCCAGGAGGTCTGTCCCAAATCCCAGCATCTCTTCGGTTGGAGCAACTTCGGGACATTACCTCAGCCCACCCTCTGCTCACAGCATGGGCAGCAGTAGCAGTTTGAGAGTGTAATTGCTAAGCAAACACTTTTGACTTAAAAATGGGATTTAGGCTAATGCTTTCATCCACGTTACTAATTGCACTGGGGATTAGTGAACCTGTAACAGTTTTCAAAGTTAGTGTTTAAGCAGTGTGCTATTTTAGATTTTTTTTAAAAACTTTTAATGTATTTCTCTGTCTCAAACTTTCATTGCCCAAGCTGCACTATGGGTTTTTGTGATCCTCTAGGCAAAGGAACAGAACTGAGCTGGAAAAAAAAAAGCAGCATAAAAACATGTAGAGAATCAGATACCTCCTTGGGAATCAAACTCGGAATTGAGAGAATTTACAACTTCTGTAAAGAAAGGTGTATCAGAACTAGGAGTTAGCCTATGCTATTAAACAGAGAGTTTAGTATTTCTCAAGTAAGAATGGCTTCTTGCTGTCCTGAATACAGGTGTTGCTTGCAAGGTGGGGAGGTTGGGGCTGTTCATGCCATCAAGCAGGAGAGAGCCTGCGTCGCTGGTCAGGTCCTACCAATGTAAAAACACGGGCAATAGCTGAAGACTGCTGGAAGCAAATGCTTTCATGGGAAAGGAATGATTATTTGTCTCTCTTGCACTGCCAGTGTAGCAAGTCCAGTAACAGGGTTCTAGCAGCAGCAGGCATTTGTTGGTTCATCATGGAAGGAGTCCGTTCCCTTCTCCTAGGAGGGGAACTCACTTGGCAAATGCCTAAGTAACTATTCTTAAAACTGTCGTGGTTTTATTTTTAATTTTTTTTCTTATTTGTTTTTCGCCCCCCTTCCTTCCAGTCTAGTACCTTTTCTTCAGGGAGTCTCTTGCGCCTCAGCCCGTCCTCTCAAATTCCTCTGTTTCCCATGGGAAATGTTAACAGTAGTATTACTGGAAAAGACTGTGTGCCTCTCTGTATTTGTGAAATTAGCCCCTTTGCTTCCCCAAAATAATGAAAAATCCCTGAGGTCAGTGGTGCTTAGTATCTCCGGTGGTGCCCCTTTCGGTGTCCTTGCCTGTGATTGTGGTACGCTGCCCTTGAAAACCCAGCCCACAGATTTCTCTTGCCATTCCCAGCCCAGCAGCCTAGCTCTTCACCTGCGGGTGATGACTTGTAGCTCTGAAGGCATTTGGCTTATCTTGGTGTCTGTCAGGATAGCAGCTTTTGCATAGCAGGGGCTCATATTGGATTCACATCCCCAGCATGTGGTGCTTTGATCGGGTACGCCTGCAAGGTGTGCTGCAGAGACTCGGGCGGTGTGACCTGTGGAGGAAATTAGTTGGAGCCCAGCAGCAGAAACCAGAGCTGCTGTCACCTCCCAATATCCACAAAGTCCCCGGTTCAGTCCTGGGGGATTGGTAAAGGTGGGGACTGTCTCAAAAGACGTCTGTTCCTGCAAGGATTATTTTGCTTAGCCGTGTGCACGTAGCCTAATTCCACTGCTATCCAAGTGGAATAACTCCTTAGCCGGGCAAATGTACCCGAGAATGAGATGAGGAAAAGGAATCGGACCATACTAACGTTGCCTTTGTCCGCTCAGGCGAAACTGGCATCGGCAAGTCGACGTTGATGGACACTCTGTTCAATACCAAGTTTGAAAGTGAACCTGCGACGCACAACGAGCCCGGTGTGAGATTGAAAGCCAGGAGTTACGAGCTCCAGGAGAGCAATGTCCGTCTGAAGCTGACTATTGTTGACACAGTCGGATTTGGTGATCAAATTAACAAAGATGACAGGTAAATTTATTTCTATCAGGAGGAGGAATCCTTGCCGTGGTGTGCTCTGAAATCAGAAGGGCCTGTCCCTGTGTGGGGAGTAGGTCCCTCGCTGTTCCTGGGGGTGTTTGCTGATTCAGGTGTGGCAGCTAGCATCACTTGCCCCATGAGATGGGTAGAAGTGATGAGAAGCTGAGGTGAAGAACAAACAGATCAACTAGGCTACAGAACTGAAATGGTGTTTCTGCCCTCCTTGTCTCTGTGAGGCTTACTTGAAGTCTCTATTTGAGTTGAAACATGTAAATATTTGAAAGCAGGAGTTCAAATTGCAACTTCAGATTGCATCTTTTAGGGAGCTGTAACTTAGATCATAGCTCCTGTTCACATCATCCTGTAATGTTCAAGTTGAAATGGATTTTACTTTAACATTGTACCTAGGTGCTGATTTTCATGTTGTGCGCATGAAGTAAATCGTCTGGGCAGCCTACACAGTCCCCTGTGTCCCTCCATGCAGACTTTTGCTGTAGCGCGAAAACTAGTCATTCTGTGATCATGGCTAATTAATGGATTTCCTGTATCTTAGAGCCATGCATTCCCTCATCGCAGTAATCCCAGCTTCCTCTGGAGGGTTCTTTGCAATCCTCTTCTCTGCACCTTGCCAAGTGAGGGGCACGCTGCCTGTGTGCTGACCAAAAGCTGTTAAGGCACTAGGTAGATAGACAGCGTAAGCTCCTTGAAAACGCAAGCTTAACATCAAAACTTCCACCAAGATCCCCGTTAGCACGGAGATTGAGCGTTCTGCTTCTTGTTCCATAAGGAAAACTGTAGATTTTTAAAAAAAGATTTTACAATGCTTTATTTCTGTAACGCTTCCTTGCTGCTTGACCTGACACCAAAATGCAACTGTTGTCCTTGCTTCGGGTCTCCTGCTCCCAACTACCGCTACAGAGCCAAAACAGTGAGAGGCACCGTTGCTGGCTGGAGGGAGAGCTCTGCATGTCAGACGCTGCCATATGCTCTCCGGCGAGAACAAAAGCCGCTCAGAGGAGGAGGGAGGAGCAGGTGCTCAGAGCGGGGATGCTCTGCAGTTCGTTACTGCCAGGTCACTTTGCATTTGTTTCATTTGGCAGACCAGAGGTGCCAGCAGTATTGGTGGTGAAACCCCACCACCTTCCTTCTCGGGCAGTTGGAGAGAGGGGCAGTCACAGGGCAGCAGGGTTTAGGGAGAGCTTTTGTCCTCCTGCTGTGTTCTGACTCATACGGCTGCAGTGGGTGGTGATTTTTCTCTGTGATCCTGCTTTGAGTCCTCGCAGTCTTTTTTTTCCTCTGCTTTTTTACGGTGCTTTCTCTAATATGATCTCCCAATGTAAGGCCTTGCAGCTTTCTTTGAACATGCCTCTGTCTGAGGTTTTGGGGATCTCATCGTCACCGACAGAATTTCCATAAGCAAGGAAACTGGAGCAGCAGTCGTGTTACAAACCCACCTACTGATACCTTGATACCCTCTCTGCCTGCAAATTAACAAGCAGTGCTCAGTACTGTCTTAGGGGTCTCTGGTGTCAGCAGCCCTCACGCAGCTCTGGTCTGTTTTTTGCTATAGCTCTGGGTAAATCAAGCAAGAGCCTGCTCTGCTTCACCAAGGGTTTTGAGCAACTGCTCAAACAGCTGCAATGGCATCTGGAGCAGAGGGGCCAGACCAGAGCCTTGCTGGCTGCTTGTCAGAAGGGTGTTTCTGGAGGACCTGAAAACTCCTGACAGCCTATTTCCTTCTCACAACTGCTTTTGAGGGAGGGCATTAACGCTGCTGTGAATGCAGTGCTTGAGGCAGTGGCAGTGTCGGCTTGGTGCCTTGGTCTCGGTGCCCTCCTTAGAGAGCTTCCCTGGGCTGGAAGTCCTGAAGCTCTCCTTGGTGGAGGGGAGGAACTGAAAAGTTTCCTTTCCAGAAGCACAATCAGTTAGATCAGGGCACGTTACACTGCACCAGTTATTTGTTCTCCAACAGAATGGTCCCGTCAAAGTACATGAACAGTGCAGTTTTCTCCTGAGCTTTGCTCACAGGCTTCAATCCCTGAAAAGTCCCTTTTATCCCCTTGTGAATTTCCCTTGCCTCTTTTAAGATCACAAACAATTTTTTGGACAAGCTAGGGTAGGTGGTGGTTTCACGTTTAAATTTTCTTCTACTGGATGCTTCTTGGAGACATTGGCAGAGCAGCAGCTCCGACTTTAATTGGAGAGGCTGCAAAATACATTCTTTTTTAGGGTAGCAGCCTTGTGTGATTGCCACGCATCTAAAGTCCAGGGTCTCTGCCGCTTTATCTTGCTATTACGTCCATAATACTCTCCCTGTGCACCAAGTGGAAACACACGTTTGCTAGGGAGAGACTGTAGGTTGGGTGGGGAGGGTTTTAAGAGCAGCGCTTGTCCCATAATGTGCAGAGCACCCATGAAGCTTCTTGAGTGTCGATCAGTAACCTGTGTTGTCCCAGTAGTGAATGCCCTGGTTTTCTCTGTGCCACGTTTTCTCTCTTCAGCTACAAGCCTATAGTAGAATATATCGACGCGCAGTTTGAAGCCTACTTGCAAGAAGAGCTGAAGATCAAACGATCCCTGTTCAATTACCACGACACCAGAATTCATGCCTGCCTATATTTCATTGCACCAACTGGACACTCGCTGAAGTCCCTAGACTTGGTCACCATGAAGAAACTCGACAGTAAGGTACTTGCTGCTCATGTTATGACCATCACGTGGCCCTACTAGTGCTTTCATGATCTTGCCACAGGCTTAGTTTAACCTGCGCAGAAAAATACTGTCTGCTTTTAGCAGCGGGGAATTGCAGAGGTGCCGTGTGAAAACTTTACCTTGGGCTAGCTGTTAGAATGGGTCGTTATTCACTGATTCATATGCTGCAGAAATTTATTAAAAGTTTGGCCTCCTACGCTCTTCCAGTCCCATCTCGGGTTAGGATACTTGGCTGCTTGCTCCACACTAGGCTGTGAAGTTAGCAATCTGAGAGCAGGAACCTGTATTTGTGAGGATGCATTAGGAGATTGATGTTCCTTTTGCTTTCCTGTGGGGTAACTCGGCCGAGTTCAGTGACAGGTTTGTTCACAACTGAAAGATCAGTTGGCTGTTGAAAAAGAGAGTAAGTGTGTTTTCCTTCTTAAATGCATAAATAAAAATGAGAGGTTGAAGTTCAACTCTGCTAGTTCTAGCACTCAAAAACATGGTTGATATCTCTATTTCACTTTGTCCAACAGATTAATTAGGTTCTTGTACAAAACCTGATTTTGTAAGTGTGTATAAGATGAGAAGCACATCTAAAACACTTCAGGTCATCTTACTAATCAATGAAAAACAAATCAAAATGCTGTGTCTGCATGCTCTGACTGCATCCAGCTAGACACAAACAGTGATTTGATCTTCTATGGCAAATGTAGTGTTGTTCTAACCATGATCTGATAAACAAGAACAATCTGAATAAATATGTTACTCGGCATGTGCTTTTTCAGTTATTCTCCTGACTAGCAAGAATGGGAGCCAAGCTCAGTTTAAACCATGGTGTTTTACTAGACACTTGCAAGAAGACTTAATCTCTCTTCTTCTAGGGAAAATAAGTGAGGTACAAATGTAAACCCTGAGTATTTAACCCTGAGCTCTCTCTGTGCTTTTTTACATCATGATTAAGCAATTTAAATCAGTCCACCTTGCACCTTTCGCTCACTGGATCCTGATTCTGCAGAAGATAAATGATGACAAGGGTTCTTTATTTCCTGGAGTGGCCTACTGGGTTTGATGCAGTGATGGAGAAGGATCCCTGCCCTATTCAACTTAAAATAGGGTTATGAAGATTTACCCAAAGTGAGCTAATTGGCATTTGTGTTCTATCTTTTGGTAAAGGGGGATTTAGTAATTCCAGGCCATCCTCTGAATAGAGTTAAGCAATGTAATATAAGAGGATGTTCAAGTACTGTAGTTAAAATCCCTTTATATAAGTCAATATCAACATCATCTTCACTACAATTTCTGTCTGCTGTTGCAAGAAAAAGCAAATCCTGCAAGATCAAAAGCAGAAATTGTCCATCTGGAGGGAGTAGAAAGGGAAAGTAAGCAGGATTCCTCCTCCTAATGCATTCTTGCTCTCTCTCAGCAAAGCAGATGCTTGTGCGGTGCTCGCTGTGCATCAGTCTACTCAGCTACACTGGGGGTACAGCGCTGTCTCCCCTTGGCTCCTAGATGGTGTTGCTTTTTGCCATCCTCCTGCTGGTGTTGCAAACAGCCTGTCTAGGGAAGAGAGTCCGTAACTTATTTTTCATTTCTGCGTTAACTCTATCATGCGGTTCCTTTGGATGATTGTCTTAGAGCTGTGCTGGGACAAGTCGACCCTAGTCCTGCAGTACAGTGGTGTATGGGAGTGTGTGAGGGCGTGCGGGTGGAGGAATCGTGCCTGTGTTACTGCCAGCCTCCACCCTGTGTGTAGCGTGGCTGGATATGGACCATCTGCTTCCACTTCCAGTGGGTAACAGCAGCACTGCTGCCCACCCCGGTGTCCCTGATAACAACACCCGAGCAAACGCCCATGAGAGGCTATTGTCTGAGCATGTCACTTGCAGTAATCCAGCCTGCTGCAGCGTGGAGGAGAAGTGCTTAGATGGTAATTTCCTTTTTTTGGAACAGCTTGTAATAATTTATGACAGCATTTCCTGTCCAGCCAATTTGGATGAGGAGGGGAATACGACAGGACAGGAAATAGCATGTTGCCAAATTGCACTTGACTTCTTTTTAAGGTCATCATCGCTGCTGCCTGAAAATTCAAAGGCAGCGGCGCTGTCAGCAGCAGCCCCAGGGAAGGTCTTCTGCTGCGGGGGTGGTGGCTGGTGCCACTTATAGGGCCGTTGCTGCAGGATGCATGCTCTCTGTCCTCTCCCAGGGATGCAGGATGTACAGTCCTGTACGTGGGGGTGCTGTCTTTGTTTTGCAGGTGAACATCATCCCCATCATTGCCAAGGCTGACACCATTGCAAAAAACGAGTTGCACAAGTTCAAGAGTAAAATCATGAGCGAGCTGGTCAGCAATGGCGTCCAGATCTACCAGTTCCCGACAGATGAAGAGACAGTGGCCGAGATAAATGCCACGATGAGCGTATGTTGGTTTTTGGGGGGGGTTTGCTTGCCTTGGTTTGCGTGGGGCCATCCTTGATGGTAGGGCACGTTGTACCATGTTTCTTTTGGCTTTAAAACTGCAGTGTAAGCACAGATAGCAGGCTGGCCGAAAGGCTTTTTGAGCTGGAGATACCTCTCACGCATGGGCTGCCTGGCCTGATGAGCTTCACTGTCTGACAAACGATTCTCCTCTGAGCATTTTTTCATATCCTTCCCCTACTGCAGTATACCCATCTCGGGAAAGGAAGAGGATGGGAGGCAGGGCCCTGACGTGGTCAGGGCAAAGGGCTGGGGTTTGGGTTTCCTGTCCCAAACGACCACTTGTCGCTTACTGGGGGGTGATTCACTTCTGTCTTTGTTTTGCTTTCCGGTGAGAGCGGGGGTGCTGTCAACGATGTTCCAGCTCTCCCAGCATGGCCAGTGGCCATCAGCAGCAAGGACTCTGGCTTTTACCTCCTTTCCCTTTCCTTTAGCAGCAGGGGTGGGATTTGACAGCAAACAGGGATAGGGTAGACCAAACGTTTTAGTGGGGTTTACAGAGGGAAACAACTGTTCCCCATGGGCCTGACTTGGAGCGCAAGGGGAAGAACCTGAGCTCAGGGTTTCTGGCAGGGACGTGCATCACGGCAGTGCTGACAGGGCCCTTGAGTGGCTTTAGCAGGGCACGTAGCACCCAAGAGGACATGCCAACGCCGCAGCAAGTGCACTCAACAGCGAGTGCAAGGATGAGGTTGAGTTATCTGTGTTTTTACACAAAACAGAGGCATCAAGATTAAGCAATTTCCTTGCCACTTGAAGGCTTTTTTTTGAGTTTCCCTGCACAACTGCTTGTAGATGGGCAATTGTCGCATCCAGCTGGATATCAGACCCTCTCCAAACCTCTGTATTGCCTCTTTTCCCTGTCTATGTTGTGTTCTCAGCAGGGAGAAGCTGGCACAGAGAAGGGACGTGGTTGCGCCAGTGTGCAGTGTGTGTTTTGCCTTCCTCTGGTGCAGCCCTGCTGCTGGGAAACTCCTTTGCCAGTTAATGGCATCTCCTCTGCCGCTTGGCTTCTTCCCCTCCCACCCAGCCTGTGACCACGGCTTGGCCCACGTGGCATCCGCTCCCGGAGCTTGCGCCCAGCCCTTTTGGATGCTGTTGAGGCAGGGAGAGCACCACGGGGGTGGGCTGGTGGCAGAGGCCAGCTGCTTCCTGGCAGCAGCCACACTTCTGGGAGCACATCCCAGTTTGTCACCACCACGCCCGTGGAGAGACTGGGACGTAGCAGAGCTTGGTGACTCAGATGCATCGGCCCAGGGCTGGGTCGACTCTGCTCTTCCCCTTGCTCACAGCTTTGCCCTGTTTAAGAGGAAGTATTAGCAGTTATTTCTAGCAGCAGAAACCCCCTGAATTTTTAACCTACCTTCCTTGGGAGGATGTACTTCATTTTCTTTTTTATATTGTTTAACAGGTTTTTTGTTTTGTTTTGTGTTTTTTTTGCCCCTCAGTGTTCAAATTCAATTCCAGTTTGTAAGACTTCTTCTGTGCTTAAGATAGTCGTGCTTTGTCATTACAGGAAGCATAGGTACGTCTCTTGTATTATTAGGACTTCAGAATTTTGGACTTTAAGTCTGAGCATGTCTCTCATCCAGATTGTCCCGTTGCTCTTTCTAAAACACCAGATGAGTTGCAAAGGCATTTAAGCAACTAAAATCTAGCAGAGCTGGCACAGTAAACAGCTTGCTTCAGAAACAATCCCTGGCAAGGCAACAAAGGAAATCCCGAACCTCATTGTCCCTTTCCTTTTGTAGGTCCACCTTCCTTTTGCTGTAGTTGGCAGCACTGAAGAAGTGAAGATCGGCAATAAGATGGCAAAAGCCAGGCAGTACCCCTGGGGTGTTGTGCAGGGTATGTTACCGAGAGCACAAATAAGACTGTGTCATCCTGTCTCTTTCTGATGACAGATGCATTGATCTCTGGATGGTCCTTATCAAACATCAAGGCGGTTTGGTGGTGGGGTGGTGACATCAGCCTAGCCATTGGTTTTGCGAGAGCAGTGTAAAGTTACTAGGAGATGTTAAATAATGAGTTTGAAACATGAAAACTTACCGTTTTCTGTTCCTTATGCTTTTCTGCCAGCAAAAAAGCGTGAGCAATGGGGAAGGTTTGGGTAGCTCAGTGGTTCAGGTTGGACCTTGCACAACAAGCCTGAATGCAAACATGTAGCTGGGGGATTTTCCGGGGAGATCAGCAGGTGCTCTGCCTTCTCAGCTTGAAGTGGGAGCGGAACTAATTCAACACTGACTGCTTGCTATGTCTTGTCCTGGTATCCTAAACTGTGGACATGCAGCTTAAGTGTGCAACCCCACATAAAGTCGCCCAAAAGCTCGTTTCTGTTGGGAGAGCAGAGTTTGGCTAGGGCTGCGTTTGCAGCCCAGGCTGTACCAAAGCTGCCAAAGATAGGGCTGGTCCTTGCTTTCCCAACCAGCGCTGAGAAGTACAGGGTTGAGACGGCAGTGGTCTGCTTGTGGCTTCAGCTGTGTATCCAGTTGGAGAATTGCCCGGCAAGCTGCAGGGGAACGTTTGCAGGGCACTTCTGCAAAACACTCTGAGTTTTTCCCAGTAATACAAGCTGATCCTGAAGCAGCTTCAGACTTAACTGTCTTCAGCTGTGTACACCAGAGGGTAATACTGGGAATAACTCACAGTTAGGAAAGAAGTTGATACATTTGGGAAGTCTTGGACTTAACACACGTCCTGCTGGGTTCTTGCTGTTCCTGGGAGACTAGAACCAGATAATCTAAGAGCTTTAATTGGGTACCAGAGAGGCTTTGAAGATCCAGCCCTGAAGATGTCTGAAGGGGAGCAGCTGGAGTGCTTCACTGTGTCCCCAGGAGCATGCTGCAGAGTTGTCTGCTAGCAGCAGAGATGCCTGCTGCTTGCTGTTGCACCCCCAACAGAGAACTTCCACTCCTTGTCTGTAAGCACACCCAAACCGTTTGCCTGCACTGAAGCGTGCAGCCCTCTGGCCACAGGCCCTTCTCAGGCTGAACAGTTTGCTCACCCAGGGGCTGACGATGGCACACCAGACCCTGCTCTGAGCAGAATTATTTATGGGAAGCCATATCACAGTCAGCGTGCTGCCTCCCTTCAGTGCCAGGAGCAGGGGTTTAGGACTCCTTCGTAAGATTAGCTGGCATGGAAACGGTACAGCATCCATGGTGGGGTCTTCTCATAACCTTCCCTTTCACCACTGCTACAGACTGAGACTTTGTTGCCTGCCTGGGCCCCTGTTGGTGGCTTGGATTTGGAGCGGATTTGAGTGGGAATTGAAATCCTGTGTGCAAGTGGATCATCACCTTGCTGGCGCAGAAATGCACGGAGAAACAGGAGCTGTGTGACAGATGGGCAACACAGAGATCTTGCAAATCTAGTGAAAGGCCTTGAACTGGTGCCCGTGTGTTGGCGTGGGATTGTTTCGCCCCCAGTTCAGCAAGGCGTTTTGGTGCAGGCTGACTTGGGAGTTCTGCTTGTGTGCCTGAAGAACTCTCAGGCTTGCTAAACTGGGGCCCGGCTCCAGGGAAAGGGGGGACCTGGCTCCAGGGTTTAACGTTCTCTCTGTCGTTGGTGTGTCTTTTTACCAGTTGAAAATGAAAATCACTGTGACTTTGTGAAGCTGCGGGAGATGCTGATCCGAGTGAACATGGAGGATTTGAGAGAGCAGACGCACACCCGACACTATGAGCTGTACAGGCGCTGCAAACTTGAAGAGATGGGGTTCAAGGACACGGATCCAGACAGCAAGCCTTTCAGGTAGGAATGTGTAACTCAGGCCTTGTACAGCCAGAGAGATTGGAGGTTTTGGGGTGTCAGTGTTTGCGAGAACCAGGGAGGGAATAGCCATGGTCACTTACAGCAGCTGAGAATCTGAAGTGTGGCTGGGGAGGAAAACCTTGTGCAATGCGATCTTTCCCTCAGGGCCTAGGTTTTGTACAGGAGAAGCACAGGAAAAGTTTGGGTGGCTGAGAAAGCCAATTCTCACCCTAACATTTTGGAAATGTCTGCAGCCCTGCAGCAGGGCGATGCAGGCTTTCTAGAGCGTACAAAATGTCACCGGGGTGCTTGAAGGTGATGTGTTTTGGGGGCAGAATATGACCGACTTCAGATCAACATGGAAAGTTTAGGAGGAAGAAGCACATGGTCATGGATCTTATCTGCACCTTGTTGCTGAAGTTGTATCAGTTTTCTTTGCACCCTTCTCTGAGCATCCCTTGCTCTGCCACATCAAAGATAAGCTGCTGGCCCTCACTCACAAGTGCGTGCCTTTCAGTCTATCTCCTACCTGCTAGCTGTCAGCCAGTACTAAAAAGTGTCAAAAGGATTGATTTCTAAATGCTCCTCCTGTCACTCAGGGTGGAGAGCAGTTCCTTGCTGGATTCTTCAGCTGGATTTTGCTGTCCACGTTTGAAACTGTTGATTGCTCTAAGTGGCCGAGAGCCTGCTGTAATGCAAAGCCTGCCGTGAGGATCACTACTGTTTGCTGGTGTCTTTTTGTCCTCAGCATCATGGAAGGGGGCATTTTTTTGTAAGATGTGGTGAGAGAGTTGGTGGTAGAATGCAGTCAGGGCTTGTAGGTGTGTCCGACTGGGCACAGTTAATATCAGTTAACTGTTCACGTTGTTGGCTTGTCATATTTTCAAGCTGGGAGAATCTCATTTTGGGGTTGGGAAGCTGATTCCTCCCTGCCTCCGCCCTTGCTCTTGCTTTCCTAAAAACCTATGAACTGTCTAGTCTTAAGTGAGGCTTATGCTCATCTTCTTACTTACAGTACCATGAGCTTCATGGAGACTTGGGTGAATCTATTGAATAGCGAGTTTGTTAATCACTTCAGAAACTCCTCCTGACGCTTTTTGCCTTTGGAGAAGGGCAGGTTTTGAGATGTTTAGGTGATACATTAGCGCCTCTTCTCTCCACTGCAGATTCAACTGTGGTTTGCAGCCAGCTTGCTCTGCTGCAGCTCAGGGCCCCATACAATTGCTGGGCTTGAAAAGTGCAGCTGTGTCCATGCTGCGATGAAGGTGACTCGTGTTGAGGTATAGCTGGTTACCAAAGGGGAGATCCTGGGATAAATGTTCTTGTTGACCCTCCTGGCGCTTTTCACAGCTGTTCCAAGGTGTGCTGTGAAGAGGGTGCTGTTGTCTGATGTTTAAGATTTGTCTTTTTACTAAATACAGAGTTTATGCTGTCTGACAGCTTTATTGGTCTGAAGCCCAAGTCATTAGCCAGGGACAACAGCTGTGTGGGAATTCGGGAGGGAGTGTTTGTTTTCTCCTTTCATTTCCTGTTTCCCATTCCTCCCCAACTTTTTCCCAATAATGGCACCCGCTGCCTTAGCAACATCCCACGCTCCTCTCTGCCCCAGGGGAAGGCAGTCAGAATCAAACACGCATCAGTGTGAGTTTACCCCCATAACGCACGTGCCTGTCAGGAATTGGCGTGCCAATCCCTGAGATGGCAGCCGTGCCGCTGGCTTGCGCGGATAACCACGGACATGGTTCATCTCTCATCCTCAACAGGGGAAAGCCAGGTGGGCTCCAGAGCAGAAGGCAAAGTGGGCGCCTTGTCTTCGTGTTTCTGCAAAACAGCACTCCATGATGAGCCGAGCAAGGTCTGCGCTACAACACGGAGTTTGCCTCAGTTCAGGGTTTTATTTGTGACTTGCTGAGTTTATGCAGCTGCATTTCTTTTGCAGCATAGAAATTCTGCTGGAATCAGTTGAGCCCAGTTCTGTTACTAAGCCCAAGTGTGAGGCTTTATTGGATTTCCTTTCTGGAGAGCAATGGCTTAAGATGGGCTCAGCCCTTCCCTTTAAGGAATCTGAGGAATTTCCATTGCTTCCTGTACACGAGGCCTCTTCTGACCAAGCTATAAGTAGAAAGGAAATGAAAATGTACAGAATTTCTCCATCTGGTACGTGCTAGTTCAGAACAGTTTGCTCTGGGTGCCTCCTCCCTCCAATGAACAAACAAAACCCATGATCCCAAGCTGTTTGGCTGAGGCTGATGTATATCTGAAATGAGGAAAACAGTAGGTTTGGTGCTTTCTGTTCTTCCTTCTGAGACCAGGGATCAAAAGCATGCCTTTCCGCCGGGTCTGGGCCCTGGGAGCCACAGGGACCGCTGCTCTTCAGCCAGTTTGCATCAGCCAGGAGCAGGGAGCCTTTTGTAACTCTCAGGGCGAGCAGGGCAAAAGACCCCAGCGAACCGCCGGGGCTGCGTAGGTGCTCGGGTGAGGTGTGAAGAGGGGAGGCTGGCAATGGTCGAGACCCACCTTGCTGGCAGAACCCCCGCTGCTTGTCCAGGCTGCAGGAGGTGAGGCGGGAGCACCGGTGCCCCCGTAGGCATCTGCTCTGTGAAATGGGGTCCTCTGTTGCGCAGAGACCCTTCTGCGGTCCTGCGTCGGCTGTGGACTGGTTTCTCTGGTGCTCTGGTTCATTTTCTCAAAGTACTTTTTTTAAAAAGAATATTATTTGCAAGGACGTCATTCAGTGGGGGGTGTGTGTTGGGGAATGAAGGTACTCTTGTAATCTATGTTCATATGTTTGTCTACTTAAAAAGCAAATTCCCTTGTCATCTTTGTCTGTGAGAAGCTGCAGGGATCCCAGTTGGTTTGCACTGTTATTCCTTAGGGCTGTAAGTTTTTTTTTTTTTTTTTCATATGCAGCCTGAGTTGCCGGGCCAGTTTCTCTGAGAACTTTGCTTCTCTGGAAGTTGGAGTCAGTACAGTAGAGAATTAAGCATGCCAGATTTAGGTTAGTGGTAAGTTTTTAAGCTTGAAGCCAGGACTAGCATTAAACCTGGGACAATTTAAAAACAAGCCCCTGCCACCCTCGCTCCTGCCAGCTTTTTCCTGCTTGCCCATCACTCGGCATTGTGTCTCTGGAAACGAGCTTTGCAAGAAATGTTTGCAATACAGGATACGATTAGCAGCGTGCAGAGTTTTTTGTTTCGGTCCGTAAGGCTCTGCTGCTCCCTAGTATAGTGTGTCACTAATTGCAGATTGAATTTTTGCTCACTGAGCAGTGAAGGCTAATCTGCCCTCAGGGTTCTTCTAGACTCTAGCCAGGCCCTTCAGAAGGGTTTATGAATTTAAGCTTCAGTATCCACAGTCAGAGGATTAAATCCAAGACTGAATTATGGGGAGGTTTTGATTTGAGTCTCCTGATCTCTATCTGCTGTTCTTGATTGAGTTAAGAATCCAAAGATGCCTCTTGCTCTGTTCTCCCATGAAAAGATTTTTGTCATTTTCAGAATCGGCATTTTTGCTTCCACGTATGGGAAGCTGGTGTGGTCAGCTGGCATCGTGCAATTCCTTCAGGAAGGCCAGTGCTGTGCAAGAGCGGTTCCGGGCATCCTGTCTGTGGAGTATTTCAGGAGGCAACTGAAGTGCCCATCAATTAGCAGTGTCAAACCAAAGTCTTGGGTTTATCTGTCAGGTTTTGTTCCCCAGCTCAACACCCCACCAGACCCCACCCCCACCAAAACCCCAACAAAATCAACCAACAAAAAGCCACCAAAACCCCCACCACGTGCCAGGAAAGGCATAAGCTTGGCTTTAATGCGATGAAGATGTTCCTCTAGTCCAGTGGTTAATGTGCTCCTTAGGCGCATGGATGCAATGTATCTGTGTGGTATCAGTGGAGTTTTCTTTTAAAAAATGCTTTTTCAAAAAAGCATCTTGGGGGAAATAGTTATCATTCCCACACTATCATTATGGCTGAAATATCCAAATCCATTTAAGGAATAAAATGAAGAGGAATTTGGCACCCAGAGTTCCTAAGAGGCTCTGAAAATCTCAGAGGTGCGTGGACAACATATTTTGTGTCCCAGATTTTTGCTGCGGTATCTCAGTGCTGGGGAAATAAAGGAATGCCAGGAAGTAGAGGGGGGAATAAAGGAATGAAGGGATCCAGTAACGTGGTTATTTAGAGGAGGAACGCTGCTGCTCGTTCGCAAAGGCTTAGCCTCCCGTAAGAGCTAAAGGAGAAAGAGAGGTCTCCCAAGGTGGCTCTGTCTAAATCAAGCCCCTGATCTGAATCCATAGCAATGAGTAGTGAAAATTAGTTTTGCTCTGTGTCCGGGTCATGCTTACTGAACTACATAAAGCCAGATTTCACACTCTGATATGCCCATGTCTGTTCCACAAATCTCGCGCTTCAAATGAAGAGGTTCAGGACAAACAGTGGGCTAAGTGAGAAGGTGTGACTCAAAGAGATGACAAGCCATGTGAGCATCAGGGATTGCTGTAGATGCTTACATAGTGGCTATTTACTTTTGAGGACAGTCATCCTGCCTGCCAAGTGATTTACAGGATCCTGAATAGCGTGCTCGTTTTTTCCTTGCCAGTTTGTCTCCCACTGCTGCCACCTAGCAAGCTACGACTGGTTTCGGTGGAGGTGTTCACATCTCTCTTGTAGTCAGGGACCTCAGATGAAGTTTTGTGACGAGACAATGCGTGCGGTAGGATCACCAAGGCTGGAAACTCACGACTGTGCTGGAAACACAGCTCTGACTGTTTTTTCTGTGTTTGTAACAGTCTTCAAGAGACTTATGAAGCAAAGAGGAACGAATTCCTGGGTGAACTCCAGAAGAAGGAGGATGAAATGAGGCAGATGTTCGTCATGCGAGTGAAGGAGAAGGAAGCAGAGTTGAAGGAAGCAGAGAAAGATGTGAGTATATTGTAACTCAGAGAACTGTGTGTGAGGATTTAGGCTGGGGCTTTTCCAAGAGAGTCCTGAGAAGGTGAGCCATCCAGATTCTAACATCAAGCTTGCAAAGGTGCCTGCTGTGCATAAAGAGTCTCAGGAAGCAGATGTGAACTCTGTTCCCAGCCTTGCCATGGACTTGTGGCATGACCCCGTTACAGAAGTCCTCTGCCACTTTTCTGTGCCTGTAAAATGGAGCAGGAGCGTTCCCTGGGTTTGGGCAGCTGGAGGAGTATATATACCAAGGAGCGAGTGGAAGATGCTGCAGTGTGACCATAACAGCAGCTGCAGCTACACACCCCCCAGAAGCGCCAGCCTTGCTGTGCCGTGGGAGCCCTCTCTCCTCTCTCACCTCGTCAGTCCCACCCAAAGGAGAGAAAATGTTTGCTACTGAAAGTAATGTCGATTTGCAGTGGATCCTCGGCTACTGTATGGCAAGCGCTGCCCTTTAGCAGCTGTGCCTTTCTGGAGACTTTCAGTAAGTAGATAAGGGCTTCCCAGAGGGCAGTAAGTCCCACTCGGCGTAGTTGTAGAGGGACGTGACAGAGCTGCCCTACCGTGATTTGCTCGGTGCGTGTAGGTCAGCACTGGTTACTGTGGGACAGAGAAAACAGAGAAGTCTTGCTAGGGGAGGGAGCCATTTCTTGGGCCTCACGGAGGAGCCTGTACTTCTACAGAGGTACAGAGAAGAGCCCCAGACAAGCGTGTTGCCCTGAATGGCCACGTTTTATTGCTTTGCATGAGCATGAGAGAGTCCCCTAGGTACAAAGCAATGAGGGATGGAACATGGGGGTTTGGAAGTGTCCAGAGACCTGTCATACTCCTACAGCAACTAAAATTCCTGCCATCTGTGTGTGCAAGTGTGTGCTAATTGCAGGGCTTTTCTCACCAAGTCAGCCACTCTTGGGACAGACCAGTGACTTGTTATTAATGCAGCGAGGCCTCAGTGCCAGCAGAACTGCTTCAGGCATCATTACCAGTAATCGGGGTGGAACGTTCTTCTCTTCCCGTCCAATTCTCATTGTCTCTGTCCTGGCAGCTTCACGAAAAGTTTGACCATCTAAAGAGGACTCACCAAGAAGAGAAGAAAAAAGTGGAAGACAAAAAGAAGGAACTTGAGGAAGAGCTGAACAACTTTCAAAAGAAGAAGGCAGCAGCTCA
Source organism: Buteo buteo (assembly GCF_964188355.1). Taxonomy (NCBI): domain Eukaryota; kingdom Metazoa; phylum Chordata; class Aves; order Accipitriformes; family Accipitridae; genus Buteo; species Buteo buteo. The sequence goes on along the minus strand of NC_134171.1, from coordinate 83,551,967 downwards.
GCTATTACAGTCACAGGCTCAGCAGGCAGGTTCTCAACAAACCAAGAAAGACAAGGACAAAAAAAAGTAAGCGGATGTCTGCCACATCCTTTGTAGGGTTTGTTACAGTTTGGGAGGTTGTTTTTTCTTTCTTGCTGCATGTCTGTATTTGCTTTTCCCCATTACCAGACTGGAAACTGGGCTTTTATCAGCCTGATCAAATAAAATATTTTTTTCTAAAGGGTGGGCCAGGGACATGATCTTAATTTTTCTCTAGAATAGCACCTTCAAATTTTACGTCGAAGTCTAACTGGTATGGGAGAGCAATCAGATGGTGGAGGTTTGACCTGTGATCTGTCCAGCATCTTCTGGAACAGCTCTGGGATGTTCTGGACTCAGATTTATCTGCCTGAGCCAAAATTAAGGGGGTCTCTACCCGTCCTTTCTTTCACTCAAGAGTAATCTCCAGTTCCCATTCATTAGGGTTATAGTTGTAAGTAGAGGTAGATTAGAAACCAAAACCACCATGTTATTTTTACATGGAAAATGCTAGTGCCAAAAGTGAATGCTTGGAAGCTTGCTTTAAAGACAAGAAATTTTGGTGTGGTGGTGGGTTTTTTTGTTGTTTTGGGGGGTTTTTTTGTTGATTTTTTTTTTTTTTTTTTTTTTTTTTTTAATCAAACTACTACGGTACCATAACTGCAGGTAAATGGCATTTGTGGTTGTATCGAGTTGACATAATAAGCTAAGAAACCCACACCTTTTAGTAAAGATAATGGCACTGTTTTCTACTATTTTATATTTGTATGCTAGGAGTATAAATCTATATCCTCCAGTACTCTTGCGATTCCAGCAACTTAGTAGGCACCAAGTGTATCTGTGGACAGAGTCTGTTCCATGGTCAGTATTTGGAGGCGGGTTTTTCGGATGTGCTCAGTTTGGACCTAACTCTGCTTCCATTGAAACTGGAGGAACATTGCTATTGACTTGGGTTCAGAGTTAAGTCACTGCAGAGCTCCGCTGAAAAACTTGAGCTCTAGATGGATCCAAATTGACATAGCCTCCTTCTTGCAGCCTGTACTTGGAGATGGCTGTTTAGCTTGCTATTAGCGCAAGAGACCCCTATTTGTTACATGATACTGGCTACTTCACCGTGCTTTAAAAACCAGAACACAAGGTCCACTTAGATGCGGTATGTACAGAGAAGCCAGACAAAGCTCGCAGAGGTGAAGCAGACCGCGCATGGCTTGTTTGTATAGCGCAGCAAGACAGGTTACTGTAACAGAGGCTGCTCTGAGGCCTCCTGTCGTAATTTCCATTTGCTTTTTCCGTACCTAGTATGGGGATGCTTATGCAAGTCCTTTCTGGGTCATCTGTGACAACAGTGCTAGTTGACGATTATAATCGGGAAAGTTGTAAAAGCAGTAATGCAGCAAATCTCACTGAAAAAACACTTCTTCAACCCACACACAAAAATGACAGTTCCACGCTTCTCTTAATAGCCAATAGTGAAGGGGTGCATTCCTTAATAGACTCTGGCAGAGTAACCTGCTCGATTGACACTAAGCTGTTGCTGTTGAAAGAACCAAAATGCTAGTAGGGCTGTGGTATAGGCACTTCTGTCTCCCTTGCTAACCCGTGAACTTAAGACAGGTCTGAGCTGTTTTACAGCGTGAACCGCTGAGATCCTGTTGTGTTGCGTATATACTAGTATATTTTTATACTTTGGGAAGTTACGCTGATGCTCACTGCATGTCCCCTGTCTCTACTGCTGGTTCGGTGCCCGTCATGTGTTGCTTCTGCCCCTGGCTTCCCCGGGGAAGGTGGGGAAGGGCCTAGGGCTAGTTCCCCAGCTGATGTAAATTGATGTAGCTCCTATGGAGCCGTGCTGCTTCACGCTAACTGAGAACCTGGCCTTCGGCACCCGCTGAAATACATAGAGTGCTTGTGTGCTGCATGCTCTGCTTGGGTAAAGAAATTATTGCAGACTGATCAGTGTCGCGCTGAACTGTAGAAGCAGTAAGTGTCGGCAGCTAATGCCCAAGCATGCTGAAATACTGCTCTGCGACGATGCCTGTAAATAGGATAGGCTGAAACACCGGTCTTCTCTCACGTGAGAATTCGGACACGGTGACCTATTTGCTAAAAGTAATAGAAAATTTTGAAGACCTTTTTCTTATCTCTTAAACGGAGTTGGTAGCTTAATATTTTTAAGAACTCTGCAGTCAGTTTTTTTCACCACTTAGATGTGAGACCAGTGCAGTATATAATGGTCTGGGGAGTTTTGTAACTTTTGGTAGTCAGTGTTAGCTACTATTTGCTTCTGTGAAGTTGGCTGGCACATGCACAATGTTGTGGGTGTGATACATGGATGTTTCCAGCGACCATGACCAACACAGTTTTTGCTTTGCTGATGCATTCACAGAAATCCAGTCATGAGGAACATGCACGTGTTTTAGTGTGTCCTTTCAGTGTCGCTCCACACCAGGTGCTGTAACTGCTTCAATTGTTCTTTAGCGTCTGAATTACTAACAGAGGCTTTAAAGGGAAATGCTGATGCTTCTGCCTTGTAGCACACCTTGGTTTTTCTAAAGGCTTTAAAGTTCCTCCTTGCACTCTAATGAAAAGCTGCAGTTGATTTAGGTAAGGCTTTCAACCTTTCTCTGTGCTGATATGGATCGTGGTGGTTCTTGTGCAGTTGCCAGGGGAAATCCTTGCCATGCACGATCTTTGTAGCCTCCCCAGAAAGTAATTCACGGGAATGCTTTTTTCTCAAAGTGGAATCAGATTTCTCCAACTTGGACAACAGAGACTTTCCACTGTGCTGTGCAAGCTGGAGGAAAGGCTCAGGGTGAAATCTGCTGCTGGCCTAACTCCATGAGAGAGAACTTGGCCCTCTCGATTTCCAGACTATTCCTGTAGGAACAACTTGTCTTTTTATACCTTTTTTTTTTTTTTTGTAATACATCTCTCAGATTCCTGTAGCTTATGCTTTTTTCATCTAAAATTGTTGGAGCTCTGGCCTGATGACAAGAGTGTGCCATTTTCAGGACAGCACATCTGTGTACCTCAGACACACGTGTGACTGTAGAACAGACACGTACTCGAGTACTTTCCTAAATGTGGGGCTGAGGATAGTTATCAAGCCCCTGCCGTAATTTTGGGATGGGACTGTGCTTCAAACCTGAACAATCTGGAGATGGTTCCTGGCAATGGACTTGGCAAAACCAAATAGGAGCAGCAAATAAGCCTTCTGGTGCTTGCCTGTTGTTTGGTAGATGGCCACATGCATGCCTCAACATGTGCCGTTGTGTTACTTGCTCATCCTCAACCCCCCCAGGAGCCGGGACCATCTGTTTGGGCTCTGTTTCTTTCAAGCTACTTCTGAAAACCGGATGAAAAACTTTTTTCCAGTTTCCTTTCTACATAATCGTTTCCAGTCCAATGTGACTGGCCTGGCTGTCGCGGGCCATGCTTTAGTCCCAAAACAATCCCTGAGCTCTAACACACAGCTATAACCCGAGCTGTAACACGCACGTCAGGGCCTGGCCCAACACCCTGTAAAAACAGGGTTTTGTTGATGTCTGAAGGATCTGACCTGGGTCTGAAAGCTGATGTGCTGAAGTGCTGGGAGACATCGTGGTGCCCACATGCGAGATGCCGAGTTTGGGTAAAGGCTGGGCACGCAGCCTTCTGCAAGAGTGCCTGTGTAAAGTAACCCAAACCGGACACCTGCAACCATACACCTCAGCCATGCACGTTCGGAAAAAAAAGGAAGCTTAAAGACACCAGCCACTGTGTGATTACAGACTGTAACCTTGCCTAACTGATGTGGTTGGTTGTTCAGTAGTTCTGCCCCCTCAGTTTTTCTTTTTGCTTTTGCTTGTCATAGGCTGGAGTAGAACCTAGCCCTGAGGTTTCATATCTTTATAATTTCATAATCCATCTGCATGCCCACCCACCAGAGCGGGTTGCTGGTGTCGGCTCTCCCAGCTTTCTTTGATTTTGGTTTTTTTTTCCTACATTTTGAGTTCAAGTATTGCTAACTTTTTTGTTTTTTGTTCTTTTTTTTAACTTGCAGTGCAAGCTTCACATAAAGCCTGTCAAGCCAAGGATGTTCCTGCATTCACCTGCTTTTGCAGTAATGTGTCTCTGCCATCTGTTTTCTTTCTATTTTTCTTTTTTCTTTTTTTTTTTTTCCATTTTTTAACATGAATAACTATTAACTCATCTAATAACATAGTGGGAACAAGAAGGAAGAAGGATTGGGTACAGGACTGTATGCAACTGGAAGTTCAGGGGTGGGCGGTGGGGCAAGGTAACGATACCATGTATTTTTCTCATCAATGTCAGCAGCACTAAATCATTCTTGGCCCCAAATTTGAACTGAGTCAGGGCTGGACGTCAGCAGCTCGGGTGAGCGTCATTGACCGGATCGGGTCCTCAGCGCTGCTGGCCCCTCCAGCTCTCGGAGGGCTGGCTGCAATAGCCCTGTGCTGAAGGAGCCCCTGGGTCCGCCGAAACCAGCCTCAGGGAATCACTGCTGTACGAGGGTCACAGCCCAGCCCTGGGGTGGCTAAACCCTGGAGTTTAGTCCGACCCATATTCCTTCAACAGCTAACGTGTTAGAGCGATGAGTCCCGCTGTTGGGTGAGAGGGAGGGGGGGTATGTGTGTGTAGATAACAAAAGTTTAACTGACCTTGCATGCCATTACATTTGCATGATATTTTTTATTAGTTCCTGGTTTTGTTGTCTGACTTGATCGTACTAGTTGGCTTCCATTTATTGTCATGTGCTGGCATATTTTTACAGCCACCCTTCCAGTTCAGTGTAGTAGCTACCCGCTGAATGCTGCGGTGGGAACCAAGCGGCGCTGCAGGTGCCTGGGAGAAGGACCGTTTCTCATTACTGCTTTCCACGTATTACTTGCCTGACCATAACCTTGAAACCTTGCTTTAAAAAGTACCTGGTTTCCACGTGCGTGATCTTAGCAAGACTTAGCAGCCCTTATGGAATCAAATGCCTGGGCAGGGGGGAAGGTATAAGCTTCAACATCCTCTTAGAGCCTTCAGGAGGATTCCTGCACGCGGTTAAATACCGATGTGCAAAGCTGCGGGATCCGGAATTTCACGTCAAGGGAGAGAGGGTGCCTGGCCGCACATTCCCCACGCTCCCCACCAGCCCTCCTGCACCAGGGACAGTGTCCCATTGAGACGTCCCTTGAACGTGCAAAGGAGATTGAGCATGAGCCAGGCCTCGCTCTGTGGCCAGCGCGGTGCGGAAATTGGTCTGTTTAATGTGTATTTTCTATGCCATTGCTTTTCGGACAGAGTCTTTCCCTTCCTTCCCAAGAAGTGGCGAGCCATGCTTACTCTATGACTTCTGGATTTCTTTGTCTTCTGCTGATGTACAGCCAGCATTTCCACTGCTCCTAGCTAGGTAGTCTCCTGTTTCTTTCTTGAAAGCACTCTTAAAAATAACTCTTTCCACCTAAGTCTCACACACTGCAGTTCTTTGCTTGTTTGTGGGATGGAACTTCTTGCCTCTCTGAGGGGTGGTGGCGGGGGGAGACAGAATTATCACCTTTTTCTGAAGTGTTGGATGGGGAAATGTGCTTGGGGGTTAGCTTTTGGCTTGTCTTCCTTTTAACCTGCACCGCTTAAACATGGCTTTGGGAAGAGGATATCTAAATAAAGTGTCTTGGACACACAGCAAAAATTGATTGGAGATAAATAAGCTAGAAATAAAATAGTTGAGCCTTTTCTCTCTTTTTTTTTTTTTTTAAATTTTTTCTTTAATTGTTTGTTTTTTAAATCGCACCTCCTGGTCTTATCAAACTTGATGCACTTTTTGTCAAGATAAATAGGCTTGCTAGGGGGTTGTTTGGAAAAATGAAACTATGGTTCTTGTGGCTTCTGGCAAAATCAGCTTTAAAATCTTGAGTTATCAAGTTTGGGTTTTGACATAATTTTTTTTTTCTTTTGCAGTCACATCATATGCACATCATTGAATGTTTGTGGTGGTATGCTTTGCTTCAGCTGTCTCTGTGCATGTCCTCTTTTTAATTACCAGCATTTTGTGCCAAGTAGAAAACTTAATTTTAACATTTATTTGTCCTGCTTCATTTAACAGCCCTTCAAGGGATGTTTGGCAGGGGAAATCAGCTGAGTCTATATATATATATATATATATATATATATATATATTCTATTTTGGCAGAAAGCTGTGGCCAAGAGCATTGATGTATTTTTGGTTGAGTTTCTTTCTCCAGCAAAAAGCAAGCTGTTTTGGAGAAACTGGGAGTAAACTGCCAACTTGCAAAACTTAAAGGTACCGTTTTGGTTTTTTGCCAAAGGAGATGTTAATGACTTTTTTTTTCTTTTTTTTTTTTTTGTTTTTCTCTCCTTAAACCCCTGGGCCATGTTTAGCTTTTTACTGCTGCACTTCTTTCTTTTCTTTACTTAGCCTTTTTTCACAGTAGCCCCTGGTTCTGCATGGAGTAAATGATACACTCAGATCTAGTTGGATGTGCTTTCACCTTTGCATGTAAGTACAGTAGTAAGAGACTCGCCCTTTCTGCCTCACTACTGATATGAAACCAGTTGTGTTTTTCTGGGGGGTTCTTTAAGTCCACTTACTTGCAAGTGGCGTGGTTAAAAGTCCTTTAAACCTTTCTGCAATAATTTGCTTTCACTGAAATGTTGGAAAGAAGCCCTAGGGAACATGACATCCAGCTCCTGTTGAATGCCTAAAGCAACCCTGCATGGCTTGTTTGCCTGCTTGAAGCTAGCAAGCCAGCTGGTGAAACCGTGGACAGACGGTTGCATGGGCAAAAGCCTTTCCTGACAGGCATTGCAGCCTTTAATGCGCGTTACGCAGTGATAACTAGCTGATAATGCTGCATCTTCCTGACAAGGCGGATTTCAAACCTTAGAATAATATAAAGGAGCAGGAAAGCACACCGACAAGTGTTTTTCTGGGATGATGGTGTTCCCAGGACGTGGAATGAACCCCCAGAATGGGAAAACAAACAAAATCTGGGTTGCAGAGAGGGGCCGCGATTACCCAGTAGAGGCAGGCACGTGTGTGTCTGGTGGTCCGCCGAAAAGGCGGAGATGAATAAGGATTTGCTCCCCCAAAACCTCACTGGGGTTGCATGGTTCCTTCCCAGGAGGGCAGTAAGTAGGAAGGCGTCCTTTGAACTCATGGTTGTTAAACGCATCGCCTCGCATCTCCTGTAGTGTGCAGTGCTGCCGGGGAGGGGGCAAAAGCGGTGACTGGCACCCACCCCCGGGCTCCTCTTCAGCCTGAGAAGTGCAACTCGTGTCACCCCCTCCGCGTGCTTTTGACAGCTTGAAATCCTGTCAAGGAGATATCCGTATCTCTGTGTCTCTCTTTAAGCATGTCTTTATTTAACGTGACCAGTGTTTCTCCAGGTAGCTCTCATTCTGCTTCTCCTAAAACGTCCAAGTGAGAATGGAAATGTCTTTTTGTGTGTGATCATATCAGATATGTCCATTTGAATCCAGTTACCATTTGCCCTTCTGAGATGTTAGAAGAGTGCGTATTTGTCTCTTCTCCAAGGATCCTGGTTGCATTTGCAGTATATGATAGCCATGACGCTCTCATCAGCGTGTATCAGCATGGAACTGTACAAATATGAAGGGTTTTTTAATTAACAGAAAATAAAGCTGTGAACAGCGGTAGAAATATTGTATTTGTATACATTTTTAATATCCTGATTGCCTTAAACTATAGATGTAGAACTTTATTACCTTGCTATTTGAAAATAACCCATGTTTGTAACTAAATAATTGTGTAACCTACATACAGTGTTAATGCAAATTATATGTATGCATCTGTTAGATATTGTCACTTTATTTGATGTTAAAATATTTCGGGTTTTGAATTACAAATTGAATAATAACCTTATAGCATAAGTTCAGTTATTTCTTGTATGTGCTTTAGGTTACATATAGTGCCAACACTTGAAGCGGGGAGGAGGAAATACATTTTTACCCAAACGCTTTGGTCTTCGCGTGGCCTTTGTGACTTGGTTTTGCTGTTACCATTTTGTAATGGTGTGACAGGAGGGGCTGAGGAAGCACGAGGTTTCCCAGCAGGTTGTTTTGTGCCTTTGACGTGCCTCTGTAGTTTTGTGCTGGTGTTTGTCAGTCGGTTTTTGTGGCGGTTGTGAGTTTGTCCTCCTAATCAGCCGGTGTCTTGGAGAGGTCCAGGCCTCCCTGGTGTAGCTGGTTTGTATGACACCTCCCCAGTGCACTCCTTCCTTCATGGCTGGCTTTCTTTAAAATGTTGTTCCTCTTTTTTTTTTTTTCTCTCTCACTTTTTCATTTCAATTCTGAACCTCTGTTTCTTTTCTTTTCTGTTTTTCTCTTTTTCTGTAGCTTCTTCTTTATGTAAGCGTCATCTTGCCAAAGCCCCCACACCCTCTCTCCCAGTGGACAATAGGGCACTGGAAGAGCCTGCGGCTATGGGCACCCCCGCCAGGAGAAGAGCCATCTCATTCTTCCATCACGTCCGCCCTTCTCTCCTTCCCTTTTTGTTTTTCACTTGTGCATCTGAGGGTGCCCTGTGCTGTGTGTCTCTGTGCGGGATCTGTCCGCTCCCAGCGCGTCTCCGACAGATTTGAGGCTACCAAAAATGACAGAGGTAACGGCTGGAGAAGAGAGCTTGGCCATAATGCGAGATACTGCACTGGGTTAGTGTTTTGGTGTTGGTTTTTTTTCTCCTTCCCCATTTTCTTCCTTTTGCCATGATAAGCACGTGTTGCTGATGACAAATAGAACGACAGACTGTGGATGAGGGTGAGTGTGCGTAGCCGGAGGACTTCATTTCTGCCTCTAAAGATCCAAGTCTGGCTGCTTTGGACACCACAACTCCATCTCAAGCACGTCCTGTGCTCCTCTGACGTGTGCTGAAAGAAGTCCTTAGACCTAAGAGACTTCTTGTTTTCAGTATGCAGTCACATGAAGCGGAGATGGCCGCCGTTGCGTACTGTTGCATTGATGGAGCCTGTTCTTGACTGTCCTAGATTTTCTGTCCGATCTCCCTCTATATGAGCCAAGTAGGTATCTCTTCTTGTACGAATGAGCTGCACTGACTTGTACTTAGATTGAGGGCTTCATTTTAATTTCATGAAGCGTAATTAGTGATTATTTTTTTAACAATCCTGTATGTGGGTTGGTTGTTAAACTTTCTAACTTGTTTACTTTGGAAGTGAATTCAGCCAAAAAGCTCGGGAAGTGCCAAAGTATTGCTTGAAGGTAAAACCAAAGCTTGTAAACTTGATGTGTAGTGACCTCCAGCTGGTTTGGGATAGATGGAAGGAGGCAGCCTGATCCTCTTGGAATGTTTTTTCATGTGGGGTGATGGACTTTTTTTTTTTTTTTTTTTTTTTTTACCAAATACCAGTGATTTATTCTTTTCATCTGTGAACCTTAATCAAGGATTCACCTCCTTTAACCTGCCTGTGGAAAAGGCACTGTTTAAATCATCTAGGTTTTGCCTCTTCCAATCGGTGTGCAAAGTGCAAGCTGCCAAGGGTCTCTGCTGTAATCTGCTGGAGTTTTTTCTCAGAAGCACAATATTTTTCAGCACTCTTCAGTGACAAGGATTAGATTACTAGAAGCTCCTTCCAGTCAGGTGGCTATTTTTCTAAAGTGCTATTTACCCTGGAAACCTTTGGAACCATTTGAGTTACTTTATAGATACAATAGGAAAGATTATTAAATGTTGGGTTTGTGCATATGGTGTCATGCTTTATACCTGGTATGTAAATGGAATTGCTGACCTTTGCCCAAACCGAAGGGAATATTTGCACAAATGAATATTTGCACAAATGTAGCTTAGGACAGAATTTGCATTAATACAAAAAATGGAGCCTGCCCTGCTCTCTAGGCTTCGGTGATCTCAGGTGATACCTGGTCTGAGGGTCTGCTCTCCAGCTACCAGTGCTTACCACTAGATAGCCAGATCTAGAAAACTTTTCACATTCAGCTTTCTGAGGACGAAATAGAGTAGCTAATGCCTCATGGGTTGAGGCCTTGAGGGTATTGCTGGATTAAACCTTGCCTATGTTAATTCCTGTCTTATTCTGCAAAACTCTGGGGGTGCTTTGCTTTTCTAACTGGGAACAGGTTGCACCACTTGCAGGAGGGAATTTTTTTTGTTCTGATAGGGCTGAGGCAGCACTGCTCTATGTGCACCAGGCCACCCATACCTAGCGAAAAGCGATGGGTTGAGCCACGTATTTTCTGAAAGCAGTCGTTAACTTTGCAGCCAAGGGCTGCTGCGGGATTGGGGCATGCTGATCCTTGAGCCACCCTTGTGCCTCATGCAGGGTGAGTGTCATCTCCAGCTCAGGGTTTCCGTGCATGAAGGTGGTCTCTGTTTACTGAGAAAATGTTTTGCCCATTAAAACGCCCAGTTTACGAGTGCTGTGTCTTTTTTTATTTTTCAGTGTTGGCGCCTAGGCCAGTCTGCAGTGTCAGAGACCACTGCCTTGGGCCTGGGAGCCTTTCTGTGGCTTGTGCGTGCAACCCCTTCCATGGTAGGCTCCAGCTTGCCAAAATACCCTGCTGGCTAGTTGCCCAGAGGCCAGCCCACCTGCCAGATGGCTCCTGCAGCATCCTGCGTGGTGGGACCCTCCCCAGTGCTCCTGTTTCGGGGAGGGAATCCTCTCCTTGGGTTTCTCTCATTCCTTGGACTTTTTTTTTTTTGTCCTCATTTAAAAATTGTAGTATCGCTTTATCTGGTGGTAGGAGTCTAGCCTGTAAAATCCCACCACTGTGCTATAGCCTCTCTCTTGAAATAATTGGTCACTTATTATTTAGTTCACAGTCATGGATGGGCACAGAGCTATTCTGTTGGACTCTACCTCGTGTCAGGTCACCCATGTTGTGCTGATGACAGTGGATTGGGACCCAGGCCCAGTCATGGGTGGCTGGGCATCATTTACTGCAAGTAAGAACAAAAAACATCACGTGGTGGTGCGGGTTTTTTTATCCTGTACCTGAAGAGAGGATATCAAGTGCTACTAACCACATCATCTTACCCATGTAGCTGTGTCCTGTGACTCTCTGAAATCTTGTGTGTGACACTAGAAAGTCATGACCAAATCTGCACGTTGGCAACACTGAAGAAGTATCCTGATGGATTCCCATCTGCTGGGTCAGCCCTGGGCTTTTCAAGAAGCTCTTGAGATCTCGACTTCTAGGGCATTTCTTCTGCCCTTTGCAAATGCTGGGCTGTGACCGGAGGAGGTTGTTCTTCATCAGCTGGAGGGCCTCAGGGCTAGGTAACCCAGCGGTAGTGCTGCTGTGTCAAGAAAGTTTGAAGACGGGCAAAACCCTTTTGTTGGTTGAATTCTAAACTCCAAATAGAATTTTTTTTAAAGCTTTACCTAAAAGAGAAGCAGACAGGCACAAACCAAATGCTAACAGTTACATGAACTGCCTTTATTTTGCAGCTCTAAAGTTTTGCTGTGCTGGTGCCTTGAGTCCTGCATGCAGCTCTGGACTTCATATCTCCAGAAGGACATAGTGGAGTTAGAGAAGGGCACTAATGATAAATGGGATGGAGCAGCAGCCTGCCGGGTGAGACCACAAAGGCTTGGAGACCTCAGTTTGGCGAGGGAAAGGCTTAGATGAGAGGGAAGAATCAGCCCTGCTGTGAGCTGGAGGTTGCAGCAGACGTCCTCTAGAGGTCCCTTGCAGCCTAAATTTATTTGTGATTTTATGTCACGAAGTCTGCGAAGGTGGATGCCGACGTGCTAGTTACCAAATCATCGTGACTAGAACCAGAGGGGCACGTAGCTAGAAGGAAATCAGCTCCAAAACATGGAGTAGCTTTCTTACAGAGCAGGTAGTAAACTTCTGTAATTTGTTGTCCCAGGTTGTTGAGGCAGATGGTGTGAGCAGAAGGCTTTGAGGTTGGTTGTTTTTGTTTTTTTTTTTTAAAGGTAAATTCATGGGGAACAGAGCCATAAGGAAATTTAAGGGGTAGAAAAAACAGGATGAAACATTTGCCATCCATAATCCGTTGGTGGTGGATAATGGGGCAGAGGGACGGGAACAGAGAGCAGAAAGCACGTACGGGCACTGCAAGAAGTGTTTGCAGCGAGGCATGCGTGTCGGACAAGGAGCTGAGCGGAGGGAGCGTTGCCGAGGCGTTCCCACACCTCGGCGCTGGGAGGAAGGGATGGCGACGTGCCCTTTGGCTGGCTGCCCTCGTGCTGTGCAGCTGTCAAGGGAAGAGATGTCAGCATGGGGAAGGGACGGCGGGGTGAAACCTGTCGTTGGACAGCCCAGAGCGTGCCTGCCAGAGGGGACTGAGGTATCGACCTACCGGCTATTCGAGGAGTGAGCATCTCCGCCATGCGTGCTACCTGCAGGTCTTGTGCGAGAGAGAAATACTTCATGAGTGGTCCCCCAGGCAAAGTAGGGTAAAGGAGGTGTATCAGTATCTCTGAGGCAGTGTTGTGGAGAACATTGCAGAGAGGTTACTGCCATCATGTCTTCAAAGCAAACCCTTCTGGGGCATTAAGGGAAGATGGGGTGTTGCAGAGAGTAACGGCTGCGCAGCATGTAAAGGTGAGCTGGGATTATTGCTAGGAGGTCTCTGAACCAAGCAGCAGTGCTCTGCTAAAATGGGGCTGCCATGCACTTGGGTGCTCCCTGGGTTTTGGGTGACTGTGCTGAGTAATAATATGCATGGTTTTAGGAACGCAATGGTTTTATTCCAGTGGTCTGAGGCAGGTGAGCCTGCAGTTTTAAATTGTTTTCCCTTCTGGCTGGCCATTCACCTGACCCGTGTATTCTGCTGGACTCTTACCTTCACTGCTCCGGGCCCCCGCTAGAGCGGGCAGGCCCCGTGCTCACATCTTTTGCAGGTCCGTGGCATGAAGCACTGGGGTGCTATGAAGCTTGTAGGAAGGTCACATGAATCTGAGGAGTCGGGGGCAACAGAGGATATTCTCCTGTGGCTAATGGGGAGCCCTGGCAGCACTCCACAACAGTCCCATGTTCTGACAGTGGGAACAGCACACAAGTCAGCCTGCTACCGTAGTAGCGAGGTGATGGGTGGGGGCCACATTTGGCCTGGGGTTTTTTGTGGGGAGGAAACGTGGGAAGCGGGAAATGGTTTTTCTCTGTGGCAATGCAGGTTATTTCCAAATCAGCTGGACCTTGCTACATGGGGGGAGCTGATCTTGCTGGGATATGCCCCATTTTCAAAGGCAAGCCTGTCTTTGAGCATCACCTTTTTAGCCACAAAACACCGTGAATCTGTGTATCGGTGCAGCCAGCAATGCAGACCTGTGTTCCCTGGGCTCCTCGCTGGCCCCAGCTGGCCTGGGACACAGGTGGCCACAGCAGCAGGAGCAGCAGGAGAGCTGTGAAGCTGAAGACCACCTTGTGACATTGCTGCGGTCCCCTGTGGAGGCCTGCGTGCCAGCCTTGGCCTCCGAGCCCCAGGCTGGCCAGTCGCCAAAGCACGACTCTCCCACGGCCGAGTTGACGCCAGGGCGGCAGGGGTAAGCTGGTGCACCAAGTCTGGTGATGTTTTGCCCATGGCTCACAGCAGAGCTGGCCACCCGCACTTGGGGCACGGGTGGTTTTGAATGTTAATCCTCTGAGCGCTGCTGCATCCGTACCCCTCAACGATGCAAGCAAGGCTCCTGGGTGTATCAAGGTACCGCAGGCACAGTCGGGCATTTCCTGAGTGGATACGTTCCGTATGTGGTGGAGGGTTGAAAGGGTGTGTTGAAAACCAGTGCATTCACCGCAAAGGGAGAGAGGAAGGAAAGGGACAAGTTCAAGAGGTGCGTTTGCAGTTGTAGAGACTGGGTTTCTTCTTTTGCATCCTGAAGAGCAAAAGGCAACAGGATGCTGCTGGGCAGCAGAGCCAGAGAGCTGGCCCACAAGTGTCCTAGGGTCTACGCGAGGACAGCCGGGCAGCAGGCCATCAGCAGGACCCTGCAGAGGTAGGTCTGCCAAATGGGGGACAGGTTTTGTCTGTCTGAACCTTGGTTTTTGTTGGTGGAGTTGCCTGTATCCAAGCAAAAGACAGTTGGTGTGGATTTGTGCATAGCGCCAACAAAATAAAAAAGGCGTCTCCCTCTGCAATCCGCTCAAACTGGGGCTGGGGGAGTGCCTGTCCGTTTGGGACACGGGAGCATGAAAGCTCTCTTGGCAGCGAGGGCAGTTTTAAGTCCTGCCTCTCTGGGCATTTGCCTCGCAGGTGCATGCCAAGTTGGGGCTGTGGCTTGGCCAGCCTTGTGCAGCACAGGGAGGCTGGGAAGGTTTCTGGGCAGTGACCCTTCCCAGCGTTGCACTTAATACTGGGAGAGCCAGAAGTAGTGCTGTGTTTATTGAGGACAGTTCGAAAATTAAACTGTAAAATTAACTTTATGACTCTCACAAGCTGCTTCTTGCTAAAGAGCTGTCCCCTTGCCCCTTTGCTGCAAAGAATAAAATTGTTGCTTTTCCCCAAAGCAACAACAACAAAAAATTCCCGTCCTGTGGTGTGCTTGGGGCTGAGACAAGTTCAGCAGCTAGCTCGGTCACCGCGGAGCTCTTCTACCAAGGCTCCGTGAGCTGAGGATGTGCCTGCTGTTGGGGCAGTGCAGGACCTGCTCTTGTCCTGTCGCTTTGGGGTAGGAGAAAACGGTGAGAAGGAAAAAACTCTTACCTTCTCACAAAGCCACTCGCAACCAAGGCTGCAGTACATCTGTTGGAGAAGAACTGCTCCAGCGGCACCTACAGCTCTCTCCTTACGCCCAGCTTCCCTCCCTTCTGTTCCAGGCAGGCCGCTGCCAGCTGGCACAAGCAAACAGCTTTCTTTTCCCAGCCCTGTGCTGACTCTTCTCCTTGTGCTTGTCTGCAAAGGGGTTTGGGCCATAACCCTCACGAGTGCCTGTGTGCTGATGCTGCCGAATGGGGTAAAGGGGAATGGAATTCATCCTTTACAGTGGGAGGGAAGGAGTGCGGGTGGGAGGAGGAGAAGCCAGTGGAAGGTGAGGCTTAGATTTATTGCCCTGGGTTGACGATGCCACAGCACTTTGGTCCCCATCTTATATTCTTGCCCCTTGATGTGTCTCATACTGTTGGAAGCCAACTAAAATAAGCTGTAGTCCCAAAAACCTCCACTGTTTTGTGCTGCGCAGGCCAGTATCGTCAGAAGAGTTACGAGAGCCCTGGCTCACCTCTCTCTGACTGCGTACACAGCCGGAGCTCTTAGCAACTGCTCCCTTCAGGATAAGCTGGATCATTTTAACTGCTGCTCACACGCAGCATGCGCAAGTGCACACAAAGACTCCCTTCTGTGCAGAAACCGCGGGTGCCTGGCTTGGCTGTCAAGGGGTGTGAAAATTACCTGGCTCTGATCTTTCCCGTGCTAATGTTGTTGTATTTAGTGTTTGAAATCCGGGCGGTTATTTTTATTTAGAGCATTACGCTGTGTAATTTAACTGGAAAAGATGTATGCCCTGAAGTGGATTTGAAGTAGTAAGCACCGGCACCATGGAAATCCTGCAGCGAGGGGGTATTGTGCCAGGTGAAGCCCCGAGACTGCACAGCAGCCTGGCTGGAGAAAATTAAGCAGTGGGAAGAGAGAAAAGGTCAGGGACTGGTTATACCAAAAGGATGGCTGGAAGGGAAGGAAGGCGCGCTCCCCTTTGAGACATGCGGCCTCGGGAGCTGGTTTCCAGGACACGGGCAGGAAGACAGCTGAAACCAAGAAAAGTTTGGCACGGTGGGCTGTGCACAACAAAAAGGATGGCACCTCAGAAGACATGAGGCAGGAGGGGCCAGCTCTTCCTGAAGCGCATGAGATCAGAGCCAGCCGGGAAGAAGGCGACATTACAGAACAGAATATATTCTGTAACGTGAGCTTACAGGAAAGAGCACAAATGAAATCTGTACTAACCTTTTCATTATCAAATGTGATTTTCAGTGGAAGGGATGTCAGGCAAGCAGGAATCTACAGCCAGCCTGGGTATGAGAAACTTGACTCTTCATTGGGGCGTTCCAACTATCACAAAGGAGATGGCTACAAGACAGGTGAGATGAAGCAGTGTCCCAGCCAGGCACCGAGTAGCCCGTACTCAGCCTGGAAGGGGAACAGCCTGGTGACTGAGGAGGGAGCGAGGAGCACCACAGCTGGGGCTAAAGCCAGAACTGCCATAGAGGCAAGGAGTTTGTTGTGCAACTCCCCTGGCACCCCAGCTACCGAGCACCCCTAAAGCCACCTTCTCACAGGCCTGGCACGGAGCAGCTCCTTTGCAGCCTCCAGGTAAAACTGATTCTGGACTCGGGTGAAAAGCACAAAAGACGACTCAGAATCCAGGACAACTTTCTTTATTGCTACCAGAAGGCTTTCATCAGTACAATGGCTCCAAATACAATACCTTCCTCAGGGCTGTGGAGAGAGCTTATAATTGGGACAGGTCATTCTGAGAAACAGAGGTGTAACATTTAAGAGACAGGTTTTTAAAGGTTTTACTCTTGGTTAGAAGTTACATGAACACAAAACTTTAGGGTTAGGGTCTTTTGGTTTGGTTTCGTGGCTGATAATTACACACCTTTCAAGCCTCAGGCGTACATAGCCGCCCCAGCACCTCACTGAGCAGTGCTGGTCACATGCTAAGCTTATAAACACATGGGAAAAAAACAGACTGCAGAATTTAAGGTTTACACTTGACGTAGAGTCAAGCGTTGGCGAAAATCCACACGGAGTGCAACATTTCTTGGTGCAAACGAGAAAAAAAGATACCGTTTTTGTTCAAGTGATACAAAATCCGTTAACTGCTTTCTGTGTTGGAAAACACAAACTGTTTTAACTTGGAGAAGTCTCTGTAAGGTACAGAGCACAGTGGCCGGCTGCCCTAGTGTTCTTCTAGAGTACGTTCACACACCTGTGATTATTACTTCAAGTGTGGAGCAGCTTGCAAGCATTGTTTTTGGTTTTTTTCCTGACTAACATTTTATTTAAATCCAGTTTTTAAATATTATCACATTTAAACACCAAAGTGCTAACGAAACAAAAAAGGTCTTTTTCTTTAGAAAGGAAAAAGAAGGCTGTTGTGAAGGCCAGGTAGTACAGAACATCATGCACAAGACTTGCTGAGAATTAAAAGAGGAGCAAGCAGAAAGAGAGCAAGGAGCAGATGGAAATCGGATCAGAGAGGTGTTAGTTGGCTGGGAAACCTGGAACAACTCTGCACGACTGATGTGAGCTCTTGGACACGGAGAATGGGTTACAATACACAGGAGCAGAAAAACAGTGGAACTGACAACACTAGAAAGAAACAATTTTTTGCTACTTTTTTTGTTTGGTTTTTGGGTCTTTTTTTAGATTTTTATACTTTTTTGTGTTTTTAAGTGCTTAAATAGTGGAACTATAATTAGCCGCACAAGAAAAAAATTCAAAAAAGGGTTGG
The DNA here is from genome assembly GCF_964188355.1 of Buteo buteo. Taxonomy (NCBI): domain Eukaryota; kingdom Metazoa; phylum Chordata; class Aves; order Accipitriformes; family Accipitridae; genus Buteo; species Buteo buteo. Next base: position 83,534,529 of record NC_134171.1, on the reverse strand, counting down.
GATTTTTTTTTTTCTCTTTTTTGGCTCCCTTCAGTTCAGCCTGACAAGGTATGGCCCCTTCTCCCCCCCACTGAGAACACAGGACGCCAGGTTCTGCATGGTTTCTAGAGTAGCTACGGTGGAGCTGGTGGTGTGCACTCACAGCTACATAACAGACACTGGCTGTAAAGGTGGACAAGGGGAAACGTTGCCTTCCTGCCTCGAGACATCAGCGCCACAAACAGAGCCCATGTTTTCAAGAGCCACTACCTCTGGAGCAATGTCTTCATTGTAGAGACGCTTGATACCGTCGTAGAAGTCGTCCACTTCCATCTCTTCCACTTTACGCTTGGCAGAGGCTTGCTTGCAACCGCTGGGAGCTGGCAGACGCTGGTAGAGCGCGGCTGTACCTGTGACTGGCACTTCTGGCCTGCCGTTGTCCTTGGAGAAACCTGGCCCTGGGACAGAGGAGGGCTGGCATTTGAACGCTCCTCTGTTACAGGTCACCAGGGTATGCTGGAGGGGACTGTAGACATATACAGAATTGGGCAGCAGAGAAGACTGCAGAGTGGAAAGGTGATGTGCCACGAGCTCCCGGCAGTGGATCAGCTGCGAGCTATCCATCTGGAGTGGGAAAACAAGCAAAGATAGCGGCATTGTGGGATCACTGCCACGGCAAGGAGAGGCTGTCAGCCAGGGCAGGGCTAGGGCTCTGAACACACACCTCACTTCTCAGGGGTACGTTGGATGCAGGAGAATATAAGTGATGAAGGACCAAAAAGACCCCCAACACAACGACTTCATAAGATACGGACCCCTGCTCCTTATACCTCACGGGAATAGTGGGGGGAAAAAACCTTTCAGATGTTAAAATGTTTTGCTGCGTATTTTTAGCAGCTTGAGTGTTCGTCTTGCCAGTACTTGTCAGACCACCCCGTACACTTAGAATGAATGGCTGGGCAGCTAACTAGGATTTTCTCCCCAGTGTGTTATTTTCTCCCTGGTGCAGAGAGAGCCCGCAGACATCGGGGCACGTGGCTCCTCCCTTTGTCACCTACTGCATACAGTCAAGATCAAGACTTTGAGAACCGTCCCAACAAACCATCCCACCGGGCTGAAGCGCGACCATCCTCACAAAAGCATAACTGCAGGCAGAGATCGGCAGCTAGGGATCTGCAAGCCCCGGTTGGCTTGGATCCCTGGAGTCCTGAGCAAGATGCAGTTTTCTGGCCCCCCCCCCCATTCCCTCCCCGCTGCAATGTGCGGTGCCAGCACCCCCTCACCTGTGCCTTCTGGAGCAGCTCGATGATGAGAGCCAGCCAGTCGGGGAGCAGCTTCTCCAGCTCCAGGCTGACGATGGCCAGCGCCAGCATGGAGCCCTTGAACTGCAGCAGCTGGTAACAGGCCATGCAGTGCAGCAGCTGCTTGGTGAGCGCCGCCACGTGCTGAGAGGGACTCAGCTTGGGCAGGATGGTCAGTAGCTGAGGCCTGTTGGACACCGCAACTGCGTGGAACTGGGAGGGGGGAAACAAGCACGTGAGGCAGCTGGCGTCACTGACGGGCAACCCCACAGGCAAAGCCAGGTCAGACCTCAAGAACGGCATGCGACATCTTTGACGCACGAGGATCCTCCAGCTTAATCTTCGAGGCAATTGCCACACCACAGGAAAAAACCCAATGCGTTGAACCCACCAACAGCTTGGTGCAGCCTTTCTGGTGAGGCCTGCCATAGTACACATCATCTGCCTGGGGACCGGGCTTGTCGGGGCTCCGCAAAAGGCTATCCCCTTCCACCCTTCTCTCTCACTGACACAGGTTTGGCAGTGGAGGTGTCCTAGGCAAAAACTCCTTCTCCAGCAAACAGAGAGGATGAAATTCAACAAAGAACCTCAGGACACTTTCCTTCCCTTTGTCTTACCTCGTCCATGAATCTGGTTCTCTGGCCGTGCCTTTCTGTAGCAAGTGCTTTCTCCTTGATTTTATTTACTGTTTTTGTGCTGCCTGGCACTTAGCTTTGAGCAAAACCACTAGCAATTAAGACTTAGGGCCAAGGTTTTTGGGAGCTGCGAGTCTTGGTGTGCAGCTTAACACGCCTCAAAACAGGCCAGATGGCCAGATGGCAGGCCCACGTTTTGGAAATTGTGCCCAAAGTGTCACAAGTCTCCTCTGAGATTCTCTGGCAAGGCTTTTTCTTTCAGAAACTACTTGTACGGAGGAATCGCGAACACATCCTGAGGCCTTCACTCCCCTATGGGCAGAGTTTTTGTCTAGGTAGCCCTCGACCCATTATTTACACCGACAGACACCAAAAAGAATGTAAATAGCCCCTACTTACAATATGAAGGAAATCCAGTGGCGTTGCCATGTGAAGATCCCAGTTCAGTTTATCCAGGATAATCTTCTCCATTCTGCGAATTTCAGCTGGAGAACAACCACAAAAGCTATCCCTAGCCAACACCTTCAGTACCGGAATCCTCTGTAAAAGCCAACGCAAAAAAACAAGAGAACCAATCTCTACAGAAATCGCACAAAACGCTCCATTCCTGTCCTGGCAAGTGCCAGCCACCATGCACAAGCAAAGGCAGGACTGGGAGAGGATATATTCAGACAATGCTAAGGTAGTAAGAACAAAAAAATTACCTCATCTTCCTCGATGGTCTTTGCAGCGAGGAAGAAGCAGCTGATTGCAATACAGTTCAAGTACTTCGGACGGGCCTAGGGTACAGAAGAGCTGTGTGAATGCGATGCAAAAATTACGCATAATGCTTTCTGGTCGGACATGCTGAGCCCCAGGGTCTCAGCTGCCCATGCAACGCTTTCTGGATCAGCGGGCTGACCTCCAGCTATGCCACGGCGGTGGCAAGCCGTGCCAAGCAAAAATCCATACTCTGTGACGTAAGGCAGAAGAGCAATCTGCCAGCCCCATGATCGTAATTAGCACCCAGTGATGTGCAGCGCTGGAGCGGAGAGAGCTCATTTTTAGGCAGTGCAGTAGAAACAGGAAGGAGAAAATCAGAAGGGCCAGATTGTCACCTGGCAAAAAAACACTGTCACTCCACCTGCTTCAGTCTGGTCTTAGTGCTGCTGGCGGTCAGACACAGGATAGGAAGGAAAAGAAGAGAACTTAAAAATGCTGTCCTTGCCTAGGGAAGTATAAAGCACCCCCAAAAATCACCACTCATGTGATTTCACATGGCAGTTCTCAAAACTGTGGCCCAGGGATTATCGAGGGAGAGCTGGTCCCTTCTGCAGTGAGTTGCTTTAGGCAAGGTAAGTGACATTTGGAGGGAAAAGGGTGATGTTTTTCACGTGCATCAAAAAACTCCTTTTATGGGCCTCGGCTCGGGGGGGGGGGGGGAATCAGGATGCATGGGCTCAAAGTATTCAGACAGTCCCTGTCATGGACCAGATTGAGCACACGCTCTGAATATGGCGCACGTGCTGGAGTTTTTGCTTAGCAGCGATCTTTGTCAATTGGACTGTCTGACAGAGGACTTCAGTTCCAACATCAGTGTAATAACCACAGGATGTGTCCACCTGCTCCTTAGGGGGCTAGGAAATGCAGAGGCACTGTTTCGAAACCTTGTCACAGCCGAGTGAGTAGACAGCTGCAGAGCCATGCCCCTGCCTCCCACAGCCTGCTGGCAACTGGTCCTCTCCTGTCCACGTTAGGAGATGCTGAAAGCAAAGGTAAGTGAAAATCCTGCACCAAATGTGAAAATCTACTTACAACCTGAACTGTTGCCATGATTTGTTCTTGCTAGGTAAATTTTAGCAGATGCAATGGAGCTATGGGGTAGTTGAAGGGCGAGATGCTGCACGTTACACTTATGCAATGAGCTGTCAAGAGATCCAGAACACCTGTTTCCAGAAAGCAACAAGAGAAGAACACAGGGCCGAGTCCAAATTGAAGACCTTTACCTACATTCAGCCTCAGTTACTTAAAAAGGACCACGCTATGCCTAGAGCTTTGGCTTTCTCGTGCCATTTAAACTTCAACTTAAATACATGCAGAGAATCCACACTTGGGGGTGGGGGTGTGCGTGCACACGTCTGCTTGTGCATTTGGGTGTCACTGAAGGCAAAGAGAATAAATTCCCTTAGGGCAAGACTGGAACTTGTTCTTGACCATGCAGGCAGGTTCAAAGGCAGCTGTCAAGTTAGCGCAAAATAACGTACAGCGAAGAATGACACCTTCTGCATTGTATTCAGGGAAAAGCAGGTGTCTAGAGCAGGTTCCTACCACTAGGGAAGCTTGTGCTCCCCAATATTTTTAACAAAAATTTTGTCTCTCCTTTGTCCCAAGCGCATCCCCTCTAGAGACTGACCGGGAAGGAACAAGTGTGTCTCACCAAAGCACGTTAAAACCCTGTCACCCGTCCCGGTTTCCTACAGGAGCTTCTGCCTTGCTGGCTCCTCATACGTGGGGAAGCGCTGCTGAGGTTGGCTGTACACAGCGCTCTCTTGAGGGTTATAACGAGCGCTGTGCAGTGAGTTACACCAAACGCTGCTACCTGGGCCTACAAAGCATGACTGCGTGACAGCGTTAGGAGCAGCCAGTCCCAGCATTTCAAAGCGTGTTTGGGGTGAAGGGAAGGGACTAGTTGTCTTAATAAAATCCCACAGTGTAGTGCCTGGTAAAAAAACCCAGGAGTTAAGCTGCATCAGAGGAACAATGGCCTTATGGGAGAGGAAAACTGGGGGAGGGAGTACAAAGCCCTGAGCTGTTAGAACAATGCTCACCCAGACAAAACACCTTTCCACATTCCTGCTTGATGCCTGAAGCACGCAGTGGCCTCCTTACTCATATTCTCATACTTTCTTTGCAGACTCCTTGGCTGCTGCAAATTACTGAAAGAAAAACTGTACTTGAGGGCATTAGCTGTTGAGAGATTTAAATCTGTTTCCCATCTCAGTATTTACCAAGTCAGCTACTTTAAGATTTCCTTAAAAATAAAAACTTCCATGGCTTGTAATTAAAACATTATCAATATTTATTAATACTTAAAGGGTAGGTTAATGGATGATGTCATTTGCATTCTACCAAACTAAATCACATTGAAATGTAAGTGCACAGGCTGAAAATGCATTCTTCTGCTAAGATCTCTGAAGCTATACTGCTTATCTAACCGTGTTGGTGATGAGATTAGACACGCAGGCAGATGAGACTGCAGATTTGCTGAGCATGGTACGTAACTGAGCAAATAAGGTAAGAGATAAGGCTACCCAAAGCCTGACTTCACAACTCAAGGCCAGGGATTTCAGCTTGACCCACAGTTTGTTCAGTCATTTGCACAGGTGCAAAACACATCCCAAGCACAGCACATCTAACTTTCTTCCCTGTGGCAGACTTACAGGGACCAAAGAGCAGTGGATCCCAGTTGCAGGTAGCCCAAATGCTGATTCTTAACTTGTCTTTCTTAAACAGTTTCTATGGCATAACAGGCTTAAAACTGAACGGGCATATACATTCTCTGTTCTGTTTGGTAGAGCAGGAGTGGATGGCGTGTCACTTTGATGGTCTGCGCCCAAGCTTGCTTACCTTTCTCTCTCTCCTTCACATCTGTGTGACTTGACATCAGTCTTAAGCTCTTAGTCTGTCAGACTGGCTATAGAGCAGGTTAGTACTGAACTACTCCCCCAAAAGCAATCACTTCTGCTTCTATCTTCTCCCCCCCCCCCCCCGTTTTTTTTTTTTGTTTGGTTTTTTTTTTCCATTTCCCTGCATTAGCACACTTGCCAGGCCCAAACCTGTCCTCAAACATTTACGTTTCCTCTAGGTAGTTCACTGCTAGCAGGTGCTCCCAGCAATTCTAGGTGGTACCAATCAGATTAAATGCAGTTAAAACACCAGAGAAATTAAGAGGTGAGAAGGGACTTTCCCTGACTTTTCTGTCAGAGGGCATTGGGCCTAGGTTTCTAACTGCGGGCTAGTAGGCATTTCCTTTAGCTTTATGAGTCAATTTAGGTTAACGTAGAGACTGTTCTCTTTTTATCTAAAGCATAACTTGTGTGCAGCCTCTGTTTCTGGTTGCTTAAAGGAGCAAGTCCTGTGCTGAGGCAAGTTCAACATTCAAACCAGGTTACGAGTGAGCATGTAGTTGAAGAGGAAGGGTGCTTCTTTTTTCTTAGGTTAATATACATTTAAACTCATGAGCTGCTTTACATGAAGGAAATGGGCAGAACAGAGGAAAGAGGGGAAAGTATTGTTGGCAGGTGAACTACGTGTTCTTATTAAAGCAATGGCTACTTTCACAGGGTGAAAAATGACTATGGAAAGAATCTGCCTCCAAAAGTTCCTGGTGGCAGCATGTGCTGCCAGTTCCAAAACCCCAAATCAAGCTCCTGGAGTACTGCAGGTACCATCTTACACATGTTTGAGAAAGGAAGAGGGTGTGAGAGCAGAGGGGGGACGTAAGCGTTTCCGTACAGCCGCACCACTTGGACTGTACACAGAAATAGCGGAGTCGGTGCCATAAATTGATTTCAGTTTATGTATCTGCAAATATTTACCTTTACTGCAGCTAAAAACCTGTCCAAAAGGCTGATGGCCAGGGCAAGCGTTTCTGGATAAAGGTGGAACTGGTATTTGAGCTTGGCCAGCCACTGAATGACCTCATCCCTCTGCTTTGGAGAAATGGCTACATCCTGTTGGAGAGAAAAACAAACTATTCTTATACACTGGCTGAGCAAGTTAGAAAAGACCAAACATTTTATATCTCCGCAGGAGTTATTCAACAGGGGAACAAAGTCTCCTTTGGAAAGGGGAGGCCTTGAGCCAGCCTGAATCACCACTTTGTTCTTGCAGGTACTTACCCCATCCTAAGACATCTGCCCTGGAAAAGACAACTTTCCTTAAAGCTACCTCAAATGTCACTCCAAAATTTCACTGTACATTGGGGAAAAGAGGAAGGATGTCTTGTAGTTCCTCAAGTATTGGCAGGGTATGCTCCAGCATAGCTCTAAGGGCTTTATTATTTTTTTTTATTTCCTTAGAACCATGTAGATAGACAGAAATGCCCAGCTTGAACAAAACAAGACGTGCTGTGGGAGCCAGGTGGCTGTACAGCTCCTGCCAAACAGAAGAAGGGAAGGACCGAGTCGGTGTTTGAGAGGAAAACTTTATTTTTCCTTCAAATTACAGGGACGTTTTTAGCTCAGTATATGTTAAAAAGAGAAAATTCCAAACAGCTTACAAAGGACCTGTAGCAGTACAGCTAACTGTGAACTGGGGTAAAGCAGGTACAATTCCATCTGAAAAAGTTTGGGTTTGGCTTTTTAGTTTTAAACTTTTGGGCTCAAATCTCCACCACTGATCAGTTTGGACAACAGCTGAATTTTAACCATACATACAGATCAGTCATTGACATAAAATCTTTCTCTCTGACTTTCTTCAGAAGTATTTATAGCTTTTCTAGAGCCTTTCAATTCAACAGCTATTACGCAGGGTGATTAGCAAGGATGTGTCCAGAAGCAAGAAGTGAACCAAACAAATTTATTCTGCGACGCTTAGGGTCCCTGGGCTCTTTTGGCTACTGCTGAGGTGGTGCAAGAGAATGAAACCGAATGAAATGCTGGCTGACCAATGACTGTGGAAAAGAAAGCTAAGGGCTTATGCAAACAAACATCACTGCTGGGCTGGGTTGTAGCTGTCCTCCCAGCAATAACAGGGGGTGGGGAAAGTAGCAGCATTTTAGAAAATAAAACTACCCAACACTAATGCAAAATAAATACCTCAGGCTACATCTATCACCGGGGTACCTACTCTCTCCTTTGCGTAGACAGTAATGTGCTTTTTTACAGGACTACTGACTCTCCTGCCCGGGAGTCAAGAACATGTGTGAAAGCAGAGCGTGGTAGGCAGAACTGTAATTACACAAGGGCCTCCATGAGGATGCCAGTTTTAGACCTTTCACTGCTACGTGCTGTATGACACCTTTACTCTCTGCTAAACTTCCTTACTAGTGCTGAGTTCCACCTTCACCACCGAGTGGGAGAAGAAGGGGCAGGGAAGGTAGCTGGGCTCGAGCCCCAAGGCTGAATTCTGGGCTCTGTGATAGTGGGTGTGTGCAGCCGGTTACTGCTGCTCACAGACCTGGGTCCCGCCAAAATGCGGCCACTCAATTCCCTTAGAAAAAGTAAAACGGTAACAGTGCCACGGTAGCAGGGATCCGGTCTAAAGACAGAGGGTTGTGCAAGCCAAAGCTGTTTCTTCCAGCTGTACGAGCTGGGCTGATGAAGTGATAGTACCTGTGCCTTCAGTGCTGTATCAGGTCCTCCCCTGAGGAGAACAAAGTCCTGCCTTGTTTTCTCTCCTGAAGCCCCACCGGTGCAACAGTGTCAGCAGGACTGTGTCCGACCCAGCTGGGCCTCTGGTATCAGCTGGGACCTCTGGATGCCACTTGACTATAAGTGGGGCTTTTTAAAAAGCACCTACCATTTTTCAGGAGACAAAAGAAAATTGGTTTTCTCAATCCCCCAAAATAATGATTCTTTCTGAAATCATTACTGCAATTTAAGGGTGAAACCTGAGCCCCACCAGGGGCAGGACACCCGCTGTCTGCAACACGTTGCACTCGTTCCAGAAATGCTAGTTAGACGTGCCTTGGGAGTATCACGAATGCACCACGCAGCAGTAAGGACTTTATTAAATGATCTGCTAAAAACATCTTTTGGACAGCGGGATAGGGACCTAGAATGTATCTGGGGAGAAAAAAGGGTAACGCTATGTTAAATACTGGCTGCCCTTTCAGAGCATACTTCTCCTGTAGCGAAGTGAGGCCTGCACAGCTGAACCTAAAACAGGCAGAAAAGCAGGGGAGTGCTAGTTAAGATGAAGTTCCTTAATGCCTTATTCATTGTGCCTGTTTTTAAATGGAAGGAGAAAAAGCCATAGAAAAGGGCTTATAACTGTAGCCAGGTCCGGACAGAACTGTGGACTTAAAATGTTTCTAGCAGCTTAAGGGATTATTTTGGAAATGCAGTATCTGGGTGAATCCAGCAGGTAAGCTTTGTGCGTACCTGCTACAAGCCAACCTGAAACCACCCCACCAAACAAAGTAAACTTGATTTTAAAAACCTGCCTCTGACTCCTTAAATCACTGCCCTGGTCCTGCCGCAGCAGCTTTACTGGTGAAGGCAGCAGCAAGGGTCTTGGGCTGTTGGTGGGCAAGGAGGGAGCTGCGCCATCAGTGCTCTATCGACAGGGCAGGAGACTCCGTCTCCTCCGCGTTCCCTCCTGCAATCTGTTGTGTTCCTTGCTGGGGAAGCAGGGCCATCCCTCGGCAGCATGGGGAGATTTCTCCTGTCCCCTTCCATTCCTGGCGAATCCCATTCCTGCTCGATCCTGGCAGAAACGGGCATCAGCTTCGACAGCTCCTGGCTGTGTCTGTCCTGGCCCAGCACTGTTTTCCCTGTGCCTGCCAAAGGAAAAGGTTAGACCTTCTCCTAAAAACAGCATGGGTGGGAAGGGTAAGATCGTCTTTCCATTCTGTCTCTCAGTCTTCAGTCCTCCCAAGATGTGTCCTTGTATCTTCTCACCCTTCAGGGGCAGTGCAAGGCCAAAAGGCAAAGTTTCAGACTCCAGAGTTAGCTTTAAACAGCAAGGCTGTAACATAAAGAATAGCAACTGCATGCTCAGCCCCTGGTAACAAGTGTTCTTTCCAGGTGAAAAAGAAATGGTGTTTAATCTAAACCACTGAAAAACAACAGTGTATCTAAGTAAGATAAAAAAATTAAAACAGGAAAAACCCCAGCCCCCACACAGCACCGTGTTTCTTCAATATAAAGGAACAACTGCGAAGTGAACTCACATCTACGTATATGCACGGCAGAAGTAAGGCTTCAAAATAAAATCTGGCTGCTTAAGAACTATCTGGGGAAGCAAAGGAAAGGAGGTGAATCTCCAGCTCTTTCCTGCAATAACACCAACCCTACAAAAAGTTTGTCTACTCCAGTCGCTAACTGCAAATAAAGGAGCACAAGGGCCAGGAGGAGAATTCCCTCACAGGGAAAGCCCAGGTGAATTTAAACCTCCTCCCATCAGCACCAGGCCCATTTTAAGAGTCGGCAAAAGGAATGAGACCTGGTCCACTGCACCCGCGAATCCTGCTGCTACCTGCAAGCAGGGCACGGAGCTTCCCACACAAACATGTTGGTCTCTATCCCTCTCTCTCGAAGGTGTAGCTATGTCATCTTAGTAACACAAGTAAGAAATGCAGCACTGTAAAATTAATTAAGCAGTGAGGTCGCTGTTCCGTAGTTACATAAAACCAAAAGCAAAACTGAGACACTAGGGTGGCTGAAAGTAAAAAAAGTCCCTTTGGGCTGGAAAGCAAATGTTACTCTTTGGTGTGGAGGTAGTTTCCCATAGACATCGCCTTCTGCCACTCACCCGTCTGTGTGTGGCCAGCTCTTTGTTTTGTTACCACAAATCCACCGATGCAGGACTCAAGCCCTGGGGTGGAAGAGCACGCTAGCCTAGCGTGATGCCTTTAATTAGGGAAAAATTAACCCAAGCCCAGCAACGGCTGACTCTGTTTTCACACAGCAGCAGCAGGTTGCTCCACAACAGACCTAACCACCGCCCTCAGGACTGAAGGACAATCCATCTCCTCTGGCTGGTGCTTTCCCCACCCCCCTCTTTTTTTTTTGGAGGGGAGGCCAGATCAGAGCAAGGCCCGACCTACAGATCTGGTTGCCCATCCCGCCACCAAAGGTTAGCAGACGTGCGCGGGACTCCTGCCGTCAAAGAAATGACAGGGCTCCCAGCTCTTCACCGCAATCACCACCAGGATCAGGCACCTGACGCACCGCAGCCCTACTCACTGTGTGCTGCTGCGGGTGCCCAGCACGCCCAGCTCCCGCGGCGGGGACCATGTTACCTCCCCCCCACACACGCACCCCCCAGACATCGCGGAGCGAGCCCGCGCAGGTGCCGGAGTGCTTTTCTCTGGACTGGCGCCCATGCAGATATTTGCAGGAGCAGGAAGCCAGCAGGCAGCTGCGTGGAGCAGGAGGGATTTCAGAACTGTTTTGCTACGCGGGAAACACCCTGCGGAGCACGAGCGGGACTCTTGCAAAAGTGCCTGACAGAGTTTTACTGTGAGCGAAGAGACGCAGGGCTGCCGCCGCGCCGCCTTAGGAGTAACTTTTACAAACTGCCCTACGTGCCGCTTACAGCCGTTTGCTCACAGCTATCTCTGCATGTGCCTTGTGCTTGGGACCGACGGCGACGTGTAACGTGGTAGGCCAAACGCTCCAGCAGAGCGCAAGATCAACCACCGCTCCTTTTCTCCCTCTCCATCCTGCTTAGTCCTGCTTGACACCTCCATAAAATAAGAGAAGAGGTTTCCGCAACTCTTTTCCACCTGCGGAGCACACAAACACCTCCACCCAGCGGGAGCAGTGGACGCAATGGCGCGCACAACAGGCCCTGCCGGTATGAGCTCAAAACGCGATACCCAAAGAACGCAACAGGCCTGTCAGATGTGCAGACCTATCAAAGCTATTCCAAACCCATGCGTGAGCAACAGGCCTGTATCTTCTTTTCCAAGCGGAAGACGTGATGCTAATTCCCACCTTTTCAAAGCACAACAGTGTGTGTAAACCCATCAGTTTTGTTTCAGCACAAACACATACATATAAGCCACCTTGCGGGAACTATGGAGCTAATGGAATGTGTTTGGGACACAAATGGGGAAGCGGAGGGGTGTCAACTTCTCTCTCTTCCTCGTGTAAAGCAGGGGTACATCACATTGACCTGCTTCCTGCCATTATTTCCTTGATTCCTTATCAAGAAATATCCTGTCTGTCACTTAGTCTATCGACGAACATGCTGTCAGCAAACAGGAAGCTTCTGTGAAGGATTCCTGACGGGTATTTTAAATAACACAATAAGAGACCAGCCAACATGCCAGGACCACAGGTGACTATACCAAATAATGGCAGCGCCACGCTCACCGTGTCTGTCATTTTACCGCTCCAACATGAGCAACCACAGAGGTCTGTAATGCTGCCCAAGGGAGGGAATACAGCACCCCACACAAAACACACAGACCCGAGGCCTCCAGCATCTACGATGGGTAGTACCTTATTTGTCCAATTCCCAAATCAGTGCCTCAAATCCCATTTCTTCGGCATTCTGGCAGAAAGCTGCCTGTGAGGCCTTGGCGATGGTGAGAAGCGCACAGAGCTGTTGTTCTGCTTCCCGCTTACCAGCAGCCGCATCGCCTCGTTACCGTCCCTGACCTGGCAACCCTGCCGCAGGGCCCGCTGCACGCTTGCTGTGTGAGACGGGAGGGCCAGAGGCCGTGACTCAGGCTCCAGGGAGCGAGCACAGTACAAGTGATCTCTAAGAATACTTAGAGACTTCTGGAAAATGCAGTCTAAAAAAAATATTATCTGTGAACTCAAACATGACTCGATTTTATTGCTGCCTAATCTAGGAAAAACACCTTACCTGTCAATTTTTTTTCTTTAATGTCTGCTGTCCCAGGCAGAGATGTTTTGCTCTTTCCCCTATTTGTTTCTGCCTAGTCTCACTGTGGGCTCCTTGGGGAGCAAGCAGGTGACCTTTATGAGGACTGGGAGGCTTCTGAAAAGGGCAGCTGTAAACATCGCAGCCAAATCGGTCCTTCCTTGGGTCTCAGGATTGCTTGTTTTACACCCAAGCGACCCTCAACTGAGGCCCACTGGGTTGCTTCTCACTTGTACCTGTTGAGAATTAGAGGTGCTCTCCTGATAGCTTTTAGAAGTGGCGTTTTGCAGGGTTTGCCTATGGTTTAGCGGCCCAGCAAACAGCTCAAGCAGCACAGCCCCTGCCATCTGCACGGTAACACGCACAAACACTGGGGAGAGAGATTACTGCTCGGCAAAGCAGAAGAGCTGGATGCATTAACTTCATGTTTTACAAAATTGGTAAGTCAGGCACCAGAAGGTTAAAAGACCGACCCAAGGTCATGTGGTGAGACAGTGGAAGAACTGGAAATAAACTGAGGTCTCCTGATTCCTCAAGAGGTACAGAGAACAAATGAGAAGACAGAAAGAAACAGCCAGAACAGGCAAGAAAGGAGAAATTACAGAAGTGACACTCTGTTTCTATAAAAAATTAAAACCAAGAATCTTGACTTACACACCTCTCTGCTGCAAAGTTACTTGGTAACATGCAAAGATCAACCTTTGACCAGTCTTTACTGCTTGATTTCTCAAGCCTTAATCACATGAAAACTTCTGAATGTCATCTGCATATTGTATAACCCAAGAGGGGGGAAAAAATAAAAAGACAACCAAATACATTCAGAAGCACAAGGAGGGTTCCAGACTCAGCCCACCTATTTTTTCAGACTGAAAAGCCCTTGTGAGAGCTGGCTTTGATATATTGCAAATACCTGGAGCCAGTGGCCTATATTTAAACAAGGGAAACAAAAGAAATTACCTGCCAGTAGGAAATGGGAGTTTTCAGACAAAAAGTAAGAATGAAACAGAAAAATCACATACTTTAAATTATCAGGACCAAAGTCCCCAACAGATTCTGCATCCTGTACTAAAAATGTAAAGTCTTCCTGTTTCTGTAACTACAAGTTTCTTTCTTCCTTTCAAAGATCTCAACTCTGACACACATTTAGAAACTGAATTTGTTCCAGTTTTAAACATTAGAACCAAAAATGTCTCCTAAAGAGTCAAAACTGAAAGTTTACTCCTGAAAATAGTTACGGTATATCTCCAATCTGATAATTAGATTTTTGTAGACGCACTCACATTTTCTCATTTGCAAACCAGATGACTTCATTAAAAGCCTTTCTGTAGTCAGTCTACGTTTGTAGCAAGGAATGGAAAGTTACACAGGCTTCAGGTTGCCAGATCTGATACACAGAAGGATGCAGATTTCCTGACTGTCATGGGAAATAAACAACAGTTTCATACAAGTGAGGTTTTAGGCTACTGCAGCTGCTTTCAGAAGAAGGCAGTAAATGTTAGGGAATATGACCTTCTTCCAGATATTACAGAAAATAGGATAATTCACACTGAACGTCCGTGACTGCAACATTGCCAAAATGAATGCTGCAGAAAGGAAGGAACACGTGACCATTTGAAAAGTTGGGTGTCACTAACTGCAGGAACAGAGAGAAATACGTGACTACAGATCCAGGGTTTTCAGCTGCACCGTGGCATTGCAAGTCAGGATTTCCCCAGAGCAGACAGCTGTGTTTATGTTCTCTTTTAAATCTGACCTTCGTACATTTTACACACGTGCACACAGAGATTTCAATCCAATTCAAAGATTATTTACTGCTAGCAAACATTTAATAGCATGGCGTTCTAGCTGATAAAGTCGATGTCTGAACTGACATGTAGGAAAATATAAAGGAAAAGGTTACACAGACAACAGAGTTTTGGGGGTGGAAATTCCAGGAGTAGAAACCCTAGGGGACAAGCACAGAGGGCCAGGAAACACTCCCAAGCATGGACCTCAGCAATACTGTCGTAGTGCAGGGGAGGAAGGGGGGAAGAGATCCTTCATCATCATGACATATTTGCACACTAAAAGGACAAACTTGTCTTCGTCCAGGCCTGACCTGAGACTCTGCTATCGAGCACAAACTTTACACTGGCTTTAGCCATCAGGCTGTTTCCATACTTCATCCTACTCTGACTTTTCGCAGCAGGCAACAGAGCTGCCTGCCCGGTTTCACAATCGGCAGACCGTCAAAAGTCCCGTTAACTTCTCTGAGTATCTATCACTGAGGACAACACTTCGCAAGGTGCTGCAAACCTCAACCGCAGGGCCATTAAGACCCCCTCAAGGTCCCTGGCAGCAGGACAACTGCTCTTCACCACACACAGGGCTGAGGTTGGTCCTTCTGCTGCAGCGACAACTCGAACGTGGCACAGGTGGGGAACCTCATCTTCAAAGGGCAACAACGCAGTCCCACAAGGGAAGGATTGCTGGGAAAACCGTCTAATGCAGGTGGTGGTTTCTGAGCCACCGGAATCAACTTCACCAAGGCAAAAATGCAAGCGCCTTGTCCATGTGAAATCTCCACACAAAAATCCGGTTTGGCTACACTCTCTGAGTCCCTAACCTATCTTGTTATACTGTAATCTTACCTCCCTATGTTATAATCACTAACCCCAGGAATACTGCCAGCATGGAATAACAGGCTGGTTTACCATAAACCAGGGTCTTAAATTGTACGTGCCCGAAGACAGCCACAGCTACAATATACGCAACGCCTTGGACAACCAGATCACTTACTTGGAAACCTAAATGTGGATTAACAAAACTAATACTGAGCCCCTTAAAAACATATTTGTTTGTACACAACAACAGCAGTTTCTTGTTCGCCAGACAGAAAAAACAACCACCACACCAATTAGCTTTCACAACAGCTGACACACTTGCGTGAATATTTTATATGAATCAAGAACAGCAAGACTGGATCTGAGCCCTTTGGTGTGGTTATTTCTGCCCAACCCAGTGACAAAGTACCAGAAACTCTGTGACAACCACCCTCACATTTCAGATTTTGTTTTAAACAAAACTTTGTGGAGTTCACAGGCATTTTCAAGTGCACATGCTAGACAGGCGCCTCCTCCGCAAGGAGCACAAACGCAATTCAGGCTGGGTAAGACCATGAGCGACCTGGTCCAACCTCCCAGCTGGCTGGCCCTGCTGCAAATCTTGAGCAGGAGGTTGGACTACAGACCCCCTGCGGTCCCCTCCACCCTGAATTGTCTTCCAGTCCTGTGAGAACATTCCTCGCTGGAACAGGCCAGCGCCTGGCTCTGCTTCCCTTGACACGAGCTTGCACCCTGCTCCATAAATAGTCCCATTACAGTCAGTGGGGTTCTTCCTAAAGTAGACAGTGCCTGAGCACATCAGATCCTCATCTGGCTTCAGCCGATACAGCTACAGCCTACCCTGCAAAACTAGGCTGATTTACAGTAGGGAAGAATCTGGCCCAGAATGGGAAAAAGGCGGCAAAGTCAGGCTTTCGCCGTGAATATGCTGTTTCAGGGGGAGGCCTGAGCTAAGCTAGCGGCAACGGTTTATGTGAGAAGACGTCATTTCATGTGGAAAGCAACCAGCATTTCAACGCTGTTATTAGTGAACTTAGTCCAAGAAAATGAAGCTGCTTTTAAGAACTGTTGCAGAGTTGGTACCCATTAGAAATGCGCATTAATTATCCATGCAATTTGTAAAATTAATTTAATTAAGACAATATATGTACATGCTTTCACAAGCAACAGCAGAGATCTAACATTGTGTGCTGTACAGCGTGTTCTGTACTCCTGATTGCAGGTATGTCCCTCAAATAAAAAAGTAATCACTGACTTCAGAGGCTGACTTCCCAGGTCTCAGGCAGAAGGTAACTTCTCATGCAACAGCTTCAGTGGTTCACATAAAAATACACCAGAGGATAGTCTCATGCCTTTACTAAGATGAATGATGTGAAGAAGAGACGTTACCTGATTAGGCTGAATTTTCGGCACATGTGCTTTCCACATTTGAGCTTCCCTAGAGATTGCCGTCTCCAGGAGGAAAGACAACCTCTGGCTCTCCAGGGGTCCTGAAAACTTCATGGTAACCCTTGGATCCACCTGCCACCCAGCTGGATACAGCTACCTGCAAAACCAAAGACAGCCTGGTGAAACACTGAGCCGCGCCTGCCCGCTAAACTGAGCAAAAGAAAGCACAAAGGAAACTAAAGCTGCAAGAAACGGAACAGGCTCATCTGTAACAGACAGCGATCGGGTATTTGGCAAACCTACCCAAGGAAACCCAAACCAGTCGGCTCAGATTCAGATGAAGCTGGGCCAAAATCGTCCACAGGCCTCCAGCACCTATGTGGGCTGGAGAGCCCTGCCACTTCGAGGTTTTCTGCTTCTCTGTTATGTAGACAATCAGGCAAGTCCTCTCCTGCTTCAGCAGCACTAAAAAAGTAGGGCTGTTTTATGAAAAATACTTGAGAAGAGGGGAGAGCTGTATGGCAAACATAAAGGAGATTTCAGTTAAGTTGGTTGCCCTGGCTGAAATCTTGCTGAAGTTAAAACCAATCTACCTGTGACTTCAAGGCAAGTCAAGACTGACATTCAAACACTTTTCAAAAATCCCACCCTCAGAATCTGGTTGGTACCAGCCTTACCCCAGTACTCTCTGCAGTAACAGGAAGCTCTGTGCAAAACAGAGGAATGCTTGTTTGAGAATTTAAATTATTTACAAGCTGAAGCCCGGCAAAAAGATCAACGTTTTCCCTCTCTGCACAGTATGGTTTTTAGCTTCTCACAGAAGCTGCGACCCATTTCATGCGCAATGCAAATGTGCCAGGGAGTTCAGGACGGTTCCTCTCGGGTCTCATCACTCTGAAAATATGTTAGATCCACAAAACTTTAGGGCATATATCTAATTTTAGATAGGAAATGAGTTTTAAAGGAGGAAAAAAGCGGCAAACCCGGTGACAGCCTTTGCAAAGCATGAATTGAATACAAGCCAGGTAAGTGACGGAGAAAATTTCTGCAAGGCCTAGAATATCCAGAAACGCTTGCTTCCACTGGCAGAAGCGATGATAAAAAGCATGCAATTTAAAGCAAAACACTTTGCTATACACAAAACAGAAAAATGGGCGTTCTTCTGGCCCTAGTGCGGCCTCCCTCAGCAGTAACAATATGTCAAGAAAGAAACTTGTAAATTTGAAACGAAAACCAAAGCAGAAGCAAGATTATTTTTTTTTTAACTTTTTTTAAAGACAACAAATTCCACCATCTGCTTGCAAATGGAGAAGATAATCTGATCGAAAAGGTTATTCAAATTGTTCTATTACTACCTACCATTACTCTGGCCGCAAATTTCTTGACAGTATTAAATCACTTAGGCAAAACAATTCAGCCCCGAAGGGTAAATCCATGGGAAAGTTATCTAAACTTTCAATTCCTTCTGTGAGCTCTTGTGAAATCCGCAGCAGGTGGATATTGGCCAAACGCTAACCAGGCTATTTTATAAAGACCAGTTTGTTAATACAACAGTTTATGCTGTATTTACAGGAAATAAGGCAACATCTTGAATCGGAGAAAATAAACAAAATTCACAGTGAAAACAATCAGTTTATTGTAAATAATAACAACAGCAGCTCTGAACAAACGAAGATTCAGAGTGCTTTCACAGAGTTAAGGGAAACTAGAACAAATATTTTTCTTTATCAATTTACAGGAGTTTTTAATGGGCGTGATTCACACAGAACCTGTACGAGGCATAAAACCGCACTCAAGTCCCACTTACAGCCAAACAGGTTTGAAGTGGCAAATAAATGTCAAGCCTCTCAGTCCTGAACAGAAACCCCTTTTATATTAGATTCTTACAGAACAAATGCTTCTCCACGAACAAAGGAGAGGCTGTACTGGCTTGGCATACCCCTACACAAGGTTTCCAGCCCATCACTGCAATGACCCAAGGTGACTTGGGCCATATATTGACTTTCCAGCTGGAGGGAACACCTTGGATCCAGGATTCCTGAGCTGGCTCAAAATGCTTTGCAGTGTGTCTCAAAATCACTTCCCACCAGCCCCCAAATGCCTAACTGAGTATCACTAGGGACTGAAAAATCGCTGTTAAAAGTTCCTCACTTCACAAGAGGGAGATTCTGCCTGGGAATAGATTAAACTGTTTTTCTAAACAGAACCGTGGCTTGAACCGCAGCTTATTTATGTGCATTTACTAATTTTTGCATTTCTTTTTTAAACCTCGGGGTGATCCTGACGACACTCATACCACTGTAAATGGGGCTGCTGAAGGTGAAGGGGAGAAACATGCACATTCACAGCCTCCCTCCAGCCCCACCCCAGCTCATTCCTACGGGGGCGGGGGGGGGGGGGTCTTCATTAGCATCTCATTATCTTCCCATCAGACACTAGAGGTTTCAGTGTGGGCTGGGCTGGTTCCCAAAGGCCGTATCACCCACCATTTCCAGAGCCATCAGCGCTTCCGAAGGAGGTGTAAAGCCCTAGGAAATGAGGACAGCAGTGATGAGGGCTGCACCCCTGCACTGATGGAGAAAACCAGTTCAAATTGCAGGCACAGGTAAAATATTTTCTCCCATCTGGTGTGCAGGGGCGGGGGGGGGGGCATCCAGCAGTCAAGGGTTGAGCTGGGGGACCTCGCATCAGGGAGTGTAGCCTTCCCACCTTGCAACTCAAAGAGTCCCAGAAAAGGGGTTTCTCCAGACCTATGCAGAGCAAAAGATGGGTGATTTTTCATTTATTTAACTGAGCCTGTGGACTGTCAGTTGCTACGTGCCAGGTAATGCTAACTGGGTAACATCCAGCAGGGTATCAGCTACAGTCTCTCAGACCGCACCTGCAGAAGACGGCAATTAAAGGTGTGTGCGAGCGCTCGGCGTTGCACAAGGTGAAATACACGCATGGAGAAAAACGGTGAGGTTTGACCAGACCCAAAGCTCATCCAAGCCAGCGGAGAGGCCAAAGCCAGGGACCAGCGCTGAGCGCCGAAAGCCGGGAGATAGCGAGCTCCTTGCTGCACGCTGGTCAGAAAAAAAGCAATAGCTATATTTAGCCCGACCACATCTCCTAATATGAAATATTGATGGTCCCTTTTTGGCTTTGCAGGAAAGAGAGAGTAATTAGCCACCCCTCAAATCACTGGAGAAAACACATGAAAAATTTCAGGCCAAATTGAGCATCCTCAGGCACCTTTTTTCTTCCTGTGACTGTATTTACAACACAAATGGGTTTCACAGGCCTCTGGGCCCAGAAAAGATCTTTTAGTTACCCTGATCCCTTTTTAGGTTGTCCCTGTAGTGCCTCAGCCCGTCAGTGGCCCCAGCAGAGAGCTCAGGGGAGTCCCTGGAGCACCCTTAAATACCAATGGCCCTGCAAGGGACATTTTTAGTGAGCAGTGATGGCGACTCTTCTAGAGTTGCCAAGGGGAAAAGAGAGGGAAAAATAACCTTTCCTTTCTGAACTAGGGGGGTAATTCAATGAGAGCTGAGGCACAATAACCTTTATAAGGAAAAAAAGAAAAGGAATGACGTGCTTGAAACTTTTCCTTGGAGCAACAGTGGTGTGCAGACTTTTCCAGCACCGAGAGCACGCCAGGCAACTTGCCAAGCACCCCGAGGGCTGAAACAAGTTTGCATCTAAATTTACATAGCTCTTAATCAGATAAATGCACGCCATTTTAAAAAAATGCCAGCATGCTCTACGTGTATGCAGTGCTTCACGAAACACAAGGGAGCCACTGCAGAGCTTGCAGAAGATGAGAAATGGGATGGTCGGCACAGCTTCCCGAAATCCTGTGCATGGAAGTCGGGTGAAGACAATGGAGAGACCTGACTCTCTTCTCTCTGCTCAGATCATGCTCAGATCAAGATGATAAAACTCGAGCATCGCAGAAAAGCAACGTCAAGGCTCCCATCAGCAGTAAAGATACTTGTCAATGTATCAGGCATCTCTGCAAAGAACAGCAGTACCAACAGGAGAGCTGAGCCTGCCCTGATAGCAAAGATTTGCTCCAGCCAAAAACTTGCACGCGTTTTTCTGTGACGGAGCCCAAAAGACCCATGGCGGGAGGAACTGCTGAAGCTGTGACAGTCACCATAAACTAACTCGCCCTAGCTTTCTGTTTCTGCTTCCCTGAGTTAAAATTAAACTTTAGCTCCAGGGTGGTGCGGGGTTTTTTTTTCTGTGGTCACTTTGGAAGTTTTTAAACCACTGTTCATACAGTTCCTAAAGTTCCTTAATCTTCACTGGGACATTAACGGTCTACCCTGAAACTTCTGAAAGAACAGCTGGAACGTCACTTAAAGGAGAAGTGAGCCAAGTCAACGCATTGGCTTTGTTTTGACGTCTCCTGTGAGCAAGGTCACAAGCTGCAGGTTGAATCTTGCTCTGAAATTAGACAGTCAAAACTTTGGTGTGAGGTTTTCACTTGTGAGAGGCATTAAAAGTCACCAGCTTATCCATTAAAAATACCCCAACTTGGTCCATAAAATGTAACCCATCTCATATAAAGATCTCCCTTTTTGATTCAAGTTTATAGCTAACTTTACTTAAAGAGGTACTTTCAGTTTCCCTAGAGAAGTTTTACACTCCTAAGTGCTGCAGGCTATGGTTTTCAAAACCATTTTCGTGTTTGCAGTAATTGAGGCAGACAGCGACCTAGCCAGAAACACTTTTTCATTTGGGGAGGTGTGCATTTGTGTAGGACGCAAAATAATCGATTTTTTTTTTTTTTAGGCTTTGTAATCACTTGCACTGACAATAAAAAGTGCCTCTTGCAGACAGAAGATGCAGTTACAGGAATGTATTATCCACTGGCAGAATAAGCTCGTAACACAGCTACTGATTTTCCCCTGCCTCCAGTTGCAATTCAGCTGTGCCAATACAACTGCACTGTAAAGAGGATCACTGAAATCATTCAGGGCAATAATAAAAACCTTTTTTGTTTTGGTTGTGGGTTGTTTTGGGGGGTTTTATTGTTGTTGGTTTTTTAAATATAGATCATTTCATAAACAATTGACAAGATTTCTAGGACTAGAGACAGCCTAAAACCCGCTACCCTTATTCTGCGCATAAATCCAGGTGGGTATTCTGGACAAGAGGGGCAATTCCAATAGAGCTTAACCACCACATGCATTTCTGCAGACCTTGTAAGTATCTTCAGTGACCAGCAGCCAAATCTGCTTCAGCTTTAAGCAAGCAATAGTACAGTCTTACAGATGACCTGAAAACAGACTTTTCTGGGTGGGGGAGGAAGGCGAAGCAGAAGGAAGAGAGGAAGGAGACTGAATTCCTCCGAGCCCCAGCCAGCCATCTGTGATTTCAAATGATCAAAACGTAGTCTGCACTGCTAGAAGAAATGGTCTAACTGCAAGTTGTGATTAGAAATTTCAAAGCTGTGGGCGGGGGGTGGGATGGATGTTAATTTTAGTACCTGGGGCTTTCTCTTAGCTTAACTCTTTCCTCACCCCATGTCGGTAAAACAGTCTAGAAATTTATGCCGGACAGAGGCAGATGCCTACAGTGTTGCTTACACCCGAGAAGAAAAAAGCAGGAGGCATAAACTACTTTTACAATTTTACATTATCTCTGTGCCACATAACAGTTCTAAGAGGACAATGTTTCTGTGGTTTAGAGAGTAAAATTTCCCATTAATGCCTCCCTACTGGAAATCAATGCCTCTGTCTTTTCAACTTGCCAAAGCACAACATGATGTGATAGCGATAAGCAGAGGACCGGTGTGGGTTAAAACCAACTGTTCTGAGTTGTAGAAAGTAAATCATGTTAGTGGAAATAGCTTGACAGAGTTGTGAGACAATAGATGATCTTTCTCAAGTTAAATGACTGAGAAAAATATGCTTGGGAATATAGTTTTGAATTTCAACATCTGAATAAGCGAGCCTGTTTGAAGCAGCGAACTGACTTCTATGGAATGAATACTAATATACATTAAAATAAGAATGCGCTCCCCCATGAGAAATGCATTAGTACCAAACACAAATATGCCACAGGTACGCATATGATATTGCACCTTTAACAAGCAGCGTATTTGACTTGTGTATAAGCCAGCCAGCAGACCTAAATTCGGAAAGAGGTAATTTTATTCAGGCTGGGAAATGAAGAGGGCCCTTGCCATTTGTCTGTATGACTCACCCAGAGCTAACTCCCACAACCTGCTACAAAGGCAAGTCTGTGAGATATTTTGGCAGCATCGTTCAGGCAGGCTCATGTACATCACACGCTCGCCACTTCTTTTCCTCCAACCAGATTTTTCCTGGGAGTGCAAATAAAGTTGACCTCATTTTAGTGCCGCTTTTCCAAACTGAAGAATTTTTCCAAACATTTTAAAGAAACCTGCCAGTTAAAAACACAGGTCCGCAACAGCAAAAAGAGAATGCAGAGCAATGTTTTGATGGGAGGGAAGGGAGGCGTTTTTCAGTATGTTTTGAAACAGAGAAATCTCAGGACCTATTTAGCAACTACGGAGGAGGAGCAGGAGCCCTCTGGAGAGGGCTGCATCATGACCAGCAGCAGTGCACTCTTCTCACCACCATCTTCTGCTTCTATTCTGTTCAGAAAGGAAAGCTCAGATGGAATTTGTCACAGCACCATAAACACTTTCAGATTTGTAGAGCGATGTGGCAGAAAACATGAACATCTTCCGTTCTTCATGGTATTCCCTAAGGGTAGCAAAAACATCATCACGAAAACAGGGGGAATAATTCAGGGGAAAAAAAAAAAAAAAAAAAAGCCTGGATGAGGGCATTTTTAAATAGGAGGGAGGGTGCCACAGAGCCACTGGTGACGGCAGTGGTATAAAGCTGCTGTCTGATGGCTGTCACTCACTGGGTTTCTGCAGGTACAGGCCTGAGCCGTTCATTTTTTACAGCAGCCACCGCTTTGTAAAATCTATGCCTGCTGCCCAGCCTTTTCTATCCTACACCCAGGGACCATAAACCAGACTAGTTCTAAGAAATCTCTGCTGTACTTCTTTCCCCAAGCCTCATGATTGACACCAGGGTTTTGCTATTTTAGGGAAGCTTAAATGGTATGTTGCAAAGTATGGAATTTTAAAAAACAAGGTACAAGATGAACTCCTGACTGAACTTTCAGACAATGTCACCATTCTTTCCTCCTGGCGAGACAGGCATGCTTCCAGACCCATGCCTGCCCTGCCCCCTTTTCTAATGGCTCCGGTTGGAAATGCCGGAGGTGGTTTGCGTTTCCTTTTTCTCTCAGAAACTGCCAAGATGAGTCCGTCCAAGCAGCATTTGCCCAGAAAGGCCTTTGGTCAGCAACGGCTTAAATTTTCCATGCCACAGCTCGCGAGTGATGCAAACGAACTGTTTCAATCACAGCTCCTTTCCCTTCTGAGGCAGTGGGTGGCAACATACCAACTAAACTGTGGATAAAAGGTAAACTCCGAATCCAGCCCTAGGAGACCAGCTCCAGCTGCATAACGTATGCGTTTGATGCAAAGAGGAGATGAAACTCAATATACTTTAATGAGTTCTGCTTTGAGATCTTGGTTTATTTGAACCTAAAAATCAAAGGAAAAGTTATTAACTGATGGAGGCTGTTTGCTTGCATGGATTAAATTAAGCAAAAACAAAACCATGGCAAACCAAAACCCCTCTATGCCTTTTATGAACACTTGCAACACAAATGCTTACATTTTGTACTCTTTCAACACTGTGGGCTCATCGTCTGGCTGCTGATATGCATGCAAGATGCCTCCTGAAGATGTAAACTCCTCACAACGTTTATTAAAGTCAGCCATGGGACTCAGGCTAACATTTTGGTAGGAACGGGCCCTGCTGTTGTTCAGCACAAGAGATTGCAATGCTCAGGAGCAGCCGAGCTGCCAGGTCAGGAATGTAAGCCTTTATTGTGTGCACTGGGGTATGACATCAAGGGCGGACAGCCCTCGTATGGGACAATTTGCGGTCATATGCCAAAAAGGTGGTGCTACCTCCTTGTTCAGAACCGAAGCAGGAGACAGGTATGAAGCAGCTACAAACGAGCGTTTGCTGAAAAGACATGCATTATTTTTATGCTGTTTCCAACCTAAATGACGGGTAAATCCAAGAAAGCAACGGCTCAGCCCTGTACCAAATTGTCTGTACGCTGTTGGCAAAGAAACGAGCACAGCTCGCAGAGGCAACCAACCAAGGTTTGCGCAGCAGTCTCTGGGTTCTGCTTTGGGACCTTCTGGATCTTTTGGGGACGAGGTCCAGGATCACTGGGAAACACCTGGGAACCCCCTGAGAAACTTGAGGGTGCTGCTGTTGCTAGGTAAGGAGGAGGTAAGGGGAGCCACGAGGCCGTGAGCCTGAAGAAGCTCTAGCAGCTTCTAACGAGCGTGATCAGCTGTCCTTGACCCAGCGTGCAGCTGCTCCCTAATTAGGGAGGGTCCAGCACCCTTTTAGCCAGTGCTTGGGCGAGGTCTATATAAGAGCCAGGCCCAAAGCATCACCATCAAATATAGAAGTTTATGTAAAAGGCTGCTGTGAAAGGGGACTGGGCTTGATCAGCTCCAGTGTAAACAGCCTCAGATATGCTGGTGGCACACCATGGGGCAGTTTCCCCCAGCAGATGTTGGAGCAGCTGCCCCTGCTAGGGCTGAGGTTTTGATGCAGACAGAGCTTTGGGTGATGGGCACAGCCCTCCAAGCCCCAGGCTGCAGGGAGTGCCTAGGGCCTCCCTCTGAAGCTGGGAGAGATGGTCCTCTGTCCTGCAGGAGGTTCGTTGTCTCGGAGGAGGTGTGGTGCAAGGTGAAGGAGTTACAGGAGTAAGTGAGCAGGCTGTGCAGCATCAAAGAAGTTTCATGGGAGACGGACAGGATTTTCTCTGGAACTCAGTAGCTTGAAAAGCCTCAGCCCCCATCTGCAATATAGAAGCAGGCAGTGTCTACCCTTATCATCAAGGTAAGTGAAACCTCTGGAGAAGGGGAAGGATGGCAAGGGGTGACTTCTGGCACTAAAAGGAAAGTTTCTGCCCCACCTAAGGGCTTCTAACTACAAAAGAGGTTCACCACAGTCATTAAAGAGGAGCCAGATGGGCATTTAAACAACGGGCCACCTGACCCTAAACTATGCAACACCTCTACAAAGGTGTGAGTATTTGTAAGGGGTAATTCTTTGCTGCAGGGGACAGAGGCACCCACCTGGCAACCTGACCTCTTGAGAGGTTTGCTGCCTGCTGGGGGCCCAGATCTGGGAGGTTGTGGAGGGACTGTCTGGGGTTGTCCAAACTATTGTCTGCTACCCTTGCTGTTCTTCCATATAGGCATCAGTGACACCATCTGGGCAACCTGGAGGGTCAAGTGATGCTTGGGGGCCCTGGTGATGTTCTCAGTGCAGGTCAGTAGTTGGCTGCAGGACTGGTGTTGGCGACAGGGTTTTGGGTTCTATAACCACGGGATCCTGCTTGTGGAGCAGCATCTGTTTGGGAGGGACGGGATCCACCTAACCAAGCTGGGCAAAGGTATCTCTGCCAGTAGGATGGCTGACATTATAAGTACGGTTTCAAACTAGGCATGATGGGGCAGGGACAGAGTTACCAGGAGCCCTGTGAGAGTGACAGACAGGGTTGGTGGGCAAAGGGCCTGGCGTGATATTACAGGCAGAGACTGCAAAATAAAATAAAAAAAATGAGGCTTAAGCAGGGTTACTTCCAGAATTTGTGTGTAAACAAGGATGCACCTATGAGGTACCATTATGGAAAAATCCCCCCGTACCCTTTCTGGAAAATAAGCATGTTGGGGTGCTTCTCTGAAGTGCATGTATGCTTATGAACACAGTGTGGTGAATAAACATGGTGAGAGACCCGTCTGCAGTTGAAACACTACGATCTTGCTGGGATCACAGCGACGTGGTGGAATGGCTCCTGTGACTTGCAACGCTTGGAATGTTGCAATGGAGGGACAGACTCTTGACGAAAGACATGCTGGAATGAGGAGGATGGTAGACTTTCCCTTGATGTGAGAGAACAGCTGGAATGTGTGGAGATTTGCCTGGGGGTGGATGAGGAGCCAGCTGAGAGCTTATGGATGAGGATTAAAGAGAAAACATATAAGGGTGACACTGTAGTGAGTGGAAAAACAAGTGGATGAGGCTTTCTACAGCCAGCTGGCAGCAGCCTCCTGTTTGCAGACCCTGGCCCTCATGGGGGACTCCAACCATCCTGACATATGCAGGAGGGACAACACAGAAAAGCATAAGCAATCCAGGAGGTTCCTGGAGTGCATTGGTAAGATTTCCTGACCCAAGTGATAGAGAAGCTAAAGGTGAGAGGTGTTCTGCTGGACCTTATACTCTGCTACCAGGAGGGGCTTGCTGGGGATGTGAAGGTCAAAGGCTGCCTTGGCTGCAGTGACCACGGGATAGTAGAGTTCAGGATCCTAAGGGGAAGGAAGAAGGTAGGAAGCAAGCTCATCACCTTGGACTTCAGGTGAGCAGGCTTTGGACTCTTCAAACATCTGCTTTGAAGCGTCCCATGGGCCAAGGCCCTGAAGGGAGGAGGGGCTCGAAAATGCTGGTTAGTATTCAAGGATCATCTCCTTGAAGCTCAAGAGTTACATCCAAACAAATACCAAGTCAGGCAAAAATGCCAGGAGGCCTGTGTGGATAGATAAGGAGCTCTGGGCAAAGTTCAAACACAAAATATAAGGATTACAGAGGGTGGGTAACTTGGGAGAAATAGAGAAACATTGACCAGCCAGGGATGAGGGTAGGAAAGCCAAAGCCCAGCTGGAATTTTATCTGGCAAGGGATGTCAAAGACAAGAGGGGCTTGACTAAGTGTATAGGTAATGAAAGGAAGGCCAGGGAAAACATGGGCACGCTACTGAAAGTAGGGGCTGGATGAGCAGACAGTGAGGTGGACTGAAAACTGGCTTAACGACTTTGTCCAGAGGGTGGTGATCAGTGGCACAAAGTCTAGCCGGAGGTGGTGACTGGTTGTATACCCCAGGGGTCAATACTGGGTCTGGTCCTGTTTAACATATTCATTAATGATCTGGATGATGGGCCAGAAGGTACTCTCAGCAAGTTTGCAGGTGACACCAAATGAGGAGGAGTGCCTGATATGCAGGAGGGTCATGCTGCCATCCAGAGGGACTTCGGCATGCTGGAGAAATGGGCTGACAGGAACCTCATGAAGGGTAAGTGCCAAGTCCTGCACCTGGGGAGGAACAACCCCAGGTACCAGTATACGCTGGGGGGGTGTCTGGCTGGAAAGCAGCTTTGCAGAAAAGGCTCTGGGGGTCCTAGCAGACACCAAGTTGACCACGAGCCAGCAGTGTACCCTTGTGGCACAGAAAGCTAATGGTATCCTGGGCTGCATTAGGAGGAGTGTTGTTAGCAGATTGAGGGAGGTGATAGCTTCCCCTCTACTCAGCACTGTGAGGCTGCACCTGAGTGCTGTGTCCAGTTCAGGGTTCCTCAAAACAAGAGAGACACGGACACACTGCAGATAGTCCAGTAAGGGACCACTGGTACGATGAAGGGACCGGAGCATCTCTCTATGAGGAAAGCCTGAGAGAGCTGGGGCTCTTCAGCCTGGAAAGAGAAGGTTCAGGGGGCATCTTACTAATATACATAAATACCTGAAGGGAGCGTGCAAAGAGGATGGAGCCAGGCTCTTTTCCTTTGTGCCCAGTGCCAGGACCAGAGACAGTGGGCATGAATTGAAACACGGGAGGTTCCCTCTCAACATCATAATCACTTCTTTACTGTCAGGGTGACAGAGCATTGGCAGAGATTGCCCAGAGAGGTTGTGGAGTGTCCATCCTTGGAGATACCGCAAAGGCGTCTGGACATGGGACAGGGCAATTGGTTTTAAGTGGCCCTGCTTCAGTGGGGGGTGTTGGATGAGATGACCTTCAGAGGTCTCTTCCAGCCTCAACCATTCTGTGATCTTATGGGCTTTAGGCTCAAAGGAGCACAGTTGTGAGGGCTCAGCTGTATGCCCAGAGCAGCTCATTTGGGCAGCAAATGTGGAAAGCAGAGCAGGAAGGCTTTCAAAAAAAAAAAAAGGGGGGGGGGGGCCTAACCAAACCTGGCATTATGTAATGTCTCACTGCTAGTCTCCTAAAAGCAACACATGCAGAGTATGATTCACTTCTCCCATCACCAATGTAACTGGGTATAAATCAACAGTAACTTGAAGGAAGTCACTCTGAGGAAAATCAAGCTCACAACGCATGCAAGTGAGCAGTAATTTCATAAAATAGGGCCAGAGGCTTTCAAGCTCATAAAAGCTAACTCTCTACAGGCAAGGGCCAACAGGCATTCAGAATCTAAAGCATCACGCACACCACCTTTTGAGTAATATAATCCCCTGAAACCAAATAAATACAATGCCTCTATGGGCAAAAACACAGAAACAGGATTCAGCAGTAGTTCTTTTTGTCTTTCGGCAGTAGTCAGTCATTAACATAAATGAACAGCAACAAAACCAAACAAGTTTATACCCAGTTCAACACCCACATCCAAAAAATGTGTAACTACAATGGCTTGATTCCTCTTGACGGCAACAGAAGAATTTTATCTGAACGTCTAAGTGCTCGCTAAGGCCAATATTTTGCTTTGCAGATTCTGATTGGCTTCAGAAATTATCAGTGATTACAGCTAATACCAGGATACAGTGTGAGGCACTGAAAAGAGATAATTATGAGGAAATGAGGAATTATCTGCTGTTGAAACAATAGATCAATTACGAGGAACTGCACAGTAGCTGCAGAGCAGCATTCTTAGGCTCTGAGGGTACTGTCTCTTCTTTCTCAGCAACCAAAGAGAACCCACAGTTATAAAGCTTAATTATCCTCCAGGAGCTCAAGCTTGCCGACTAATTAGCCTCTTGTTGAGACAATACAGAAGAGGACCTAATTCCAATTGTCCGCAAAAATAGGATGGCACAGGCACAGTCCTGGCTCTTCCCTATGTATTCGTATCTCCTGCCCAACCAGTATGAAGGTAACAACCTTGATATCCCCGGTTCTGGACAGTCTAAAACCAACAGTCCTCAGCCTAAAACAAAGCCAGGGAAGGCAACTTTGAGAGGTGGGGGTACTGATAAAGAGAACACTGTATGCCTGAGGCAGTATGTAATGGCAGTCAGAGTTCTCCTGCTGATGCTTCCACAAAGCATGTTGTGCAAAGTCCCCCTTTGCTCCGGTCAATGCAAGTACAGACACATTTGCAGTGCTTTCACAAATGGAGACTAAGCTGCATTTGATGGTCACGTTATTACAGCAGCTGCATCCTTAAAGGAAGCAGGCTTTTCAGCTGTATGGCAGCAGTTAGGAGCAGTTAAACCTGAGATTTACAGTCAAAATTGTTAGGAAGGTAAAGGTTGAAGTCTTTGGGAGCCAAGTTCTCATCTAACAGACCACTGTAGTCAAGAGCTACACCAGCCAAGAAACAGCATCTCACTGTATACAGCAAAATACTGCCAAAAGGGCGCAAAAGCCTCTGGCAAATGGGTTCATCCAGCACCTCCCATCATCCCAGTAAAGAAAATGTTTGATGTCTGGGCTGATGAGCAAAATGGAGTATCTGCAGTAACATGTTATTCATGAGTGAGCTTTTAGATGAGTTTATTGCATAGCAAGTGCAAATACCCATTATGGTTAATAAAGCAGTGTTGATAATATTTGCAGTTAGCAAACACGCAGGAAGGGAAAATTTCAGACCACATCTGCTTTGTGCTGAGATGGGAGACACCTGAGATTTTCCTTCCATCTGAATGATTTCGCCGTGCTTTTTTGGCATTTGAAAATAGCTATTACTGTGTTGAATTCTCAAAGAAACTATTCTCTTTATTCGGTGAACCAGAATTCCACTTGAAATCCACCTCCTTGATGGCCAGCCTGGATTTCTTGCTTCTTCATCGGAGTGTCCTGGTGTCAAGTACCTGGGTTTGTACCTTCTCTAGACCCACAGAGTCATGGGAGCGAAGGAAAACTGCCACAATTTGTTCCTGGGCAGGTTAGCACTAGACACCCATTTTACATCTTGCAGGGGAAGACCTTCAGATCCCACAAGCATGTTCCTTCCACTCAATCTGGAGATGCATGTCTTCTCCTTTACTCACTTTTTGCTTCCTGCTTGGACAATGGAGTCCTAAGGGTTATCATTTGGTGGTCAAAATACAATGTCTAGCCTTCCTGAAGCCACTGGTCTTGTCCAGGCTTTTTAAAATCTATCTCTGGCAGGCTATGGAGAAGTCTGAAAACTACAGATGGTGCATCTATCCATTCTATCACCCAGGTTAGATGGATAATCTACATCAGCCTGACAGCTGTGCTGCATCTTATTTCCTGAGACGTGCTGCATAAAAAACACAAAGATGAGACCCGCAAATACATGTGCTCCCAAAGAGCCAGTTCGGTGCGAGGTCAAGATTAATTACTGCTTTAACCAGCACACTGCTGCAGGTGTGCAAAGGAAAGCATCTTTCACACAGGTCCTGGGGGAAGGCACGCTCCGCCAGATGATCACTGCTCACGTTCTCATTTCTGCTGCCTGCACAAGGTACGCTAAGAAGCAGGTGAGCACAGAAAAGTTGAGAAGGGAAAATGTAAAAGACTGTAATTACAGGAGAGATGCTCAAAGCTGTAAAAAGCTAAACATTTGGGTCCACCTGCTGACTTGAAAAGCTTATCCCAGGGTAATGACGCAAGCAAAGGTAACGACATTGAACAGCCTCGCACTTGGACTGAAGTCTGTTTAAATTGGTAAATGTCTGTAAATATTACTGAAACAAATAATCTGAAAATAGGAAAATAACCCATTTCGGAAAGGAAACGTTGATTGCATTGAAGTGTTATGGCAGATAGATAGCTCTGGATGCTGCCTTGCCCTGGAAAATATAGATCCCGACAGCTGACTTGTCCGTTCCCTCCGACAAAGCTATCCCAAGGCCTCTAGGATGTAGGGATACAGACCACTGAGCTACGACTGTTTCCCTAAAACTATACCTGAACCAACCCAAACTCCCCTTTACCACCTGATTGTGCAGAAGAGGCCAGAAGGGAAGGCCGCGCAGCTAGCCTGAACGAGCCGCAGGGCTGGCCCCAGACCGCGCTCCTGGCC
This sequence comes from Buteo buteo, assembly GCF_964188355.1. Taxonomy (NCBI): domain Eukaryota; kingdom Metazoa; phylum Chordata; class Aves; order Accipitriformes; family Accipitridae; genus Buteo; species Buteo buteo. The sequence continues at coordinate 83,502,941 of NC_134171.1, read as the reverse complement.
AAGGCCAGGGCATGTGGCAGGGCTGGCAATGGAGTCTCTTTGCCCGGCGGGGCTGAGGCTGCTGTCTCTGAGTAGCCCGCACCCAGCAAACCTCAGGCTGCGTTGAGGCATGTCAATGCCCTCAGCTGCATCCAGGATCGGCTGCCGCTGGCGAGACCACAGCAGAAACACCCCGCAGGAGCTGTGCTCTGCTCACCACTGGCTCTCATCAACAGTGGCTGCAGCCCTGTGACACCCCAAATATGAAACAACAGGGAAAGCCTAGCCACAGCAGCTGTCCACCGAGCAGGGCCTTCTGCGGCGAGGGTCCTGATAGAGCAAGGCTCTTATCGTGCAATGACAGAAGCAATCTCAGATTATTTTTTCATAAGAACCCAGAGCAAACAAAGCGCAGGACTCGGTAAGAATATAGAACGGACACAGTAAAAGGAGCGCCTTAAGATCAGTTCTGCCGTATCAAACTATACACAAGCTCTAAAGAGGTGTGAAGGACAATTAGAAGTATATATATACACCATGTGAAAGTTCAATTCCTGCTGGGGAGAAGCCAAAAGATCAGCTTCCCGCATCCCACGTCAAGGTCTGTACAGGCGCAGATGAGAGCAAGCCATCCCCCAGCTTTACGAGCCAGCCAAACTACTTTAAAAACAAAACCGAATCATTTGCAGGGATCCAAAATCAAACCCTCGAGACAAGGAAAAGATGCCGTGATTTGCTTTTTGAGAGACAAACTCCTACCCAGCCTCACCTTGCAAAACCTGGGCTCCACATGCACCGGTGTCCCCCAGCACCCGTGTCCCCCAGCTTTAAATCGGGGCAGAGGCAGCCGTCAGCCCCAGCTGAGGGGGTAGCCCCAAGGGGGGGGGTGTCACAGCCACATCTGCCACCCCTGCAAGGAGAAGGTGAGATACACTCCAGAAAGGGGAGCTTCATAACGGCATGCATTTTGCTCAATTTAAATACTTAGTTAATAAAAGAATCTCACCCTTCCGTCTTTAAAAGGGGCTGTGCCATATACAGGCACACCACGAAAGGAATGTTTTGGGAGCACACAAAGGCTGATGCTGAAAAGTGCTTTTAAATTCAGTCTCGAAACAGTCTGCCTTTTAACACCCTTATTTTTAAGAGCAGGAAAAGGCAGGATTGCTCCTTTTTCCTCCCTCCTTCACAGGGTCAAAAGGGGAGGATAAGGGAACAGTTTTTTCTGTGTTCAACAGACAGGTTTTCAGTGGGATTTTTCACAGGTCTGCTTTCTACCACCGGCATGAAATAACCGGCGGTAACCTCACTGCTATAAGTTCACCCCTTTGGAGATAACATTTATAGAACACAACGCCACTCTTCTTTCAAGGAAACTTCTTCCATCGCGGATGGGAGGGCAAAGAAGGAAGGGAGGAGAGCGCAGCCCATCTCTGCAAACAAAGTACACGAAAAGACAAGAGAACAAAACAACAACATTACGTCTGCCTCCACCCGCAGCCCGGCCCGGTGACCAGAAGTCACACCTGGGGCACAAACGCCCTGCGTGGGCCGGGGCCGGGGGACACAGAGGGCAGCCGGGCACCGAGGGGACGGGGGGTAGAGGAGGGCAGGGCGCTCGTGGCGCACACCCACGAGCAACGCTCCCGCGCCGGCGCTGCACGCACGTCCACCCACGAAAGCTCAACGCGCGGCGGCCGGGAGGGTGGGACGCGCGACCCTCGGCGCGCACACGCAGGGCGCACCGCTCGCGGGACGCGCCGCCCGTGACGCGCCGATGCTGCGGGCACACCGCACCGCGCGCACACGCACACGCGCGGCGGTGCCTCGCACACCCGATCCCGCAGCGGGGACCCTCACATACGCCCCCCCACCACACCACACGCGTCCCCCGCCCCCGCGGCTCACCTCCCCTGCGCGGCGGCGGGGTGCCCGGCGGGGCCCGGCCATCAGCACCCCATGGCGGGGCGACGGCGGCGGGGCTCCTCCGCGGCGCTTCAGCACCGTGCGGGCCCCATGTCCGGGGCGGCGGCGGCGGCGGCGGCCGGCGGGCTCATGTCGCCATGGCGGGGCCGGTGCGGGGGCCGCGGCGACGAGGGGATCGGGGTGGGGGGGGGGGGGGAGTGTGTGGGAAGGCGGGCCGCCGCCGCCGCCGCGCGGGGCTGGGGGTGGGGGGGTGGGGGTGGGGAGGGAGGAATTAAAATAAAATAAAAATAAAAAGTAAAAGGGAAGGGGGAGGGGAGCGAGAGGCAGCCCGCCGCAGCCAGCCGCTTCCCGGGGGGGGGGGAGCAGGGGAAGGGAAAGAAGGGCCGGCGGGGCGGCCTCCCCTCAGCCCGTCCCCGCCCACCCGCGCGGGGGGCGGGGCGGGGCCGGGCGGCGCGCGCGGCGGCCGTTGGCCTTCAGCACCACCGCGGGGCGGGGGGGGGGACGACGACGACGCCGCGCGGGGCGGGGCGGGGGCGCCGGCGGCCGTCGATCGGAGGCGGCCGGGGCTCGGTCCCGCCGCACCGGCTCTCTGTTCGCTGTCTGTTCCCCCCCCCCCCCGCAATGCCTTCCGCCGCCCGCGGAGCGCCCCGGTGAGGGAGGCGGCGCGGGGCCCGGCGGCGGGCGGCTCTGTGAGGCGGGGAGCGGCGGGGGGGGGACGACGGGGACTCTCTTCCCTCGGGCCGCCCGGCGGAAGGATCGCGCGGAGGTAGCGCGAGTGTAAGCCGCTTTCCTGCCCGCCGTCCCTCCGCGGCGCCTGCGCGGCTGTGGGGACGGGCGGGCGGTGGGAGCCGCCGCCGTTGTCTCCGTGCCGGCGCTGAGGGGGGGCTCGGGTGGACGGCTCCCCGCCCCGACTGCGGGTGGGAGGGAGGGAGCCGTGGGCACGGCTGTCCCCGCCGCACGCCTTTCCCCTGCGAGCGGGGCTGCGGGCGCCCGCGGGCTCTGTCCGCTCCTTCCCGCAGCCCCACCACCGGAGGAGGTGTAAGTTCTCCCTCCCCCGGTGACACTTTGGCAGCAGGCAGGTTAAAGCTCTAAAGTTTCGTTTAAAACGCTCGCGAAAGAAGGAGCAGAGGCGTTTATTTACAAACACCTTCTCGTGCGGACGCTCAGCGAAAGCGTCGAGTTCAGGCTGCTTTTCCGTCCGTCCCGTGTGTCCCGGCCCCCGGTAGCGGGGACAGAGCCCCCCGGCACCGCTAGAGTTGCCGTATTTACCGCCCTGCGAGATGGAAACGGGAACTGACCCTTTACTTGCTTTATTTACTTACTTAGGCTTTTCCCCAGCACAAAGGCGTGCAGCAGGAGGGATTCACTGTCCTTTTTGTTCTCGTTTCCAGATGGCAGGCTCTGTCTGGCAGTCCCACTGACATAGCAGGAGACAGATGCCTCAAGTGCCAGGGAAGCCGAGATGTTTTCTCACAGCTCCGTCTATTACTTTTGTCCGCTTGACTTAAGAACTGGACAACTAAACTTGTGAGTGTTCAAATTTTTTGTAACACAAGTCCTTTTCTTTTTTTTTTTTTTCCCCCGGAGGGGGCTGGGTGTGTGTTATGATGCTGTACAGTAAAGACTAGGAACAGAATAAATACTTTGCATGAAAATCTTGGCGCTGTGAAGATGGGTGGCAAAACCTTGCTATACCACTAGAGGTTGAAATTAACAGATAAAAGCAAGAAGTTCAGAGCAAAGGCAACTCATTTTCTTTCAACTCCTTCCACTATCTGTAGTTATTAGCTGTTCAGCCAGCACACAAAGGAGGATTTCCTCTAGAGATAATAAGCAGAGTGACATAAATCAAGCGTAGAGAGCATAGAATTTTTTTCTGTTTATGTCCTGACAAATTAACTCTGAATCAGTTTGCTAAAAATTCATCTGTTGTGAGCTTTTTTAACCCTTCCTCTAGTAACTCTTGGGCCACACTTCAAAAACTGAAATGAAAGGCTCTTCTTTGCTGCAGCAACCAAAATCCTCTATGCATAGGGTGAACTGCTCTTTGAATCCAAGCTTGCTGTGTGCTGGTTCCTTCCATTTTTGTTACTTTTTGTCTTGAAATAGGATATGCCTTTTAGAACTAAGAATGTGCAGAGAAGGGCAAGTCCCACTGGAATTTTATCTAGCTTTCCCAGTTTCATTCTAATTCTTCTGGGTCTCATTGTTTAAGGATCAGTGTTTAAGAAGTCTGTAAAGGTGTTATGGTTTTCCATAATCGGTTGGCCCACCGGTAGTTTGTGGCAGTGTCCAAGTGAAGATAATTGAGCTGACGCTTCTAGCTGGGAAATTCTTACTGGAGGTCTGACCAACACTGTCCCAAGATTGTTCCGCTCCTGCGGTTACAGCAGTTCTTGCATATTCTGACTATTTGCTCAAGGGATTTCCATCAGGGCCCTTCCTAGAACATTTCGCATGTCAGCGCTAGGAGCCCGAGGCGGTGTGGCACATCCTCAGACCAAGAGACTGTGGAATCGATGGTTTGGCAGGAGCCTCTAGTGCTAACATACTGCAACAGAGTTCCTTTTATTCGTCTTGTGCTGAATATGCCCTCAGCTGGATATGTATGATTACAGTCCTTTGTCCTCAGTAACAGTAGGAAGGGACAGTTGAGGCGGCACCCAGCTGAGTTGAAAGTAGTGCAATAAACTATTCAGCTACTGGATTGATACTCCTTCCAAAGGAAATCCTGAAGACTGAGGAGTGGGTCGCCGGGCGCAGGAGGGACCGCAGAGCAGGTCGTCCTAGGAAGGCCGTCAGTTGAAGGCTAGGTCTCCCAGGACCACTTCAAGCCTCCGTAGGACGTGGCCTGGGTCTGGGCACAACTGCTCAGGGGTCAAAAGAGCAGCACAGTTGTACACACTCCGAGAAGAAAGACGCAGCATGTGCCCAGAGCAACTGAGGGTTACGGTGGGCAGGCTGCCACAAGTAAGGCCAAGGGATTTAGAGAGACTGCTGAGAAAGAGACGGAGGCAACCAGCAAGAACTCTTATTGTGTTTGGGCTTGAGGCCCAGGGAGAAAGCAAAAGAGGCAAGTATTAAACCTAGGAGAAAAATTAACCTGGTGAATGTAATGAAGCGCACCTGGAAGGAGGCCATTGCACCATTACAAGCAGGTGTTCCGCATGCAGGGACTTGACGCACCGTACAAAAATCTGATGCCTTGCAACAGTATAAAGACCCCCAAGTGCCATGTCAGCCAAGGAAGAAGTACACTTCAGTAGCAGGGAGAAGGCCTCTTCATCCCTGCGGGGGGAAAATGAAGCGCCTCTATTTTAAAGAGTCTTGACAGGACAACCCCATTGTCACAAGCAGCAGGTACAGTGGACTCAGTGTGCAGGGGGCTTACAGCAATACAGGTTTCAAAATGAAGTATGTCACAGCCTGGCTCCCAAGAGTGTGTGACGGCATGCAAGTGTAACTACGCAGCTGGCCGCTGCCTTAACGCAGACTGGGCTCTAGGGAGGTGACAAACCAGTAAATATTAGGCCAATAAGAGATCCACGTTAGTGGAAACAAGAACATCCCACATATAAGGCATTTGTAGTACCTGCCTTTCAGCTTATGCAATGCCTGATTTTTCTACTGCTGAGTGGAGAGAAAGAAGAGACACTACAGGATTCGTAGGCAAATCCCAATACGTGGAAAAGCGAAGGACATGTATCTTTGCAGCAGAGATATCTATGCGCACTGTTTAAACACCCTTCAGAGGGGAAAAGCAGATGGTCTTGTGGTGTGGCTCTGTGTTCTGCTTTGGAGACCCAAGTGCTATTCACTGCATGACTTTTGACCAGTTAGTTAAACCCACAGATGCAAAAGTTAACACTAATTTTCATATTTGCCCAACTTCAGTGCACGCAAAGTCCAGCACGGGCAAGCAAGCTTGATGAGTTCAAATACGTATGCAGACAGCAGCTTCAGAACAAGGATAAATTTACCCTCATGTCAAGTTGGTTGTGAGGCTAAATTAAAATATTTTGTAAAGCATTTGAATATCCCGAGGGGCTAGAGACATGCAAACTTTTAATAATAATTGCTGTTTGGATTTAGCTGGTCGAGTTCAGTCTAGTGTGGCAGAGTAAGTCTAGTAATTACTGGGTTTGTGCTTTGACTCCAACCATTATATAACTTATCTATATTTACTGCTAACCTGAGATCTTTAAAATAGCAAGCAAGTTTTGATCAGCCCAGAGAAGGCAATATCGATGTTGGTTTAAAGAACAAAACACACAAAACCTTAAAAAAAATTAATGAAAAAGTCCTATCGTTCTTTTCCAAACCAATCTCAGACATAAAATTAGGTGAGCAGCAGAGCTCTCGTTGTAAAAGTCACATTCATCACGAGAGAAGGAAGGGCCTGGAGCATCTCCACTGCCTCTCCGTAGGCAGGCTAAGCTTGGGCTGCTGGTAGAGGAGACCCTCACAGAGGCATCTGAGTGCTCATCGAAGCAATCAGGAGAGATATGTATGCTGATAGCACTGAAGAAATATCATAGTGAGGCTTACTCAGGGCTCAGAAAGACTTCTTTTCTTGGAGGGAACTTTTTTCAAAGACTGGAATGAAACAGACTCTCAGGAAGCGATTTTTGAAAAGCTGCAAAGTAAGTTACACTCCATTTGCTTTGTCTAGAGGCACAGTTTGCAAAACAATATTGTGGAACATTGGGAAAAGCAACAGGAGGAAACAAGGAGAATCCTAAAAAATAATTTACGGTGAAATTACCTGACAAGACTTTGCTCAGCTTCCTGGGAGTAAGTCCTCATCAAATAAAAATGACTGGAACATAGGAATTCTCAAAGAGGAATGAAATGGGCTTGAGCACTGAACTGTCTCTGACCTCTGTGAAAACTGAACTGTCCAAAATCACTAGTTATTTTTGCAAATCTTATCCTTTCTGTGCAATGAATCCATCAAGGGATTGCTAATTTTCCAAGTAAGTAGTGTGGAAGCCAGTACATAAAAATTATAAGACTGTTCTACCTTATAAGTGCATTAGCTATGCTTGTTCTTACAGGCAATAATTAATTGTCCTTTGAAAAAAAATAATGATCTAGTATTGCTGAAGTATGTGGCAAAGGAAAAAAAGAAACTAGATGAAGGCTCCTTCATTTCTTTCAGCTTAAAATGTAGATTTCCACTGCAGCTGGACAGACAAACCCTGGCTTCAGTTTCACAAGTAGAATTCAGCTGTTCCATGCATGAAACTGAAGCTAAATTGTTGTCCTGGCATGGAACAGGAAGAAGCATCTGGCCAGTAGAGAGACTAGCAGCAAGCAAGCCCCCTTTCCAAAGTACTCTACATTGGTTTACTTTTTCCAAAACAGATGAGAAAAATGCCACATAAATTCCCAGTGCAAATACTTGTCAGCTTTAGGAAAAAAAAAAAAAAAAAGTTTAACCAAAAAATAAAACAGCTTGCACACTAAGTGTCTCAGATACCTAAATCCTTTTTTAAATAAAGGTAACAGAAAGAGCAGCCGTGGCTGTATGTAGCATGCACGCTACATACAACAGTACGTACAACGCTACATACAACGCTACAAGTCAACAAATTGTGCAACTGTGCAATTGGTTCCGTCTATTTTAAATCAATTGTCAGTTTTAGTGCTCTCCCTTATCAGAAGCTATCACCTGTCAGGCAGGGACAGGCAGGCTCTCAGGTATGTAGCCACTTGCTTTTGAGTGTAAGTCTGCAGAATCGCATGTTAAAAGAAATCTGTTGACATTAGAAATCATCATAAGCTGAATCACAGGAGTGCCAGATCAAGTGTAACATCTCCACGGCCTCTTAGGACTTCATAACTGTTACCGTGCTGCTTTCCGACAGTCACTTGCAACTTCTTCCCAACAGCAGGAATATAAATTATTTACTAGGGAAACAAACCCTGCTATCTGAGCTGAAGAGGATTCCCTTACTATCTGTTCCCACCACAGAGCTGCTTGAAACACTGAGACACACTTCTGCTTTCATGCAGAACAGTGAAACACATGTTTATGTTTAGCAAATGAAGTACCTCTTTCACATTCAGTGATTAATTCAGAGAGAACTGCAGACACCAAATTAACCTTTTTACCTGATTTATTTTCACTAAATAAACAGACCCATAATGTAATTTTCTCAACCAGAACAGATATTTTCTGTGGGTTGCTTTGCTATTTGGAAAATGTTCTAATCTATTCCATTTAACTTGGTAATAGTAAAACCTCCAGACCGTGTCCCTCACCCTAGGGATCGCACCTGTAAATCAATCGTTCTTCCTAGAAAATAGATGACTAGTCAGAAACGCATGTTGCAACATGCAAGAATGCCGACAGGCATGCATCTCCTCCTCTACAGCATTTCCAATTTTACCCTTTTAGTATTGGCAGCGTCAATGATACAGTGGAACAGCTAGCTGATAGTATTTCATGCACATTTCTCCTTAATTTTCTTTCATATATATAATCTACATGCCTGAATCCAAATTACTGTAGGGAAAAAAATCCTTCTTAGTTTAACTGTCTGTATCCAAACCGTTTTGACCTGCCCTTCTAAAGGATAAAATGGCACCCAATTTTCAAAAAAACTCTTTTCAAATAGTCATCATCTGCCATTAAGTTTAATTCCTGTATAATTTGATTTGAAGAAATGCATTTTCTTGAATCGCTTTCTAAACTACAATATAATTTCTTGTGGCCTTTCTTAATAGTGCTAGAAGCAAAACAGTGGTAATATGGCAGTACAGGAGAAGCAGAAAATTACCTACTTTGACAATCCAAGATCAACAAGTAAATGGGCATTATAAACACAAAGGTGTTAACTGCAATAAATAGTCATAAAATGGAAGAATAACTGAGGTTAGAAGGGACTTCTGGAGGTTTTCTAGGCCCAACTCCTGCTCAGAGCAGGGCTAATTTCCAAGTTAAATGAGGTTGAATAGTTTTTCACATTGCATGTAACAAAGATGATGGATAAGTGCACGGGAATGGACATCAAGGTAAATCAAGGCAACAACAGCCATGTACTCTTAAGCATATCTACTCCAAACAGGCCTTCAGCTAAAGCAACTTTATCGTGGTCTTCAGGAATGGAGAAAATGTGAGTAAGGGTACCTTAAAAACTCATTCTCTCTGGCTCATTTAATGCAGGTTTTCTTATATTTTTCCCTTCCGGAATATAACAATTCCTTTCTTTTCTCTATGTGACTACTTAAAGGCAGTTCACGTTAACTACCTGACTGTGGTTATACTTCACCGTAGACATCATTATCTATAATTAGATATTTTATGTCCTGGAGACTTCATATCAGCATTATAGGAGTTTATAATCTGGCAAAATGTATAGTATTTCTGTGACACTTGTATACATGCCTCTTTAAATGGATAATTTGCTGCCCAGTAACACAGTAACTTGCGCTTTTCTGCGTGTGGGTAAGTAAGTGGGTCAGGATCACATTTGCTGACGCTCTTTTGGATAGAGGAAAGGTTGCAGATTTTACAAAAGCGATATATGCTCCCGTTTGCTAAAAACCACCTGGCAGGTCAAGGGGATACAGCAGTCCTCGTTTCCTGTCCTCGCTCCGGAATCCTTGCTGCTAGGGCCTGGCTTTTCTTCCACTGAAGGAGACGGGAGCTTTGTCACGGACTGCGGTGACAGTAGGAGGAGAGCAGACACAGATTAGGCAAGGTGTTGGAGGATTTTCTGCATGCTCTCTAAGTATTTAGGGAAGCGTATGATACGTGATCCTAAATACAAGGTTAGGCAGTTTGAACTCTTGTGTTCGACCCAGATATTTCCAGACAGGCAGAGCTACCTACTGACTGTACATCTGAGAAAGTACATCTGAATTATTTCTTCTGGCAAGTATCAAGAGTATGTTAGTGAAATGTGCCTGGATATGGTAGCTTAAGATAGAACTATGCTGGAAATGTTCCTGCAGCTGTTACTTGGAAAACATCTGTGGTACTGTGCACGGGAATTTGTACATCTCTGTTCACGCTAGCGTAAAGCAATTAATCTTGTGAAACGAAGTATAGATTATTATTGGGAAATATGAGAAGGACATTATGCAGCAGTGCACATGAAATGACTGAAGGTAGTTATCGCTTGGAAAGAAAGGAAAAAAATGGAGCATTCCATTTCTGGCACGGGAGATAGAATAAGATCAGCAGACTTTGCGAGACTTCCAGAACTCCCAACTGCTAGTTATTTCACTGAGAATAATCAATCCACTAGACTTGAGGGGTGAAATTTTTTACACTTACAGTCGGAAAAAAACTTCTATCTGTGATAATTTGTGACAGTCTGTGTTTGTATAGTCTGTTAAAGGAAGAATATACAGGTTGACATGACTTCTTATTTACAGTTAATGGTTATTCCTATGCAAAGTATAGAAGACATTGCCCCAAAGAACAATTGCAATTTCAGCAAAAGACATACAAGAAAGTAAACTTAAGAAACCCTGGGAAAGGACAATGAGATGTATTTTCTTCAGAGCACATTAGGTAATTAAGGGATTTTTCATCTCTTGAGGCTTTCAAATTAAGCCTGAGTCATTAGAAGGTGTGCTTACTGCAACGTAATGGCCTGTTGTATTCAAGAACTCAGGCTGGATAATCTATGAAAAGCGAGTGTGTAAGGAGTTGAGAATGTCTTTGGTAACATAGCAGAGAGCGGCACGATAAGAAATGAGGGGCGATATCTGACTGGTGGCCAGAAATTTGTCACTGACTGCTACTGAGGCAGGGTTTCTGCTAATAACCGGTAAGGCGTAAGTTGCGATGTGTGACCCGTCATGTCATGTCCCAGTAGCCATGTATGAGCTCTGTGGTACAGAACATCTATACTTTGCTTTTTCACTTATTTTCTCTCATGACACTTGCATTGCATGATTAAAAAACAGAAATCAAGACGGAAGTATCTTCCTATTGCTTCATGGATGCTTTGTGCAAAGGGTCTTTCGGCCTCCTAGTGTTTAATGCAAATTACATAAAATGGATTTGCACCATGTTAAATCTGAAAATAAATTTAAAGTATCCATTCCCAGTCCTCGTAACTGAATGCCTCCTAGCAAATCATTTTACTCAACAGCTGCCTGGTTCTACACTCAGAAAGGTGACTGCTCTTTTTTTCTTGGTTTAACTTTTAATGACTAATTTAAATTCCATTTATGCAGAATCCCTATGATTTTGAAAATGCTTTCTGAAATTATGCGCAACTACCTTTCTAAAGAAATACTTTTAAAAGCCTTAAGTACATCATTGCCTAGAATTATCTTGTCAATTAAATAAAAGACCCCACTTGACATGTGACAAAAACATACAGTGAATGAAATGCACCTTCCAGTAACAAATCGTTGTTGAAAGAGACCTTTAAGCAAACTGCTAGTTACGTGGTCATGCTTAGACAAGCACAAGGTGATTGAAACATACAGCTTCCTTTCAGACAATTTAACTTGCACTGAAGGCAAATTATTGCCATAAAAGCACTGAAGCACGTTGCTTAGGCATTTGGTGTAATTCTGTTGGCTTCTGAAAGATTCCCTTCGCTGCACAACACTGTCAGTGGGATCACAATCGGGTCTGCATCTTGAGCTGCCATTACAAATACTGCCTGCAACATCTTCCTGCAGAAAATTGATATATGCATCTGATACTGTTATCTAAAAAAGACAGGAAGCAATATTTTAATAGTCTTGAAGATGCAATATAGATTTCTGACAATAGCTGTAATGGAAACCAGTGAGACTGAGCTGGCTCACAGAGGAGCTGCAAGGGGACTAATGCAAAGGGCACCTAAACCCGCCCACCGCAGAAATCATTAATAATAATTGTATTCACTGGGTAAGTTATGAAATGTGCCACAGATCTGGAATCTTTCCTGGTTCCTTCCTTTTTCTCAGCGCACGGTGAGTGGAATTTGAACAAGGCGAGGCAACAACAACCTGTGAGCAATAAAACTGCAAATATTCTTGACGTGGCACTGGTGAAGTCATCCACAAGTGTCTTCCCCTTGTCACCCTCATTACGTGAGGGTTTGCGTGGGTGTGGGGGCCTACTTCCCCCTTGTTCTTCTCATGCTAGAGCCATTTTCAAGGCCTCCAGAATGAGATTTGGTGATGTTACAAAAGTAGGTTGCATTGGACGCTGTGCTTGCAAGCTTGGCAGTTAGCTCCTTGATACCACTCCAGATCTTTTCAGCTCTGTGTAGAGAGAGGTCTTTGTGAAAACACAGGCAGAGAATCAGGCTCACCAAAGAGTGCTGTGCACTCTCCAGCCATTTCCTCGCACTCCGTCAGTATCGGGGATCGGGGATTTCTACGGTTACCAGCATACCGTACAGGGCCATTGCTCAGAGCCACGAAATAATAGAGAGGGACCTAGCCACGGTGTTATTTCTGGAACAAAATCCTTTTGTGTCAGTGAAAATTCTCAAAGAAGACTTGGAATCCCCTTCATGAATCAAGATTTCAGCGCTACAAGCAATTCAATTTTTAGCTGTGTTTTACAAGTTTTATGCCAGCTACTGTACAGGGAATAAGACTATTGTCTAGGAAAGATCTGTTTTCCAATAGACTTTTTGATCTCTCTCTTCTAGTAACCTCATCTTGGGAGTCAAAAGTTAGGTTCCTCTGTTGTCAGAGAGGATTCAGAAATACCTTGTCAGACAGTTTAAGGTCAAAATTACCTCTGACAAAACCAGATGAAATGGGCAGGGAGAAGAACACTGCATTAAAACAGCATAAACTGCATGAAAATGGACCAAATGTTAATTGACGCAGTGAAAATGAAGACCTCAAGTAGTCAGCTTCAGCACTTTGCATCAGCATTTCATCTCTAGGAGTTTTGGTGATCAGCTGTAGTTTTGCCTTCATTATACTAGCAATTTTTGCAATTTAAGTTACACAGACACGCTTCCTCTTCTCCCAGGACTTTGATGTAGCTGTGCTGGTATAGGGGTACTTACACCGATAGAATGGTATAAATGCAGTGGCTTTTTTTTTTTCAGTAAACAAAGTATGTGGTATCAGTACATGGCAGCTTTACACCAGCTTAAATGCATACATAATTTTATGTGTACGCAAATATCTATAATATGTACAAGAATGATAGATGCTTCCTCTAAATACACACTGGAGTTCTAGTGTATATATAACCGGCTCCATATACCAGCAGGGTTCTTTTTATCTGGCCTGTCCCAAAATGCAAGCTGTTTGTGTGAAGGTGCCCTGCAGTCTGCTGCGCAGCTTCGTAAAGATCCCAGTGAACAAACAGCGCTTCCAGGGCTTGCTCTCTGGATGAGTCTTAAAAGCATTTCTGGATACCCGTCAAAAAAACATGTAAACTTTGCCTTTGCAAAACAAAGCAATACACCTAAACTGCCTCGCTGTGCTGTTACCAATTTTCTTGTGTAGGCTAACTTGCGTTTCCCTTTGTGGTGAGCTTCCTATTGTAATGGAAATTCTTCTCACCTAGCCATTAACACTGTTAGAAGCTATTTCTGCACTGGTTTGCCGTACCTTGCAGCAGCAAGGCAAAAATCACCATCTCTGTCCTAAACTTAGTAAGGTTCCATTGATTTGTGTTTGGGTCTTGTCGGCTCAAAGTATTTTCTGCTAAGTATAGCTCCCTTCTCCCGAGCAAACAAGCTAGGTTTCTTTTTTCTGCACCCTCCCTTCCTAATTTCAACAGCTATGTTGAGCTCGGGGTGTGGTCACCGAGACAGACATACGTGCGCTGTCCTTGCTTGTCTCTAGATTTGTTCGTGTTGCCCGCGAACCTTTTCTCCAACACCAACCTCATATTTACATTAATCCTTGATCGGCAAGCCTTGCTCTCCTTCCATCTTTTCGGAGGCACGTAATAAATCTGAATAAATGTATTTATTTATGAATTCTGAATATGACCAACTTCCATGAACACAAGGTGAGTAGTGTGGAATTTACACTCCTCTGTACTGAAGACAGGAGCTGTACCAGTGGGGACATTTACTCCTATGGCTACGAGAGGATCAAATGGCACTCTCCTTTGGGGGCTTCCGTCAGGGAAGCAAGTTTTAAATTCTGGAGGATTTACGAATCATTTCACCTCCTAGACTTGTTCCTTCACAAAGGGCCTGGTGCGGGGAAGCCTGTGCAAAGCCTTCAGTTTTGATAGCTTTCATCACCAGGCGCTGGTCCTACTGCTTCTAAAGCAACATAATCTACAAAATATTTCTCAGATACATATATATATATATGTGTGTGTGTGTATATACTTCTGTATGTAGTCTTTGTATGTGTTTTCTAAGATGTATATTTCTGTTTAGAAATAAAATGTATGTACTGATGTTATTTTATTTGCCTAAAGAGCCTATTTCTACTCCCCTCAGTTAAACAGAAAACACCCAACTGTCAAATCATCCCATTTAATTAAAACAGAGATTTTTTTTTTTTTCATGTGATGCCTCTTAAGGAGTTATGAAAGAATAAGCAGCTCTCAAGGGAGGAAAGGATTCTAGGGCTAATCTCGTTTGATGCAGGCTCTCTTGATGTTTGAACTTTACCCATATTCTCAAATGAGCTTGAATTATGTTTGAAGAAAATCCTAATTCACACATGATCTGTTGTCTCTTCCGTCATTGCAGAAAACAAGGATGTTGACCGAACTAGACACATTTTTTTCCCCCCGATTTAGATGCTAAGTCCTTAATCATCATGTAGCAGCAGTTTGGTCTTATGGGAAGAGAGTCACAACTCTGTGACTTCTGCCTTGCAGTTTTCAGCACTGCTGCTCTCCTGGTCCCGCTGTCCTCCTTACCAGTATAATGGGATAGCAGTGGGGCACTTAGATTAATTAGTGGCTGTAAAGCATGTGGAGCTCTTTGGTTAAGTGGTTCAAAGGAAACTATTGTTCTAAGTGACCCCTATTGTTCTTACCTGGGTGTTCAATTGCCAAGTGGGCAGACTGCTTGTGTCTAGAGTGTTAATTACCGCGTGTCCCTTAATCATGAAGGTTTGTAATCCAATTTCAGTTTGGAAATTCACATGCCACAAGGCCCAATTAACATCTCTGATACCATCACCTGCTAGTCAATACACAGCTATTAGCCATCCGTAAGCATTCCCCATCATTGGCCGTGCGGGCGTGCCAGGGCAAGTTTTGCCAAGCCGTATTGGAAGATAGTTTAGCAAGGCTAGTTAAAATAATACCTATTTAATTTGATGTCATTGGAAAGTGTCACATCACTACAAATATTTTTATTTAGTTTAAAATTTATCTTGCAGAGGTTAAGGCTTCAGTATAAATCTTTGCTTTTATTAGGATCCCAAAAGATTTCAGATGGCTTTTCCTCCATTTTAATTCCCTTTTTTGTGGATGTCACACCAGCCTTCTGGTTCAGTGTTAACTCAAGAATCCCCCCTCAAAAGCTATCGTTACTGTTTCTAAATAATGAGTGCTATAGCATCTGTAGCTAAGGAATTTATAACTTTATTTTCACTTACTGCTTCTGTAGGTTCCCAAAGAATGTCAGGAAGGAATTGCTATTCTGTAAAGCACAGCATGTTACAAAATAGATAAATTGTGTTTTCTTGTAATACGGGAAACACTTCTCATTTCTCCCCCCACATACATACTTCCCTTAATCACAAATAAATGCCACATTGAAAGAAAATTATTCCTTGCGTAAGTGAAGAAAAACCCCACGGATTTTTTTTCCAGACCTTACCATGATTCCTCCTTTGCCCACGACACTTGATTGTTCTGCCAGGTCCAGGCAGCACAGAGAGCAGACAAATTTTCCCTGTTTATAATCCCAAAGCTGATGAGTGCATCACTTATAGTAAGGATCCTTGGGGTCTGAGTGTTTTGTTTTTTTCTCCACACTACTCAGCTCTTTGCAACAGATCAGTTAATTACAGAGGAACAAAGATGGGGCAGGGATCCTTCTCTCCTAACGTAGAAAATGAGCCCTTCTGCTGCAAGGCTGCAGAGAAAACGCTGTTGAGCCATGCTCCTGTAACAGATTCCCCCCGGCCAAATCACATGGTATATGAATGATAATTTTGAAGAGTGTTCTATTAGGTTTAAATTAGTAAAGAGAAAGCACTGTATATGTTCAATTAGATGTCGGAATTAGTGTTTTTAGAATTTGCACACTATGTATTTACAAAATGAACCTTTTTTGCCGCTTAGGTAAACAGAAACTTTATGTTCCACTATGTGGCTTAATACAGCAGTTGGAGGAAGAAGAACATCCATATTCCATCTCTGTGATGGCAGGATACACTTCAGAATGTGGAGAAAAAAAAAGCGGCGACAGCCAAGGGCATTTGGATAACAGAGGATGGAGCTCAGAGCCTCATCCTGTAAACATCACCTAGATGACGCCACTGCAGGGAGTCAGTATGAAGTCAACTCCATTAACAGTAATCATTGTTGTTCAAACTGGAGCAGATCCACAACTCTTGCTTCAGAGCCTAAAACTACTTTTATCCCACAAAAAATCAGTCGGCATGCCCATTTGTTCACTTCGCAGGGATGCTGTCTTTAAGGGTGCTCAGATATATCTGATGGTACCTACGGGAGCGCTGGCCTGTGTCAGGAACATGCTGAGGAAAAGTTGTGCTTGTTTATGGGAATCTAATAGTGCTTGTCATCAAAATAAACTTGAAGAAATTGTTGGCTGTCATCACTGGAATAGCAGACAGGAACTGTGCCTAGAAATAGAGATTGGCATAGCAACATCCCTGACTGTTTTGTAGAGAAGGCGGCTTATTTTTCCAGACTGCGACATTTAATAAACATTTTCTGTTTGTTGAAACTGCAGAACCTCACTAGATCAAACTGAATGCTAATCTGTTCGAGTCGCCACCACAGACTTTTGTCTCCAGTATGTACACATCACGAGTCACTGTGGTTTCATTGGTTTTGTCCTACGACATTTGTTCCTTTGTGTTTGTCCACGAAAAATAGACAGAACATGGAACGCGTTGAAACAGCCCCACAAATCCTCCAGACGATGATTTATTTTGCGAGATCCTGTTTTATCTTGTCATTACGGCTCCGTTCAGCTGCAGGCTGAGCAGCTCTTTGACGCAGCCTCTGACTACGGATCTGGTAGGGGGGTCGATAGCGCAGCTGCCAGCTGTTCGCCTGTTCGCCATCTCCCTTCCACCTGAAGCATCGGGCCTCGGATTCACACTCCGCACAAACTGACGGTGCTTATAAAGAGAACCTTGGAAGCGCACATCCCAGAAGCTCTGAAACACCAGACTCTATGTAAATTTGACTCTTGGTTCGAAGCTTTTAAATGGGGCTTTTAAAGCCTGACAGGCGTCTGGAAACCTCGAGAAACAGCATGAGGAGAAGGGGTTCCACACAGGAACCCCTGAGGAGCCCAGCTACCTCAGGCCACACACACACACACACACACACACACATAACCCTCCCCGGCCTCGGGGCAGCGGGTCACCATTTGTCTTTATCACAACACAAGGGAGCTGTGGGGACCCGAAGTGTTTCTCGGCGGCTTCGCTGGCCTGTGGTGAGCCCCGCCGGGTCCGGCAGCCGTTGCTGCGGAGCCGAGCGACGGTTGGGCTCGGGCCGTTGAGCGCCCCCAGCACGCGACGGCTCCGTCACGGTTGCTAAGGCCCGCAGCTGTAGGCGGGGCAGAGGTAGAACTGGCCCGACCAATCCGGAGAGACCCGCTCTCGTTCGGCGGCCAATCGCTGCCGGTAAACAACACACCCCCACCGAAGGGTGGGGAAGGGGAGGGAGGGGTGTGTGCGTGTGCGTGAAGGGGGGTGGGTTTAGCAGCGGCTGCCGGCCAATCAGCGGCTGGCGGAGCGCGGACCAATCAGGGCGGGGGAGGGTTTGGGCGGACTTTTTAAAACGGGTCACCCGCCGCCGCGGCTCCGCTCCCCCGTCCCTTTAAAGGAGTGATGCGTCTCATCTCGTCTCCCTCCGCCGGGACTTAGCAATCCCGCCGGAGGAGCTCGGTTCCGCCCCGCTTCCCGTCCAGCAGGCGGTGCCGCTCGGCCGTTTGCGTCGCTTCCCGACCTCCGTCCCCTCTCGGTCCACCCCTAGGGTGCGCGGTTGGCCGCGGACTATTTTACTTCACGGCGGCGCCTCACCGGCCGGACCTATCAGGGAGCGCTGCGCGCGGGGCCATCTGCGAGCCGCCAGAACAAAAACAAGGGGGCGGGGCCGCGCCGCCTCCATTTTGATGCGGGGCTGGGGCGGAGGCGGCGGCGGCTGGGGGCCGGGGATGGTGCCGCTGCCTCGGGCATCGCCGTGACTCCCTGGGGGAGGCGAGCGGGGCTCGGCCGCGGGCGGGGGGACGCAGGCGGCCCTGCCTGGATGCGGGGCCAGCGGCGGAGCCGACCCGCGTCGGTGCGGTGAGGGGAGCCGGGCTCGCCCCCCCCCCCCCCCGCCTCCACTTTACCACGGGAGGAACCGAGCGGTGAGGGCCGCGGGGGGGGCCCGGTGCCCCCTCACCACCGCCCCCGGTGAGTGTGTGCCCCCTTGTCGGGTCCCTTTGTTCGCTGTGGGGAGGTTGAGAGGCCTGAGGCGGGGAGGGGGCGGCAGGCGCCCGGCTGCCTTTGTCCGGCGGGGTCGGGGGTGGTGTGTGGTGTGATGGCGGGGGGGGGTTGGGGGCGAGCTGCCAGGTGTTGACGAGGTGTGTCTGCCCTGAAGGGAAAGGATCCGGAGTTGGGGGAGAGAAGATGAGCAGCGAGGCGTTGTGGCTTTTCAAGCAGCTGAACCTCCACCTGGAGCAGGAGGGGCGGTTTCAGCCCCGCGAGAAGGGGCTCAGCCTCATCGAGGGGGCCGCCGAGGTGAGGGGGGGACGGGGAGGGAGGAGGCAGTCTCCTCAGGGCAGGCAATAACGTGTTTTAAAAAAAAAAAAACAACAACTCCGAGGCTGGGAGACGTGCGTTAAGTCCGAAAAGTTAATTTGCTTCCCTGTAAACGCTGCTTGCCTTGTGTTTTAACTCTGCCTTTATCTGTAGTTACTAACATACACTGCATTATCAAAGGACTATGAGCTACAGGGCAAGTAAAATATTTAGGCGTTTAATATTTATTGTTTAAACTTCCAAGTGAACGCAGAACCGAAAGAAGTGTATTATTTTCACCTCCGGAGCTTCATATCACTCTGTTGTACCACTGCGGGAAAGCGGGGATGTCTAGTGAGCAATTAACAAATGGGGAAACGGCTAGCTTTTCATTAGCAAGGTCTAGGGAAATGAAGCTAGAAACACTCAGGGCTTAACAGTAAAAATTAAATTAAGCATAAACATTTCTACCTTAACAACTGGAGTTCCTTACTGAGTTTAGGGCAGGCTTACATTCCTTTGGGTGCTCGTGAGTTTTTTTGGAAAGGGCCTTAATGCTTAACAAACAAAGTTCCTGAAATCAGTCTGCTTGTTTGTTTTGGGAACAGAACATCTGTTGCTTAAATATTGACATGCATGCAGAGAGGAGAATAAGTTGAGTTTGGTCATATCTCTTTCCATAAGGTCAGGAGTCACTGTGTGTGTACGTGCTTGGTAACTATTGTCTTAAAATAACAAGTGGGTACTGGGAAATGTGGTTGTGCTGGGTATTGCACTCAGGATCTGGGTGTAATCCATGTACCTGGGGTGTGTTTTGAGTCTCAAGTATCTAAATTTATTTTTTTTAACTTAAGAGGAAGTATGTAAGGAAAAAATAATTTCTTCCTTTTGACCTAAGTAGAAGGTAACTTAGGGAGTGACTGGTCACCTTCATCACTGCTGCCACTGAATAATTCTGGCTTTGTTTCTCTTGCCATAGAATGAAAATACTCTGTGTCCAAGACAGAGGAATGCCAAGGTGGAAGATCTTTGGAGTCTGACCAACTTTTTTGGTTTTGCAACTGAAACGTTTGTTTTGGCTGTTAACATTCTGGACAGATTCTTGGCTCTTATGAAGGTATTTTGGGGGGAGAGGACCTGCTATCTATAGTGTCAGCTGGGAATACGTTAGCTTCTTGCGAGCTTTCTTGTCTGACAAAAAGGGCAAGATTGTGATCTAGGATGTAACTGTGGCTATTTACCCATTCTATGCTAGCAATGTTTCTGAAGTCCTCCTTTGTAAACCTAAAATTGAGTACAGTTCTTTATGCCTCTAAAGACAAGTAGCAACATGGTTTATTTCCTCTAATAAGTTTGTAGCCTTCACCACCTAGATGTAGAAGACTAGGAACAGAGGAATTGGCGAACAAAGAAAATTGTGTTGCAGCCTGTTTCTAGGTACTGTGTTAAAGCTTAGCTTGCTGCTGGAACTAATACCAAACAATCATTTCCTGGATGTTTTTCTTTTCGTATTTCTGCTGCTTTATGGCAGACAATTTGAACCTAAACCAGTTATCCATTGTTAAGTTGGCAGAAAAAATAGTTACATCACTTCTCTGGTCTGACTGTCCTTGAGGTTGCACGAAATGTTATGCTGTTCCATAGGAGAGAATAGCAGAGGTAGGAGCAAGTTGTGGAGGGATAGGACTGCCTGAAACAGGCTCAGGCCGGATTTGAATAGACTTGAAATGAGGGTGAATGAGCACTGCCGCTTGGAGAAGCTGGGTATTACAGTTCTCACTGCAATAAATTTATTGTGTAGTGATGTGGAACAATTTCAATAGAGGGTGCTCAGCTGTCGAACTTGATTTTGTCTGACTTGGGTATGGCAGATTGATACTGCTTTATTGGCCTCTGCCACGTGTATTTTCTGAAACTTAAGTGATGAAACTAATTATGACTAGGCGAGGTGTATGAGTTGACTGACATCAGGTCTAGTTGAGAAAAGCAGATCTCTTTCCATGGAACTATGAATATTCAAAACAGCTCACCTAGGCCGGGTGAGCTGTTGGTGTTGCTGTTTAAGCATGGTGTTCCGGGGGGGGGAAGTATTCATAGTGCTTCCTTGTATTTTTAGGTGAAACCGAAGCATTTGTCTTGCATTGGAGTTTGTTGTTTCCAGCTGGCTGCCCGAGTAGTCGAAGAAGAATGCAATATTCCATCTGCTCATGAGATCATCCGGATCAGCCAATGTAAATGCACTGTGTCTGACCTGAAACGGATGGAAAAGATAATTTCAGAAAAGTTGCACTTTGAATTTAAAGCTACTACTGCCTTAACCTTCTTGCACTTGTACCATACTATTGTACTCTGTCATACCTCAGAAAGGTGAGTTGAGCTGCGTGTTGTTGGTGGTCTATGTGTTTGCTAAGCCCTTTTTATCTTCATTTGCCTTTTAAATGATTATGGCATTGGCTGTAGAGGAGGCAGCTCCTTAGTTTTTAGCTCCTGACAAGTGAATCCTTGTCGATAAACATGCATTTCTCTTGGGTGTCTTACAGGAAAGAAGTATTGAATCTTGACAAATTGGAAGCACAGCTAAAAGCTTGCAACTGCCGTCTCGTCTTTTCTAAAGCAAAAGTAAGTAGAAGTAGCTTTCTTTGACTTCTGAATAGGTTTTGGTTCATGTTATGTTGAGCGGTGTTTTTTGTCCTTCTAGCCCTCTGTCTTGGCCTTGTGCCTTCTCACTCTAGAAGTTCAGACTTTGAAATCTGTTGAGCTGTTTGAGATCCTTCTGCGTGTTCAAAAGCATTCTAAGGTAAATATTTTCTGTGGATTGTTTTTGCAGTTGTTGGGACTGGTGCAGTTAATGATGTACAAGGTTACATTTAAGGGGCCCCTGCTGTCAGTATACAATCTTCGCAGGTACTGTTTGGCATCAGCTGAAACAAGCAATGAAAGGGGTCTTTAAGCATCTGTCTGCAACTCTTGTAACTATCACTGTTTCATTGGTAGAATGCCAAATGCAAAAAAACCTGTTGCTTAGAGAATGGGGTCAGGTAGTCATTTTGCACTGGCACATCTTGGCAGCTGCCTGGCAAACCAAAGGATTATGGTTTAAAAAAACTAGCTTAAACGTAGAAAATCAGAAGAAATGCTGACCTAATGCCTACAGAATACATGCTTTAACAAGCACCTGATTTAACTTGTACAGTTCTAGCTGTATGTTCTAGAGAAACTTGCAGTCGGTTCGTAGGACGACTATGACCGCTGGGCTGGTTATTCTTTTTGTCTGAATAGCTTAATACTGGATTTTTTAGCTGCTAGCTGCATGCTGTATCAGTTGATGCTCTAGAACAAGCTTTTCACTCTCATAGTCAAATTCAACTAATTCAGTTTCTTGAGGGGTAGACGTAGTTCCTTAAAGTATGAGATTATTCTATTTTAAAATGCAATAATCTCGGTTTCACTTTTCCTTTGGAAGTGATAATGAAAATGTTAACAGCAACTGACAGGCAAACTGTCAACTTAACTGAAACTTCAACATGGACATTTCTAGGAGGTGTATAGGAGTTCATCTTCAAAAGCAGCCCAACTGTGACAAAGGTATCACAGTGATGACTCACTTGTATTTTGACCGATACTTTTTCAAGTCTTTTTCTGAGAAGGTAGAGGGAGGGGTTATCTTTAGAGCCTGTGTGTAATAGACTAAATAGGTTCATTTTTTTCTTCTCAGATAAGTGATAGTGACCTACTTTACTGGAGGGAGCTGGTCTCGAAATGCCTAGCAGATTATTCTTCTCCTGAATGTTGCAAGCCCGATCATAAAAAGCTAGTTTGGATTGTTTCAAGACGTACAGCCCAGAACCTACAAAACAGTTACTACAGTGTTCCCGAGTTGCCAACGATACCAGAGGGTGGATGTTTCAATGAAAGCGAGAGGTTGGTAAAACTTAGACCAGGTGGTTAATTTGTTGGGAATTCTCATTTTATGGAAAAGTTAATGTCAACTCTGTATAACTAGGCTAATTCACTACTACTTGGAAAAAAAATAATCCGCTAGCTTTGAAAATACTGAACATGTTAAACAGAAGGAAAAAAAGGGGAACTGTCACTGTGGTGTTCAAAAAGTACAAGTGCTTTGCGGGGGGGGGGGGGTGGGAAACGGGACGGACATTCCTTTTTTTTTTAAGGCAGGGAGGCTTATAAAGCATTTAAGTCTTCTCAAGTAATTTATGTTTGATATCTTGAATGCTGGCTTCTTGGTTGGTAGGAGATTTTTGGCATTAGAAGTAAGGAAATTGTGCCTTATGATTTAAGCTTTAGTACTGAGAAGTGTTTAGATCTGGGATGTTATACTGGGAACAGAGAAGGGTGCAAGAAAAAACGGGATTGAGGAATTGCCACCTTCAAGGAGTTGTGCTTTGTTTAAATTACATTTCCTGCTGTTCTTTCCTAGTGAAGACTCCTCTGAAGATATGAGCAGTGGAGAAGAAAGCCTTAGCAGTTCTCCTCCGAGTGATCTGGAAGCCACCTTCTTCTTTGAACTCAAACCTAAAACAAAGTGGCCAGCTCTTAGCTGTCGGTCGTAGGGTTAAGTCTTGATTGTATTAGGTTCAGGTTACTAATGCACCATGGAGTCTTTTGGCAATAATGAGGTGGTAATCTGTAAACTGTATTAATGCAAGAATTGCTGTGGTATATCAATGCTTTGAATGCCTGCCTTGGTTTTTTTTGTTGTTGTAATTCTAAGGAACTAAAAAAAATCCCCTTTAGGTCCCCAGTTCAGCAAAGAAGTTCATGTATAGTTCTGTTGTTAACAAGCATAAATGTAGTCCTGTACCTGGTGGTCCAAAATGCTTAGCAGCTAAACACATTAGCAGTGTGCCCTGGCAGCAATGAAGGCTGACGGCGTACTGGGCTGTGTTAACAGGAGCATAGCTGATAGATTTAGGGAAGTAGGTTTTTTTTTCCTCCCTTTATTTGGCATTCATTCTCATCTGCAACAGCGTCCAGTTTTGGGCTCAAGGCATTAATCAACTTGTGCAAGTCCACCAGGAAGCTGCCAAGATGGTTAAGGGTTTTGGGGCACAGGACCTGTGAGGAGAGGTTAAGCGAAATGAGCTTATTCAGTGGCACAGTGGCCTTTGGGGGGAAAATGGAATGGAACCAGCAGCCTTTTGGTATCTAAGAGGAGGTTGCTGAGGAGGAGGTTCTTTCAAGGTTTTGTTTGAGAAGTATGGAGCAAGAACGAGAGGCTTTCTTTAAATCAAAATGTGAATTTCTCAGTTAATGGAAGAAGTTTGCTCCATGGGGACCATCAAGCATGGGAGTGGACCAAGAGGGGCTGTGCAGTCTTTGTCCTGGGAGATTCTCAGGATTCAACATAACAAAACCCTGAGTGTGGTTTGAATTCGTCGTTGACTTTGCTTTGAGCAGGAGGTTGGACTAGAGTCCCCTTGAGGGCACCTCCACTCTTCAGTGCTTTGGGATTAGATCAGATGGGCTGAGTAGGTTATATGGCGTGGTATGTGTACATAGTACCAGGCTGAAATGATTTCCTGTCAAATGGGCCAAATACTGCAACTGCTTTAACATTTTACATGCTGTGGTCCTTTTCAGCAGGATTTTGAGTTGTATACTCCAAGTAGATTTTTTTTTTAAAGCTTGGTTTCTATAAGCTTCAGGAATCCCTATTTCACAACAGGAGTATGCATGGCAAGAAGGAGATTTCTGGTCAAGGCTAGTTTTCACTAAAGGGTAGTATAAAGTGTGTGGCAGGGAGTTACTTCATATTTTCTGCAATACAGATGTTTTCACACTGAAATTCACATGGTATACTTCAGTGTGTTTTAAATCTTAACTGTTAACATGTGAATCCATACTATTAGCTTAGACTTATTAACACGGTAAATCTTGATAAGTCTACATTCCTTTTAATATTTAACCCTTGTAGTTGTTTTTCAGTATATTCATGTTATTGATTGAGTCATAATCAGACTTGTTTGCATGCTTACGTAAAGCAGTTAGTGCAGGAAGAGTTGATATTATGCAGTAATATCAGGTAAATGTGATGTTGATGAAGTAGTTAATGTAATGGTTTTTTCCGAACTTTTTTATTGAAGCACAAATTGAAGTATGATTGTGTTTCTCTGTATCGAGAACATGGCTAGGTAGGAAGCGGACTAATTAGCTCAGAATAATGGTGTGAAGTGTGTTGGTGCCAAAGTAGAAATGAAGGAGCAAACAAGCTAGAGGCTGTTTTGTAGATGCAAGCATTGTTTTAGAATGGTAAGAGAGGTGCCGTAAGTTCATAACTGTTATGTGATTTAAGTTTTATAAAAATACAAAAAGTTTACAAAAATGTATATAAAAATGTAAATTAAAAAATGTACAGAAAAAATTTAAAACAAAAAATGAGCAGAAAATACTGTATTTTTTTACCTTGTATGTAACTTTTTGTAGGTATGTTGCATGTAGATAGTAATTTATTGTGTACTCTGTATGATATAAATACTGTACATCTGAAGACTTCTTACCGCAAGTTGCTGTGCCTGGAAGCTCACTTCTGAAATGGAGTACTTTGGCTGCAGGTAACAAACCTACTCAGTCTTGTTTCAGTTGAGAACAAAAATAAACCAAGTGCTGTGTTTGTTAACTGATGTGAGTTAATGGTTGGTTACTCGAAGCTTTTGCCTTGTTTTTTTTTTTTTGGCTGTATAGCTTATATGGTACTGCAGCTGTGTTCCAAGTTCCCCAGAAGTTCTAGTAAGCAGTTTGCGAGGAAAAAAAAGAGACTTCTGTGTCGGTTGCTACTGGATGTGAATCTCTTCTCAGCTTTGCTCCTGTCAGTTTCAGAAGCTAGTGTGAGGTATCCTCTGCTAATCACCCAGCTGCAGCTGGGCTCTGTCATGCTGGGCTGAGTGTTGTGAATGGAGCATTTGTACATCTGGCAAATGGGAGCTCCTGCTAGTGGTTAATTTCGGGGTCATTACAGGCTAAGTGTTCTGGGGTTTGCTGGGTTTGGGGCTGATGCTGTTCCCAGTCTTCGAAGTAAAATCTGGTCTCGGGATGTGTCTGCATCTTGGCAATCCAAAACAATCACGATACCTGCTCAGATGCAAACCTGAGCTAGTTTCCTTCTCGTCTCATCCTGCCTGTGTCTTGCCAGTGTATTTCCAAGTCGTGCTTATGTTGTAAAAATTAAGGACTAAGGGGCATGTAACTGGTTCTTGCCAGAAAGATCTGAGCACTGGAAAGACTGCAAGAGGGAGCCCGGACCTGCTGAGATGGCTGTAAACATCATCATAGACCTATTGCACTTTGTAGCTTGATAGAGATCTGCCCTCTTTCTGTGCGTTTTTTTTCTTTTTTCTTGTGCAAGGGATGGAGAGAGAGAAATGGCAAAGGTGCTCTCTCTGCCAGGTCAGCCTGTCTTCCAGCTCTGGCCATTGCTGCTGCGAAGGGAAATCCTGCCTCGGATGTCCTGACATGGGGACTGTGTGTGTATGCGGGGCCTGGGAATGAACGGGGTGCTGTGAGGCTGACAGTGAGTGCTGTCACTCATTGGCAGGGAGCATGTGTTGGAAGAATAGGGTCACTGCTGCTGTTAAAATAATCCTCTTGAGTGCAATAACATTCAGTTTTTTCTTTATGGCCTTCATAGCTACTTTTTCTAGATAGAGGAACACGCTACAAGGCTTCTGACTTCCCACATGCGACAGATGAGGGATGGACACTTGATATTACTAACGGTTCTCTGTGAAGTTCCCTTCTGTCTAATAACTCATGTGTACCACAATGTCAGTCATATAAAGGAACAGTTCGTCTTCGAAACGCACGCTGTAATGTTTTAAGAGCAATGGCTTCCTTGCTGTCTGTTGTGACCGCTTTGAACATGAAAGCTGCTGCAGCAAAGATGTTGAGCTTCTACTTCAAAGGTGCTCACTCGGGTCACTTCAGTACAGCAACCACCTCGCTCAGGAGTCGACAGATGATGCGTGTGCTGCGTAGGTGGGCTGTTAGGAAGGTAGGAAGCCATGGGCAATGTCCCCGGGTTTACTAACAGCTTGTGAGATTAATCTGTTTAATAAAGCTTGAGGTGTACCATTCAGCCCCTTTCAAGTTTGTCCCAGCATGAAAAGACGTTTGCTTGCAAGAACGTTGTTCAGGCTTACTTCTGTGGTTTGATAATTTAGGCTCGACTTTGATTTTGCCGGGTCAGATAGCTGGGTATCCCTCAAAGGAGGTTTGCCTGGCTTTGTTCAAAGAATGCGGCTTTTGGTGGTTGGCTTGTTTTTAATAGCAGAGGTGTGCATGGCTTTTAAATACTGTTTCGGGCTTTCTTGTACCACGAGGTGAAACTTCGAACGCTTGCAGTCTCAAGAGTTTAAATATGTGCTCATTTTCATAACTGCCTTGTCAGTAAGACTGGTTTGGGTGGAGGCTGAGGGGGCTGAAAGGGAATGTTTTTGTGGGGGAGACATCTCCTGGGAGAGCTCCTGGCTGTATGGTTTCTGTATGAGCTCTGGGGTGTCACTCCCTGTGTTTTTCTGAGATAGCGTGTTGCCTAACCTATGTAAGAGTGTAGCGTGGATGGTTCACATGGGTCTAGATGAGCCCTGGTTTCTAAGAGGATCTTGAGATGTTATCGTACTGCTCACCTGCTCTCCTGTGGCTGAACTGGGCTGCAAGGGATCAGCAGTGGAACCACTTTTGTTCCTAGTGAATTGTCATTCCATAATTAAATCATGATGATGGCCTTTTAAATGTGAAACTTGACTTCTTCGCCACTTGGTTACATAGCAAGTGACATGAAGCAATAAAATATTTCAGCATAAATCCATCGGTGTGTTCAGGCCCTGGTCTTTAACAGCTCCTTTTTTTTTTTCCTGGTGGAATAAGTATTATGTTTCTGTTGGCCAGTGCTTAGAGCAGGCTCTGTGCTTGACTGTAGCGTGAAAGGTTGGACCACACAAATGGTCAAATGGTTGATCTAAAGGACGGCGCTGCTTCACAATTTCATACTGGTTTTTTTGCTTGCTTGTGAAGGGGCTGGACTAATCAGTGAAGGCCTTATTCTTGTGATACCAGTCAGCTATCAGGGCTTTGAAGCTCAGCGAAATGTGAATCAGTAGATACTGGGGCAAGACCAGAAATCAGCTTCTGCAGTTTCCAGTTCAATGTAGGTTGCGTAGGGCCTTTAACAAAGGACAATTATCTGTTTCCATTTCCAAACAACTTCTAACTCACAGCTGCTGTCTTGAGCTCCCTAAAAACTTGGGGTATGTGAAACACATGACTTGCAAGAGATTTTAAGGATGTACTCCAGGGACCTGTAAAGCGTGCTTCGCTAGCGTACGTGCTTGGAGACCAAAATCTGTTTTGCTGTGCATGAGTTGGTGGATGTGTTTGCACATGAGCAGCAGTTCCACCATCACTGGGGAGAGGCTGGGCAGGAGAGAGAAATAGGAGTGGATGTGTCAGTACAGCGAAGCAAAGCCTGTGCTGGGTCTTCTTGTTTAACTGAACTGCAAACAGCAAAAGGCATCGTTTTGACTTCAGGTCTCCTCTGTCGGGTTTTGAGTTGGTGCTCTGAATTTATGTTGCGTAAAAGGTTTTCTGGAAAGGAGTTAGAATATAGATGAGGTAACATCTAACATATGTGCTGACAAAACTGCCATTACTAACTAGCTTTTTCACAAAACGGCCACTGTTTTTGCTCAAGCGGAGTGCCAGGTAGTTTAAACCGAGAGTAGTTAGTGGTGGAGATAAGCATGGAAGTCATCAGTTGGGACAGCTGAGAGAAACTGCATATAATAATAAAATGTCATAGACTAGAAGATGTTAGCCAGCTCTGACTATGGTCTCTGCCGACTACACATCATATGAGCAGACGGTCAGCATTATTTTACAATACATGTTGTAACTGTGGTGTGTCACATTGCCTTACTTCATGGCTTAAACGTGTAAGCGTCTGGTGTAGTGCATATACTAAAAGGAGAAAGTTGCCATAACAACTGAAAGAAATCAATTAGAGTAATAAGCAATTAAAATCTCATCCTTAGTGTTGCATAAACATAGCATTTTGCTCATGAATTATTAGTAATCTTGCCTCTAGACCTGTATGTTCTGTTCCTGATTTGCAGTCTCAACAATTTTTGAATTAATGAAGCATTTAATTTCTCCTTCAAAGAGTGCTGGTGGGGTTTTTTTTGGCTGCGGCAAGTACGTCTTCATCAGAGAGACGTGAACGCTATTAAAACATCTAAATGAAGGAAGCATTCCTGATGGGATTTCCAGAGCACTCGGCGCTGGCTTCATTCCCACCCACTGAAGGCAATGGGAGGACTAGCCTATGGTGAGAAATTTTGTCCTGGACCTAGAAAGGCAAATGCAACCCTTTCCCCTGTCACACGCTTTCTCCTTGACCTTCTGTGTATTTCTGAACCTCTCGCTTCCTTTGTTCCCCCTCAAGTAGAACAAAGATAGGAACGGCTCCTTACTGTCGTTCTCAGCTGTCCAGGATAAATCGGCTGAAAACGGAGAACGACATAGCTGTTGTGGAAAAGCGGGATGCGTAACGGCCCGTGAGAAAATAGGGCTTGCGGGCTTTGGTGGGAATGGAGCTAGGCCACCTGTTTCTTCCCGGCGGGGCATTTCCTATAAAAAGATGTGCCCGGACAGGGATTCGGGCTCAAATGTAACATCGCCTTTGCTAGCATGGTGGGACCAGCTTTATGACCGGTTGATGACATCCCCCGTCTGCCCCAGTTGCTGTGGGAGGAGGTATTCAGCATTTTCCAAGCAGAGATGCCCTCTGTTTGCTGGGAATGCCCTGTGCTGTGCCTTGAAGGGTCCCGTTTCTCTAACAGCCTCCTGCGTGCACCTAGAGCTTCGCCCCCCGTGCCTTACACGTGGGTACGTGGAGCGAGCTGAAAAGAGTCGCAGTCGTGCAAGTTACGCAAGGGTGGAAATGCGACATCTCTGTTTACTTTGCGAGGGCCTGTATGCTTGTTCTCTGAGGATTTCATGTAGCTGTGGGTGAAATGTTTCAAAGGTTAGAGTTGAATTTATAATCCCAAGTCTCCAAGGAACTTGGGAAAACATTAGTGTGGTCTAAATAGCAGTCCTCTGTACAGTGACTGAGCCAGGGATCTGGGAAGTCTTTTTCATCGGTAGCTCAATTATTAACTGTGTTAAGAAGCAAAAGGACTCGGGGTGATCCCTGGTTTTGGCTTGCTGTCCTGCCAAGATTACAAAGGTCGGTAGCCCCATGGTCTGTGCCGCGGATGACCAGCCCCTCGGTGCGGTTTACGTGCCAGCTCCTTGCCCAAGACATTGGCACGGTGTCAGGCAAATAGGAGGGGAAAGCTGTTCTGTGACGAAGAGCAAAGTAGCGTGCTCCTTCCTCGCGGTGTCAGGAGAGCGAAGGGACGCTGCAGGTCCCAGCCGATGCTCCCGCGGCAGCTGCCTGCTGTCCCTCACTAAACCGTGCTGTAAGCAGCAATTTTGGTGTGTTGCTCATGAGACCGAGACATCCCCTTCTTGGAATGCCACTTATCAAATTCAGCAGCGCTGTCTTACCAGAGGCACTATCCAGAGCTCATCTGTCTGATGCCTTTTGCTTTTCTAAGCTTTTGTTGTTCCATTAAATGTAATCCTGCCACCTCTATCCTCTCTGGGCAATCGGGAAAAGCCACGCACTCAATGCTGTAAATGCAACACGAGCTACTTATATCAGCTGCGAAATCAGATGTGGCTCCGTTGAAGGAATTTGGGTTTGTGTGGTTCTCAGGATGTGTGCTTTGATCAGTTACCTCCACAGCCTTACCGTTGCCACTGGAATAGCTGTTGTAGTAGTCTTACAAGCCCAAGTCAGGGATTCACTCTTGCACCCCAAACTTTCTCATTCCACATTAGTTCTCAGGGTGTTGTTAAAGAAAACAACACCGAGCAAGCGATGGTGATGACACAGACTCCCCTGATCTGTATGCATGTATGCCGTGTGGCTCGTAATGCTTATGAGAACACGGATTTCTGTTGTGATGTAAAAAACCTTTGCACCTTATCCTGCTGAGGATGCGCAGTCATAGAACATCTCAAATGTTTGTTCATAGTTAGCTGAGTGCTAGACAGCTATTAAGTATATTTATCATTTAGATGGGAGATACCTTTGCCCCAGGTATGTTAGCCGGGGGAACGTTCTCTGAAAATAAACCCTGGTGTGAACATTTGGCGTGAGGGGTGGCTTCCATCTGGGGGTCTGGGTCCTGGGATTTTCTTATCTGGATGAACAGAGCATATCTCACGGACTTGCTCGAAAGTATGGTTAGAAATCAGTACCATTTTTTTTCCTCCACAACTTTTTCCAAACAAGATAGCTGTAGTATTAATATTGGGACTGTACTAAAAACATTTTTTCTTTGGTTTTACTTTCCTGTTGCTTGCTATTAAGGCTGATTTTGGGTAACTGGCAAAGACTGAGGCATTCTGGTTTTATGGGCAGCCTATGGCCTATTAAAGTGTGTACCATGCCTTAAATATCCAAGTGGGGGGAAATGCACTTCCATTCTTCTTTCACATGGTTTGGTTAAGGAGCTGATAAAAGACAAGGGTCAGCGCAGAAGAGAGCTCTTCCAGTGATGAGCACAACACTGAGGCTTTCTGGTTTGCAGTGAGATGGTGCAGAAAATGATTGAATACTGCTGATCTTCCACAAGTTTCTAACAGGAACAGACCTTGCCCCCTTCTTTGGCAGCCTGTGGGATTACTTTGGTTTTCTAGAGGAGGGTTTGAGAGGCAGGGGGGTTGGATTTGTCTTTCCACTGTACAGATATACACCTTTGCACTCATAAAAAGGAAGAGGGAAGGAGAAGGAATACTGTGCTAAGTCTTGGACCTTGCTTAAAACATCTTTGTTTATATACCAGTTGTGTACTGATACAGTCACTGCTCGCAGGTAAGTTTCCTAAGGCTGTGGCTGTGGTTTTCTAGAGAAGGGCCCATCTTCTTTGCTGTCATCCATGGCTGTTAAGGGTACGCGGTTTCCTACAGGCTGGAAAGGTTGGTTAAAGTGTTTGACTGGCATAAAGATGATATGGGCTGCATTCCTAGCCTTGTCTTGGGTTTTCAGCGTGACTTTTGAGTAGCTACTGTCCCACCCTATAGAAATTTAGCTAACCGTTGTCCCATTTTCAAAACTAGGATGGTAAGTCTCTTCCTATCTTGTTTGTGTGCTTGGCGTGTTACTGCAGTGAAGCAAGTGCTGTGCACTTATTTGCTGTGTATGTGGTGTATCTTATTTCCATTTGCATATAGCAGTCTCACCTGGTATCTTCGGATACAGCTAAATACAAAGGATCACTATAATTAAGGGGTGTTTTGTTGGCTATAATAGTGTCTGGGTTCTTATCCTCTCGTCTACTAGCTGATTTAATAAACAACTTACCCGTGGTGGTAGTTTAGCACTCTTCTCAGATCTCCAGGATGAATACGGATTAATTCCTTCCAGAGGAATAACAGCAGCTTTAACTTACACTGGTGTATAATCTCAGTGCCTCTGCTTCTCTTATTTCTTCAAGTCACCTGGCAGCAACACTTGACTCCTGAGTGCCTACAGTCAAGTGTAATCCTTCAGCTTTTCCTTTCCGGACTGATTTAGCATCAGAGCTCGTAGTCCACAGCTTCTGGTTACGTGTCACTGTGCGTTCTCCGGCATTTCCCTCTTCCACCTTTCAGTTCCTCCAGCAAGGTGCTCCTGGAGGCAAAAATCTCAATCCGGGTGGACATTTATGCTCACTGGCCCAGAGTCTTCAGCCAGATTCAGCTACCAAAGACCTCAGGAGCCGGGGTTAGTGCTGGGTTTTGTCGCCTGCTTTCTTTCTTCTCCAGGGACTATTTCAGCACTCCTAGGACTTCAGGACCCGAGAGAAAAAAAAAAAAATCAGTAACAGCTGCCTGCGGGCTTAACAGGGCCAAGGCTGCTGCTCAGCTCAACTAGGTTTTATGGTAACATGGTTCTCAGGGTGCAGCGGGCAGCTTTCACTCAGCAGGGGATTTGGCCCGGGATGTTTGCTGATAAGCTTTGATCTTGCCAGGCCATAGTTACAAAGCAGAAAAACCATTGGATCTTGGATGCGTAGTTGAAGAAAAAGCAGGCAGTTAACCTGTCTCCTGATCAGAGAACGGGACTGTAGAAAGTGGGGACCTTTTTATTCCTACTTCACCGATCACATAGGCTGCTGGCAGCTGCACGTGCAGCAAGCACCTATTCACAAAGGTAAATTTGGGGACTTAGATGCAATTAAGCAGGAAGCGGGACCAGCTGTTCCTGTGCAGAGTGCTGCTATTCAATGTCTGGGTTTAGAAAACACTTCTTTAGGATACCACCTCTCTTTTCCTCAACGAACCACTTCGGATCCCTCTCTTTAGTCTCTCCAAAAAGACCATGTCTGTCTGAGACAGTGACTGCAAATGGCTCAGCTGTGTCCTATTAGTTCCTTTAGGGGGGATGTTTAGTTGCAGAGGCTGCCGGATCTGTGCAATTCTACAGACGTGCCCTGCTATGAAAAGCAATCAACGCATCTCGGGGCCTGAAGGAAAGAGAAAGCGGCGGCTGCAGCTCCAAGAGCACCGTGCTGGAGTATCAGGAGAGGTGGGGAGAAGCGTGAGCCACCAGTGTGAATCTATCGAGGGCGTGAGCAGTGCGGAAAGCCTTTCTCTGCAAATCGGAGAAAGTTCTCGGTAGTCAGTGCTTCAAAGTGCCCTTGGAATGAGAAGGAAGCCTGGTGGCCTTCTCAGGAGTTTACAGAGGCTGATGCTGGAGTTAGAAAAGTTGGACTGTGGCAGGAACAAGGGTAAACCGATGCTGCAGCCCACAAAGAGGCATCTGAGGTGACTTTGCCAGGTATGCCCTGAGGGGGAGCCAGGGTCACTTGCTGCTGCTTTTTGCCATTTCCTACCGTCACTTTCAGAGCAGCAGGTTCCTGTACAGGTGGGGACAGCATTCCCTCTCTCCCAATGACATAGCACTGAATTAAGGTGTAAAATCTCTCAATCCTTTCATTCTTTACCCTTTTAATGTTGGAAGATGAGACAAACAAATTCCCTCAGCCCCCCCCTTTCCTAGAATTCATCTCTCTGCCCTGGGCAGGATCTTCAGCCAGCCTTCTGGTTAGAGCACTGCTCTTCAAATGCAAATAGTGAGCTGTGTTTGTGTCTAAATGAGCCCCAGTGACACTGTTAAATTTCATAGGGCTGCACTTTCCCCAGGTGCTCGGCGCTAACCCATGCCCTGCTGTCTTTGCTGATGCCACCGAGGGCTTTCTACTCTGCCTCCCTAAGAAATGCACCCCTCGAATGCACATCTGTTGCACACAAATGCAGAGTTGCAAGAAGGTTGATGAGGGGTTTGCATTTAATATGGGATGCTCTAGAGGCTAACCTATAACTGGCATGTAATTCTCAGTAAAAAAGATTCAAAGGCTTGACTGCTGAAATAAGTCCTATTTACACTGTGCTGGGTATGCTGATGTACATTTTAATTGGGGTTTATTTGGAATTTTTTTTGTACTGTCACTGTTGTTGGAAAGTGACCCTGTGTAATGGGGAATTTGCTAACTCTCCGACTCTATTTAATGGGCTTTGACCACAGTTGCCGTAGAAGCCTGCTTTCTGAATGCCCCTGTGGTTTATCTGTTACAAAAGGTCCACCTGAAGTCACAGGGCTGAACTCTTTCTCTATATAGCTTTCAGTCCTCAGAGGGTTAAAGCCACGCCAGCTCGGGTCATAAATCATTTTCTGCTTCACTGGGGTTCAAGCTTTTATGTTACTGTTTTCTTTTCATCTTTCCAGGCCAATCTTTTAGAGTCTGTGGCGTGTAGAGCACTTAGGTCCGTGCTGGCCATCGCTTGATGTTGTTGCTCTGTGATCAGTTTATATCTTTTGGCGTTATTTCTTGAGCTGCGAGCAGTAAGCCAGCCCTTGTTTTAATAAGCAGTAGTGGATGACAGTGCTCTGTATCTGGACCTCAGCTGAGGTCCTGCACGCCTTACGTTATATAAAAGGCAAATAAAATGCTTCGTGAAATGTATTGCTTCTTGGAGGTGCTAGGTTGTCAGCTCTGGAGATCAAAGTCCTTTTTCAAGCAGCTAACAGCAGCACACGCTTTTCTGTACTTCCTCTTGTCCGTGCTTCAAACCTGACCTCAGGAGGCTGGTTTTTGAGAAGCATGTTTATGCTATGGAAATTTACCCAGCTGAGTAAAGCCACTTTCCCACCCGGTTGGAAAACCCCGCACATCTGCACACAAAATTTGGCCTGGTCGTTTGCAAGGCAACTAATTCTGTGTGAAAGAATCTGCGCATCCCTGGGCTACTGCCTCTGTCGGTGTCGTGTGTGCCGGGCTCGGTCTTCTAGTGTCATCTGGGCTACGAAATAGTGACAGGACTGGATTAGTCCCTGTGGTGTTGCATCACTCAAGGATACTCAGGATTCACTATTTCTGGAGGAGCTGAAGAAGGGGAGGTAGGTAGCTACAGGGACTTGCTTTTGCAACAGTTCTTGTAACACATTCACAATAAATCTTAAGTCTGGAGCGTGGCCCGTCAGTGCTCCAGCTGCTGGTCCACCTTCGCCGGATCCCATCAGCACGGAACGGGGGCTGGCAGATCGCTTCTCTCCTCCAACAGTAACGTGGGCCAGGCTGTACTCGTAGACCTTGCCGTTGAAGCCAAGATTGGTCCTTCAAGATGATGCGTACCTGTTATATGCAACTCCTTGAAGAATACTGCTCAAGTAGGACTGTTCAAGTTCCTAGCCGAGATTTGGATGTGAAACAGGGGCAGCATTTTTCCACCTGCGTGCAGAGAGGGTGATTTTTCCAGTAGATGAACACCTCCATCTGCCACTACTTTCTGAAGGAGTTGAAGTGATTCATGAGCTCCGAAACTCAGGTCTTGTACATCCTAGGGATATGCCAGAGGGAAAACTATGGCTATAAAATACCTATCCAACACCCTGACTTTTTGCAAATGCTTGCTTAAGTAAGTTCTTATCTTTAGGAACAGGTTTTTGAAAACAAACAAGCAAGCAAAATTGTCCTGCATTACTGTGGGCTGAATTAAAACAAAGTCAGAATGCTCCTGAACTTCAGGAAGTCTGAAATTCAAATCTGCGCTTTGAGACTGGGCCAATCTTTTAATTTCCATTTCAGAAGCAGGAATACCCTGCAGTAGATTGAGCCAGGAGTAATTGGCCAGACCTAGTGTCTTAACAGAAAGGTTTGAGCAGACAGACATAAGCAAAGATCACAAAGTATAAGATGGAGAATGTCTATTTTACCATTTTATCTTTAGTCACAAGCATTTTTAGAGCTGCCTACTGATGCCGACGGTTTTGTGTGTATGTGCAGGGAGGCAGACTTAGGCTGGAGCGCAATTTCCAGAGAGCGGGGGCTTAGAAGAAACCATTTCCCATGCCCTGTCAAGGCCACAGAAGGAATGTCAGATTCAGGACATAAGAGTCTGTCACTAAAGGACTGAAAATAAACTATTTTGAGAAGCATGTAAAGAAAAATTTAAAGGATGGAGGGGGACTGGTGAGTCATCTCCGATCTGACATACAGCCAAGAGCATCCTTGAGACACGGGTCCCTCATACCATGAAGCTGTGACAGTTTGTTCCACGTAGCCATCTGTTACATTAACATTTGGTTTCCAAAATCCCAACCTAGCAAAACGCTGACTCGCTCGAGCCACGCAAGCCCAGCGAATACCCCTGTGGAACAGCCTTGAGCCTAGTCGCCAGCTCTGTACTTCGGGCTGATGGGGTTAGCTTTGGGAAGGAGGTGTCGCAACGTTCTCTGCTGTGTCCTAAGAGCAGAGCGTTAGCAAATAGTTTGTTTCCACTTTCGTTTTACCTCAGCTGTCATTTTTTTCCATTTGGTGCCAGCACAGTGTGTCATCCTCGGCTCACTGCTGCTTTCCCTGTCCTTCATCAGGTAAGGTCTTACTTAAGCAACAGGCTTCTTGTGGCTTAGAGCAGCTACTATGGGGTATGAAAAGCCAGGCTGGAGGAGCGCTTCTTCCCCCATTTCTGGCATATGTAAGGCATGCAAATCTTCTTGGTACACTTTTAGATAGGTATCTAACCATGATTACTTACTTGAACCTCCCGATAGCATTGCCATGCCCTTCTGGGTAAAAAAATCAGGACAATTTATGTCCCTGGCAGCAGTTTGAAACTGTCAAAATGCTTCAAGTTGTTAAGGGCAGCAATCCTTTCATCTTGCCGAATGAAGAGAAACCAAAGTGAGAGGGGAACAAGAACGTGGTGGGGTTTTTACCTTCCTGGAGCTGGGAAACTCATGGAGGACAGGTTCCTATATGGCAAAAGAAAGCAACAGAGGATGCCTTTGCTATTTATGCAGTCGCTTGATAACGGCAAAATACCAGCACTTGTCATGGATAAGCTATCAGACTGTTTCCAAGAGAAAGGTTTGGACAGAAATCCAAGTTCAGAGGTAAAATTGGTAGGTTTAAGTTGATCAGCACAATAGGTAGTTGCTGATTAACGGGCAGATAAATGTACAGCAACAGATATAACCCCATGGGGTACAGTCATTCCCTTAGCCATAAAGGATGCAAGCAAGCACGATGTGCCGTGTTTTGCACCGCCAGTGGTGCCTGTGCCCAGCCTTGTTGAGGACTTGTTGCCTTTATCCAGGACTGTTCATTTTCCAGTTGAAATTGCTGCTGACAGCTGGGAAAGATCCAATCCGGTGTAGCCGGGTGCCTTTCAAGCCCTTTCTTTCAAGCACACTTGGTAACTCAGATGCGGCCGTTTTGCAAATCCCTAATTTGGAGTGTATTACGAAGAGCAGAGGCCTTTTTTTTCCTCTCTTGGGCTTTTACAGACGGCTTGATTCCTTCACCTGTACCTACCCCCTTGCCAGTGGTGTTGTGGGCTGGCCTGTCTTCAGAGGAGCAGATGACGATGCGACCACAAAATGCTCTTTAGGGGATGCCATTTTCACTTCGCGCCTGTGTTGCTCAGCAAGATCGACACCAGCAACATCACCTCAGCCGAAAACCTGAGCAAAGAGCGCAGGGTCAGTCCCTTGCAGAGGCCAGGAGTTCTGGCGTGCTCTCACACTGATACACTCAGTTCTCCTGATTTTTGAAACCGCACAGATAGGCCAGTCTTCTGCAAGCTAAGAGCTGGCCAAAGGACGCCCAAAATGTCCTCTTGGTGAAGGGCAACGTGCTCAAGTCGAGACACAGACGTTCCCTGTTTGCTTATGCTTCGTGCTAGACTGTTAAGAGTAATAGAGCCACTTCTGCAGGGGGAGAGGGAGGCAAAGCTGCAGGGCCAGGGATTATATAGGGAAGAAGTACTGAGTGACGGCTGTCACTAGTCTATAAAATAGCCTGTCTGGGGAGGAAGGAGCAAAGAGAAGTCATTCAGCCACCCCATGTGTTGAAATTTAGAAGAGCGAGCTGCCGCTTACCCTATAAAAAGGGGGCTGTGCCTGTCTGTAATTTTTAAATGGTGGGGGGATAAATTGAGGGAAGGCTGGGTGGAAACGCAGAGCGGCAAGACAAGGATTAGGGACGTGGTAGTCCATTCTTCCGTGTGCAGTTGATGGGAAATGGCAGGGAAATGCTTTCATGTAGAGGAGCCTGTTAAGAGGAGAAACTGTAGGAAGAAAACAGATGTTGAGAGAAATGATTTCTTAGCTGACTTCACACCGGCTCTCCAGGGAGTTGGAGGGCTTGATAGAAATCAGACTCTTCTCCTAGGGTTCAGCTTCATTAGCATCAGCAGAAATGAAACTTCCACAGATGAAAACAACCTGCAAATAAGAAGAGCTGGCGGGAAAAAGAACCTACCTGACAGAGAAATCATCTAGGACAGAGGTTTTTAAAGTGCAGCCTGCAGGGCGCTTGAGGCTTGACAAGCCTCTACATGCAGCCTGTAAGGGGATTTTTTTAAACCGAGGCATTGCATTTATCTGGGGTATTGCACTGTGGACGAATGCTACGTGATCCAAGCCTGGCAGCCCACTGATGGAAAGGGTGACTACGAACATGACTAATCCCACAGTATAGCTATCCTATCAAGAACTTCGTAAAGTTTTCTTTAGGTGTGAGTGTTATTTCTACCGAGAAAAAAAAAAAGGCTTCTGAGAGGCTAGGAAGGAAAATAATCTTCTGAAAGTCATATGTTTTATCCTGTGGTTTCATTAGCTTTCTCAGGGAATTAGGCTTCAAAAAAAAAAAAAAAAAGGAAATAATAAAAGCAGTTTGAATTTTTTCGGTATTTAATGTCAGTCTTAATCAGTTATCTGGATTCTATCTCTGTTTGTTACTGCATTATTGCAGTGCTGGTCTGGGTAGCCTGCCACAAAGTGGCTGGAATAGTCAGAAACTACCTCTTTTGCAATCTGCATCCTCTTTATCGCAGCCAGGGAAAAACAAGCTCAGGGCTGCATATGTGTTGAAATACTAACAACTAAGAGAAATCCGGCAGCAGAGTCCCTTCAGCCCTCCAGGCTGTGTAAAATGGGTCACTGGAAACATGTAAGCAGAATGAGAGGAGAGAGGAGAACCTGTTAATCCTGGGGTTTTTGGTTCCTTGAGCACAAATTTAATGCTAAACTACTTTCTGACTTGAGGGATTGACAAGTGCTAAAATTCTTTGCGACTAAGAGGGGAGAGAGCAGCAGAACATCAAGGAAAGGGAAGTCCTGTGCCTCTGAAAGCAACAGTGATTTATTAAGGCATTTGAGGTTTTCTGGAAATGTGTTCCCCTTTCAGTACCACCTTATGGAAATGACTTTCCACACGATGAAGAAAACTCATTGTGCACTTACAGAATTCCCTTAGCATCTTTGTTCTCCAAAGGCAATGCCCAGAATTACCCTGCCCTTGGCAGAGACGGTACGGTATAAGTCCCCCGTCCTAGCATTTGGGATGATGTGGTGGACTCTCTGGTAGAGAAAAACCACGTACTGCCCTCAAGGGTTGTGCGCTTCTGTGAACTAACACACCGCTCGGAGCTTGTAAAATTTAAGCTTGGAAATCACTGCGGAGAGGGGATGACAGAAGCCTGTAGGGAAGCAGTCAGGGGGTAAAATGTCATTAATCTGCTTCTGCCTGCCTCTAATTAGCTCGACTCATCTTCTCCTCTTGCTGCCAATCACCGGATAGCGGAGGAATGCACAGAAGCAAGCATCCCTCTCCTTTTGCCTTCCCCAGCTCCCAGGTGGGAGTGCTTTACAAGGAACTGGGCAGCACACCAGGTCCTAGCTGGACCCAGGTGTAGAGCCTGCCCTCGCAGCGAGCTGCCTGCTGATTGTAGGAAACCCGACGGCCACGTTTCTTAGCAGAGAGGCCTTCGGGAACAGAGCTGTGAAGCGCATTCTGGTTGCAGAGAGGACAGGACTCTTGCTTTGTTGCTCCTCTTACAGCTCCTGACGGCGGTTAGACTTCCACATGTAAGTACACATGGTTTTTCCAATTGTTTTACTAGTAGTTTATGCTGGTGGCTGCTCTTGAACTCGGATAGGAACTTGTTTATTCGTAGAAATACATCTTGACCTCATCTTCTTTCAGATGCGAGTAGAACTCTCTATTTGCACAGTGGGGAGCCTTTCTCTCATCTAGGTGTTACCAGGCATGAGGGCAAGGCAGTACCTCCTCTCCCTTGAAGAACACAGGCTTGTTGGTGTCAATGCAGCTTGTCTCGGAAAAAGTTGAGTTGAAATTTACTCTCTGTTAGAAAGTTTTGTTTCTAACCGCCAGAACAAAAGTTTTGTTTCTAACTGCCAGAAAGCCTGGCAGTTTTCTGAATGGTTGAAAAGATGGTCTTGGGGAAAGAAGGAAAGAGTCTGTTTTCTCTAATGAGTTGAAACGAGCAAAGCGTGTGTTGGGGAGAGCAGCTGTTATCCTGTCTTGAACCCACAGCAGTAGTCTTTTGGGTTGCTTCTGGCTTGTTTGCTTTTTCTTGGGAGAGATGCATGATTCTGACTGCTGAACCAGGCTTGTCTTATAGATGGAAGTAGAGGGGTAAGAAGAGAATGAATGGGGGAAGGAGCAGAACCAGTATAGACCCGAGGAAGTGAATGGACAGACAGATGAAGCTCGTGTAGGTAGTGTAGTCCTTGGGTCTGGCTACATTTGATCCCCAAAGACTTGCTGACGTTCTAGCTCCAAGGTCCCAGTGAATCGTAGGGGCCTCTTCACCTCCGCATTTTAAAA
Source organism: Buteo buteo (assembly GCF_964188355.1). Classification (NCBI taxonomy): domain Eukaryota; kingdom Metazoa; phylum Chordata; class Aves; order Accipitriformes; family Accipitridae; genus Buteo; species Buteo buteo. The sequence goes on along the minus strand of NC_134171.1, from coordinate 83,461,956 downwards.
GCTTCCTAGAGGAAACATGACAACTTCAAGGGCTTGAAACTTCATCTCAATAAAATAATAACCCATGAACTCGACCTGCTCCTTGGAGAAGTCCTAAACTTTCTAGAATTGGGTAGTTGCTCTCCATTCACCGAGAGCCAGCGAGCAACATGCTATCAGCGGAGGTGTGGAGCATCTGAAATGAGGACCTGGGAAATAGGCAGCAGGGGTAGAGTCAGGTTTTTAAGGCTGAGGAACAGATGAAAAGAGGGACTCGTGCTAGTTTTTTTCCACCCAGAACTTAAAAACTCAAGCAAACCGGTAATGGGAGCACTGCCACCAGGTCACAAACAACCTCTTTCTGCCCTGGGGAGCCGAAAATCAGCTCAGAGCACTGCCCGAGAAACTTTTTTCACCCTCATGTTAGCCGTGGGGAAGAGAAATTACTCTGAAACTCTCCATAGCTTTTTCCAACCCAATACTGGGAGCTGAGGAGCTCAGGGACAGGGAGGGAGGGGGGAAAAGCTGTGTTCCTCCCTCCGAGTCGTTTCAAAGCGCAGGAAGGGCTTGTGATGTTGGCTGCGGAGGGCTGGGACTGTTTATATAGAGCAGCGAGCGAGAAAAAGACTTACTGCCCTGTGACAGGGTCTTCTGGCTTTTGGGGACAGGCTGGGGCTCATTGGACTCTGGAGGAGGAAAGAAATTCTGTATTTGGAAAATCCCCATTTGGTTGGTATTGCCCTGGGATCCTACTTTTTCCATGCAAAATTTTCCCATTGTGTTTTTGAACCGATTTGTTTTTCTCGGTAAAAAAGTTGTCTACAGAGCAGAGGTTTTGGATTAGGGCAGTGATTGGTTTTACTTCCATTTTCAGTACTGCTACTTTGAAGTAACTTCACAAACATACTAGTATTGCTGGTGAAGGCATAAGCTCTGGAAACAGAGTGATGTGTACAGAGCTGCTGGCAGGTCCCAGGCTCCTTCCAGAGGGAAAAGGCGGAAGGACAGTTGGCTCTTCTTTGCTACTAATTCTAGAAGAAACAGCAACTGGCTCCGTGCGCTTCAAAGCGCATACGGCCTGCGAGGATCCCGTTTCCTTTCGAGTGCAGCGAGGTAGCCAGCCTCTCTGGAAAAGCAACCGTACCTCGGGAGCAAAAATAGTCTGAGGGTCTGATGAGGAGCAGGGATTTTGCTGACAGCAAATAAATTCGCTCAGGCTTAAATAAAGACTTAAAGACTCCTATCTCTTCAACCGCGTCTTTGAAGGGGTTGCGTTGTCATGTATCCAGTTACGGAGGTGTGGGGCACTCGCTGCGTGTCCTGTGATCGACTACCGCTGCTTGGGATGTATTACGCAGGAAAGAATAACGTGCTCGAATCGTTTCCTCCATCTTTCAGATCTTGCGTGTGGGCAAAGGGCCTCCTGATGTCTCCCAGCCTCGATTATACAGAAGCAGGCTCGTGGTGGGCGTCTGTCGTGACCCTGAAACGCAAGCGCTTTGGTTGCAAGCGGCACGGAGTAACTGCGCCCCAAAAGAAGGGTTTTTCTGTAGGTGTGGTGGAAACGTGGGCTCCCTGCTTGCGGGTTAGTCTGAGGTTAGGCAGAGCGGTGACTAACCTTAGGAGGGGCTGGGGAAGAAAGGTGTGAGTGTGCTGCTATTTATGCAAACACCCTGATAGCTCAAGCAATTCAGAAGACACCTCAGGACCTCAGAAACTGAGGAAATATCGTCAGCTGGGTAGGGCAAATAGCTGTGGCATTACCGGTGAGGAGGTGGAACTGGTGACAGCTTGGGAGCGTGACACAGACGTGTCACTGGAACTTGCGCCTTCACCTCGACTTGGCCCGTCCGATGGGGAGGAGGAGGGACGGGAGGCAGGCAGGGCTCGCTGCCTCTGGGTTTGTAGTTGCCCACCTGAGATGGTGTCTCGGGGGAGGCTGACAAGAAAGCGATGCAGAGCCCGTGACGGGGACGAAACGGGGCTATCTCGCCTTGGAGCTGTGCAGGAGCTGGGGTAGGGACTCGGACCTTGCGCACATCCTAAAATATCTACTGGCGGCGGAGGCAGGGTGCAGCAGCCGTTCTCTCCTTACCTGAAGCAGCGGGGCACGATCCTAGGGCCGATACAGAAAGGAGTCCTTTGAGTAGCAAAAAATACTCCAACGGCATTTAGCACCGTGACCTTTGAACACTTCCACGGGCTGATTCAACTCGAGTAGAGAAAACACTTTGGGTGAGGCAGGGCTCAATGCAGATCTGTTGTGAATCACGCTGTTGTGATGCTGTCCGCTGCGTTACGTGGTCTCCCAGGCCCATGCACTTGAGTTCTGGGCAGATAAACATCATTTGTCATTTAGCATGACAAATTAAACAGTTGGGAGGGTCCGTTGCAGTTGCCTACAAATGCTTGGATAAGTGTTGAAGAAGAAAAGGCCTACCGTGCAAGAGACCTAATGCGTTGTTTCACTGTTAGATTCTGTTGGTTGTAATTTCTGAAGTATTAAAAATCCCAGCTTTTGAGGAGGTTTGGTGTGGAAATGCATTTTACCCACCCTTCCTCCAAAGTTGTGTTGCTTTCCAGGAAGCAGCTGAATGCCCTCCAGCCCGGTGGCTTTCCCAGTATCACTCCCCTCCAGCCCAAATGATAACCAGTTGTACCATCAGACAGGAAAAACCAGGCTCAAGTAAGGCTGAGACATAACTGTAAGATGGGCTGGTTATATCAACCAGCACCCAGGACCGAATGCTTCCTGGGCGGCAGTTTGTGCAAACCCTGGGGAAAATCCTAGCCCAGCTCCTGTATTGCCCTCCTGCGGCTGTCTGGAAAGAACCAGGTATTGTGTCTGTGTACACTTCAACATTATAGGGGGATTTTGTGTTTCTACTGAACTGTGTAGTTTACTCAGTCAATTGACACCTGTATCGCTCTACTCGGAAGTACTGACTGTCACAAAACCAAGAAATACTGTGCAAAAGCAAATAGGTCGTGCTGTGTCATGTTCACTAGCTGTGTCTTGCGCTTGACAGGGGAAAATCTTGGCGACTGTTGGACTTTGGAGTAACTTCGTAGTTTCTTGTGAGGTTCACAGGCTTGGATAGGTTTTAGGATAACAGTACCGTTCCTCACTCTCTCCCTCCTTTATCTTTCACCTCTGGAAGTCCTACACGGCAGGCTTGCACCCGTGTTACTTTTTAGCAAATAAGCATCCGACATTGTTTTGGGAGAAGCGTGTCTATGGGACGCAGAACTTCCTTGCAAGCAAAAACCTGGGAGAAATTAGGAAAGAAGTTCACCTCGAGCTCCCTTTGATCCCACCACTGCTTCTCTTTGGGATTCAGGAAAACAGAGATCCCAAACGTGTGCTCTCCTGGCAATTAAACATGAATTTTATGTGAGATCACGTACTCAGGCGGTCAAAGCGGGCAGCCTGTGCTCTGGTTCTCCAGCTGCTCCCGGCGGGAAGCCTCAGCCGTTGTAGTATTTCTCTGTTTTTATGTGTGGCACGCTGGCTTCCTGCGACACTAACAGGTTCCAGCTGTTTCCAGGTGTGCAGCCGAACACTAATGCTCATGTCTCGGCTTCAGACTACTGAACCTTCGAGCTTTCTGGCTAGGAATATAGCCAGTATACACATACTTAAAAGGGATTGGATGTAAACTTGTGTCGTGGTTTAACCAGGACAACTTGCATCTTCATGCTTCTAGCAAAACTCTAGATATATTAATAAGTCTCTCTGGACTTGGAAAAACGGGAGCGATACTTTTCTAGCTGACCGTCCTTTGAATGTTGGCATGCTTGTAGCCAAGTATCACAGCATAGTTCAGCAGTGGGAGTCCTTCACAGCACATATTGCGCAGCCATGCTGGCTTTAGTTAGGACGTGTAGCTACATTAATTCTCTTTCAGGCCATAAGCACAAGAAATGTGTGTTTTGGTTAACTCGGAAATAACTCTGGTATTTTAGGCTGCTTGCCAAGTCAGGCAGATGTGCTCTAGCGGTTATACCTGCTAGGGTTTCCTGGTGTATTGGCCAAGAAGGGTCCTATAATGTATCTGAAGGAAAGGCTGGGCTTTAGAGCCCAAAGCAGGGCAGCGTACGACAAAGGCGGCTCGTCAGACTAACGAAGGGCAGCCTCTACTCGGTGCTGCTCAGAGGGATGCCCCTTGTAAGACAGGATCAGGCAGCCGTGCCATCCGTAAGCCTGCTGTGCTTGATGTGCAGAGCAAGAGTTTGCCTGGAGGATGATGCCAGCTTTTGCAGAGCAGTGCAAAAGCTTCTGGCCTGCGCGTTGCCCCGGTGCCCTCCTGCCTCCGTGTTTTCAGCTGCAGAAGTGCTTTGCCTACACGGCAACACGCACCTTGAGTTTGCTCATCCGGGCTCGCTTCCGTTCCCTGTAACTGGGGGACACTTCTAAATGCGTTGGGGATGGTGGAGCTGTAGAGGAGTGTCCCTTTCCTTCTGCTGTCCCTGACCGGGCATGGGAAGCGTTTTCCGTAGTGGCTCTGCAGCAGGCACGATGCTGTGGCATCACTCCATTTCGGGTGGTTTGCTCTCCAGCCTTCTCTTTCCACCCACAGGTGGTCCTGGGCACTTTTTCCTTTTCGGAGTGCTCTGTCCTTCCATGGCAATGCCTTGGCCGCAGGCTATTTTCCTTTCCCGCGCTGTAGGCTTCAGCCGGGCCCCCAGCAATGCAAGAAAAAGCAAGTTTTCTGTCTACATCTCCTCTTCCTCATCTTTCGGGGCAATTGCCGCTCAGTGCCACGGTCTTCCTCCATCCTCCCTCAAACGAAGGTCCCTTTGCCTTGCTGCAGGGTCTGTAGGGTCTAACCTGCATTTCTAGATTTCCAAGATGCCTCCGTACCTCTCCCCACCCAAAAACCTACCCTAAACTCTGCTTTGCTGCAGAACATGAAGACAAGCCAGTTCCACAGGTTGCTACCGCTTTTGCCTGGGAGTTGAGCAAAGAGCTCTCAGCTGCGTGTTTCGGGAGAGGAGGAAGCCCTCCTTTTCCCTCATTTCTTTCCTTCTGTTTTTCCTTCTCCAGGTCCGAGTTTCCTCTGTTCGTTCCCACCCCGACACCCGGTCGCTCGGTCCTTTTTGGCTGCGTCCCATCTCCATGCTCTTTTTTTGGGGCACCCCGGTCTTTGTGCAGCACCCGCCTGTGCTCGGGTCTGATGGCACCGGGCAATGCGATGGCACTGGCCAGCTCCAGTTTTATCACTCCGCCACCACTGACAGAAATGGCAAACTGGGAAAAAATGGCAAGCGGGTAGTTCAGAAGTACTTTGGAAAATTGCTTTTCTTAAAGGGGGCAGTGGGAAAAAAAAAACCCAAAAAACAACCCTCTGTGATGAGAGCGGTCACATGTAACACCTCCAAAGCTGTTGAAATTTTTCCTGTACCGTCAGTCAGCTTTGACTGTCATCTTCTGCCTGTGGCCTGGACGTTTGGGTGGATTCCCAGTAGGAAAATCTCCCTTCCCACTCCATTTTTCCCTGCTCAGCTGGTGTCTGCCGCTCTCTAGTGGTGCTGAGCTCTGAGCCTCCCCGGGAGCCCCGTTTTCCACCAGCTTTTCACATAACTGCTGAATACGGACACATGTGCAGGCGCTGGAAAGGGCTCGGGGCAATTTTTGGTGTCCGTTTGTCTGTACGTCCACTCCTGTCCAGGCATCCACCACCAGACCCTGCGCACAATGAGTTGCTGGGCTCCCTATCTCACCCAGTACAGCCATTCTGAGGGTCTGTTCTCAAACCAGATTAAATGCTTTCCTATGAGAAGGGCAAAAAAATATTCTGGATATCACTATGTGTGTTGCAGAAAAAGTTTAGCTACCACAGCTGTGCCTTAAGACGGGTGCAATGGAATAAAACAGCAAATACAGCTCTGAAACTAAAGGAGAAAGCTTTTTTTTTTTTTTTTTTTTTTTTTCTGACTTGCCGTACATGAATCCTGTGGTGTCACTGCAAGGTGAAAACCTAGCTGGTGCTTTTTTTTTTTCGGAGCTAGCTTCTGCCGTGGCAAGTCTGAATCCTGTATCTACATGATGCGGGCATTTAAGCTGCCCACATTCCCCAGTCCCATGCTCAGAGGCAGAAGGAAAGTCCCTCATTTTGTTATGCTAAGGTGATATTTTATGTGGACATGTTATGTTGGGGAAACATCTTTCCAAGCACCTCCCTTGTATACCACCTTTGCCTTCCACACAGCCAAAACTGTCGGGTGAAATACCCGCTACTACTGCCACGGAGACCATTGATATCCAGTCAGATGTCCTCAGTAAATACTGTAGGAAAGAAAATCCCCTGTCCAAGAGAGGAAAAACCCTTTCTAGCCTTAACATTCTTCTGCTCCGGCTCACTATTTCCAGTTAGTGCAGCTTGGAGGCTTGTTCTGCATCAGCGAAGGGGAAAGTTTTGGGGCACCTCGTTGTCTAGGGTGAGCACAAGAAGGGGTTTCACTCCGTCCAGTAGCCCGTTCATCAAACAGGAGGTTGGATTTTGTCACCTGAAATTCAGACCCTTAAATCCCCAAGCCGCCTCAGTGGCTCCTCGCTGTCTCCCAGTGGATGTATATATAAATCAAGGAGAAAGGGCGTAACGCCGGGATCTGACTTACCATTCCTTGATTTGTTTTGCTATTTAAAAGTAAAGTTGCCACTTCAGAGGTGAAAACGGAGTATAAGCAGCACTTCATTGGAATAATAAAATAAATAAGTAAATAAAATTTCATTTAAATCAACCTGCTAGCAAACAGTAATCCCAAGTACAAATCTGAAATACCCATCTGAAATACAATGCCAAACTTGATTTGAGTCCCAATCCCATTTGTCTGATGCCAGAACAACATGCAACAGATGATCTCGCTTCATTGGAAAATGCCCTTTAATACAGGACCATAATCAGATAGATTTGGGGAGGGTCAGCTTTGATCACGTCACAGTCCTCCTCATCTGTGATACTTTTCTAACATGAAGCACAAATGTTATAGCTCTTTGGCAATTTTGCTTCTTTATTGTTGCTTGAACAAGGAAAAAGAGACCCTAAACATTAAAATAAATAAATAAATAAAATTCTGTGTTTGTCAAAGTAGTTGATGTGTTAAAGAATCCAGGTTTTCTACAGGATATTCGTTGTAGTTTTCTTCCAAGCAATCTGTGCATCTTCCTTGGGGACCAGCAAACTAAGGAAAGGAAAAGGTTGTTTACTGACAAATCCAGGTGCAGGGGAGGGCAGGAGTTTATCTTGTGTATGATTCACAGAGGGTATTTGGCAGGAAAGAAAAAGATAAATATTTATAGAAACAAATGAAAGCAAATTTCCCTCAGATATCAGTTATGTCAAACTGACGTTCCCTCAATTAGGAAGCTGGTGAGATTTTTTTTTTTTTCTTTTTTTTCCTTCAAGAAAGGGTTTTCCCCTGGTTGGGACCCTCTCCGCAAAGGCGGTGCCGGTGTCTCCGTTACACCCCGAGGCACCTGCAGACGTTGGAGTGTGCACACTCGCTCGCTGGCTGTGGCTTAGCACCCTCTGGCCCTGGGTGCTCCCACTCTGCACCCAGCTCAGCCCATCACACCTTCGATAGTTTTTTTTCTTTTTTTTTTTTTTTTTTTTTGTCCAATCCAGCCTGCAGCAGGTGGTTTGCTGATGTACTGGCTTGCTGCTTGCTTTGGACAAAAAATGAACAGGTTCAAGTGACTGAATAGCAGGGTCACTTGTTCAATAAAGGTGTTTCAAGTTGTTTTTTTTTTCTTTTTTCCTTCTGAGCCCTGGAAAATAACCTGCGCAAGTACCCATGTAGTTGGAAAAGGTATTTCAAACTGTGTTATGTTCAGTGCTTGCCTTTGCCTCCAGACCTTTGTAAGTGCGCCTTTTGTCTGTTTTGTATGGATGTTTTTATGACATTGGAGACACACAACGTGTCTAAATGCCTTGTTAAGCCTTCAAGTAGGCAGCAGGGCTATAATGGTGTAAAGGATATAGCAAAACTACAGGGTTTCATCTGCAGTGCTCAGCAGACACTGCACTTCTTTCTGCTTCCTATCACCGAACCTCTAAATAACATTTTAACGTTGCATTGACCCTATTAGCATCTTTGCTTCGCAACGCCACGCGTGTTCAGCCGTAAATGCACGCCTTCTCGGAAAAAACATGTATTATCGTGTCAGCGCCAGCCATGCGTGTGTTTCAGTCTGGAAAGGGCCGGCACGGCTGCTGGGAAGCACGCGCCTCCGAAGGGTATGTCCTACACTCTGACTGCAGTCCGGTGCAGCCTGGCGCCCCTTTGGTTTTGAAGGTCTGACCAGTTTCTCTGGCTCCTTCCAATATTTTGAGTTCTCAACGCAGCTGCCTTCCTTCTTTTTCTTAGATGGGGGCTGGAATTAGGAGCTATTCCTGTTAGGTGTTGGCTTTAAGTCAACTATAGTGATTATATACCCCCAAACGCAAAGAATTTGTGTTTCCCTGTAGGTTTTAAAAATCACTCTCAGATCATTTATATGCTGTTATGATGATCACTGACCCTTCATTAAGCTCGAGTTCTCCAGTACCGTGCAAGGCACGATCTTCTCGTATGCACAGACGCCTGTGCTGACTCAAACATCTCCGTTCACGATGGATTGTGTCTTGCAGAAGTTTAAGGCAAAGCCGTAGGACAAGCCATCGGGTTTTTCTTTATTTGTGTGGATTTCTACAGTGGGAACGAACCTCAAAAAACCCGGAATGTGCCTCGTGGAATGCTCCTGCTTGAGCAGCCTGTAGTGGCAGAATTAGTGGTGGAGGTCTATTACCCCAACCTGTGCGCCTTTCCTCCACGCAGCCAGGGTGCGTGTGGTCTCGCTGCCAGGCATTTCGCAACTGGTTGCTTTGCCTTTCCCCAGAAGCTAATCCGGTCCTTTGTACGTCGTGGGCTTTTCACACTCCGAATAGCAATGCCTCTTCCTTCCTGTTGTAAAAAATATAGTGGTGTTCAAAAGTGGGATTAACGCGGCAATTGTAAAGAGGGATAGCTGAATTCTCCTACAGGGTGGTGGCAAATAGGTGGATTGGTTCTTGTAGTACCCACGCCGTTATTTAGCTTACTAATGTCCACCCCCCCATCTCTTCCACCATATCCACGGGACAGAGAAAACCTGTGCTCCCTCTCTCCGTGGGTGCCCCGCGCTCTCTTTTTGCTGATGCAGCATCTTTCTGAAAGAAGAAACAGTCTGGGGCTCGCTACGATGAGGCAATTTGGGCTGAACCGCTCTTAGGGTGCATTTACATTAGTGTCTCGGTTTGGATCACTAGGGTTGGGTGGCTGGGTTGGGTTTTTTTGTTGTTTTGGGGGGGAGTGGGTTTTTTTGTTTTTGTTTTTTTTTTGTTGGACCAAACATCCCCAGCATCCCTGCTTACACTGCTGTGCTTCCTCCACCGGGGTGGTCTTCGCAGGCATGAACTCGGTTCCCTTCTGGTAAAACTAAGCGGGCCGACAAAGCACAGCAGACGTGGGCCAGCCCCCAGTGGGTGTTCGGTCTACGAGACTGGACTAGGCTGGGTCAAGAATTATAATGAAAAAGCCTCCCCTGATGTGCGCATAGAGTCTGGGCGCCCGGTCTTCAGACTGGTCAATGCTTTGCAGGTGTCGTGTTGGTCCAGGCTACTTGCCGATGTAGATGGGACTGGAACGGTCCTTTCTGACCTTAAGGGAATAAATCACCGTGCTGAGAGGAGCGTGGAAGGAGGAGGAGGGTAGTAATGAATCCTTTCTGGAGCACTGGGAAATGAACAGTGGGAGAAAAATTTAACTGGAATACCTTTCTTCTTCAGGTTGAGATCAAGCTGGGAGCTTTCCTCCCTAGATCAGCTTCCTTGGTGCGTACCCCTGAAAAATCAGTCCTGTTTTCCCCCATTTTCCATTTGCACATGGTCAGCAGGGGTAGGAAACTTCAGGTTTGGGGTGGGGAAACCTTTCTCGCACAACAAAACTTCAAGCCAGGAGATGCTCTAGTCTGTGCTTGCGAGAGGCAGTCACCCGAGCCGCGGGAAGGTGGGGTATGAAAGGGGAGGGGGGTACACAAATAGCTTCACGGACGTTCTGGATCCAACCCAAGGCTGCGCCCTGCGACAGATGTGACTTTTTAGGCCTTATTAGTTTTCAGGGTGTGTTTTGTAAGCGACAACCGAGATAAAAGCTGAGGAAAGATCAAAGCAGATTTCATGGTTTCTATGGCTTTATGCTTCTTGGTTTCAGTTTCCAGTATCTCCCTAAGTCTTTTTTCTCTCCCTGCACGCTGCCCTTTCATCTGCCTCCCCGTTTCCACCCGGCAGGCGAGAGCTTGCTGACCTTCCAGCCTTGAGCATGGCTTGTGAGGTTGACCAGCCTTTCTTTCATCTCCCCAAACCTGAAGCGATGTTGGATTATTTTAGCTGTGAGACAACTCCTTTCAGTATCGATTCTTTTAGCTGGTGAGATTTACGTCCTTTGCAGAAGTTGGGCTTGAGTTTCTCCTTCCCTGTCGAGAGCATCTCCGGGTAGCTGCGTTGGCAGCGCGCGCAAGGCTCTGATGCCCGAAGTGCTGATTCAGGGGTGCTGGGTCCAAGAGAAACGGTTGAGAAGGGGCTTTCCAGGGGCAGGGGGGGCCGTTCATCTCCCCAAAAGACATTCATATTGCAGCAACATGGTTCCTTCTCGGTGGAGACCTGGATTTCCCCTCTTTACCATGTGCACTTCTACTTGCTGCTAGAGAACAGTTGCTCGTGGCTTCATTTTTATTTTTTTTTAATATAACTACTCCTACGGTGGCTTGCGGGTGAAATGTGGGGAAAGCATCTTCCCCAAGGAGAAGAGCTGGGGAGACATCTGGCAAAAAGAGGATGAGGGGAGGCCTCGAAACATTAAGTGGACACTAATGAAAGTAAAGACTCTAGGTGTAAACCCAAGTCTGGTGGTCGAGTTTGGGTCCGTTCCTGGTATGCTAGGGTACGAAGTGCCTCGTGGCAGAAGCCATATACTCGAGTGCGTTGTGCGGCACCAGGGTTGGGACCCCAGCCAGAAACATCATCTCCCAGTAGCTTGGGAGGGGAGGCTGGATGGGGCTGGCACGCAGCGGTCCTTCCCGCAGCCGTGGCTGGATGTGACCGAGGTGTCCCGGGAGGTGGGACTCCCCCGCTCCCCACGCGTAATCCCATCCCCTCAGCCATTTCCCATGTATCTCATCCTTCTCCCTCCCCATGAACTTTTAATAGCCGAGTAGCCTCCCACCCCTCGCAGACTCCCGTGACCCTCGGCAGTGATTAAGCCTGGCAGGATGGCAACCCTAGGCCAGCGGGCCTAGGACTTGGAGATGCATCCGTAGATGTGACAGGCAGAAATGCTTGTCCCATGGGGCTAGTGAGGCTCTCAAAGGTAGCTGGGCACGTCCTTCTCCTTTGGCCGTGTCGCTTAAACTGTACCAGGTCTATAGAGCAGATCGTGGTGTAGGCAGCTGTGCATTGCGAGGACTAGTGCTCGGGTGGCTTCTCTGCATCTCTTCGCTTCAGAGGGGGACTGTGGCTCATCTTCTGGTCCATTTAGCTGGTCATCCTGCCTTGCTGGCTTCCCGTCCTCTAGGTAGCTCATCCCAGGCTGTGAATGCACAAGGCTGGCATCTCCGTGTGCAATTCCCACTTGGACAGGTGGGTCCTGTGGGCAACGGGGGTTTGCAAACCCTTCAACTAGCTTCTGTCACCTTTGGGTTACTTAATCAGCCTGGACCTCATCAGGCGAGACCTTGCTTTGAGGTGGGGTGCTGGACCTCTCGCGTGGTTGGTGAACTTTGCAAGTAGGGAGGACGTTACTCGGTCAGATGAGAAATGTCGAGCTACTGCAAGCACAAGATCTGTAAATACCGCTTTGAATGGGTGGAAAACAGCAGAGACAAAGGTCATATATGCCGTGGCAATCGAACTCAGATAGTCTGGAAAGAGATGACTTCTGTTGGGAAATGAGTCATTAACATACGTGTGAAGTGGAGACGTGCCACTAGACATCAAGGAGGTTGGTTGTTGTGGTTGAGGAAGCTTGTGTTAAGCTACAAAGCAAGAGGCGCTACGTTTCTGAAGATGAGTTACTCTCTTCTGACTTAACCAGTAGAAAAAGGGTCAAGACCGTCTAGCTCTACCAGAAATAATAGTTATGGGTTATTCTGCAAGCCAAATAACGTGGACACAGCTTAATTACTGATTCAACTAAAATGGAAATCACTATTATTTGGAAAAAAAACCCCAAAATAAGAAAAATACCACTTTAAGCAAGCCTGCCAGCTTCTAGCTGCATTTATCAAGATGTCAAACTCTGAGGAGAAGGGGAGGAGACCTTGCCATAATGCTCCTTGGGAGGTTGGTGGTAGGACTGTTGCTTAGTGTTTGCCGAAATAAATTACCCAAATAGGATGTAATTCAGCTCAGCCAATTAAAATCTGCCTTCAGGAGGTCGCTCCCTCAGGTACTGAGGGGAAATGTGCTTGCATACCAGCATCTTGGTTGTATTTCTGGTCTTTGTGGCATTTTTGGCTCCTCTTTCCTCCTTGTCATGAGCAGAAAGGTCCGATGGTAAAAGCTCGCCTGAATCCTTCCATATCGTGGCAGTACCCTGCGTCTAATTCCTTTTTCCAGGCGCCCAGCTAGCGGTGCAATTGTTGACACAGACACACAAGACAGCTAAAACCTTGAGCTGCCGCAATGATGTGCTCGATACGCAGCCTCCCACCGGCACCGTGGGCTCGGCTGGATCGTCGGCGCTGCGGGTCAAGCAGGCGATGTAACCCTGCCACCCTGATTCAGTTTTTTCTCTTTAGCACCCGTTGCGTAAGTCTCCTGAAGCGCTGGAGCATCCTCACCGGCATTGCAGCATCCTCTTTCTATTCTAGGGAAAGGCGCTGGGCGGTTGTGGGGGGCCGCCTTTGAGTTTGGCAACTTCCCATCTTGCAAAGCACAGGCTAGGTCTAGCTTGGGGGAGTTTCCAGGAGCACATTTTGGTCTAGCCATTGGAATTTGGACCTGGACCACTGCTTTGCTCACCCAAGAATGAAGTGCTAAAAGCAAGAGGCCTTCCTCCCAGGTGGCAGAGATGCGGAGAATGTCGGCTTGAAGTCGCACCAACTAGGCAACGAGAGCAGCAGGGCCATGTCAACGGGCACGTCTCGCTTTATAATGCGCCGGCTTGCAATTTATTGGCTCCCTTCACTGTCGCAGCCTGACTTCGTTTCAACTCATCATCGTCTTCCTCCCACGCCGGGGGGGCGTCGAGTCGTCACCGTCGCACGAAGCCCCTATGCAAATGGCTAACGGCGTTCGCTCGGCAGCACCTGCAGCGTCTAGACCGGTTCCTGCACCCCCATGCAAATGTGCGGAGAGGGAGCCGAGACCCGCGGCCGAGCCACCGACACTGCTTTTTGGTAAAGCCCTTGGGTTTCCTTCCCGCTTCGCCTTTTTTTCGTGCCAGGCGGCACAGAGCTTTCTGCTTTTCCGCCGGGCCTTTTGAGGAATAACGCTGCTTCTCCGCTTCGCGTTGGGTTCATTTCGGATTAACTCATGTTTGAAACAAACCGAGAGCTTCAGGCGGAGAAGTGTGGGGGTGCCGGGGTATTTCTCCAGCGTGTTTTTCTAGCAGCAAGTGCAAATTAGCACAGCAGTCCGGGGATTTTCTCCTGCGCTTGCTTGGTACCATTTGCATCTCTGGGGTGGACGGGGTGTCCCAGAAACTGTCCCTGCTCTGGGGTCACGCTCTGACGTGCTGCTGGACGTGTGCTGCTGCTTTCCCTTTGGCAGAAAGCACCCCGTTGCTGCTCTGCAGAAGTCCTATGGCGCTGGATTGACCGGGGAGGCAGGCATATCGAATTCACATTTCTTCAAAGTTTTTTTTTTAAATTTCTCTCACCCCGATCGAGCTTTTGTTCTTGCTCTGAGCCTTTCCCCTTCCTCCTTATCCATTCCCTTTCAAAGCTCCCTCTTACCGTGTTATTCCCTTTCTTTAGCCCTCAAGCAGACTGAATACTTGAGCCCTACTTTTAAAAATGCCCACAGTAGTTTTTTTCAACCTCTTGCAGATATGCAGAGCAGAGGTGTCATCAAACCGCTCTGGTATCTCCAAAAATGAGCCAAAAATGAGTTCTTGTCCCCATGCCGTGCCACCAGCAAGTCTGTGCACCTTCGCTCAAAGACAGCAAGTGACAGCGAGCTCGATAGCTGGTTTGAACAACCTAATTTTGGACTGGTTTCGTTAGGCTTTGGCTAATTCTGGTGCTCTTCTGTAGAAATTTCACTTCTATACCTGGCGTCTGCTGCAGTAAGCACCGTCTGGTTTGTATCTGCTAAGTCGGTAACCACCAGCACAGGGCCTGGGAGGTCCACACGTCCTGGTCAGTTGTTCCCTTCCCCGGGGCTGTACCCTCACATCGGTGTTATTTTTTGCAGATTTGGGCTATTAATATTTTGGAGGAAAGGAAGGCCCGTTGTATAAAGGGAGCAATTCTTCTTAAAATGCAGCCAAGACAAGGGACATCAGGGGAAAAAAAGGTCTTAAGAAGTTCTTTTCATATGTGGATAAATGAACACAGGCTGGTTGGGAACATAGTTTTGAGGTGTAGGAGGCACGAGGGGATGGAGAACATCCCAGTGGGGCTGGAAGGAGCCCTGGGCTGGAAACTGGGCACCGCACGAAGCGGCCGAGACACACTTTTGTACGATAAGAGAGAAACCAAAGCTCTGCTCTGGTCCTGGGTTTTCATGCAGCACCGAACTGGTTGTCGCTGAAATAGGTGTGGGTGCAGCTCTCCCGCAGGTTTTCGCAGGAGGCATCGTTATCTTAGAAGCAGATGATGGACCACAAACCACAGTGGTGTCAATTCACTGCAGTTGGGTTTTGGGGGGGGGTAATTATAAAAAAAACCCCACAAAACCCAAGAAACAGTTTTTTATCTCTCCCGCAAGGAGCGCTGGGTGAGTTGTAGAGAAAGGAGAGGTGTGCTGAAAGTTCACTTTCTCTCAAAACAAACCTAGTGGTTTCAGCGTGGCCGAGAGGTTTGCCTGCTGCAGACATCTCCAACGCAACCTCTCGCATATCCTTACACGCTTGCTGGTGGAGCACGCAGGTCCTCGCTGAAGGGCAGGAGAGCCGGCATCTCCATGGCTTTTACATCAGGGCTGGGTTTCTGCCCATCCTGATCAAACATGGGAAAGGTTTTTTGTGGGGTTTTTGTGGGTTTTTTGGTTTTTTTCCTCCTGCTCCGCTTAGCTCAGGCCATTTTCTACTCTTCTTGGAAGCCGCCTTGTTGTTACAGACCAAGTTTTTGCTCCGTCCCTGGCTCCTGTGTTTGGAGATGCTGTGACAGGTTTTCCATCCTCATCTTCCAGAGGGGGCTCAGGCATGTAAAACCTCTATTTTCCATCTGCCAAAGAGCATGAGCTCTCTTCTTCTTTCCACACATGGCTCACCTACCTCCCCTCTCATTTCCCATCACCTATTTTTCAGTGCCTTCAAGGAAATCTTTGACCTCACTGAACTAACTTGAGGCTTTCTATGGGTTGGTGCCACCACATGACGTGGTTTTAAGCAGTTTAATGTCTGTAGAAGCACAGCAAATCCACGCAGCAGAGCACTTCTTTCCTGCCACGGTCCTGGTCTTTGGGAGGTATCTGCACCACGTTTTTGTGGGCCTCTGATTTAGGTACCATGGGAAGGATGTCTGGAGGATCCAGTGGGCGTAAAAAAAAAAAAATTAAAACATCTGTTAAACATAACAGAAATAAAAAATGACTCAAATCAAACTCTTCCCTGCAAAAGTATAGCTGCTGCAGAAAATACAGAAGCTATTAGGATATTTCTAACACGTTTCAGTTGATGCTGGCCTGGATAAGTCCACAGATCAACATGTGAGGGCCACTCTTCTGAATTACTGGCATCCAGGAAGCGGTTAACTTACATATAGTCGCAGGCTAGGTCCTCACCCTCCTTCTCCCTTTTCAGAATTACCACTCAGCATGCACAGATATTAGCTACCCGCAATGACTGCGAGCTTTTCCTTCCTGAGAAAACACCACAATGTTTACCAATATACATGTTAGTCACACATCAAAACCACCGTGACTACTACCAAGACAATTCAGAAACCCTGGGATTATAGCATCTCAGTCAAGTTCTCCTTTCTCGCCGCGTCCACATTTATTTCACCTTTCCTACCCGAAGCAGAAACTTGTAGCAGCTTGAGGACCAGCTAGGCAAATGCCCGTCTTCTGGGGCCATGTGGTGGGGATTCACCAAACTACCCCAGTGTCCTGGGGGAAACCCAAGCGCCTTGCTTCAGCGCTGGGCTTCACTATGAAAATCCGCCTCTAGGTATGAATCAAGAGGGCGTGCATCTGAAAGGGAACCGCCGGTTATGCTCCGTTCGTCTTGGCAGCCGGGCAGGCCATGACTGCCGTGACACCCCAGCGCCTGAAACCGCGGAGCTGAGCCCGCACTTTGAACCGTCTTTCCAGAAGCACCCGTGGGCCAGGCCAAGGACGCTGTTGGGCAGCGCTGCCTGCCCAAAGGATGCCCTGATGGCTCTGCCGCTTCTCGGCAGCCCCAGGGTGAGCGCGTTACTTTTGTCCCGGCAGCGTTGGCTTCTCCTACTTGGAAGGGAGCTGCTGCCGAGGCCACCTCTGCAGAGGAGACAACTTTCTCGGTGCTCGCAATGAAGAGGAGGCCGTGCCGTCCTCCCCCCGAGGGACGTGGGGGTTTCATCCTGGGTACCGAGTGAGTTAACGATCACCATGATGGTCAGGGAAGAAGTGTTGCAAGGACAGGCATAAAGCAACGTACCGGCACAAAGCAGCGCATCCTTAGAGGAGGCAACCTCGGTGAAAGCACCTGGAATCTTGCATAGGTCTGGGGGCAAATGTTTACCCTAGGCTAAAAGTGAAGTCGCTGTGGCCGAACTGATGACCCAGGACCCCTCTAAAGTCGCCTCTCTAAATCCATCCAGCCAAAACACGCTTCTGTAGCTCCTACTTCTCTCCAGGGTAGACGGGAGATGGATGCCTGCCCCGTAGCCACAGATCTGGGGCGTGATCTCACTCATGAGTTATCTTGGTCTGCCCACTGCATGTCTCCCAGGGGTAAATTCTTCCCGTAACAGTTTTCCTAAGCACTGCCAGCACTGGTGTTCGTTTTCTTCAGTTGTGGAAGAGCTACGCTTGGGGCACCGGCGGTGTGCCCCGAGTCTGTCCCCATGCAGCTCGGGGGAAAGTTGCTTTCACTTCTCTCTGTTTTCCCCAGCTGTAAAAGCAGGATCATTTTAAAAGTAATGAACTTCAGAAACAGCTTGAAACTTTTTTTAGTGCCTCCGTAGCACTTTGAGTAGGTGACCGGTCACGTCTCCTGGTAAATTGCTGCCTTCCCCACCGTTTTGCAGATTTTTGTTTGATGAGGCCCCTGCCACGACCCAGCAAAACCACTTAAACCAGTCTTAGGTTGGGCTCCTTCTAATAACTCTCTGCAAGGAAATTGAAAATTCTGAAAGTATTGAACAAAACCCGGTTTTAAAGCCATCTCCTTTTCCACTGCCATAGCAGCAAGGCTCTCATTCCCTCCATAGGACTTTGGGAATAGCTCATGAAAATTGTCCCTGGCCTCTCTGTGACCCTGGTGTACAGGGAGTTAAACTCCTCGCTTGTCCGCTTTTGACCTTGATCTCTTGAACAAGATCTTCACAAGACTTTTGGACCTCTCTCGGAGAAAAAAAGAGTCTTTAAGAGAAAGATAAGTAGCTTACAGTTTGAGTGGAAGACTTTTTTTTTTTATTAGTTTACCATTTTGTTACTATATAAAATGCTGATGTGATTTGAAAGCTCCGAATTACAACGTTATCATGCAACCACAACATTTTTCTTCTGCCCTCTTCCTTCCTCCTTGCCTCGCAATCGTGGCCACGTGTCCCCTTCCCCTTTTGCTTCCCAGCTGGTGAACTTGCCTTATTCAGGCCACCCCCCCCCAGTCCCACCAAAACCCGAGAGCGTGGGGTGCTGCCGCGGCCGTCACCTTGTGGCGGTGGCCCTTGAATATCCCGTGTGAGAGCCCAAGGTGTTGGCATTACAGGACTGACTCCTTGCGTGCCGAAACACATCGCTTCAGTCCTTCAGTGGCTCATTCTGAGAGAAACCCCAAAGGCGCTGGGAAATGTGTGGAGGAACAAGCACCAGGCAATGGTCCCCCAAAACGGGCAGGCGTATCTCCGTGTGTGGAAGGCTCGGAGGATGCCGCGTTGCCAGAATAAAGCCTTAAAGCCTTGTGGGCACGTGGCTCTACGGCATTATAAGGATGTGCATGGTCTGACGTCCCTTTTTATACGCTCCTATGGTTTTTCACTGCCATGTAATGCGTCTACTTTGGTGTCAGTAGTTTGCCCGCTCCGTTGGTTTGTCCCTGCCGTGAATGATGGAGAACTGGCTTACAGACCGCAGGGCACACTGCGCCTCTGAGCTGATAATGTAATAAAATCTGCTTTTCCTGAAACGGTAGGCAGGCAGGACACGTCTAAGCCCAGCCTATTTCAGGTCTGAAGTGCTGTAATGGGCTACTAAATGGGGGCAAATAGGAAGACCCCTGAAGCTACCCCTGGTGCCACCCCGCGGCTCCTTGCGCATCCAGACGGGGATTTGATCCCTGCGTTATCGAAGGGCGCTCTGGACATAACGTAGAGAGATGTTCAGAAGGGAACCGGCGGGGCTGTAGCCCCTCTCCTCCAGTCCCAGCGCCGCACGGGGACAGCTCGGGTCTCACCCTCACAAATCCCCGAGTCCATCCCAGCTCCGTCGCTTTTCCTGCTGCCGTTCTCCGGCATCCATCTGCGTTTCACTCCCAGGCCGCTGGTACCCAGAAAGTCGCTGCTGATAAACGGGCGCATCAGCACTTAGTCACAAATGTGCAGAGATGTGGGGAATAGTTTGCTTTTTGCTGATGCTACGGTACCAGTCATCTCTTGCATTTCCTGGGTGTTTTACTCGTACAGCGAAGTGCTAGATTTGAAGGCTCTGAGTGGAAACATATAGCAGAGATCTTGATTATTTTTCCCCAGTACGGTGCTAGGCATTTTTGCTGATGTAAGTGATAGCAAAAATAGCGCGGGGGAATTATAGCCCTAAAAAAGAAATATGTAAATATCTGAGTGCATTAAAAAAACCCTGCTTACCCGGGGTTTGTGCTCCGATTTTATGCTGGACTCTTTTTGTGGTCGAGGGGTAAATGCTGAAGGGAACAAAAGGCGATGTTTGTACAGACGCAGCTAATGAGAAACAGGGTGTGGGGAAGATGACGCGGGGAATCTAAACACGCACTCGATTCCAAGGGCTGGTTTTAATCAATAATATCATAAATTCAGTTTCTGACTCGGCTGCGGGGAGCATCGGAGAAATTACGTCACCTCTTCGCGGTCCGCCGGTCAGATGTGACTGCCAAAGTTTGAATCTTGCCGCTTGTGTCAGAGCGTGACCCTCCCAAATAAATAGGGGTGTTTCTTCACCTGGTTCCTCAGACCATCTCTGGGGGCTGAGCCTGTTGCGAGGATGCGAGCGCCGGCTGGGATGGGGACGGGAGCACGGGGGCTGCTGCTGCTGCTTATGATGGTGATGATGATGATGATGATGATGATGTCCCACTCAGCCCACGCAGGTGAGCTTCTGACAACTTTGCAGAGATACCCGCGGCTGTCAGCTCCCAGCCTGCCGTGGTCGGGCATCGCCTGTATCCTGTGCCAAAAGGGACCGGAGGAGACGGGGATTCCTCCTGGCCGTTTAGCCCAGGGTTTTTCTCATAGCCAAGGAAAGAGAGCGACCGTCTTCCTCCGTTAGGACCCGGCTCAGCTTTCAGGAGCTGCGTGAGAGCAGGGTACTGAGGTAGAGGCTCAGATAACAGTTTCTTACCATGGTCCCCAAAGCGTTGTCAGTGAAAGCACGGGAAGGGACGCTTTCTTTGGCTCTCGAATAGATTCGGCGTTGCCGCATCTCTAAATAACGCCATTTGTCTCTAAGTCGCTACCTTCTCTCTTTCTCAGCCATCCTGGAGGTGAACGGAAACCTCAACTGTAGGTGCGTAAAGACAACTTCGGACTACATCAGTCCGAAGCGATACGAAAGCATTGAGATAAGACCCGTGGGAAGCACCTGCAGACGTACAGAAATCATGTAAGTGCTGCGGGTGGCTCGTGGGGCAGAAAGCTGCTTTCTCCTCCGGCTCCCGCAGAGCAGCGGGGCCGCTGCTTCTCCAACCCTCCAGCTTTTTTCCTCTCTCTTTCTGAAAACAAAAGCTTTTCAAAAATGCCGGCAAGCTTACGCTTCGGGGCTGAGGAACATCGGTTCAACTCCAGTGGAGGAAAGGCAGCCGAGCCGACCTGCCAGAGGTCCCCAGGACCTAAATGACCCTTTCCAGCAAGGGAAAGCGTGATTTCCCCGTGCTGGTGCTTAGTGGGGAGCGTGCTGGTGGGGGGTGTTTGCAGTTTGAAGGAAGCATATTCTCGGACTCCGAGGCAGGAGGAGCCATAAACAATTTTTCCACTACCGATACGCAACACTCCTGAGGGTAAACAGCATCTCGGGTCAAGCCCTTGTCTCGTTACTCCTGTTCTGACTCAAGCAGTGCGTTAAGCAGAAGTGTAAGATTTCTTTAACCGCTGGGCGCTGATACGTTTGTAAGTCTACAGAGAAAATTGTCTTTGAACACGCTTCGAGCACGGTCTCCGCTCTGCACGGGAACGTGTTGCATCTTGCTTTTTCCTGACAGTCCTGTGGCTTCCCTCGGTCGCTAGCAGCTTTCTGCGATCCGCTGGCGCTGTAAATGAAAGCCGAGCCTTGCAGATCAGCTCGGGCCGCTCGAATCCCTGCCTTCGGAGGGGAGGGTGATGCTCACCAGCTCTCCTTGCGTTTCAGAATTAAACTAAAAACCTCAGGGAAAGTGTGCGTGAATCCCGACGCCCCTTGGGTAAAGAAACTGCTGAAGCGTATCGCTAGCACGTAAGTTGCTTTGACGAAAAACCCTTTGGCTGGGGTGGCCCTTGGACGGCATCCCGTCGCCTCTGCGGTCCTGGGGAGCGCTCACGGGACCCAGGGCTCTTGGGGGGCTGCTGGGGTCCTGAGGTGATGAGGGGTGAGACCTCGCTGTGCAAAGCAGCGTTCGGTCGTCGATGCTGCCGTCCGCGGGTTGTGCTCTCCCCGGCTTGTGCCTCTGAAAACATTTTGGGGGAAAAAAAAAAAAAAAAAAAAAATTATTGGGGGGTGGGAGGCTGGAAATGGCAGGAGGAGGGTTTGCTCATTGCGAGGGCGATAACGTATCGATGCTCAGGTGGGAAAGCCGCCCTCCTCTTCATCGTGCTCGGTTTGTAGCATAGCGTAGGGACGGCCGGGAGACGTCCCCGCGAGTGATGCCCACCCCGGGGAAATGGCGGCGAGTTCCTTCAGTTGGGGCAGGAGCTTCCTCCCCCCCCTCCCCGGACCCGCTTTTCTCTGTGTTCACATGTTTCTCCTCCTTCTGCTTTTCGCAGGAAGAAAAAATAAGTTTCCTGCTAAGGAAGTGGACGCTCAGGGCCCCGAAACGGGCTGGCAGATGACGCGCAGGCGTGCAAACCTGGCCGATCCTCACTTTGCCCTCGCTTCCCCCCCACTTTTCCAAAATCCCCACGTCCCGGCCCCGGTGTCAGCCGCTGCGGGGAGGGCGGCTTGCTGCTGACCCCAGCCCCGCGGCAGGTTCGTGGGGGTGTTCCCCCCCCCCCGCTGCGTTCGGTCCTTGGATCAATATGAATACGAACCCTTCATTTATTTACTCGCCCATAGGCTGTGAAGCCTGTTTTTTTGGCAGGGGCTGCTCCCATCTCTGTAGGAATGACTTTCTGACTCTTTCCGTGCAAAGCGCTCATCGGCGGAGTGTGTGTCTGGGTTTTTTATTACGCAGCGTGGCGTGTCCCATCCTGAGAGTTCAAGTCAAATAAAATTCAGGTTGGTTTTTTTCTTATTCTGTTGTATTTTTTTCCCTGGATCTCCTAGCTTCGAAGAAACTCAGCAGAGCTTTGATAAACCCCGCTGTCGTAACCTTCCTGGAGCTGAATTTACCGTCATTTGCATCTGGCACTCTGGTATCGATGCTGTTTCACAGATATGCCGCAGGCATTAAAATGTGCATTTGAATATAGGTCAGGTGAGGTATTTCTGCTATAGGTAGGGGAACGAGGGCAGCACCCAGGCGCATCTCAGGCACGACAAAAAACCCTTTTATGTGAAGGAATGAGACAAGGGCTGGAAAGTTTTGTCCAAGGCAGCGACAGTAGCCGGGATGGGTGTCCCAGCCCCAAACCCCCGGCAAGGGTCCGGCAGCCCCGGCACAGCCGGCGGGAATCAAAGCTCCTTCCCGACATGACCTGTTGTCGTCTCGGTGGTGATTTGAGGGCACGATATTGCTGGCAGGGAGCCGGGGGATATAGCCAAATCCAAGCGCCGGGTTCGTGATGGGGCTGGGGTTTTGCAGGCAGCTGTAAGGCTTTTGAAACCAGTAAAAGCCAATAAGGAAATATAGGGGATGGGTGCGAGGTCACTTGGCAGCGTTTAGGGATAATCGGCCACGGCGGGGGGGGGGGAAGAGCAAAAGCAAATACCACCAAAGCTCGGGCTGGGATGCGCCTTGCAGGGGGGAAAATCTGGCTGCAGGAGAAATGAGTAATATCTGACGATGCAGAAGAGAAAAATACCCCCAGGCTTGCGCGGCCGCGTGGGGGAGAGCGTTGGGGGAAACGACCGATATATTTACAAGACCTGGCTTTGTAGGGAGGGGAAAACGGAGCCGGTTTCAGGAAGCCCGGGGCCTCCCACCAAACCCCGAGCCGCTTTTTTACTAACGCCGTTGCAAGCTCAGCGAGCGCTGTCAGCAGGGAACGGAGATGGGCAAAAACCACCCTGACCCCTACCCCCGGGGGCCTCCCGCCTGCGCCGCTTCACTTCTCCTATTTTCCGGCTCAAATAGAGGGGATGCTGCCGGGGCGAGGGACGGGGCCGGTATGGCTGCGTGGGCGACCCTGCTCCTGGGGGTGCTGCTGGTGACCCACCGCCCCGGGGATGCAGGTGAGGGTCCCCACGCGTGGGGATGGAGGATGCTGGGGAAGGGCGTTGAGGTTTTCGGAAGCGGCATCCCGCTGCTGTCTCCGGGGCTTGAAGGTTCTTTTGCAAGCGGGGTCATCCCGGTGGGGTGCGTGTGGTTGGAGAGGGGGGGGAGATGCATTGCCCGGAACGGATTTTGGGGCTGGCGGTGGGTTTTGGGGCGATGCGTGAGCCGTGGCCGTGTGCTCCTTTAGCTCTTCTGGAAGCCAACGGCAACCTGAGCTGCCGCTGTGCCAAGATGACCAGGGCCTTCATCTCCCCGCGGAAATACAGCAGCGTCGAGGTCTGGCCGGTGGGGAGCAGCTGCCGGCGCCTCGAGGTGGTGTAAGTGGCTCCTGGGGGGTACGAGCCCCCTCCTCCCTGAATTATTTCAGTTTTGGGCTGTTTTTCCTTATGGGAAGCGCAGGGGGGCTTGGCTGCTCGAGCCTCCCCCCCTCCGCCCCACCAGAGGAGGGGGAAGCAACGTTGCCGAAACCCCGCGTGTTTTCTAGGATAAGGCTAAAAAGCCTGGAGAGGGTCTGCGTGGATCCTGACGCCCCTTGGGTGAAGAAACTCCTGCAGGACCTCCCCAACCTGTAAGCCCCCCTCCACTTTGCATCCCACTCCCGGCGGGACCAGTCGCATCCCCTGGGGACCAGTCTTCACACGTTTCTCCTCCCCTTCTGCTTTTGGCAGGAGGAAGAAAGAGCCTCCCCACAGAGGAAGCTGCCACCGACGGGACGGCCAGATGTGCGGGGCCTGAAATTGGACATCCCCCCCCCTTTCCCTCCCCTCCATCCCACTGTCGCCTCGCCCCAGTGCAAAGAGGGGAGCTGCGTGACGCCCCGAGCCCCTTTTTCCTTTGCGTTTTAGGCATTTAAGCCCTTGGAAATGCCAGTCCCCAGCTTGCCCATCCTCCCAGCCCGTAGCCACGGGCTGGGTGTCCCCTTTGGGCACAAGCTAACGGGTCCAATAAAAGCGGTAATTCTCCGTCACCGTCACTTGCATCCCTTCTTGCGGCGTGTCAGGATTTGGGGGGGTGCTCAGGGGAGCAAGTCCCCCCTTCATGGGATGGGGAGCAGAGCTGGGGGGGGGTCGCCGGCGTTTCTCCGTCAAGAAACAAAGGGCAAACGGGAGGTTTTGGGAGGTGGCCGCGGTGGTTTTTGCCTTTTTCGGTGGGGGCCACGTGCAACGGGGGGAAGCGTCGGCAGGGAAGTCGAAGAGCGGGGCAGCTTTTTTCCCCGCCCCGCCGCGTTTCCCAGCCTGTGAAATCCCCGGCGGGGGCTGGTTATAAAGGAACCCCCCCGTGGCAGGTCGGGGCAGGTGGCAAGGATGCGGCTGCTGACGGCGGCGCTGGCCCTGGCCCTGCTTCTCAGCAACTTGGTGCCGGGGGACGGTGAGTGACCTTGGGGTGCCTGTCCGTCCGTCCGTCCGTCTCCCCCTGCAAATCCCTAGGCAGAGGCGTGGGGTGCCCTGGATGGGGCTGAGCATGGGCTCCTCGAAGCTTTCAAATTCGTCTCTTGCCCATTTTTGAGTTTATCTTTTAAACCCCAGGGGGGACGCTTGGGATGGGGAGGTGGGGTTTGGCTGATGGGTTGAAGCGGCTTCTCTTCCAGACCCCTGTGAAACTCGAGCGCTTGGTGGGTGGGCGACGGGTTTAATTCGTAAAACGTTGGTTACGTCTTCAAATCCTGAAGTTAAACCCCCCCCTCTGTATGCGTGAAAAGAAAGCTTTGAGACCGTGCCGGGAGGGACTAGCCTCGCCGCTTGCCGCTGCAAACCCCGTTAACACAAACCCGTCCCTCCAAAAGACCCCCGTGGGGGCCAGGGAGGGGACGGGACGGTGGCGCTGGGACGGTGGCGCTGGGACGGTGGCAGGAGGACGGCAGGGAGGGGGGTACCTCCGTCTGCCTCCCCCCCCGGAGGGGCCGAGACCTGGCCGTGGGCTGCTTTCGGGCGCAGGTCTGTCGCTGGAGAGCCTGCTGACCAACATGAGGTGCAAGTGCATCAAGTCGACCGCCCGGGTCATCAACTTGGGGCTGATCCTTGCCATCGACGTTACGCCGCCGGGCATTCACTGCAGGAGGAAGGAGATCATGTAAGTGGAAAGCCTGCAAACCGATTCCCGCAAATTGCTCGCTCGGGCACCAGCGCAGAAAACACGCAGGCGTTCGCGCCCTCTCCGAAGCCCCTAAATCTCGCGGTGACTCTTGCAAAGGCACAGGTTGTTGCGCGGGATGCCGCTGCCCATTTTAATGGGGGTTACCCCCGGCGTGGCTCACGGAGCCGAGGTCGAGACCCCCCAAAAATCCCGTCTATCTCCCGGCAAGGGTCGCAGGGGTGCGCTCGTAACTCTGCCGGGGAACCGGAGGGGTTTTCTCTGCAGACAGCGGTGTGGTTAGAAAAATTTTGGGGAAGAGGCGTGCGTGGGGCTGAGTGGGGTCTCGTCACCTTGTAGCCTCACCCTGA
Source organism: Buteo buteo (assembly GCF_964188355.1). Lineage (NCBI taxonomy): Eukaryota > Metazoa > Chordata > Aves > Accipitriformes > Accipitridae > Buteo > Buteo buteo. Next base: position 83,436,391 of record NC_134171.1, on the reverse strand, counting down.
AGAAAAACAAGAAGGTGTGCGTGGCTCCCGAGGCATCCTGGATCCAGCTGCTCATCCACAAGCTGACCCAGAGGTACGCGACGCCCAGCGAGCGAAAAACAAGCGGCGTATCAAAACGAGCTGGCAGGACGCTCCCCTCCTCCTCCTGACCGCTTTATTTTCATTTCTTTCCTCCCTTTCCCCAAAATCCGCAGGAACTTCACCCAAAAAGAAGGGGCGGCGCGGCCGCGGCGGGCAGCCGAGCGATGGGCTGGGGGAGCGGAGCGATGGTGCCGGCCCCCTCGCAGACCCCCCACCCCATCTTTCCCTCTGTCCCCGTACCATAATAAATAACCAGCCGTGGTTATTTATTCCTCTGCGGGGACAGCAGCGATAGAACCCCTCCGTGCCGAGATACGCCGGGTTTCACGGCACGACACCGGCGCTTGCTCTGCTCCCGGGGTTTTGGCGAGGGGCAGGAGCCTTTCCCCGCTCCCCCCCCAAAAAAAGGCTTTTTCCTCGGGCGCCCGGCATCACCCTCAGTTTTGGGTACCTGCGCTGTTCCTGCACGCGATGGCAGCCCATCCCGGGCGCCATCAATAAAAGGATGAACGTGCTTCCCTCGCACGGCTGCGGCAGCTCTTTCTGCACGGGTTTGTGGAAAAATTGGGATTTTTGGGGTGGGGGAGTTAGACCGGACCGTGGCACCGTGAAGCCCTCGGCCGCTTTGCCGTGGGGCGCTTCCTAACGCGTCGCCTTTCCTCTGCCCCGCGTTTTCGTGCCTTTTTCTGACAGCTCCTGGGAGGAGCGTGTTGTGCTATGGGATGCTGGTAGAAGTTGGATGGGGTCTGACCTCCGCAGCCCCACGCTGCTGGCTCCCAGTTGGGCAAGCACAGGAGAAATGGGAGATACTGGGAAATTTCCCAGTTGACTGGCTGAGGCTCTCTCCGCGGACCCCCAATTTCCTAGGATGGATGCGCACGTCCCGCGGGGATGCCGGCACGGCACAGAGACGTCCCTCGGCCACACGGACCGAGGCGACGCAGGTGTGACTTGCAAGTCTGCACAAAATTATCACTGTTTAAAAATCTGGTTTGGCCGTACCGGTAGTAGGTGTCTGAGGTCTGGGGATGCCCCCAAAAGGGAAGGACTCAAATTTGCATCACCCACCCCACCACCCTGGATGCCACAAGCGCGTCCCAGGGCAGTGGCAAGCTGTGAAACACCCGGCCGGTCCCCATGTCCTCCCTCCTTCCCACCCTGTGCTTCTCAGGAACCAGAGCAGGGGACGAGAGTGTTTGCAAAAGGGCTGTTTATTGCCTACAGAAGGAAACAAAAGTACACAGGTGGGAAGAAACAAGCAGATATTTAGCCCTATCCATCATGTGTGAGCAGTACCCCATCTCCACGGTGCAAGGGGGGGGTGTGTTTCAATGAAAATAAAAAAAAAATTTAAAAAGGCAAGAAAAAAGTAACAGTTCAGGGTTATCATCGTTATTTTGTCCAGGCCGGGTCTGTGCAGGGGAGCAGGTCTTCCCCCTGCCTGGGTCCCCACCATCCCCACTTGAGAGGAATTTGCTTTCTTGGTGAGTTTTTCATTGCAAAGCATAATTATGGGGGGAATTGCAGCATGGCATGGCACTTTCTGCAAAACACGAGTTCTTTCAGGGGGAGAGAAAAAAAGGATCCTTTTGTAAAAGCAAATCAGAGGGCTGGAGAAAAGGTTTCTTACTATTTATTCCCACGGGAAACATGGAACAAGCAAGTTACTCAGGTTTTTTTTGCTCAGGTCTCAGTTGAAGACTGCTGCTCTTTGCAAGCACCGTGCCTAGGACTGGTGTCAAACTTGGCAAAGCTTTTTGCCTGGGAGACGTACCCCGTCCCCATGTCAGGGCCGGTGGGGAAGGCAGCCCCCCTGGGTGGTGACAGCACTGCCGAGCTGGCCCAAGGCAGGAGAGGGAAAACCGGGGCCGGGGGGCCAGCAGCGGCTCCGGCCTCTGCAAGCAGCAATTTCCCCATGCGAGAGGCCAGCCCGCTCTCATTTAAAACGAAGCTACCATTTCCATAAAACGAGACAACCCTCCCCCCCCTAAAATTTCAGTGTAAGCATGCCCAGGAGTGACACTGCAGCTTCTCCCCTCTCCACGTGCGCTTCCACGTTCTGAGGGACAGGACCTTGCGGTTGCAAAAGCAACGCACAAGAAAGAAATCCAACTAAAAAAATACCCCGACCTCCCAAAATAACCACGGTGAAATGGGGCGGGAGGGGGAGCCCGGGCTCCCATCACCGCTGCTCCGGTCCAGCCTGTGAGTTTATGAATTAAGGGCATATTTAGCTAACATGGTGCACACAAAACACTTTAATTGCTCAGAAAGCAAACACACGATGCAATAATTAAAAATGGAAAACAAGCCAAAGTCATGTAACATCACTTGTAAAGAAAGCCACCATGAGGTTGGTTTTTTTTTGGTGGGGTTTTTTTTTTGCTTTGGAACAAAGACAAATACAGACAAATGCAAACTCAGTAAATGCCTAAATTGTCGGAACTGTTTAACAAAGAGGACAAGACCAAGTACCAGGATCATTCTAACCTTCACCACTCAAACGGTGAGAGATTTCGCAAGCTAAACACACCGTACAGTTGCAGGAGGGGAAGGAAAAAAGAGAGTCGTATCACTTGGCGTGCTTTACCATCAGAGCTGTTTAAAACACCCTAAAGTACCAAAGTACCCCAGCATTTCTGTATCTTCATGCTTGTTTTCAGATATACCCCAAGAAACTGTACTCCTAAAGTCCATCATCCCCAAACATAGCCAAACCAGCAAACTTTATCGTCTCTTATTTATAGAGCCAAATCATTTTTCTTAGGATGAAGGAGTTCTTTAAAGGTGTTAATTTTGCCCCTTTTCTGATGGTGCAATGCCTGCGCCTGTCTCATCCGCTCTGTTTTTTGTCCCTGCTCTCATTTCCTGGAGGAAAAGCAAACCCGCGGTTGGTGTCAGTGCAAAGAGTGGTCACAGGAGAAGATACTGTTATCGCTTAGAGCTGTGCCTGGATCTAGAGCTTTATAATCTTCTGCTAAAGTTGTTTTTAATCTTAAAGTGAGTTCTTGGCTGATTCTTGGCATAGAGGCTTAAGACATGAACGGTATTCACCAGGTTCTCTCGTGGTTTGTGTCGCCTTTCAACACTCAAGGGTGAGAAAGGGAGGGTATGTGACTATGCTTCTGTAATCTTATAAAAAAACTAATGAGCTGCATACCACAAGATGCTTGTCCTCACCATGAGATGGAGAGACTCAGCTAATAACAGCATCTATCAGAAAAACTCAAACTTCTCTGCATCTAGGGCTCATTTCTTTTCTGGTCTCTAACAAATCAGGTCCTCTGCCCCCTTGGGTAAAACCCCTCCAAGACCAAGTACTTCAGCTCCTTTTGGGACACGTGAAATTGGGCAGGCAAGGTTTTTCAATGCGTGTGCTTGCTGCCAAAACCGTATCACTTTTGAAGTCAACGTGAACTTCAGCAAGCCTCGTATGCCGCTTTGCTTCCTACCAGGCAGTTTTGGTTGCGAAGACGGCCCAGAAGAACGTCACACCTCTGTGGTGCCCAAGTAGGACAACGACCCACTGCTCTTTTACGTTGACAGCCTGATTTTAGCTGAACCACCTCCTGCTGCTGCCTAGTGTACCAGCGTGCTAGATAAGGGTGTGTTTAGATCAGTCACCTCCTCATACAATGGAGAGGGTCCTTCCTTAGGTTTAAATCACGCCTTAGGTCTTCATTACCATTACAAGAAAAGTATCTATGCAGAAACCAAGAACGGAAGAATCTTAATTATGTACAAAGCTGAGGTTGCTGGGGGGAGGACCACTGCTATTGGCCATTTAACTTCCTTTTAAAACCAGTACGAGGGTACGTATCACATTTGTGTGATATTTCTAATGCAGGCTATTGATTTGGTTTGGATAGGACTAAAAGACTTTTCACTTCACGCCACTATGCCAAGTTTCATGCCAAAGGAAAGTTTTGATGCTAGAAGCTGAAAATGCATTGTGCAAATGAAGTAACTGCTGCTGTGTTGCTGGGTTTAAATCTGGTCTTCAGATATTAAGGACTGACAGCCCCTTCTGGCTCCTGCTCCCTACCAAGAAGGCATAAATACTGCACCTCCTGGTCTAGGAATCCTTAAAAGTATTTCCCTAACCCATCTTCTAAACTAACAGAGAAACTCTCAATTTTAACAAGCCTTTTTGGCTTCCCCCTCGCCACCTGACCAAAACCAACCCCAGAGAAAAAAAGTGATATGAACCTTTGAGGTCTCAAATTCTCACTCGTGATTCAGACCCGATGTCTCACAAGCTGGGTGTGGAAAGCCGGTCTCCAAAAGAGCAGTATTTGGGATTAAGTGGGAGCTGTAGATGCTCAGCACCTTTGTGAAGTGGGCCTTTGGGAGCTCGAGAGCGTGAATGTGCATTTAGGAGTGTCTGTGGCAAAGCCAGCAAGGTGGGAGACCATCAGCCATCCGCAGCATTACCCAAACGCTGAAGATCACGGTAAGGTTTTGAAAGCTGTGTTAGGTCAGTGGCAAGTGCTTCTGAAAGGGTTGAGAGTCAAAGATTTTGGTTTTCTAGGCTATACAACACAGAACAGCGAGGACTTGGGACTAACGAGACCCTTTCTGAATGTTTCTGCAGACTAAACAGGAGTGACTTCCAACAGAGAAAGCTTACCCATAAAATGAAATATTTTCTCAACAAGTACTAGAAAGGGACGACAAAAGCTTTTAACCAGGCAAATGGGAAGGAAAGCTGGTCTCAGACCCCATTGTGCCATACCTGACTTCAGCGTGTGGTACGCAAATATTCACGCTCCTTACATCGAAATAAGGAAACAAAAATATTCAGCTACATTGTACAAAATTCTCTTTTTTTTATATATATATACACACACAAAACCCCATATCTAACAGGTTTACCATACTGAATTTTAAAAAGTTGCATGAAGAAGGGTGTTGGATTTTTTTTTCTCTGCTTGCTTTAGGCAGTGCTGTTGCTTAGAAGTTGACACCAGGCACCATATTTTTGAAAGCAAACCAAGACAGCAAGGAGCAGTAAAGGGCTTAGAGCTTTTTTTCCAGGTGTCGGCTGTGAGGACACTGCGACGTGCTGGGAACCAAGGGTCAGTGATGGAGAGAACTGATGGTGTCCCATCCATCTCTGCTTAGGATTAGGGATAATTTGCTTCGTATTACTCCCGCTTCCCTAGCAAATACCCTACCGTCAGCTTCCATCTGGGTCAAAAGAAAACTAGCGTTGCCATCAGGATGATGCATATGTTTGTTGAAAGGCTGCCTGCTCCCCGCTCCCTCTTTTCCTAGAGTAGAAAATCGCTACGGAGAGCGGCGTTTCTGCTCAGCTGGAAAAAAGCGCAGTCCCCTTACTGCTCCTGCTGGGAAAGGAGAAAAAAAACAGAAGGAAAACAGGGAGGGAGCCAGACATGTGAAAGGTGGGTAAACATGTCCCCAGTTATGTGCATTGACTGAAACATCACCAAGACTCTTTTTTTTAAAATCCAGAGGTTTTGTGCAACGTCTGTTAAAATGACTTTTTTTAAAAAAAATTGCACAGCGTAATGGACGTTCGGAAGTGCATTTCACAGCAGAGAAAATCCAATTTAACACCTTCCCGCAACAGAACACTTCAATCGGTTAGAAACCAAAGGAAAGTCAAACTTAAGCAGTTTACAATGTTTGCCAGGGTTTTTTTCCTCATCCCCATCCTCTCCCACCCCGATATTACAAAACATTGTTGTTGGGTTTTATTTTTATTAATAAATGGGCTCCTCTGCAGTTCATATACAATCATAGGTGAATTTTAAATTCCATTTTATACAAACATCTCAAAAAATATTGGGAGTGAAGTATGGTAGGAAATACTGCTCACGTTGCTAGTTAACATGCGTGTAGGAAAAGGAGGACAAGGGTTTGTTAGTGCACACCTCCAGAGCAGAGCGCCCATCCCTCCAAAAAAGATACAGTAGCTGATTACAGAAAGGTAATGTCCACAAAATTAAGTTTTTCATGCTATTCTACTTTCCAGTACTATACTCTCAAGTCGCTTTCGCAATTTATCTGCAATGGCTAGGTGGCGAACGCTGAGGTATATTAAAAAAGAGATACCTGCACCTAGAGGAAAATCCGTCTTTAGAAAGGGCTTTTTTTTTGGTGCTGCACAAAGCAATTGCCGGACAGGAATTTCACCCAGTTACGATCACTTCCAATTTATAGTAGACAATAGATGACGCCTCCATTTTTTAGGCACTTCTTTTAAAAGGGAGTTGTTGTTTCGTTGAACCGATTTTTGCGTTCTGTCCCACACCACCCCCTCCCCGGCCCCCAACAAGCGTCAGGGAATAGTTTCTACTCTAGGTCCAATTGATTTTTTTCCCTATGGATAATTTCCTATGTATAAAACGACAAAGGAAATGTTTAATTAAAGAGTGGAGGAACAGCCTGACTTAGCAGTTTTGCAAGACAGATAGATGGCTCCTTAGTATTTAAAACTAATTTCACAATTTAAATTTGACTTTTTGAAGTATACGAATGAGACATAAATATAGGCTATCAATCTGTTTAAAAATTTCATTCACATAATGGAAAATTTTTTCATTTATTAAAAATATCACATTTTGAGACTAGAAACAGTAAAGTGCATGAAAAGTTTAAAATATAAATTCAAGAAAATCTTATAGCAGCAAAAAAGCAGAATAAAGAAAAACTTAAAAACACAGACACAACCTTTTCCTATCACTGTGCCATTTTTTTTTTTCTAACATTAAGCAGCCAACCAATTTTTCAGAAAATTGCATTATGTTTAATGCCTCTTCAGGCACAAGGTTTTGAACTGGCCACCTAGAGCATAAAAAGGGAAAAAAAGGATTTCCAACACATCCAAAGAGCATTAACGGTTGGGAATGAACCAGCAGCTTTTTAATTCAACCCTGACCGACAACAGAAAAGAAAGATTATTAAAAAAGTGTGATGGCTATTTGGCAACTAGGGTCAGGAAAAATGATCCAAGGAATGACTACGGCTACCACTCGCTCCCCCAGTGAAAAAAGCATGCCGACAGCTACTCCACGTGCCCTTTCGGAGACAGAAGTAAGGTCATTTCCAGCGGTTTTTCCTGTACCCTACGCCTAAGCAGTCAATCCCAAGTTTCCCATCTTTGCAACCAAACTTCGGATAAGGGAACCTAGGATGGATTTGCAACACCTTTATTCACCCAGAACCCAAACGGTTCGCAACGGCTCGCTTCAAATGCAATTTCTTACCATTTCTAAGTCCTGCTCCCAAAGTGTGCTGCTGAACAGTGTGTTGCCCTGGTTTGCCAAAGCAGGGAGGCAGCTCTGTTTCACAGAGGTCCCTTGGATCCCTGCGTACCTCGCCCAGAAAGGACCGAGTTCTTCAGAGCTCCAAAAAAAAGTCACCGTGGCGTCGCTCGAGCAAGCGGTCTATACACAGCATTAAATGCTCACCTGCAAAGTCCTGTGAGACGTAGCTTCGCTGGAAATTTCATTCTAAATGAAATTACATCAGGAGAATTTAGACCTCAAATTTTATCACAGATATTAAGCCATCTTTGGTTTTTAATATTAGGTAGATGAGGGGCAGGGCCGCACTGCTAATCATTTATAGTCAGGTATTAAGTGCTTTGCTAATGTGCAAAATTTATTTTGGATGCAGAGTTCAGTCTCTGTTTTGGGTTCAAACAAACGGGATTTCTAATATTCTTCCTACAAAACAAGCATTTCTATTTTTGTTTTTCTTTCTCCTAAAAGGTTGGCTCATTTCGCCACGTTCTGGAAAAAAGCATTACCTTGAAATATGTTAATATGCAAGTTTTAAATCTCATTTGTCCATTTATAAGTGCAGCTTCCTACTGAAAAGAAAAAGCTTGCCAGTTTAAAAAAAAAAATTAAATTAAAAACCTGGAAAGGGAATAATACTTTGGTTCCAGCCCTAGTGCCAAATGATACCAATATGCACCAAAATGTGCAAAATCTCATATCAAACACATAAGGAAAGGAGCTTGAAGAAGCAGCTTAAGGTTGGCCATACTTCACTCCTATATACTTTGATTTACAACTGTACAGGTCCATAACAACAGGTCCTTGCCCTCAAAGGGGCAGGGCTCCACTACCTCCTGTTAGGCAAGTGCACACCGTTGACAAGAGGCAGGAGCGGAGGATGGAGTTCTAGTTGTGTTAACAGTGAGAAGTGGTCTGAAGGGATGTGAGGGTGTGGACACCCAGTGATGTTGTTGTCAACCAGCCACTGAGGGTCCAAAGGCCCCAGGACACCAAGCACGTTCATGTGAGTGTTGGAATAGAAAATGTAGTCAATCACACCCTAGGGAGAAAGAGAAACACGACAGTGAGAACAGACCTCGCTTCTGGCAACCTGAACTCGACTGGCTTCTGGCTGCAATTCACGGGAAGAGGCACAGCGCTGGAATTAGGGTAAGAAACGCGCGCGGCGTTTTGCGTTCAAAGCGCTGCATCCGTTCTCATTAAGTCACTGGCCAGAGCCAGGTCGACAGCTTAAAAATGCCAGCAAATCAAGGATTTGTGTGCGGTAGGAAAAGTGTCCAGCGAGTGTAGGAACCAGTGATGAAGCACTTACAGGAACAGAGGGAAAGACAGCCAATGGTCAGAGAATTAAGACAGCATCCTGGGGAGACCAGGTCAATGTCTGCCATTTCAGAAAAATCGCTGCTTACTTTGAAATCAAAAGTGTAATTGGTGTAAGGCATCAAGTTGTTTTCGTAGGCGCTCTTGAGTTGGAAGCCATGCGTAATTCTTCCTTCAGAAGCCCCGTTTTTCCCATTGCCACTGAAGTTCATGAGACACTCGTTATAACGCAACTCCTTGAAGTCCTTGTGGTTGTCAGCTACTATGCCATTGCTTAAGTATTCCACTACACCTGTTTGCAAAGGAAAGGATTCAGGGAGTTGCTTTCAATTACGACATTCAGGGAATGTTGGCCTCGGAGTCAAAACCCAAAACACCAGTAAGACACACCATGAGATTAAAAAAGAGCTTTCCACCGAAGGGGAAATCTACACAGCAGCTGTCTTGTCCACGTCTGAGCCATACACACCTTTCTGACACAGAGCCGGGGAACTGAGGCTCTCCTTTGAGGATTACAGTAAACCCATAGTACATGTACTGTAGTACGCATGTGACGGAGTGCTAGAGGGACAGCTTTCGTACGTATACCTGATACTACAGTATCGGATGTCATAATTACCAAAGCAAACCCATCTCCTTAGAAAGTTTTCATGTTCCATCACAAACTCACGTCTTTCCTAATTACTGCTGCTCAAGGCGTGGGTATTTATTTAACAATTCATTTAAGATCTATTTGTTCTTTTCTACATCTTTGTAGGCGTAACCAACTTTTCTGGAGTGTACAGCAGACCACAAAAAGCAGACTACTCAACTGGAGGACTTGCATTCTCTTCAGCCGGATTTTGAAAGACAGCTGCTACTAAGAAAGCTTTCATCCAAACCTACTCGGGGAAGTGCAAACCGCCCCATTGCCCTCAGAGGAAAAGAGGATTCAAATGTTCTAAACAGGTAAATTAAAAATTAAGCCAAAACCTGTCTTACCTGAATCAGGCAGTGAGTTGAGATCCGCACACAGCACCAGAGGGATAGAGTTAGGATCTGCTGTTGGGCTACCTGGCCTGCTTGAGGCTTTCTCGAGGATATTTTTCAGTTCTGAGACAAACATCATAGTCTGAATGAGTTTCACATCCGAGTATTCAGGGTCCCAGTGCATGTGGGCATTGGCCACAATAAGCAGCTGTTTGTCCACATGAAGCGATTTCATACCTGGATAAACAAATGCATTTTTATCAGCGAAAGGCTGATTGTGTGAATACGGCAGATTTCCCTCTGTTAACATTCAGGGTCTAGCTACTAAGGACTCCAAGTCAGACGCACCAGCAGATGGATGTACTTTCACTGCTGGAAAAAAGGCATTACCTGAACCACTACTCCTTCCTAAATCAACAGCTTTTACACAATATTACGTGACTAAATCTCTCCAATACAGGAAAGAAATAGCCAGCATAATCTGATACCGTTACAATTGCATTCCTTCTCTACTGTTCAAGTGGTCATCGCTTGACTGTGCACCACTATTCAATATTTAAGGCACAAGGGAGTTTCCCGACTCTTAGCTGCCACGGTACGGCCAATTGTTCCCTTGGGAAAAAAATCAAACCTGCTTACATGAATGCAGTATGAACCTGGCTGCTGCAAAACACTATAGCTGGTTTTACTATTTATCTGAGAAACAGTACTCTGAAAGGTGAGGCATAAAGTCACAGGCAGCTCCTTCCAGTCCTGCAATTTAGACATTGCACTCCTTTGAAGGGTACACCGGCAACAAGCAATCAAAAAACCAGACACACAGACAGAGCAGGGTGGCAATTTTAAGTATGTTGAAATTGTCTACTGCATCTGATCAAACGTAATGAAAATGTGACAGTCAGTCAATCAAGGGGCATGAAAAGATACCTGATAATTTCATTCTTGCACATCAGTACATTAGCACTGTCATAATCACCGGGAGAGGATGGAAGGATTCAATCAAGGGGAAAAAAAGACAGTTGAAAATAGAAGTTGAACACTACCAACAACTACTTGTAAGAGCATATGCATGTAAACACACTGACCTTGGAAAAGCTTAATTCTTCAAGGAGAATTTAACAGAATAAGCAAGCAGGGACAAAAGCTTGAAAGGAGAAAGCTAAATGCTGGGCATCTGGCTGCAAGCGCAACCAGACCAGGAAATCACGTCATCTGTGTCCTGTCTTAGCCACCGATGGGGTATCCTTTCTCAAATTAGCACAGCGAACAGCGTTCACTCATCTGCGAGTATTTGGTTACCACCACCAATGGCAATAATATTCTAGAAAGCTGTGTTATCTAGGAATAACTCATGCCTTTACGTGGAACTGAATAATCAGTGAGAGAACCACGGGTGTACTCACTTGCTCCAAATAATTCTTTGTGCACCTCTAACACCACGGCAACTCCGATGTTGTCCTTTGTCATCACTCTGTTTAACATAGCTTCTGAACCTTCAGAGTTAGCCATCGCCACCTGGTTGAACTCCACTGTATGCTTCTGCACCAGTGTAAATCTGATTAAACAAAGAGAATCGTGTGTGAACACGTGTGATGTACAGCTATGTGAAAAGACATGGTTTCTATCTGCACTCCAGTCTACCACATCTGAGGGGAGAGCCTGCAGGACAGGGTGAGGCACGTTTCTTTTGTCCTCTTGCTTTATAAAAGTAAAAAAAGTTCTAAGAAATATTGCCCCAGTCAGGATAGAGCTCTCGGTCTGGCAAGTGAGATACTCTCAGGGGATACGAGATACCTGGGGTTTAGGATGTGTTTACTTGTTTCAGCGTAGCATTCTGAGAGGACTATTCAGAGCAACACTCAGAGGTTATCACACCTCCTCAGGAGTGTTCTAGGCAAAAAAGTAAGATGAGATGGTAATAAAAGGCTTGCCTTTTACTTTGGGCAAATGCATTATTAAAAACCAGCTTCTTACAAACTACTAGCTACCACGACCAGTTTAACAAAATTGGTTTTTCATTCCTTTCCAGCCTTAGGATGCCCAAAGATGCCTTGCTTCAGGAAAAACTGAAGGCTATTGAAAGGTTTGTTTTGTTTTGTTTTGTGCTCCAAAAAAATTAAAAAAGAGTATTATTAGTCTTCTGTTTTCACCTGTGAGAACCACAGCATAATAACCAGTTAGTTTCAAGGTTTGAAAAAAATCAGTTGTTTGCTTTTACAGACCTCCTCTATTCAAAACCAATCGAGTTGGTTTTATACATGATCTGAAAGGCTGAATTTTGTTTCTGTAAGCAGTGAAAACTCTGAAAGAGAGCTAAGGCTTTGCGAAACTTCCATTTTAATGACTGAAAACTGTTGAGAGGGAATATTCGGAGGCATACTCGGTGTGGTACAACCCGTGAGCAGTTTACACAGATGAGAAGTGTGAATGCCAGCACCTCTCCTCCCTTCCCAATAGTCTGATGCTTTTAGTGTATCAGTCAGAACTTTTTTGGATCAGGTATTCAATTATGTAATTTATACATAAATTCGATAAATAAAAGCAGAGAAAATTCTGTGATCCTTTGGCAGCAATGCATCTTTTAATACCTGAAGATTAAGCCAGCACAGCTTATAGATCTTTAATCTTAGAGGGGTGAAACTTCCGTCAAGCAAGGCAAAAGTGTGTAGAGAAGATGAGCTATTTATTAGATCTGCCAAAAAACGCGCACACGAAGCACCGAAGTTTTTACTCATACTCTCTCTCCTGCAACTTCTATGTTTCTGAGGAAATACCTTTGTTCATAGTCTGAAAGGCATGGAGGGACTGTGTTGCAAATAGAGCAGCAAACAGGAAGGGAGGATCATTCTTTGTAGTGAACTTTATCTTTTGTTTTACAGCACAGTACTTTGGTTACCATGTACCCTGAGAGACGAAAGCTTTCAGACCTAAATCAAGCTGGTTTTAATGTATTTTTGAAAAGCTGCTTCTGCCCCTTACTTTTCAGTTTTGAAGAATATTGCACAGCCATCCACATGCTTTTTCTCCTGCTCAGACATGATTTTGGCACGTGACTTGGGAGAAAAGAATCCATCGTATCCTCGTTCTTTCAAGGCTGGCAGAAAAAGGGTGAAGTATTGCTCTGTTTCCACTTCCTGGAATTGAACACAAATGCCTTAGGCTAACAAAGTCAAGTAAACCCTCCCTATCGCTCTACAGCAACTTGGGCCTGCCTTGGCTTGCAGTCAACAGCTCTCACCAAAGTGAAAAGCTTCTGTTTGCACAAATCATGTCACTTCCTAGATTAATGGCCTGCTGGAAACAGATTTGCATTCCTGGATATCCTGGAATCCCCCCAAAAGGGAAAGTGACAGGTGTATTTTGTATAGCAATAGATTACACCTGATATTTTTGACATCTGAATGCGGATACAGTCCTAGGTTAAAACTTCTGAGAGGTCGACAGATATCCAGCAGCAATTAGTATTTAATCTGGAGAGCTCTTTTGCACAAGGGTCTCTCGCTGTTCTGTAACAATACATTTTCTCTGTAGTAACATTTGAACTCCAAGAGGATTTCAGATGTTGATCTCGAGGTTTTCAGACCAAAGTAATGACTCTCTTCTTGTGCAAGATTTTTGCTTACCAAAACTTGCTTAAAAAACGAAAGATCAGTTTAAAGGCAGAAGCGTTCAACTGTTCTAAACATCGGCAATAAATTTCTAATAACACAGCAGGATACATGTACCAATGACAATTGATATTTAACTTTGACCATGTGAGTCACCTTGTTAGCCAATGAGAATATTTTTGAGACTTTAACTTCTGTACCAAGCAGGAATGGACTAGGAACAGTGGCATTTGGGGATATAGCATTCTATATTCTCCCCTCCTGCCGTAAACCCCATACACCCAGAGGGAGAATATTTAGGATGTTTTTCTGAGGGGGGAAAAGACCCAGATCTTCCAACACAAATCACCTACTAATTTAGCTAATTTTATCTCACTTACTTTGTCTCATTTCATAAAACACAAGCCAATGTGTAAACAAGTTGCTGTGCACACAGCTTGTACCGGTAAGCCCCAGAATTTGTTAGCAAGCAGGCGAATATGGTGTTCTCAAGGGAGCATTTCATTCTAAAGGCAGAAGTTAAGGTTTTCTGTTTCTGATGAAAAATACAGTTATTTTCCAGTTACCTGAAGACTAATGATATCTGCATCACAGTTGACAATTTCTTCCATGATTCCCTTTTTTCTATACTCCCAATTGAGTGCCCAAGATGGGCAGTAGCCATAGAGCTGCCGGGTGGCATATTTATCACACAGCACATTGTAACACATAACTGTGAATGAAGCTGGAAGGAAAGAAAGAAAGGGCAAGGTTATCAACCTCTGAATATTACAAATGCTGAACTTACTCAAGCCAAAATACTGAACCTTACATGGTCTATTCTGGCGGGCCTACTGAACACAAGTCAGTGGGCTTATTCCACTAGCGTTTCATGAGCAGGAGTTAAAAAGGCCCTGCTGAGCCAGCAGTTACCACGTAAGGCTAAACTCTTCCTGAAAAAAAATCAGCATTACTACCAAAACGAGAGGGCATCATGTGCGTCACAAAGCAATGCAATCCTATTTTGCAGTCAATTCTTTATTACCTTTGGGGTTGGGGGAGATTTAAGGGTTGGCAACAATTAGGAACAGTCTCTCTCTTTGGTAAGGAGAGGGAAAGGAGCAGCTATTTCAGTGACAGAGTCAAAACCCAGCATTTATTGCATGAGGTGCCTTGATACAGCAACTTAGTGACCTGTACAGTTCTAAAGCAAAAGAAAAGCCAAACTGCTAAAGAAGCTGTTACTATGTCACGATACCACAGCATCAGAGAGAAATGCTGATTTAGAACGCTTCATTTTAAGGCAGTCTGATTCCAAAACATTTGTACAATTTTCCTAGCACCCGTACAACACTTCGAAGTTGTATACAGTTGTAGCTGTGTCTATCAAGTCTAAGTGGGAGAGAGGTCTGGGTGAGGGCAAGGAAAAGAAGAAGAAATTAAGTCATAAATTAGCAAGCACCTAATACATTATTTGGTCGCATTTCAGAAAAATGAGAAAGAAGTCAGCATGCAGCTTATCTGATCATTCAACTTGAAACGCACGTCCTTCACACACAAACTTCTCAACTCCCTTAGATTTTACACCAAGAAAAAAAGATAGGTAAATGCAACATCCTAGCACTGTGCCACTGGAAAAGCCTGCTCATATTTGCAGGGAAAGAACTGAGGTTTTACTACGAGGCTACCCCACAGCTGTATTTGTTTATACTTGTCCTCAGAGATTTCCACTGTTCAGTTGTTTCAATTTTAGAATAACAACCAATTGGCTTGTTACAGTTTTAACCATGAAATATTGCAAAGGTCACTTGCCTAACGCTATGCTTTCTAATGACTTCTGAATTCTGTTTCTGCTCAGAAAGTTTGATTTAAAAAATAAAACCAAAGTCCGTAAAACTCCACTGAGATACTGATTTGTACGGGAATTTGAAACGGAAATGCAGAACTTGATGTTGTGGTGGCTTACAGGACTTTTGGCATTTTCCATTTCTTCCTATTTTTTTTTCTGGTTTGTTGTTCTTTAATATAAAAAAGGTGACAGATGAGCTTAACTGCAACATTAGCCTGCTTAACACACGACCGAGTTAAGTTTTGAAGACCTGCCATCATCACGCTTCTAAAAAGAAAAAGTACAGAGGACCGCCACATTATTCTTGCTGGTTATTAATCTGATCTTCTGCAATAACAATATTAGCATTTTTCTTCTTTATACAAGCTTACTGAGGCTTTTTGAGGGCTATATTCAGGATGCACAGGGGAAGAAGGGCCACTGGATTTAGACAGCCTGAAGACATGCTGCCTCTTGCACTTTACCAAAAGCAACAATAGAGGGCATTAAACTAACTTCAGTACCAGGCACTCCACGTGTTTACTTGCAGATAGCAGCTTCTCAAAGTCTCCCTTTAGTCAGCCTGTGCGCAGACACAGCACTTGTATACAGTTATTTTACAGTTCTTACTATTTCTGAGAACTGATTTTTTCAAAAAAAGCTCTTCTGCTTGAGCATCAGTGGCTGGAACAGTTATGAAAAAGCCTAACATGGAAAAGAAACGACCAGCATCCCATTCAAATTACAAAAATTATATTTACAGCACAGCCTTATGTTAATTGTTTTAGTACAAATGAACACAAATTGCTATTTTCAGTCCGATCCATGTAAGGCAGAAGACTTCTCTGAAAATAAAGCCAAAGAAAAGCTTTTCAGCGCATTATTGTGAGAACACAGGGTAAAGAACCACAGATTTACCTGAGGGCAGAATTTGGTCTCGTTCTTTTAAAGTAATCCATGGCCTTGGAGGCAGCTGCTCTGGATGAACTAAAAAAAAATTTAAACCAGTGATTAATTCAGGGTTTGTATTTGTAAGTTACAATTTCCAAGTCCAAATTATGACTGAACAGTAATGTTCCATACTGTGCTTTGCAACCCCAACTCCCCAAGTCTTTTTATGCTCCACGGGAGGCAAGAATCATTTAAATAGCTAGCTATAGCAAGAGCAAATTTGTCAGTTGTAAGATTCACAACTATTTTTGTCTCTTGCTTTCAAATCTAGAAGCACCACCGAAATACTCCTGCACCTCGAATACACTGCTGAAGAAGGAAGGGTAAGTCCTGCAGCGGTTCAGACATCCTGCACTCCCCTTCTCCAGGATCCTCACCCTATACCCATCACTATCACTCCTGCAATGCTTTAACTTAGCAGACATCAAGTGGCAAACGGAAAGCTCAGTTATAGAACCATGAAGCAGGATCTGAGTCAGGTACTGGATATTCTTAATCGCTTTGGTATTTCTAGATCTAAGTTTGACATTCTGCTGGCATTTGGATTATAATTTCTAGTGGAAAGTATCAAAACGGCTTCAGCAAGGAAGACTTAGCACTTTGTTGCCAACTGAAGGGTTTCAAACAGAACAGTGGGAACAACTGGCTGTAATATGGGAATATGGGAAAAGCTTAGAAAATACATCAACCTCTTCCAGTGTGTGTGCTTATGTGTACGACTGGAACCACTTGACAAAAACGCAAAAGCAGTTAGTAAACACTCTCCCTTCAGTGGTTCAGATTCTTGTTTTAGCAGCAAATACTGTCAGAAATGCATGCTTTTACACCACTTCTGTCAATCAGATTTGTAGGGCTGTCACCTGCTAGATTGTCAAGCATGTAGTTCAGTAGCTTTCGAGTTCCGTCCGGATCCTGGTAGAGGCTGAGAATATCTTGTGATAAAGGATTGCCTGCCAACAGCATAAAACAACAACTGGGTGATTAGCTGCCTGACTTTCTTGAGGCTTTCCAACCAAAGAAAATCCCCCGTAATGAGAACAGACAAATTGACCCAGAAGATATTTAGGTTGCTTAACTTGGAACTGTAGAATACCACAGTAACAGATGCTACAGAATTAGCTAGCACACATAGACTTTCTTCCTTCGACTCACCTCAATCAATAATACAGTAGGTTAAAGGGTTTATTTACCTATCTACAGATTTAAAATAGGCTCATAAGAAAGTTTAATAGCATTTAAAAAGAAACGCGTTGTTTTCCAAACTGGCTGGTCATTTTTGCTGCAAGCTTAATATCTCAAATAAACTGTAAGAAAATATTGAGGTAATACACAAAGCTTTTGAGCCCACCTCCTCAGTAATTCAAGAGTACTCCTAGGAGTATTTAGCTGTAAAGAACTCACTCACCTTTCAAACCTAGGGTTTGTAGCTGGAAGAGCCGTCCAAGTTCATAAGGCAAAACCCGTAACAGATTGTTATTTAAAAGCAATTCCCTGCAGCAAATGCAAAAACACTTTTGATGAGTATCACATCAGAAGAAAACTCTTAAAGCGCTATATGCCGCTCATCTTCAAAGATTACACTTTTCACCCTGAATTTTTTTGTATTATGGAAAGATATGCCCATCTTCCCATTTCAAAGCATGACCAAAATACTTTCATTATGAAAAAAAAAGCCACAAAAACCCCAAAACACAAAATTAAATCAGGGAGAATTCAAACAGCAGGCAATCACCTACTCTCAAAGAATGTTTCAGAGCAGGAGACTACATAGCTTACAGACATGTATCTGTAGAGATCAGAAAAGGAGGGTAATGAACCCCAAAATAATTATTAGAACTGAAGCTCTGCACCAATCTTGATTTTTTCAGAATTATTTTAAATACAAGAACGGCAAGCAAAAT
This sequence comes from Buteo buteo, assembly GCF_964188355.1. NCBI lineage: Eukaryota > Metazoa > Chordata > Aves > Accipitriformes > Accipitridae > Buteo > Buteo buteo. The sequence goes on along the minus strand of NC_134171.1, from coordinate 83,418,483 downwards.
ATAATTCTTGGTCCCAATCCCAGAACACAGGTTTTTGAAAAGTTAACTAGAATAATTTCTCTCACCTGAGAGACACCATGTTTCCTAGTTCTGCTGGTAAACTTCTGAGTTTGTTGGATGACAGATCCAGGTAAACCAGATTATGAAGCTTGGCAATATCAGGTGGAATGCGAGTAAGATTATTGTCATTGAGGTGCAGAGCAGTCAAGTGCGTCAGCGACCAAAGTGACGTACTTAAGCTCCGCACTCTACCTAAAAAAGAAAAGCAAAGAACCACCTCTTCAGTCTGGTCTGCACTCTCAAACCATCACATACAAAGTATGGGGGATGTCAGAATATGTGATTTCCAGTGTGGAAACCCTACCACTTCACTGGAACACTCAGCGACACTTGCAGAAGATACCTTTGTGCATCTTTTCTATGAGCAGACTTGAAATAATTATCTAACCCTCCCAGTTAAAAGGATAGAGACAAAGGTACAGTCCTAGGGAAGCAGATGTTGTATCCAAAAACTCACGTCCAATCTGAGTTGGTGTTTTAAATCAACTGGGCTGAATGTGAGACAGCCAAGCTCAAAGGCAATCTGGTAAGTCAATTACTCCTCCTCCCCCAACTCTGAAAAACTGTCTTCACAACAGGATCCCCTATCTGAAAGCATCTGCTATGATTCTGGGGCACCAACAACTCTGCCGAACCAAAATTCAACACCAAATGAACTCACCCGAGATCTCTAATTCAGCCCAGTGTGACTTCTTCCCGTTGGCTACCTCTTCTGCTGACATGATGGTGTAAATTCTGCGAGGATCTGGAGGATCATATTTTTCCTTTGGCATCCCTGTTAGTCTGAAAGACCACCAGAACCATTACCGTCTGTCACTCGGCAACATTTCTTCATTTCTAGCCCGCCAGGAGCTTACCTTCTCCAGTGACACTCTGCAAAAACAAATGCCCTAGAGTTTATGTACAGTAAATATTATGCTGATGTCAGCCCAACTGCTCCCAGCAGAATGGAGTTAAGCAGGTGCTCAGGCCTTTGCAGAATACGGGCCCATAATGGAAAAGGGCATTTCTTCCTACAAAGTTTGGTTTTCTGCAGTCATCCACAGTACAACCTTGTACTGTCCGAATGCAGACTTTCTGGATTTCCTAGTTTATCCCCCAGACCGAAGCATAACCTATATCATCGCTGAGTTATTTGCTGTGTGCAGAACCTGCAGACAAGATGACAGCGTTTCGCTGTTCATGGCGAAAGCACACGGACTGCTCCCTCCTGTAGTTTTCACAGGGAACCAACGATTGAAGGGAAGGCTCTTCTCTTTGCTTTTACAGCAATTATTTTCAACGTACAAAGTCCCGCTTTTGCACTCCACTTATACAAGACTTGAAATTGCAGTCTGAAGGGGAATTAGCTCAATTTTTCCATTAACTATCTAGCTTTACTGTTTTGTGCTTTTTCATGCTCACTATCAGTCAAGACCTTTTTACTCCTAATGGCCTAGGAGACATCAAATGAGCTCAGGTAAAATTCTCATTAGCTGTTCTTATGCATACAGGGCTTCAGCCCAGTCCAAAACTTTAATATCAGATGCACTCATGAATTAAGGGTGAGCTTGCACACACACAAATTCAACTGATCTGATTTTCAAGAATCTTGTCAGAAGAGAGCTCTGATGTCCCATTCAAAAAACATACACCTTCCAGATGACACGGGGAGGTTTCCCTCCATACCTCCCCAGACCGCTGTGCCGAGAAACACTAGGGGGGCAGAGGGGTTCTTTGGTTTGAAAACATAAGGTTAGCTGGATTTGCTGTTCACTCGTCTTTTCCTCCCCAGACACACAAAATACACAAACCCTGATTTTATAAAAATCCAAAGCAGCTGGTCTACAGGATGCATTTTTTTCCCTCATACATACATCTCTACTACAACTGGCTGCAATAGCTGTGAAGCTCTTAACTATAACTTGCTTGGTTTGCTGAACTGACAGGAGAGAAAACTATCAAGAATTTGAGGGAACTACTTCAAGTGGGTTTTTTTAGTTAGTCCAACTAAACAAAGATCACACGTCCATTTTATGAGCTCAAAGTACTGCAGTTTTTTTCCAATTGATGCAGATAGCCAAACCAGCGTTCCGGCACCGCACAGGAGCAGTTGTCAGGGCTGTCCCCTGCAAAGGGTCTCAGTTACAGGTCTGGTGCTTCCCTCCCTGACGAATGCCCAAGGAAATTCCATTTAAACTGAATTAAGGCTCCCTGTTGCAAGCACAGGGGAGATGTGAGCCCCACCACGTCTAATTATAGCCAACTTCTATTTACAGGTGAAGTCATACGGCCAGGAAAGCTACAGGGTAAGAGGATTCTGCGCTCACGCTGCTCAGCTGCAGCTTCAGTTTGGGGCGATGAATGAAACAGACTATTTAAGGACATGGGATTAGACCTGAAATCCTTCGATCCTCATTTCAGACCCCCAAAATCGGGAACGGTACTTCCCGACACAATCAGAGTTACAGGCTATGCTTCAGGAGTGCTAACTCTCCAGTGCTTGGGTTTTGCTGGATTTAGCTTCACTGTTAAATACGTGCATGTGCAGAAGCAGGGAGCAGCCCCGGCCCCAAGAACGGATTCCTTACAGCCCCTGCCGAGAGCCACGAGAGCCCTATTTCACCTTTTCTCCCAGGCATCCTTGCCCTTAGACACGTATGAAACTAATCCACATTCCAGCGAGTCTCGACACGGCTCTTCCTGGATTTTGCTAGACCCCTGGAGCCGACCAGAGACATCCAGCAGAGCCGTGAATCACTGCTGAGACAGGGGGCCAAGACCCGAGCATCGGGAGAGCTCGCAGTCCCTGGCAGCTGTGGAGAGCACCGTCCCAGTCCCAACGCCTGCGAGGAAGCACGCTGCAATGCTACCGTACTTTGTATTAAAGCCTAATTGCCTCGACTAGCACCGAGTGTATTATCTAGCATCCTACTCAATACAAACTTTACATGATACACACTCAAATCAAGACCACAGTCCTAGCGTTTCAGACACGGCATAAACGGAGCAAGTCTCTTTGTGCCAAAAAGCTAGTTTTGCAGTAAGTAAAGCTGTCACATCACTGTCACAGGATTACCAGCAATGATCCTTTAATAGAAAATGAGATTTCATTACCTGGCAATATTTATTTCATCCACAAGGCGTACTGCAGCTTAGAAGGGGAAAACCTAAAAGCTGGGTGGTGAAAATCGAGCAGAATACCAACAAAGGATTAAGGGTTTAGGGCAGAAGGGAGTGTTTTGGATCTTTAAGTCTTAATCATCAGACATTTGAACTGACCCAGGATGGGTCTTCATTTTGCTTTTTCATCTGTCGTATCTTAAAACGATCCATACTTCTACCACATCTGGACCTAAGACATCGCAAACTTTGCTGTCCAATACCCAGCATCAGCATTTGGGCGAGTGCCCTGTGAAACATGCTGTGCTTACCGGGTCTTCACATTCTTGTCTTCTACAGCATAATATTATAGTGATATCAGACCCAGGCAGGCTTAAATTTCAGTTTCTACATACTGAAACTCCTCCCTGCCCTGCATACTGCTGGCAAAAGCTTTGGCTGCGGTTGCTTCCTATGGGCTTCTCGAGGTGCATTTCCAGCTAAAAAAGGAAGCGGGAAATTATTTGTATTTCTGCTCGCCATTTCATCGCAAGCCAGACACAGATGGCTAACAGCTCAGGAAGGCTCAGTCCAGCCAGGGGTCCTTGCTGTCACACACGCACGTTGGTTCAAAGTCTTGAAGCGGCAGCAGCCTCCTCCAGCTGCTGAGCAGCCTCGCTGGAAACCAGAGCAGGGCTTGCCATTCCCACTGCCAGACCCCAGCAGCTTCGCTCCTCGCAGCGGGACAGAAGTTGGACAAATATCCCAGGGCTTGGCAATGAAGTCATTAATACTGCGGTGGTTAGACCGTCTGAGTCACCCCATACTCATCCATACCTGCCCACAGGCCAAGAGATGACCACTGACCGGGTGACACCATCAAAAAGCTTCAGGATTACAGTTTCCTCCTTGGCAGGGAACCCAATTGAATTATGTTGAAATATCGCTCGTTATGAGAAGTGCTCTGCCAATTTAAAGCAATTTGCGGCAGTCAGAGGCCTTCCAATGAAATGAGCCCTGAACTGCGAGTCAAACGACACGCACATTTTTCAGGTATTAGTCACTTTAATATTATTTTGAAATAGTAGTGAGTCAAACGAGCACCAGTGTAATTTCCACAGTTACAGAAAAGGGAAAACAAACCTAAATCAAATATTATTTTTTTTTTCTTGTGCGTAACAGCAACATTGAGCAAGACTTGAAAGCCACCACATGTATTTTTTTGAAGCAAAAATGAATTCTGCCTGGGTTCCCAACTCCTATCGTTCCCATCTCCCCCTCTGCTTGTCCTGGAACTAAACCAGTATCCAAAAATCCCAGCCTATTTTTGCTCGGTCTTCAGGGAGCTACACCAAGTTCCCCGAATCAGTTAACCCCAAAATCAGACACCCATTAGCGCTGTGGCAAGGAACAAAGCAGGAAGACCCAGCCAGTGGTGTGGGAACTGAAATAGCACTGATTTAGGTCAGCTTGAGCTGTTGCAGAGTTCCACCCTGCAGGTTCAAGCAAGGCCTTTGCTAAAATTCAGCTAACAACACAGGTGTGATGTAAGCAGAATATGTGGACTCAGTTTCTTTGTTTTTCAAGTGGGACCAAAAAAAGAAGTTCTTGCCGGCTTTTCGTCTAAAGAGTTCCCGTGGAAAACTTTTGAAGCTACTAAAGCTTGCTCTCCACTACAATTCTAACCATGTAAACTTAAAGAGTATGACCCTGACATTATGTAAATTAAAGAAAACCTGAATATGAGAACACCAGTGCATTAGTAAGGACAATATTTAAGCTCTGAACAAACTTCAAAATCTGGAGGTTCCTAACAATGTCATGCTTATGTGCTAACTCTTTGGCTACAAGCCCATCCTCAAAAGCCTAGAGATGACTGGCATAGCAGGGTTACTCAGCTGAAACCCTAAGTACGGTCCCAGGTGAACTTAAGCAGCTCTAGCTCAGCTGTATATAAAAAGGGTTAAGGGGCAGCTTTTTGTTTTGGAAGTGTTGTAAGTAGTAGGTTTCTGGCTGCCTTTTTTGCATTCCTGTTTTTATATGCTGTTGTGTTTGCTGGCTTTTGTGTACGGGGCATGCTAACTATTGATTAAAGCCAAAAAAAAAAAAAAAAAGTGATGGTACTGGAAGTGTGAAGAGTGTCAAAGAAGAAAGTTTTGAGATATCAGGCTGTGCCACAGGCTTTTACTCTGAAGACACATTTTTTGGGCAACAAACAACAGGAGCTTCTGCACACTTGGAGTTTCAGACGACCAGGTAATAACAGAAAAGAGCACTGCTTTTTGAGACTTAACTATCCAAGACCTTTTTGAGTAATACAGGTGCAGAGAATATGAGATAGAGAGCATATAGTTAGCAGTATGAAATAGAAAGTGTCATTTTTTTTCTAAGGGAAAAGCTATAGGCAGCCCTACAAACTGCATCAACACAAGAGAAAACAGGATACTGTGTTAAATATTAAGAAATTTCTTAACTCATAGTGTATTTTTTTTTTGTATGGGTGGGGGAAATCAACAGCAGCTGTGAACATAGAAAAAGCTCTTCCATTACACAGCACATCTAAACACACCAAAGTAACTATCTCAGGGTTGCTATGAGGCATGAACTGCATCACTATCACTTTTAATGAAGTCACATCTTTTCTTCTGAAGGCAAATATCCCCCATCAAGCAGAAGGATTAATGTATGTTCAGTGGAAAGAGAAAGCCTGCTCAAAGCTGTCCAGATGATTTGGCATTTATGTTGCAGGAGGGCTTTGAAGCCAGATAGGTCAAAGTCCCTCAGAGCTATGTCCTGCTGCACAAATAATGACCAGTCCCTTTGCCAGAGAAGTTAGAAGATGCATTTCTTAAATTACAGCGACTAGAATGTGTTGTTCCATTTAAGTTCTTTCATACCTCGATGCATAAATGAATTGTCTGTTTCTAACAAGGAAGTAAATAGAAAAGAGCTGCAACTTCATCTTGCTTCAGCCCAATGTTCGTGGATGTGTTGGCACAACTCAAAATCCTCGCCTCCAGCAGAGTGACATTCTTTGTGATTTTTTTTTTCAGTCTCTGTATATAGATGAGTCAAACTCCCAAAGTATTTTGAAAACTAACCAGCAGACGGCCCTGAATCATTCCTCCTTCCTCTGCGCAGTAACAGCTTACTGTCCATCCACTTCCATATGGTGATCCCTCCCAGGAATTAAAAATCCTGCTGGTTGACGAGGCCAGAGTGTGTGCGTGCGCATGTATACACACAGGCACGTGTTATTTAATGTTGGAAAGCTGGACTGGAAGCTGGAAACCAGAGCCATTTCTATCTATGTATTTTGTAAACAGGACTAAATGGTTGCAAAGGGAGGAGAGGAAGGCCACTTGTCTGTAACAAGCACGCTCAGTTTTTATATAACTGGATGACAAAAGTCTCTCGACTTCAGCCTGCCAGAGGAGAAGGGGAAGTATAGCCAATACCCACAAATACAAAAACTGACTTAGAGTACTTTTGCGGGGGGATGAAGATCAAGAAAATAAGGCGATTGTTTAAGGCTATGTTAAGGGGATTTAAATCAAAACTGCTAATACTAGGATAGGTATATATGTTTTAGCTTGAGGTGAACTACTTAGAATATCAGTATATATAGTATCTAGTGTAAATATACTAGCAAGAAAGTAGGCAAGGGAATTTTGGTAGTCTTTTGCTTGGATCTGAATTGTCTTCATTGTGCTTTCCTGCAGGAACGTGTTCAACCACCGCTGCATACGCTGTCTCTACGAAGAGTTCAACGAGCACTGTGAGTCTGACAACAAAAGTACTGTCTCTTTTCAGTTTCTTATTCCAAGTAACCTGATTGGGAATAGAGTTTATCAGTGAAACAAATAAAAATGCCTCATAATGTGTTTTTTTATTGAAAAGAGAAAATAAGCATTTTGTTACTGTCATTTCCCTATACTGAGATTTCAAACAATCTTTGACAAAAGTATAACCAAAGTACATAAATAGAGACTCCTTGGACACAAGTAAGTATCCTACCAACAGGAGGATAGTTGAACACTAAGTGGAAATAAATCACAAGGCAAAAGATGAAACTTGAAGTGAATATTAAATTGAAGGAATAACTACTAAAATTTCAAGCTTAGCACCACGGAGCTAGCAACAAATGATGAAGTTCACAAGTACAACTAAAAAAAAAGTTTTATTTTGTAAATCTTTAAAAAGATGTATTTATTTTTGTATCATCCATCCAGGGAAATTGTTTCTCATGAGAAGGTGCACTGACTTTGCTGTGCAGAGGGCTCCACTACATGAACTCAGTAGGACTACCTATCTCTACTCACTAGCAATCTCTTATTTAGCAGGAAGAGTCTGTATCAGAACTGTGGAAATCTAGAGCATTAAGGGTCATTTACTTCTATCTCCTTTCAAGTCTGTAGCAACAGTAACTCTGCCTCTATAGTAACATGTAGACAGGGCCTCAGCCCAGTTTGCTTTTTTTAAATAACCTGGGCTCCAAGTGGGAAAGAGACAGGACCTTACTTCTGTAATGCTGTTAGAAAATTACATCAGCTTGTACTCCTCTCATCTGCTAATGCCTTTAAAAATACAGCAATGTAGTACAGGGGTTTTCTTGAACCGCATCAGCCATGCATCTAAAACCAAACTTGCTTTAGTAAGACCTTTGTTACTCTTACGTTCAGTACTTAAATTCCTTAACTTGAAACTTTTAGGGAGTCTTCACACATATCGCAAGCTGAATGTTTTAATAAAACTACCACCTCTTCTACGTGATCAAGATAAATATTAGATGTAGAAAATATTTCAACAAAATAAACTTCAGAAGTAATTTTCATAGTCCTTCCTTGTACCTATCACAAGGCAGATCTCCTTCAAGGACTATAACTTTATGTTTAAGCAGACGTAGAAGGACCTCAGTAGTGGGATCTCTATACTGATGGTGAGAGGATGAAAAGCTGTTCCTCTAAGCTGTAAGTGGCCAGGAAGCATGTTTGTCCTGAGAAACGGAAGGGAACAGATTCTACCTATGGTGTTGCCCCTGCCTAGCAATTTTGTCTTTGCTATAGTCAAGGGAAACTTGCAGCCATCCACCAGGTTTGGAACAAGGTTGCACGGGCAGGAGGTTTCTTCATGGAGTAACTTCAGGGTTGGGAAGACAGCCCTACTGTTTCATAAACTTGGCTGACAATTTGGAAAGCGTTGCAGTCCTTACCAGAATGGTGGCACTCCTGTGAGAACCTGCATGCAGGATTTTGGACTTGCACTCACCCACTCCAGCTAGCAAACCCCAAAGTGTGGTGAAAAGGACATGTGGACAACAAGCGCAGCGACAATACGATGGAATTTTTCCAAACCTTGCTCTAGTTTTTATTCCATGTGGTACTTAGATTAGGCTCAGCAAGAGGAGGCTATTTAAGTTTCACATGTTCAGTTTCACAGAAAATCCTCTCTTTGCTCATTAGCGAGCTCTTCATCGTGCAAGAGGTGCAGCATTTCATAGTGATCTGCTACAGGCTGTCGTACAAAGGGACTATTTTCAGGGATTGAAAACACACTCACTGTTACCTGAACTATGCAGCTTTCTTCCTTTCCAGTAAGGAATTGCCTACACCTGGTACACAGGTTAGGGTACCAGCTCAGCTCATACGGAGAGCTGCTCATGTGCTGTCGAGTGTCCGTAAGGCAAGCAAAACACAATGCAGGACCAGCTGCAGCGACGTTCAGCGACCGCATCCTGCGAGGCTTCTCGCCTCTTCTGGCCGTCTTGACATATGGCACAAGCCTGAGCGCAGGGAAATTCAAGTTAGGGGTGGGAATAGTGAAACTCAAGAGGTACCCAAGAACCTGCAGCTGATAGTAAATTCAGTGGCAGTGGGATCCAGGGGCCTTCACGTTACCACTTCAACAAAGACTGTAAAAGCCCAGAGAAGCATAGAAAAGTCATAGAACCAAACCCTGGTGGAAAAAAAAAAAACAAACAAACAAAAAAAACCCAGCAAAAGCCAAGGGGAGGAGTGGGAAGGGAGGGAACGAGCTGTATTAGATTAATTCTAGAGCCAACTGGCACCTGTTTGATGGAAATGCTAATTTGTCCTACTGACATACACCCACTAATTATTTCCCCTGTTCCCTCATCTCTTCTAAATGAAGTATAGAGTTTTTTCTTAAATCACAGGTAATGCAAGAATATCCAGGTTTCCACCCTTCCTTTTCCTCTGTGTCACACCCCCACTTACAAGAACAGCTGAACTACTTACTGCATGGAAATACTATGTAGCATTACACAGTTATTTTTAATTTCTGTACTTAATTAACATTTCAGTCCTTACTCCAAAAGAACAGTTTCTGCTCTATCTGAAGTAGTCTGTTACCTCTTATTGCATACATGACAACTCTTGAATATCTGCATCAAGTCAGAGAGGAATACCTGCCTTTGTCTGCAGATGCCTTTTATACTTACTGCTTTCAGAGGAGCTCTTAGGGGCTAGTTTACAAGCCAATACAGGGCAGGTAGCTCCTCAAAAGCAAAGCTCTGCTTAACAGAAATGCATACAAGGGATCTATTATAGGGCAAGAAGACTTTAAACAGACAACCTGTAAATAAACCTAATAAGAAGCCCCCAGAGGGATGGTTTAAATAGCACATTTATTTACACAAGTATTCCAAGCTAGTTCAAAGAAATGACCCATTTGCAATGCCACCCCATCCCCTGGAGAGCGCCGGTCTTTTAATGAGATACAGGACAGAGTGGCTTAAAGGATTAGAAACTGAAGTCATTAGGAGTCTGGGGAAGACTGTGCCGGATCAGTAGCAAGCATCAAGACAAAACACTGTCCTGGGCTTTGCGCACAGAAGAAAAGCAGCTGTGCATGGCTGCAACTTAAAGCAGGAGGTTTTCCTAGTACCAGTTGAATGGCGATAGGACTGGGGAGACAGAAAGCTCACAACACCAAGAACTGAATAAGCTTAAAGTGCCGTGGTATGCGAGCATCCTGTTGAGCCTCTAGGGAAAGAGTTGTTTTATTGACAAGCCTAATCCAACACCTCAGCTCATTCAGTCACTTGCTTAGAAACGATAAAGACCCTGTTCAGGTTGCCCTGAGCCAACACCTTGTCTCATTCAACTCCTCAGGATCAATAATTGGAGAGAAGTCAGTTATCGACCTGTTTTTTGAGCAAAACTACACCAGAATTATTAATTCACGCACACCACTGCAGCAACTTGGAAGTGGTCTTCTCAATGAACATTTCCTCTTTTCTTTAAAATACAATTTGAATCATCAATAACCTTTCATCCTTCAAAGAAAAGTTCATGCTAGGAGAAAAGAACAAATGAGATTATTTCCGTGGCTACGACGTTATCTTGCCTTTTAAGTGGTAGGCTGCCAACACTTCAAGAAAATAAGCAAAGCCCAGCAGCACTTCAGCTACTCTCCCTCTCTCCCTTTATGATAGAAAGATAATGGCCAGCTTATCACTCATGATCTGTTCTTTGCAGCAATAATTAACAGGGAAATTTGCCACCATAAAACTTACTTCAAACAGCTTTAAAGTTACAAGGCCTACAGGTAGATTTGGATGAGTCAAAGCTCAAGATTTTTTAAAAAAAACAAACAAATACCACCCCCCCTCCAAAAAAAAAAAAAAAAAAAAAAAGAGAGAGAGAAAAGCCAGAGGGAAAAAAGTACACACCAATAGTGGAAACTGTTTTGCAATCGCTGGCATAATAAATTAGCCATTTTCATATTGCAGCCCAGTTTCAGCAGGCCATAGGATGCTGCACTAGCGCTCAAAGTAGCTAGGCTTGTATGCTCAGAAGAGGAGGAGAAAGAAAAGCAATCTCTTTAAAATAAAGCAGTTTATAGGCGTAAACTCCTTTCTCAGTAGGGTATATTTGAATGTATTTTATTTTTTTAATCAAAGAAGTAAAAGAGCTTGCCTGGTAGCCTGAGAAGAGCATATTATTTGGATATCAAAAGATAGTTAGTTCAGCTGCTTCTATATCTGATTATCCAAATCTTTCCTGTGTGCATTTACACCATACTTAAACTTCCAAACACTAGATTTAGTTTTAAAATACATGTTGATGAGTAACATATAGTCTTCTAGTTGTGTTCCAGCAAGGTGGAAAACAAGAAACTATAGCAACAATAGCCCAAGATAATCTCTGTGGGGACCAGGAAATTCACCTCTAACAAAAGTGAGATGCAGATATCTGGAGGTTAATACGCTATGAGCATCTATGAAATCTGACCGCAATAAGACACACGAGAGCTGTGTTGTCCAGTGGGTCAACATGCTACCCAGTGCAGCAGGTATCCTGCTCTCTAAACCAAAATTAGCAGAAGGCTAATTCTCTTGCCCAGAACGATCACTGTAATATTTAGTTTATTAGAGGGAAGCAGGCCATACAGAAACAAACCCTGAGGTATATGTCAGCTGGCAGGGGACATGGCCAAGAGCTGACATGAATTGCGCTCGTTCCTCTGTTAGAAGACAGGTTGAACTTGGGTGGATTGCTCTTTTCAGCCACTTGAATGGATTTCATCTGAAGTGTGTGCATTACCTAACCAGGCAATTCCTTTGGCAATTTTTGCTGAAGTTTTTCAAACAAGTCAGCTTTCTGTTATTTCTTAATATGCTAGCATGTGAGAAGTTAATTCAAGAGTTCCCTAATGTTTGTGTTTGCAAAGGCTTCCTCGCAGTCCCTCCTCCTTCCCCGTCACGCTGAGTTTTGGTCACGGTCTTTTGCTGTGGATTCAGAATTATGCAAGCCACCGGGCACTGTTCAAGAGCTGCGGAGGTCCAAGCACTCGTGACACTAAATGCTGTAAAAAGCTGAAAAGAAGATAATGATATTTGAAAGGAAGTTAAAGAAGAGAAATACAGTCTGAAGCCCTGGCCCTACCAAGCATCACTCACCGCTGGGTAGCACACTCACCACTGCTTTACAGAAATGGAGCCTAAAGCAAGAGCGCAGACACAGGGGCTATGTGGAAGAGGCAGGTACAGATTCAGGAATGCTGTAGCACTGTTGACAGCCTGAGGTTTTAAAGCACGTAATTTTCCAAGTAGAAAATACTTCTGAGTTGTACTCATCTCCCCACATACGCGTCCAGGGTTGTTTTGTCCATACCTGCAGCTGCCATGAAATAAGTGGCCATCAATTTAAAACCAAACGGTTCCACCTTTACATGCAGACGGAGCTTTATTTTGCAGCACCTAGGGGTTACTGTAGCAGGCAGAAAAACATCTTGCAGTTCATCACAGGACTAGTCACTGTGCAGTCTACAAGTCAAGCCATACACCAAAAAATACATCAAAGAATGAAACGGATATCCTAAGGTCACAGCCTCACTCAGACTTTGCCACATAAGTCTTTAAAAAGGCTATATAACCTTGTAATCCAAGACATTTCAAAGAGATCTTAGTACTGTAAAAAAAACAAATGTCCTATTCTATCCACAGGTCTCAAATAATTAATATATGTGTTTTTCTCATCCACTCAAAATATTCCTAATTTATCTGATGAACTCTACTCCTTCACAATCTGTCACTCCAGACTAAGGAGGAGAAGACAGAGGATCATCACACAGGTACAAAAATGTGCCTAGAGATTGAACTACTCCCAATGGTAAGACATAATTTGGCTGGAGGAAAAAATGCAAGCCAAGGGCCATCTGACAATCTGAACCCAACTCTTCCTGGCACTTCTGACTATATTCTGGTATGTGAGAAGTTTGCCTGGCTCCATTTTCCTTTTGCCGTCCTAACTTTCCAAAACAAAAAGGGATTAGAGGAAAGGCGTTCACAAGTGGAAATTTCTGCTGGGTGGATAATTCATCCTGTGCTAGCTCTCTCTCACTTCCAGGGCCAGTTGTAAATTCATGTAACAGAATAAATATAAGTTGAATTTTAAGGTATAGAGGAAGCAGTAACCAGTTTTGTGAAACTACGTTCAGCACTGCCCCAATTGGCCTCTTCCTGCCCAGAGCTGCAAGTTCCATGAGTCTAAGAAAATGCAAGAAGAGTGTTTTCTTTTACCTGGAGAGCACAGTTTCTGACAACTGTTCTGCTTTTATGTCCCTTGAAAATCAGTTTTAAGTTCCCTATCTGCATCAGCAGGAAGCTCTGTTTTGCAGCAGCCTGTCATGTGTGCAAGAGCAGAGCAGTGCATACCGATACGTGCTCCGACAAGAAGCGAGTGAACCAACCCTTTCTGAAAAGCCAGGAAACGCTGGCAGTTACGCAGCACTGGTACCAGTTCCTATCTGCATTTCTCCCAACAGACGACTGACAACCCTATGTTTTCCCCCAAGCGTTTTAATTCTGCTCCAGCTCTAGAAGAGCAACTAGAAGAGCAAAGGATATTTTCCACATGTCAAGGCTGACTCCAGATAAAAGATATTCACTTGAGGGAGATACACCCCCTGCCTCTAGTGCCATTGGGAAGCTTGACTTCACACAAGTACATACGGCAAGCAAGTCTTGGGTGCACATTCACTGCCACCCCCCAAGAGCAAACTGCCTAGCTTTCATGGAAGAGACAACTGCATCCAGGGTGTTTGAATAAGACCCTTCCACTGGAAGCTCTCAAATACTGTTTTTAGGCCATGAAATCTTAGCGTTAAGCACCAGGAGTAGGAATGGCTGCAGGCCACGTAGCTGAAAACATAAAAACCTGCGGGACCCCTCCACTCCATTGTTTACAAAACATAGGATGGTAATATCCAGCAAAGCATACGAGGTATGTTTGCTGCTTTCCCCCTTTCTCAATTTTCTTGCAAGTTCTGCCTGGAAAAAAACAGCTAAAAATCTGCAGAAGTAAGTCTTCCTCAACACGCTTCTCTCTCTACATACTTAAAGCCAAGCCAGAACCTTCTGAGAGCGCCTTTAGATTGATTTCTTAGGAAGAAAAAAAAGCAAAACTAATTTGTGATTAGAAGGCGCAAAGATGTTCAGTCAGATGGAAGCATTCCTGAAAAGCGAGGGGAAAACTACACCATCAATTCATTCAGCTGCCCTAAAGGGTAAACAGCAAACTTGAGCACAATCTACAAATCTCAACTGTTATTAACAGCTTGACCAAACATGGCTGGTTCTTGTAGTGATGTTTGTACTTGTGAAATCCAATGAACTAAAATAATATGTTGGACGGACCCTGACACCGAAGCAAAGAGGACAAAAAGAAGAGGAGGTCGCTTTGCTCTACTGTTCCCAATGTGAGGTTCAGGTCCCTCGCTCAGAGAAAAAACTTGCTAAAAAAGGCTGTTTCAGCTGGTAATGGGCACTGAAAGAAATGAAAACAAAAGAGGCTTTCTGGGTCTCAAATTTACCCAAAATGCACACATCTCTAGCTTTCACAAAACTTTGCTTACCAGCCCATAAAAACCTCATTTTCAAAATTATCTGTCAGTAAAGCAGTTTTCTGGAGCTGTCAGAATGTCTTAAGGAAACCAAAGCCATTTTTTACATGGGGAAAGCTCCCTTTTCAATACTGGGACGCCGCAAGGTGAAGGTTATGTATCGCTTCTGTCTGTAGCTGTGAGTTGTGGCATGCGTATTCCTAAGCAGAAGGCAATTCCCTTTCCCCCTCACTACTCCTGAGAAGACTTTCCTTCTCCCTGCCCACCCCAAAAGCGGACAACAAAAACTCCCTCCGCAGCAACACAAGGTTAAACATTCCTCTTTTGCAACTCGCAGAGCTGCCTTGGCACACAAATATTTTTTGCCTTTAAAAAGCATTTAAGATAGCTTAACTGGGGTTTTTAGTTTCAGGTGGTTGTAAGGAGGAGACTGGGAGCTGTTGACTTGCAGTAGTAGCTGTGGAAGGATTGGTGGCCGGGATAAAGGACCCTTACTCGGGAGCTTTGGTTTGCGTTCCCCTTTCCAACACAGGCCTCCGGAGATCACAGGTGGGTGCGTAACTCGGGAAAGGCAAAGGCCCATGGGCTCTTCAGAGGAGAGCTGCCTCTGGTAGTTTCCCAGCCAGAAAAATTCCTGCTGCTCCTAGCTGAGGGCCCAATAGGTTTTCCTTTACGCTTCGTTTAGGGTAACGAATAATCATGATTGGCATCGGCGGGGATGATGGCAGGGTGCTCTGAAGGATTAGTCAGTTTGTGTGTGTAAACAGTCAAAGATTTACCAATCCTCAAGCCGCAAACGGCGGGGGGGGACGGACCCAAAACTGAAAACCCTTCTGAAGATCCATCACCCCATGGACTCAGAAAGTATAGGCCCCCTCCTGAGGGTTGTCATCTTTATTCCCTCAAGTGGACCTGCTTGAATTGGAGCCTGGCAGCAGTGCTGCTGTTTTGATCCCTGGATCGCTATTTTTGACACCGCCACTTTTAACCATCAGTGTCACAAGCAAGCCTCAGCTTGCTTTTGGCAGCGAGGTAATGAGCAAAACCACCTCCTCTTCCTCTCTTCTCTGGCCCTACTGTCATTGTTGTGCTCAAAGTGGAAGTTTCACTTTCTCCAACCTGTTTAGTTTTGACAAAAAGAAGTATTTAATTTTTCTGCTGCTGTGAAATCTGCCTGCAGACAACGTACATGCGGTGTTTATTTAAAATATCCACCTATACCACAGACTTCATGTCCTAGGAAATCTGCAGATCAGAGTCCTACAGCCCCTGTAACCTCATTTAATATACCTTTCTCAGAGAAAACATAAAGCTCCTTTACAGGCAAGCAGAACGTGAAAGATGATAACCTGTTTAGCGAAATGCTACGCATAAACAGCTACAATGCTGTGCAATCATAAAACGCCATTAATCATTTACATCAGGAAATGCCAAAGTAAGGGTGAACACACGCAACCTTATCTGTTCCTTGTGTACACATGAGGTTACAAGCTTTGGTTAAATTACTTCTATGCTTGACACACAACAGCTAAATGGGGTTCTGTTCCTTGGCCCTGGGTGCTGACTTCATACAGCTTCAAAAAATCTCTGTTTACTGACTGCACGTGAGTTGTAGCTAAAACTGTTTGGAGCTGCTTTTTATTCATCTTGGAGCATTTTTATCAGTGCTGGTTTACTGTCTCCCCTTGCAAGGGATAAAAGTTGTTTCTTGTAGAACATCATATAACGCGTTTCTGCCTTATATAAGCCATTTCTGCCTACCTTTAATCATATTTTCAATGACCACCTCTCGAACCCTGGAGGGAAAGCTTTCTGATAGTGTCTGAACACTGTTAAGTTTCTTCTTGATCCTCTGAAAGGAAATGCGCAAATGACTGCAAAACTTGTTCTTCTAAACAGGATTCCAGAGCACCTTTTCTGGAGAGATTTTCTTCCTGTGCTCTCTTTTATTCAGAGTAATTCCAGTTTGGGGTTGGTTTTTTTCGGTGGACTTTTTTTCTCTTGCTTTCAACTTTGAGAGGCGTTTTCTCCCAAATAATAGAAACCTAGTCACGTCCAGTACCTTGCCATTACAGGTAGGTATCACGTAGCCCTTCTGTGAATTTAACAAGCTTCAAACAAAGCCAGTGAGTGTGTTCAGCTAAAGGCCTTACACGGTCCTCTCTGCACCCCGCTCTGAGATCTATTCCAAGGCACTCCTGAAAGAGGCACAAATAGATCCAGTAAATCCTGTGCATATAAAGTCTTTTTGCTATTTTCCGTGGGATACTTCAGAGTTTACTTTGTCTATTCTGAGTTGTTCGATCTTTTGGGGGGGGGGGGGGGGGGGTGTGTGTCTTGTGGCGCAGGGTACATGTGTGAAGTTTGCCGATGTGGACCTGAGATGCACGAGCCTTTTAAGATGGGGAAGGAGAGCAAGAGAGTTCCAGAAACATTGTCACCAGCTAAAGATACCAGTGAAGAAAGACTGTCCTAAGACAGTCTCTTTTTTTATCATTACAGGTGAGATGGAGAAGCTGTACAGCAAATCACTGAAACCCAAAGAATTAATCAAAAGGTGACATTGCACGGTACTGTCGCTGCTGATCTAAGAATCAACACTTCTAAAACACATGAACACCCTGCAGCCTCCATTTCCTGTTTTTTTTATTTATTTACCGCCAGGTTAGTGAGCGAAAGAGGCTCAGCACAGGGTCCAATGTGTGGCAGGGCTGGAAGCAAAGCAGCACTTCCCCTTCCGGCACCAGCAAAGTTCAGTCCGCTCAGCTGGGATAATTGCACCATCAAAACAGCTTGCTGCGTGTTTTGACGTGTACATTAACTGATAACCTGACAAATGGAGGAGAAGGCGCAGCTCTTGGATTTAGTCACAATTTCTACGCAGCCTTCCAGAGCGATGGAAGACCCGACCGCCGGGTGTCCTGAGCAAGGTAAGTGCAGCATTAAAGGCAGCTTGCTCCCCTAGCCTGAGCCACCAGTGGTGCACAGGGGACGTAGACAAATGCAGAGGAGAGCTATCTCTATCTTTACAGTGCTACCAAATCTGCTTGAGACAGGAGAAACGCTCTGTTAAACTGAAGAAAGCAAGTAACAAGCACTCAAGCCTTGATTACAGGCTATCATCAAGAGAACCACAGAATTTCAAAAAAAAAAAAAAAATATTACAAGAGGCTTAGCATTTAATGCTTTAAAGTAGTAAATCCACAGCAAATCCTCCTGAATCTAAATATGCCTAAGACATAGTTTAACTTATTTTTTAAAGTTTTCTCAAATGCCATGTTATGGTCCCAAACTACTAAGCTCCGCTGTTACGTTTGCTTTCGCGGTACTCTGCAAATCAGGTTACATCCAGTGCCTCGAGTGCCCTTTTGGCATCCCAAAAGCTCTTTCCAATAAATAGTAAGCAAGCCATTTATTTGTATTTATCTCCCCCTTTAAACTCAAGTAACCCAAAACTGTCCAAAAGATTAAAGCTGATCTAAGCAGTAATTTTTTTTTTGCAGTTAAAGAAAGCTTGCTCTAAAATTATGCACGTTACTGCGCATAATTTTACCACTTAAAAACAGAATGCCCTCAGAAAGGTTTTAATAAGAAAAAAGAAATACACCTCCCCACTTGTGCACATTGACTCTGAAGAAAAAAGCAGCTGCTGCGATCTATCTAAACGTAAGTTTTTATTCTCAGTGTTTTAGATTTCAATTAAGTAAAGACTTACCCCAGTGTGGAAATTAATTAATTTTTCTCCAATGGTGCCTTTTCATTTTACTACCAGAGTCCACACACACCTTGGGATCGCTTTCTGGCTTACTTCTTGTAAGACTGGTGTGAAAGCTAAATACTACTGTGCTTGGCAAACTTGGTCAAAAGCCTGCCTCGTTTTTCGCTAAAACAAGATTGTTAATGAAAAACAACCACAGTCCACGTGGAAAAAAAAATAATAATCCCAGCTTATCACATGAAATGGAAGTTTATAAACACCTTTGGATGGAAAGAAAACCAGTAGCAGCCATAACATCACTTACTTCCACGAGAGAATTCTCACTGCGAACGTGACCGAGCTTCTACGGACCGTGGATGGGAAGAGGAGAGCCACACACAGAAAATACACCCTTGACCAGTCGTCCCTTCCAAGCCAGGCAAATAGATGTCTGATTACACTACATCCCTGGGAGCACAGTGCTTTACTGGCAGCAGCACTGCTACCAGGACAGGGAAAAACACCCTTTAAAAACGAAAACAAGCTATATCAGTAAAAGTGCACTTTTGCAGATAACTGCTTCTACAGCTGGGGCTTCTGCTGGCACAGCTATGTCAGTCACGGGTCACACTTCGTCACAGTGCTCACAGACAGAGCTGTGCCAGCAGAAGTTTACCATATAAACCTGGTGGGAAACTCAACAGCGACTAAAATGAATCTGCAAAGTTTCGTGGTTTTCGTGCTGCTGCCAAACTAAGTTTTTCTAACAGTCTGATGATGGGTAGTCTTACTCCTGTGCTGCTGACACGTTAGGATCTCGGCTTCCAAGGACAGAAGAAACCTAAACTTAGCTCAGGAATGTGGCAATACCTATCAGACATTTACATTGTACTTTATCCTTCAATTAAATACACAAACTAAATTAGAAAGAGCAGTTGTAGGAAGAAAAGATAGAACGGAATAAATGAAATTCTGCTGTACTTTAGCACTCAGAGTAGACCGCCCTCACTTCTAATAGTAAGAAAAGAACAAAACTGAAAGTGTTTAACGGGATTTGTTTAGCAGATAGCAAAGCACTGCAAAATTCCCACCGTTCAGTTAAACTGAACAGTCAAACTGTAACGGGGCTTTTGTCATCTTCAATCATCTTTGAAGACAGCGGGCAAGGAGATTTAACACCCGAGTTGACGCTCAAACATAAGTTCTATTTGGATGAAGCGACACAATACTGCGGGTCGTGTGTACGGTGATGTGTATCGTTATTCCAGAGCACGGAGCAGCAAGACGTCAGAAGCGTGCGCTGCCGATCTGTTCTGGAGCAAAATCACAAAATCAAGCTGTAAATAAACTCCCACCACACTCCATGAGGGAAAAGAACACTACAGGCAAGCGCTTCGGTGTCTCCGAACCTGCTTGCGTTCAATAATGAATAAAGCCGTCTGAAGCGCAGGGCTGTGGAAAGAAGGGCTACGTACAGGAAGTCAGGTCAGGCTGCGGTGCTTGCACGCAGTGCAAAGTAAACCTCAAATGTAAAGCCTGCCTTTATCTTTTGTGAGGTATCGCCAGCACGTGGCCGTACCGAAAGCAGGCTGCATTTTGGAAGAGCGACGTTTGGCAGTACAAATTTCACTGTCGCTTCCTATTTTGATAGGGAGAACGCAGAAATAAAATCACTAGCAGTGCTGTGTTTCTAAAGGCCGTGCTCCACCTTCGTCAGAGCTTTCTGGCCCTCCAAATTGGGATATGGCTTCTAAGAATTCCTTGGGTTGTATCACACGGAAGACTTTGTTGTTCAAACAACGTACTTTTTTTTTTTTTTTTAGGGGAAAAAAAAAAGGCACCAGGGCAAAAACATCTCAAAGGAATGGCAGAGGCTAAAAATAGACACATTATCATCACTTTCATTATCAGCCATGTCTACACACACAAGAAGTATAACCGTGAGCAACTTCAGGATGAGGTGTTTTCCCCTCCAGCATGGTTTTAGGCTGCAGGGGAGCACGTTTGTGCTTGGCTGAGCAGCACAGCGACACAGAGGGGGGTTGGCACAGGTATGAATTTAATTGTAGCACCACCACCCCCCCCCCCCCCCGGCTTAAACAAGGCCAGCTAAAATTCTTATCAGCAGGCCAGCTCATGGTAAGTTGTAACTCCCCAAAGCAAATAGTCAGCCTATTCAAAGTTTCAAAAATGGCCTGATAAAGTCTACTTCTCTAAAGCTTTCAGAAGGTTAGATAAAACTTGGTGTGGCCACAAAACGGCAGAAAGTAACCGAGCCCTCCGCCATATTTACTAAGAGTACTTAAGTTTAAAAAGCAAGCCCCAAACTGTTACAAAAACTCGGTGTTTAGGTGCATTACTTCATTTGCAAGCACCACCGCCTGAACTCCAAGCCCAGCTTTTATTGCAGGTGACGTCCCTGCCATCTTCCTCGTACGGGACTGCTGCGGACCACCGGGAAAAAGCGGCGAGACCCGCATCTCCCCAAAAACACCCTCGCGGACCCCGCTGCCGGCTCACCCACGGTGCCAGGCGAAGGTCCCATCGCGGGATGCCGGCCGGCCCGGAGGGGATTGAGGCCGAGCGCTTGTGTTCGCCCCACAACCGGGGTTTGCCTCATGGCGGGGATTCACCTCACGGTTGGGGTTCACCTCACGGCCGGGGTTCGCCTCATTATTGGGGTTTGCCCCACAACCGGGGTTCGCCTCACGGTTGTGGTTCGCCTCATGGCCGGGGTTCACCTCACGGTTGGGGTTCGCCTCACAGCCGGGGTTCGCCCCACTGCTGCCGCCTTCAGACGGGGCCGCGGGGTGAGCCTGGCATCCTCAAAAGCATCTTTTTGGGAGGGCTACCGCCAACGCTGCCGCGGCCCAGCCTCCGGGGGACCCCCGCTCCCTCCTCACCCCCGGTCCCTCGGGGGGGGGGGGCCCTATTCCCCTCCGGGCCGCCCCTCACCGGGGATCTGCCCGCCACCCCCACCCCCCCCAAGCCCCGTATCCGCGGATCCGTGTGCCCGTAAGGGCGCGGAGCGACGGCTGCGAGGCGGCCCAGGCCGCGGCGGCCGCCCCGGGGTGCTGGCCCCGGTGCTGGCGGGGCGGCGGCGGCGGCGGCGGGGCCCGACATGGCGGCGCGGGCCCGCTTCCCCCCTCCGCCCGCCCCCCCCTTCCCCGCCCCGGCAGGCCCCGTCGGGCCGCGGCGCTCACCTGCATCCGGCGCGGCGGGGCGGCGGGGCCGGCGGCGGCAGGGCGGCGGGGGAGCGGCGGCGGCGGGCAGCAACGACATGCAGGCGGCGGCCCGCCGGGAAGCGGGGCCGGGGCCGGGACGGAGCCGCGGGAGCCGGGGGTGGCCGGGGCGGCGGCGGCGGCGGCGGCGGGAGGCGGCGGGGAGGAGCGGGCCGGGGACTCGGGAGGAGCGGAGGGCGGAGGAGACGGAGGCGGGGGCGGGAGGCGGGCGGTGCCGGGGCCGTCGCGGCGGAGGAGGGGGGACGGGAACCTCGGGCATACACCGGGCCCTGTCACCCACCCCCCCCCCCGCAGCCCGTGTCAACACCTGCCCGGGGAGGGGAACGACGCATCGCCGGCCCCGGGAGGACACCACCGGCCCGGGGGAACAGCGGCAGGTCCCCGAAACGCTTGAGGGGGGGAAGACACCCCATTTTTACCTCATGATTTTGTTGGCGGCAACCGGGAGCCCTCTCCGGAGGGGGAGCCGAGGAGGGGGGGGTTGTCATCCGGAGGGCCAGCGGGGGGACGGTGGCTCGGGTTTTGGGGGAGACTCGTGAGGGGTTGATTGCCCGCCAAATTATGGAGGCGAGGGGGTGAGTAGGGGGCTGCTCACCCCCGGGGTTGGGAGAGCGGG
Source organism: Buteo buteo (assembly GCF_964188355.1). Taxonomy (NCBI): domain Eukaryota; kingdom Metazoa; phylum Chordata; class Aves; order Accipitriformes; family Accipitridae; genus Buteo; species Buteo buteo. Next base: position 83,396,420 of record NC_134171.1, on the reverse strand, counting down.
AGAGGGAAATGGCTGCAGGCGAAGCTTGGGGGGCCGGGGGGTCAGACCTCCGTCTTCAGCGTGGGATTTACTTGAGGGTGCAGACATCTCTTTGTCATCAGTCACGATTGTTTCTCCGCAGGCAGCAGCTCCTTTTCTGGGAAATCTTTTTCGGCGCCCAAATTTCAGTTGTACGGAGCCTCGTGAGACGGGGGGATTCTCTTCTGGGCACCTGAAGCAAGGAAGTGCAGGTAAATGTCACTCCAGCGTTAAAGCTCATCTTCTCTCAGACACACCGAAATTCTTCTGGTGGCTGTTTCCACGTTCAGTGAGGAGGAACGTGGGCCTACCGTGAGGGAAGGATGGATTGAAAAATAAAATAAAAGCAGCAGGCAGGGGCGAGGAGGGATGTAGGGCTTTGCGCGCTGACCTGTGGGACAGCCCAGGTGGAAAAATGGTGCTGGAAAAAAAAAAAAGGATCAGAGAGGTGCAGGGAGGTGTCTGAGGGAGCAGCAGGTGGCTGGGGAGGGCACGAGGTGCGACAAGAGATCGGGCCCAAGAGCTTTTTATTGGAACTTGCGGCTGCCTGGACTTGTGCTGGACCAAAAAAGCTCATATATGGTCAGAGAGCGGGAAATGCAGAAGGAGCCTCTGCAACAGAGCAAGGGGTTTTGATGAGAATTGGGCTTCAGAGCGAGTGAGTAATCGGGAATGGGTGCACGTTAACCGTGAGCCCATATTTCCCTCCCAGGGCCAAAATCCGTGATCCACAGCAGCGACCTTGTGTCTAACAAGTTGGAGGTTCACAAGGGGATTGAGGAGTCATGGAGGAAGACCGTGAAGGATGCCGGTCGTTAGCTGATCAGAGGTGCATATTAAACAGAGTCATGTGGTGAGTCTTGTGTTACGTCTGCCACCACTACAGGAGATGTACACGACTAATGCCCATCCAAAAAGAACCCTTTCCCCAAACCCACTCTGCCTCTGTGTTTTAAATTCATGCTTTTTCACTCCTCCCTGAGACTTTTTAAGCAACAAAGTTTCTTTTTTTCCTCCTGTCCACTCTCACACCTCCCCGTCTGGATCTTTTCCCAGGACACTGAGCATATAGTTACATTGGACAAATACGTTATCATTTTTTTTGTAACAACTGGTTTTACATATGCACATACGTCTGATTGAAAAATAACAATTTTAGTCTGGGGAATGCCAGGTGAGATGTAAACATCCGAACAGATGCCGGGCCTTCGCAGCGCCCATGGCCCCTATGGAGACAAACGCTGCCGTTTCTGCGGGAAGTTTGCACCATCTTGCACCACAAGAAAACACCTAGTGTCATTGCTACTCGGGTATTTTACAAATATTTCCGAAGAAACCAGCAGGCAAGATGAGCCTGAGTTCAAGAGTTTGGAGCCGGAAGGAGTTGATTGAATTTAGAGAATATTCTTGGACACAAATTTATCAGGGAGAGGAGTGGAACTGCAGGAGTCGGGATGTTTTTAGTCGAAAAGCACGTTGGTGGGGAATAAAGAGGCCCCTTTTAACAAGCGCACATATAGCAAGAGACAGGATTACAGTTTACGGCAGATATCTGAACGGTTTAGGACCCCTTTAAACAAAATCCTCACAGATGGATGCCGCTCCACAAGTAGGTCTGTAGACCAGGCGGATCTTTTTCCCAACTCGTCTACAAGGGAACGAGAGTGAGGGCACCCAGAAAAATCACAGGCAATCACGTTAACGCGGGCAGATGTTTCTTTCGGGCGGACACAGGCCGGTTTCTGAGGGAAGCGGCCCGCAGGCGGCGCCGCCATGTTGGGTGTCTCTGGCGCAGGCCCTGCCCACTGAACACCGCCTCGGCGGGGGGCGTCAGTTTTGTTCGCGGGGCTCTCGGGACAACCCGGGTTTTGTACCGAGGCCGCCTTTCAGGCCGGTTAAGAGCCGAGCTGGAGGCTTTTAATCAGGCCCCGGTAATGCTCCGTTCACCGGACACAAGCCGGGCGGGGGGACCGCCGCACCATAGGAACGGCGAGCGCCGGCAGCGGCGGTTTGGGGGGGGACGGCGGGGGCGGGACACGGTCCGGCGCTTCCGGCCGCCGCCGGAAGTGCTTGCCGCCGCGGGGGATGCTTTTCGCGCTGCACCGTGCTGGCGCTGCAAGATGGCGGCGCCCGCTGGTCGCTGCTTGTGGAGAGGTGAAGGGGCTTCGCCGTCTCTCTCACCGCCGGGAAAGGGCGGGCGTCGGCCACCGGCTTTTGTCTATCTCCAGCTGGTGTTTTTTTTCTCCTTTGATCGCGGGGCAGGGGGTGACCCTGAGGGGCGGTGGGGCCTGCCCTGGCGGGCGGCCCCCGGGGAAGTGAGGGAGATGGGGGCGGCTGTCTGAGGCGATGTTTGCTTTTTCTCTTTTAGCACTGGCCCCGTATCGCGGGTGGATTTTCCCCGGCCTCGACCAGCGCCTCGCCGCCGCCGCCGCCGCCGCCCCCGCCTTGGTGAGCGTCACGCCGCCCGTCCGGCCCTATGCTGCGGCAGCGAAGTGAGTGCGTCTCTTTCCATCCGAAGCAGCTCTCTTGGCCGTCGGTTGGCGTGGTGGGGGTGTGTGTGTGGTGGTTTCGGCGTCTGCAGTGTTGCTCTAACAGCCGACCAGGCGTTGGTGGCATCCCACAAGCTGCTAGCTCTTAGAGAAACAGCCTGGGGAGAGAAGATTTAAGCTAGACTTGCAGGGAGTGTTTTATGTTACTCTTGTAATAACGAATGTAACAGTTATTGGGATTTACTTCATTATTTTGATGTGTGCTTTTGAAGGGTGTGGCTGGATTATAGGTTAAGGAGTACTGTCAGCATCAAAGCTGATAAGCTTATGGAATCAGTTTCAAACAGTTTCTCATCTTGCTTCATGCTGCTTTTTATTGTTGAATTTGTTCTCTTTTTAAATCTAATGTTACAGTGTAAGTGGGAGAACTAAAAATGAACTCTGTGTACTGAGGGAAGCGTGCTGTACACCAGGTGTTCTGAAGTGTTGCAGACTCTTTGACCATAGTTAATAGAGGAGTGGAGTAGCTAGCTCTTACTTTAATATTTTTTCTTTGATTTGTGAGCCTTTGAAAATAGGTAGGAGAACAGGGTTTGGGACTAGTGGTTAACTGCATCCAAAATGATACAGGAAAGGGAGGAGAAACCTTTTTTGAAAGGGGGGACTGCTACCATCCACTATAAGAAGAAGAAAAACTCTGCAGATGTGGCTCCTTCTGATGACAGGAAGGTGCGTGGGATTTGCTGGATTTAGAAGCAGCTCGGGCACAGTGCCTGCTACCAGCCAGTGTGAAGGCAAGACCTGTAAAAGTTGGTGTGTTATTTTAAACTGGTTTTGTGTTGATACAGTAGGAGGTCGTTAACATGGTTCCACGCTACACAAATGTGGCTATGTTGTCTGAGAAGCTTAATTGCCCACAGAGCTTTTGGTTTCTGAATGTTTTGATTTCTGTTTTGGCCGCCTGAGACAAGTAACTGGGATGAATTCAGGGATGCTGTTCATCTTTGTGTGGAACCTTCCTTGTTAACTAATTGTTACTTAGTAAGTGACACATAACAGTATCTACTTTTTTCTCTTAGAACATGTGCCAAACTCTTCAGTTGATGATCTAACAATATTTTTTTGTTTGTCTTAGAACTGCAAAAAAAGGTTCACGTAAGACCAAGCAGGAAGAAACAAAAAAGAAAAAAGTAACTAGGAGGTGGCCGCTTATGAGCAAGCCCGTGGATGATGTATACTTGACGTGGTATTATGAACGGCCATCCTATGATGTGGAAGAGGCTTTGGGTATGCTAAAGAAATTTCAGGAACTGGACTTCACTAACCCCAAACAGTATGTCTATATTAACGTATTCCTAGATATGGCACTACAGAAGAAGGTAGGTTGGAAGTTTATACAAGTTTTGATACTTTTTTTCTTTTTAACATGGGAAGGCTGTGTTGAAAGTGTAGAGCAGATGCTGCTGTCGGCCTTCTAGGCTGCCTCTTGCAGCTTCTCTGATTGTTAGAATAATGTGTGCTTTTGTAGGTGGCTTTGTGCCTTTATATATGTATAATTAATAAACATCCCGCATACTCCTGAGGTGAAGGTAGCACCATTGAGGATTTTGAAAACAGGCTATTATGTGACTAAAATTCATGTCTGGACAGAACTGATCAAACTAAGTTTTACATCTGTTAGGGCTTTCCACTTAAAGATGTGTTACCAAAATCATGTGTGTGCTTTGTTCTGGGATGATTGTTACAGGGAGAAGTATAAAGACAAGCTTTTCTCTGCCTCTGTCCTTCATCTTGTTTTGATTTTATCTTTTTTTAATAACGTTCCTTGAAAGTATTCTATTGCTTGTTTGCCTATGACCTTTTTGATATAAAGGTGTCTAGCCCGGTTTAGTCTTTCCCTAAAACTCTTCCTGCTTCCCCCATAAGTTGAGAACAGTTACGCCACTTGAGAATTGCTTTCTTCACGTGCGTAACTAGATATCCCTTTGGTACACCAGGGGTCCCTTAGAGCCAGAAAATGAGTTCACGCTTAAAGAAATGCGGCAGAGCTCTTGCTCCTGCTGTCGGAGGCTGTGTGGTATTCTCAAGGCTTGGTAAGAGACACATTCCTTGCTGATGGTTTGCATTGGCCATTGCATCAGAAACATCATTTAGATAAGCTGCAACTGCGGCACCTCGGTGTTTGTTATTGATTGTACCCGAGCCTGGTAGCAATCCTGCACTGGAGTTGTTGATCCCGGCCCCTTTCTCTTGGGCTAAGTGCAGCATAAGTAATTCATGTCTCAAGTTTATATTTGAGTATATACCGGACATAAAAAAAAGCAGTCACAATTTCTGCATCGTGCTTGTTTGTTATGACCTCTGTGCAAGGAAATTGTGGATAAGATTGCTATTTAGGGGACCAACTCCACACGATTGTGTAACTTGCCATACCTCAGGAATTTTTTTTGGTTTTGTTCTAATATTTTTCTTTCTTTACTTACTAGAAAAAAGTGGATCCATTTGCCAGCATTGTTCTTCTTCCGTATCGCTTTACAGATGAAGTGAATAAGGTCTTGGTTTTCACAGAGGTGGGTAAGCCTGAATTATTTGCTTTTATACGTTTTGCGTATCTAGCATGCTCTTACAACACAACTAGTTCCTATGCAAGTACTATACCTTTTATTGAGAAGACTCTGCGAGTGCTTTACAGAACCGTTAAGTCTGTCTGGGATTCGTCTTCAGCAGCATCTTAATGTATTAACAAGCATCTTAGAGGATTTCCTTCACCTTGATAGGTTTACATATATGTAGATTATTCTAGCAATGCACTGAGGCAGTAAACATTTGCATAAATGTGACTAAGGAAGAGATCATTAAAGATCATATATAGCGTGAAACCTTTTGTCACCTTTCTGTAATACAGGCAGATGGTTTAGTGTAGCAGCCATGTCCAACCCCACTGTCTTCAGCCTCAGCAGGCAGTGCAGATTAGAACTGGGTGTTATTCACAGTGATTTGTGCTGTAACAGGATACCCTTGGGAGAGGAGGGGAAAGTAACTTATCCTCAAAAACCTTAAGCAACTTAACAGCCCTCTGTCCCAAACCCTTTATCTGCTCTCCTAGGAGTTCACTAATGTGAACTAATGTGTGTAGAGCAGTTGTAGCATCTGTATGAGACTAGTTTCAGCCTCTGCTGCTGTTCTTTGCCCGTTAATCATTCTAACAGAATAGACCTACATATATCTGTATGCGATTATCTTGGAGAACTGTCACAGACTTAGTTGACTACCCTTTGGGCTTAATTTTTGTAGAATTCTCTACCTGAGCTACAAGGTAAGAATCCTCCTACAAAAGGGAGGGCTGACCAAAGACCTGAGCATGCCAGGTTCTTTGGTGCTTTATCTCACAACCTTCTTTCTTCACTGAAATTCATGTGGGATAAGAGGTACCATGCCCTGTGAAGGTGTATACGTGGAAAAAGGCTGAGCAACTGAAACACTTGCTAGTGCTTTTGGATGGAAGTGTGGAGCTATGCAGTTTATTCTTGTGAGGAAAAGTTGGTTCTGGTTTTGAGTTGTGAATATCTGCTTGTATCGAAAGCTTGAGCCAAAGTTTTTACAAAACTGATGCCTTTTATGTTTCCATATTTCAGACTATTAAAAGCAAAACCTTGCAGAGGACAGATGAGGTTTACTTCTAAATGCTCTTTGAAGCCAAAGTTTAATAGCGCTTTCAGAAGTTGAATAGCCCTGTTTTACTGTGGTTTTTAATAGCATGTTCTGTGCTTTTCTTAAAGCTTAGAGTACAATGTTGGCTCCATCCAGTGGATGATTCGTTATAGTTCGCAGGGCATGGAGGTGGGAGAGAAAGGGCTTTTGATAGAGCTTCTTGGCAATGGGATGGGCTTTTCTCCTTTCCAGTAGAAGTCAACTAAAGACTTGAGTGTTCCTTCTTATTGGGACCTGGAGTGGAGTGGAGTTGCTGCTCCTATATCACCAGCATTAGATATTTTGGGTCTTTGATTGCCTTAAACCATTCTTTCCTTTTTAACCTGTAAATAGCCTGGTTTTATACCCAGTTGTCCAAGATAAATCACCTATCCAGTGCTGTTGATACAGACTAATTGGTAGTACAGATGTTACTGAACTTTTGGTTTTTTCTCTCAACAGGATGAGCAAGAAGCTGAAATAGCTCGAGAGAATGGAGCTGCTGTTGTGGGAGGAGTTGAATTAATCAAATGGGTATTTTTTTATTTTTTTTTTTTTACGAATTATATAAGTATCCTAACTTTAAACAGTGACTGAGGGGAGTGGGGAGTGAGAAACCTCATGTCCAGTAAACTCCAGCTTGAAGTTAGCAGCCATTGTGAAGCGTAAGAGATGGGTTTTTGTGCTCGGACATGCTTGTAGGTCAACTTGTGTACTGAGGTAATTTATTGTATTCCTAAATATATTTAATTGTTTTTATTGCAGATTTTGGAAGATGAAATCCAAGTGGACTTCTATGTAGCTGTTCCTGCAATAATGCCTAAGCTAATACCGTTAAGGAGCAAACTAAAACGAAAGTACCCAAGCACAAAAAAAAGTAAGAAGCAATTCTTTCTTACAAATCCCAGGTACTGAACAAGATTTAACTCTAGAGGCGACACTGAAACTTTTTTGATGAAGATGAATGATTACATTGAGTATTAGACTGTATGTGACTGAACCACTCTTTTTGTTTTAGATAAGAGTAGTTTTAGGAATCTAGGACTGTGCTTTTCTCCTACAACAGGCAAATGTGGGATTAGAATCAAGTTAAGTTTGCCTACTAGTTGCCCCTATGCTTGTTTGTCCTGATGAACGGTAATAGTATTGTGAAGTTACCCAGGAAAACAGAAACAACTTGAAAAAAACCATATTCACTGAGACGCTTGTCGAACTGTTGGCAGTTGTTTGGATCCCAGCTTCGTGACTGCTACTGCTCCCTCTGCCTGTTCGTTACTACTCAACAACAGATCTACTTACGCTTTTCCTTAGTACAGCCTGCTCCCTTATCTGTGTGGTCTCTCGTTTTTTGTAATGCTGAAGACATTTCCTCTTCAGGTCAGGTTTTCACAGCAACTGACATTGGACTTTTGTCCTCTCTTGCAGACTTACTTTATTTTAGCTCTGTGTTAGGAGTCTATTTCAAATACGACAAAAAAAAAAAAAATATCTGTTTTTCCAACATAGAGCTTGTGCCAGCTGTGTGAAGCACTGAGTCTTGAACCATATCTCTTACTTTCCTGCCCCAGCTGTCTTAATGTTTTATAAGCTGCAGGCAGTGTTTTTAGGCTCCTAAACATTTAAGACAAACCTATTAACCTGTCCAAAACATTGCAATGGAAAATACTGCAGATAGCTTTCCTTTGTTCCAAAGAGGATACTGTGCCATTATGAGCTTACTTGGTTTGTAGCTTATCCAGGGCCAATTTCTCTTGGAGCCATCAAAAGATCTCTGGGAGAAGTAATGCTTGTACTGGAAGCAATTGAGTGATGGTGTAAATCTGTCAAATGTGCTCTTGCAGCTGAGATAAGAAATAGCTTGACTTGTGGGAGTGGCTGGATTGGGCCAGGGTGTTCCAGGTAGTGTGTTTACTTTGCTATTACGTAGTTGGAGACTTCATTTGCAAGGAAGACTTGGGGCTTGTTTTAAACCGAACTCGGTAGCTTTTGGTCTTTCAGGCTGCTTTAATTGTGTTAGGTAATAAAGCTGTGTTTTATATATGCATAAGCAGGTTCTTTATTTGAAGTGAAGCCTTTATTACGTTTCCTACTGTATTGGCTATTCATGTCTGTTGATTAATAAGGAAGGAGGGAAGATAGAAATTATTTATATAGTATGTGAGAGGGCACCACTGTCTTGTCCATGAAATTGCATTTTTGATTGGAGTCTAACTGCCTTAATTGAATGATTGAATTCTCTCTTTACTAATATCACACTTAGCTACGCTAATAAGCGTTACTCAGACAACTTTTCTGCCTTTTTTTTTTTTTTTAAAAAAACCCTAGATTCCATGGGCCATGATATTCCTAAAATGCTGAAACTCTTCAGAGAAGGTCTTGAGTACATGGTAGAAGGCGAGCGTCTAATCAAGACAAGAATAGCAAGAGTAAGTTGTATATAGAGTTCTTAAGTTTTTTTTGCTGCGCAGAACTGCAGTTAGTGTTAAAAGAGGGAGGGGGATATTTTTAATCTGTTTGTTCCCAAGATTTTTAACCATGTTCTTTGACCTGTGAAGTAAATGGAACTCTTACTCTTTGTTGTGTGACATCTTCAGCTGGCGTGAGCACTGTATGTTGATAATGTGTGGTCATAGAAGATGGCTCCGCTAAAACTGAGAGCAAGGCATACCTGATGCTAAGACGTTAAGGATGCCAAGAGTGGGATCTGTATTTGCCGCTACATTGGCAAGGAATTGTAATAATGAAGAAAATAGGATGAGAAAAGTTACTCTTCCTAGTGATCTCCTTGTGAGTTGACATGTTAACATAGGCTTCCCTTTCCTCCTGCCTTCCCCAGCACTCTTCTGTGAGTAAAATAAAGCTGATTTGTTTTTTTAAGTAAATAAACCATGGGTTGTGAGTACATGGTCAATATGCACAGGTGGATCAAAAAATGTGGCCTTTAACCTAATAACTAAAGACTCATTTAACTTTGATAACTTTAGTCCTGGACTGGAGCAGAAAGCAAGAACTGTGCATTACACCTGATACGTAAAAGTAATTTGTGCTTTGCTGTCACATAAGAAATTGCGTTACATAAGAGTATCTTTTCTCTCTTTATTTCTTATTTTTTAGGCCTTAATAAGTTTTGCTTAATTTATTTTATTATTTATTTTCCCTGCTCATTTTGTTTTGTTTGTTTCTAAACGTGCCTGATTTTTAGTTTTCCTTTAACTGATACTGGTACAGAAAGGAAGTGTATGAGGTAGCTAACCCCTGCAGCTTTGTCTGGTGGTTAGAAATAAGCAAGTTTGTTTAATTCTGGCTAGCTGCTCTGAGTTGTGCATGTGAATTTCAATGGCTTGCTCATCTATATGATACTCAAAACTGAGGTTCTTGGGACTCTTCTGCTAAAGTGTGTGTTATCTTGCACTTTGATACAGGCAGGAAGTATCTTTGGCTCTTCGTAAGTTTAATGGACTGTGTGAAATGCCTCGAATCCATAGATTAGTCTTGGTTTCAAGTATTGTGACTGTATTCTTTAACTTTTGCTTTGGACTGCTCAAACGTTAATCATTCTGTACTGTAGATCAGCCTAAAAAATAACCTGCAAATTAAACTTACTGTAAAGTTTCTTCTTGTGTAGTCAAGAAGAAAAATAAAGGTGAATGAAGAATTCCTGATGTCCTGACAGTGTTCAGTGCAGTTGTAGTTGGTTCTGCTTAGTGTATTAGTCCTGCAGCTGTAGCTACAGTTTCTGAAGTTAAAACCACGTCCTGTTACTGAGGTAAGGTGTTGGTGTTACAGATTACTTTCGGTTCTGTGTCTAGGCAGCTCAGCCCTGCAGTTTCACGGCACTTCCGAAGATTTGGTGCAGCCAGAGATGTCACTCTGTACAAGTAAACAGTAGGTTCTCACGAATAAACTCTTAATCTTGGATCAGAAGTGGTTCGATGAGGGTTTCCTTACAGAGTTCATACGTGCTAAATTTATGTCAGCTACGTGGCAGAGGTGACTCTAACACTGCACACACAGTGTGTCATGCTCTGTCACACTGCTGTGCATTGAGTTGTGTGCGGACGGGTGACTCAATGGTTACGGCTTGTGTAAAATGTCTCCACCCTCTCTAGCTACTATCCTTTACCTGACCTAGTTTTCCTACTGTTTGCGCAGTGGCGCTGCAAGGAAATCGAGTGTAGGCAAGGCTCTGGGAGGCTGCGAGAGCCTTGAGTGGTTATGCATATCTGCTCACCACTAAATCAAGAGCTTTTTAAATTTAAATCTTGTCTGTGAGAAAATAATAATTTATGAATTACACAGAAGCATGAAGATCAATTGCTGTATTCCAAACAGTAGTGTAGATGTTTCTGGGAGTCTGCCAAGCTGGCGTTTCTCAAAGAGATGTTTTCCCTTTAGTGCTGCTGTCTCATGTTGCCTGTTAGTTCAGTTATGGCCAGTGGCTTGATGTAATGCTGCACTCCCACGTAAGTCAGCAGCCTCAGCGTTGTATTCTTAGTAGTAATTGAGATGTCTTTGAAAAGCCCAGAAGTTAGCAGCAGTTAAGTTTAATTAGCAGATCTGAAGTTGTAAAACTGAGAATGTAAAATCTTCTTTCAAGACATGGACCTTAAAGCAGAAGGGAAACAAATGAGGACACTCGGGATATCTCCTTCAGAATTGAGCTGTCTGCAGAGGGCAGCTTAAAGTCATTTTCTTGAGGGTTTTGACACAAGTCTTGAGTCCAAACAGGGTGCTGTTGATCATTAAAAAATTCTCTTTTTCCCAAGTTGGAGTTGTCTTCAGAAAAATCAGAGTCCGCATGTGACACCAGGAAGGAATTTCTAGTGTATCTTCCTATCTGTGTAGAGAGCCTGCAAAATGGTTTTTCTATGGAAAAGAGTAAGATGGTTTCAGGAGGTGAGACTTTAAGGTTTGTTCGGAAGGATGTATTTTCTGGGAAGGGACATGTTTACAGGAGCACTGTTTTATTCAGAGGGTTAGAAGTATGGAGAGATGTGTACTGAACCAGAGATATCTCAAACTGGGTACGTAGAATGTACAGAAGTGTGGAAATGAGAGTTAAGGCAGGAAACAGAAATGTCCATTGGTACTAAGAGTAGCATCTAGGTTCCTTGTCTGTAAATGTGGTTGAAGGCCTGAAGTGTAAGTGTCCTTTGAAAAAAGAAAAAAAAGACAAGACTAATGGATTCCTAGCTTTGAACTCCCTAAAGGAGGGGGGGAGAAAATCCCACGGTTGAGGAAGATGTGTTAACTCTTGCCACTTTGAATACTTGATAGTTGAAATATGTTTGGGGGATGAAGGGAATAATGCAAAAAGCATAGGTAGTAACAGTTGTCTGTTGTTACCAGTTTGAGCTGTTCTCATATTTGAGATACCACATGGAAAGGCTTGCCTGTCGGCAGTGCTAAGTCCAAATGATTCCAAGTATTGACAAGTCCAGGATGAGAGAGATTTTCAGCCTTAAATTACGTACCTTGGAGTTGCATATGTTGCGTAAGTCCTGATGGTATGCACTAGACTGTACCTGCATAACATTTTCCTAGTAGTCTGGTACTGGCAAAAGGCTTGAGTTTTGTTCCAAACAGCACCAAGGATGTGGAAGAAGTTGTAGCAAGTTAAACTAGGAATAGGAAATAACCCTTTACAACAGCCTCAGTAAGGGTATTTCTATGCCTGCATTCTTCTTTCTTTTTTCTTTTTTTCTTTTTTTTTTTCCCTGCGGACTGCATGGGGCTACTACCTCAGAAATGCATCTCCTTTGAGTGCCAGGATGAGGAAATGCTGTCTGCACGGTCGATGTTATAGGCTCCTGCACAGAACTCTGTTTCTTCCCTTATTCTGACCTTCTCAGGAAGGTTCATAACTGAGCAGAAACCTGTGAAAGCGAGGCAATGCAAAATACATCAATGCTCTTCTCTTATTGATACTGTCAGTCCTCCAGATGTCTTTGCAAGTGGTACAGAAATGTTGTTCTGCCATGTTTGTCACACTTACATCTTGGTTCAGGGGCTTTCTTTTTGTTCCTGAAAGCAGAGATGCGAGTTTCTGGCCTCACTGTGTAACAAAAGATGCTTGATGTAGCAGCATAATGGCCAAGTGGAGTTGTTGCATTACGCTGCTGCGAAGCAAAATAAAACTTGTTTAGGAGTAGCTCTAAACCTGATTTTTAAAATAGGTGTAGTTAACTTTTTGTGTAGAGGCATTTGAAGGCAAGTTCTTGGAGTTTAGTAGAGTCAAGTGTTCTGTGTTGAAATTAAGAGAAAATCTGGTTATATTCTAGGGATGCAGAGGTTGCATATTGTTATGGGATGCTGGTCAAATTACCGTTGGTAATTTCTTCGCAGTTTACTGTGCTCCAGAAATGTCTCGCTGTTACAAAAAAGTAAGATAGGTGTAAAAGGTAAATGTCTTAATAGATAGTGTGAGGAGACAAAAGGTCCCTGCTTGGAAAACAGAGGTATGAACTCATGTCTGTTTTTCTGAACTCACTTCTTGTTTTGCATTTAACTGAAATTATAAAAACTTTTTTGTTGTTGTTTTTTTGTGGGTAGTAGGAATTCTAGATCTTACTGTTGAGAGAGCCAAACCTAAAATTCTGGGTCTCTGTGGGTTTTCTGTTGTTCTTAGTTTGTCACTCAACAGCTGTAGGAGGGGACTTGGAGGAGATTTCTGCCTACTCCCCCACCCCCAGCCGATACCACAACTATAAGCCCAGTTAAGGTGCTCTGAGAACTTACGTAGCTTTCTGGTTGAATGGTGGTGTGGTTTAACCCCAGCTGGCTCCTAAGCACCATGCAGCTGCTCGCTGGTGGGATGGGGGCGAAAATCAGAAGAGTAAAAGTGAGAAAACCTGTGGGTTGAGATAAAGACAGTTTTTTTTACTGGCTAGTTGCTAGCTTTATTTTCCTGCCCACTGATTCTTAAGGTATTGAGTTAAATAGCTGGCAATAATCTTGTTTTGCAGAGTGTTAATCATTTTGTGTTAATCATTTCTCATCTTCTACCAGGTGTTCCTGCCCTGCAATGACTGCCATTCCCTACATGTGTGTTATATTTGAACTGCCTGTTAGTTAAGTCTGCAGTACAGTTTCAGTGCTCTGAATGATCTCTTGGTAGAATTCTCTAAATAGAGTTTAGAAAAGCAGTTCTGCGGTTAAAGCTAGTGTTTTAATTGCAAGGCATCTTGTTGTTTTTCAATTGCATATTTAGCCAGCAAATAGTTGAGTGGCTCTTCTGTGCATTCAGTTGCAGTCTTCCAAAGATCCCCCAGAAGATTAGAAGTATTGAGACTTCATCAATCAAGTTTTAAACGGGATCTGTTTTGGTGAAACTTGTGCTATGCTGAATATTAATAGGCAATTTCCCACTAGGCAGCAGAGTTAGTGGGGGAGGCCCTTTTAAAGACAAATATAACATGTTTCTTATTTAAAAAAAAAAAAAAAGAACCAGTAACTTCCCTGAAGCTTTTTACAGCACCTTGTGCTGCTCTGGAGAGAAGTGTCCTAAACTTTAAACAGTAAGATAGGTAGCGATTAATTTCTGTGTTCTGATTGTAGTATATACTGTCATTTTCTAAGGTACCTTGTGGTTAGGTTGTATTTATACAAAGTGGACTAGAAATTGATTTGTAGTTGCTCCCTCTGCAGGCATGGTTATTTTTCAGGAAGGCTCAGGATTTAAAGATATTTACCTGTCATTGCAGTTGGTCTGAACAGAGTAGGTTGCACAGTCTTGAAGATCTGGTCCAGAGTACTTTGGTCAGTTTGGCGAGGGTTTGAATTAAACTAAATATCTAAGTGCTGATACACAGTGACTGTGCATACACAAGGGTTTACTGTGGAATACTTACTTGGAAGCTGGAATATTTATTTGGATGTGTAAGCTATTTTGAAATACTTGGAACCCTCTGACCATTACCTTTTTTCATTATGGAGCTGTCGGCATCTCAAGTAAATTATGGTACGTGATCTCTTGGGATGTGTCGTGTTGTCTGATTTGAATGAAAGTCACTCTGTCCTATTTTCCTGTCTTAACAACTACAGAATATTAACTAACACATTCAGATTTTGAGATGGATCTTGTCTCAAAACTTCTTGTACTTCTAAATCTTTATAAGGAGTTGTAACTTGTTTAGAGCAACTTGCAAATTCTGTCTCTTGTGAATGTTTCTAGACTTTGTTATGTATGATGAATGCCAAATAGCTCCCTGAAATTGTACAACTGTACAGGTCTTAGCTTAAGACCTGAACTTAGTGTAAGGTTTGGAAGCAAACACTATTTGAACCTTCATTTGAAGTATAGTTTCTAATTAGTTGCTACCAATGAATTTTTTATTTAAATGGTTCTGAGTATTCCTCTTATTTTGTATTCGGTAGAGCATGGTGTGTCTGTCAGTGAGGTGAAATGCTCAGTATTAACAAACAGATTTTTTTATGTCCGTTAATTTATGAATGATTAAGCACATTGCCATCAGCATAACAATGATAAAGACAAATGTGTTTTGGCCTGTGTAACAGAGGAACTGCATTTAGATTGTAAGTCTGCCAGAAGAACATAAAGAGAGATTAATGGCCCAGACCTGGGAGAAGACTAGTCAAGTATAACTGTATCTCTATTGCAAATTAATGCATACATTTACAGATAAGTGAGATATTAATAAAATCTGCTCATGCTACATTGGGAGGTGGTGGAGAGGAAGAGGAGACCCCACTGGTGCCTGTAGGCTCCCCTGAAACATAGTTAATTGTGTGAGAATAAATGCTTTTTTAATTCCATACGTGAAAGCTCTAGAAAAAGAACTTGATTTTTCATTCAGATAAAGAAATGTGGATGATATGGGTGAGACCAGACAGCAAATGAATTAAAGCATAGCAGGGCATTATAGCAGCCAAACATTTAAGTCTGAGAAATGCATGTTAAGCTCTCCAGGAGCTGAGAGTCAGGTCGGTCCTGGCTTTGACCTGAGGCTGTTCAGGTTGGCCTGTCTCTTGATCATGAGTTGCACGTTCTTGAAGAGAGTCCGGATAAGATGAATAGCAGTCATGGTTTAAGGTGATTGGTCTAAGAGAGAAGATGGAGGTATTAATTTTTTGGCAAGTGTTGGTTCCCTTCCAAGTATCTGTGATTGGTCCAGTGAGGATCACATCTGTGTTGGAAGTAAGGTGTGCTTAAGTGCTCCATTAGATGAGGACATCGGGCAGGACGAGGAGCCATCAGTCCACAGTTTTTGTTGGAAGGTCAAAACCGCCATGGACGGGAACCGGGGTCCGTAAAAATGGTAGATAAAGAACTGGTATATGTTTACAGCTCAATGGTTCCACGTAACTTATGTAAAAAGTAGAAATTCCATTTCATATGTTAAAATGGGAAAGAAAAGGGGACGAAGCCTTATAATTTTTTTTTTTAATTATTTGTTTGGTTCTGTTAAATTTCTCAATGCCTTCAATTTTAGATGCTTTGTTTTTGAGTTGATCTGTTTTGCAGTCTTTGACAGCTACTTCTTGAGGCTTTTTTCTGCAAATACTTTATTTTAATGTGATTTTTTTGCAAAAACACTTGTACATACATTTTTTTTAAGACTTTACCTCTCTAAGGCTACGTGTTGTTACGGAGCCATGGAAATTTAATGTCATGAGTAGAAATACAGAGAATAATGATGAGCATATAACCATGTATACAATAGTTTTTTCTCCCAGTCATTTGGATATGGCTGTTAATGGGATTTGTAACTCCTTAACAGGGAATGCAGAGAAACAAAATCTATCCAAATGTAAAATAAATATGTACCCAGTGCTTTCAGATTTATTAATCTAGACTTTAAGTATCCCCATGGCTAACTTTGCGTTATCCTTTTTCAGCTGGATATGCCTACTGAGCAGATAGTTGCCAATCTAAAAACAGTTATCCGTGATATCTGCACGTTCAAGCCATTGACTTATGGTAAGTAGGTGTTCCTCTCATGTGGTAATTGACATTACAGCCAACAAAATTAAGAAATGAGTCTTGTTTACTGGGTTGTCATTAAATGACCTTGCTGCTTTGTCCGCCTTGGGACAGGAGGAAGCTGTTAGGCAACTCAGTAAATCAAGACCTAAGAAATTACAGCCTCTAAGGGCATGAATAGCATCTGCTCTTATTGATGTGAACTCCAGTTGCACCTTATAAGTGTCTGTGTGAGGAAAGGAGTGAGATATTGTACAAAACTTAAGTTTGCAGGCTTGGTGCTTAAGTGGATTAAAGCCATACAAGGAAATCCTTATGGGACATGGAGTGTCTGTGTGCATTGGTTTTACTCCACTGACGTGACCCTGTTGTGGCTCAATGTAAAGAATCTGAACCTGGAATCCACCAGCAATTGCTTAAGTTAAAGCTTGTGCTTCAGTTAACATCTAGTCTGGTTAGCTACCCTGTTTGAAGGTATACCACCTTTTTTTTTTTTTTTCCTCTATTACCAAGATATTTTTAAAATTTCGGCTGCTCCAAGGGAAAAGCCGTTCTTTTTTTTTTTTTTTAATTCCTTAGCAAAAGGATCAGGTTACAAAGGAGTAAAGGTGTGAATTCTGCGTGTTGTTCCTGTGGGTTCTGCTCACTGTTCTGAGCAAAGAATGTGAACAACTCGTATGCTATCTGTTCTTAGTCATAATGAAGTGAACTTTAAACAAATGTAATCTGCTTAGCTGGAGTGGAAATGGTGATTTATGAACATAATTTTATGGAAGAATTAGCCTTGTTTGAGCTAAGAAAACGGTGTTTTAATATTGGCTTAATGTCTGCAAAAAGAATCATCTTGCATCTCTTCCAGTGATGCTGTTAATAGTAACTACTGTACAGAGGAGAGACCATGAAAAGTCAAGTACACATGCCTTTAGAAGCATTTCAGCCCAGATAAAACGTATAAGGGGTTGGCTGACTTGAGATATAAGTAAAGAAAAGCAGGAAGTGGTGTTATTTTTGTCCTGAATGAGTTCATATGTGAACTACACCAATCTAGTTAAGGGTAAGCTTTTCTGGTCTTAGTAGCATTTCTGCTGATTTTGCATTATCAAGTTTGGTTCTTGTAGTGGGTCTCTTACTGGCTTCATTAAAAGTATTTGCTGTTTATAGGAAGTAGACTTGGTAATTAACAAATCTTTGCAACAGTGGAGTCTAGATATGCTTGCTAACTATCAACCACTTAGACTAACTAGTTATATATATCTCATTAGTTCCTTTCAGACTTCCCATATGTAATAGCATGTCCTCATGCAGCTATTTAGTTATCACTAAAATGTCATTCCTCTGCGAGTCACTTGATCTAATGCGAGACTAAAAATACCACCAAGCAAATGTTCTCAGACTATAATGTAGATCTATTTAATCTTCCATAAAGCAATCTGACTGGTTTTGTAGTTCTTCTTGTCAGAAGGTTCCTTCAGCATTTCGTGGTAGGATCCTCAATTAGAAATGGTGTCTTTTGTGCTCTTAGTTATATATGAATATTTGTGTGATCAAAACTCCACCACTGCCCCCCAATATCTTGCCAATCAGGACCGCTTCCCAAAGTGAGTTAACCTGTATTTAATTTTTTTTTGGAGGAGTGTGTGTCTGAAGTTTTACTTGTATGTTCAAAGGCCCAGGGGCACCAGTGATGTCAACTGCTGGTGAGGTACTGAAGGAATAAGGTAGCCATCAAGTTAATATCTTTTATGGCACCAGAGTGTGAATTGTGTTTTGAACCCAATCTGCCAGGGTGATGTTAAACACTCTGTACTGAAGGGATGTGTCTACATGTATAGATCTGATCCTGGTCATGTGCTTGATGCAGTATGGATTAGTACTATGACAAATCAGCCTGGAGACATGGTGGTAGAGTGACTGAATTGGTGGTGTTCTTTGTTTTCTAGGTCCTTTTGTACAGAAGTTGGTTATTAGATCTTCAACCAGTGAAGGATTGCTATTGAACCTTGATGGACTCCTACCTCAGGTGGAAAAAGTAGAAGAAAAAAATGCAGAAGATGATGAAGAAAAACATGTCCAAGAACCTGTTAGTACCTGATGTCTTTCCTTGTAGATCTGATGATCAGCCTTGGAAAGCAAATAGTGTAATTCAAATCATACTTTATGAAAAGAAAAAATAAATTGAACTTGTGAATTTCACTGGTAAATTCTTTGTGACAAGAAACATTGTCACAGACAGTTGTCTGTTGTCAAAACTGAAGACATTTTAGATTCCTTTTGTTGGTAGCTGAAAGCTCCTTAGTTTGTGTGGTTGTTTTTTTTCTCTGCACATAATAGTTATTACTCTAATAAAAGTATTTCTGTAACTTCTGAAGTATTGCCATCCAATTTCCGTAACTGCAGCCAAAAGGCAAGCACATGTTATATCCATAATACTGGGCTCTTTACTCTGTTGAAATTGCAGAATATTCAATGCTTTTGTTGTTTTGACTCAAGTCCTCCCCACAGAGCAACTAATGCAGTTACTTGTGGAAAGCTGCTGTATAACTCGCCAATGAAGGAAACTGTTTTTTATTTACCATTCTATTTTTCTGTGAAGTTAGACGTGGTGTCCCTTTTGAGTTGGGAGTAACACCTGCTTGATGCTTGTGATATCTCACTTGGTTTTCATTTAATCTGCATACGTAGATAATGGAGGGGTATACAGAGGATTACTGCTCTGCTACTTTGAGCCTGTGAATGCAGGTTAGTCTTTTGTGACAAATTATAATAGGTGAGGTTTTTCTGTGGAAAAATTGCATGTATTCTGTGGGAGGAGTGATCATGGACCTTATCTTTCAAATACTGCTATTTAAGCTATGCATAACTGATACGATGCCCCTGAGAGAATCCAGTCAGTGGTTTGTTTGCACTGTCCTGGAAGGAATTATCCTTAAAATGTTTTGGGGTGAAACCTGAGTGAAGCTACAAAGTTGTAAGTGTCAGTTTCTTGTCTTTTTTTTCTATCAGAGAGGTTCTTCTTGATGAGCTTTTGAGTAACCACTCAGGATAAGTGGATGGGTTTGGGGGAGTGGGGGTGGCTTCACAACAAGCAGCAGAAGATCTCTTTTTCCATACAGGTGACTCTGAGGAAGACTCCCATGCTACACTTCCTAGTAAGATTTTTTTTTTTTTACTAAAAATACTGACTGATGCTTTATGTGGATTTCATCTGTTATCGTATGTAGATGAAGACCATGTATGTAATGGGAGCAGTGAGTAGCTAGGAGCTGTGGGGCTGTGGTCCTGTGCTAGGTTAGTCATCTTGGAGGGGCCTAGGCTCTGGAGACCTGGCTAGAAGACACTGATTTTCTAGTGGCTGGATAGAGGCCCCTAATTCCTTCTGCCAGTGTATAGGGGCAAAGCCAAAAGGCAGCGGGGGTCACCTTTGGTTGTTTACCTGCTTAACTTTGTTCCTCTGACTCTTAGTAGCTATGCATACCACTGAGATTTGGCAGAAAAATTTTGAAAATAAAGATTCTTTAATTGAAATGTAGGTCTGTCTTAGCAATAGCACAGTTTGACCGAAGTGGTAGATTTCCAGTAAATGAGTTGAACTCTTGCTGGGGTTTGAGCTCTTAAACACATCAGAAGGCTCGACTTGGAAATGGTTCCAGTTTTTGCACAGTTAGCTTTTTGTTCTTTGGGGCTGGTTGGTGTGTGT
This sequence comes from Buteo buteo, assembly GCF_964188355.1. NCBI lineage: Eukaryota > Metazoa > Chordata > Aves > Accipitriformes > Accipitridae > Buteo > Buteo buteo. Next base: position 83,376,583 of record NC_134171.1, on the reverse strand, counting down.
CAAACAGATTAAAACAAAAACGCTAACCCTTTTTTGCAATAGCCAGTCTTGAGTGTGCTTGTAATGTAATCTTACCGTTCTGCCTGATTTAATTCACTCTCATTTTGCCTACCTTGATTTCCTCCAGCATAGTTCTTAAATATAAACTGGAGACCAGCATAAATATCCATGCATCTTTTAACTGACTCTTTAAGAATACATGGTTTTTGCTTTGCTGCGGAATTTCTTTGCCGTTTTTTTCCACGTTGTTTCCAGCAGGTGGCATTCTTGTTCCCTTCTGTAGAAGTGTGTGGAAAAGAGTTTCTCAGTGGGGTTTTTTTTGGACTTTGTCGCTAAACGTGTTAGTAAAACTGCACCCTAAAATGTCAGATGGTTCCAAAAAAGATTGGCTGCTTATGAAAGGGATGAGCTTATCCAGATCTGGACGGGTGGTTTGTGTTTGCAGCTTTAAATTGTTCCTATTTTTGGAGGTGGGGCTCTTTTTTTCTCCACCACCCCCCACCCCCACCCCCTGAGAGGTTACCTATATCTGTCTGCATAGAAATTCTTGTACTTCCCATCTGAAGCATTTGGCTGCTGTCAGTCAGGGTGCTTGAGAGATTACTGTTAGGCCATGCTGCTGTATTTTTGATTATATGGGGTGCTTTGCTCAGGGTTTGATCAGAAAATTCTCTTAGGAGTAAAGGAAGGCTTCACGCTGACTTCAGTAGACTTAGTACATAGTGTGTGGAAAAAGCAATGCCAGTGCACTTGAATAGCCACCTAAACATGTTTTTTTTACTGTGGGGTCTGCTCATATGCCTGGTAGAAAGAAGAAAATTAAAACTCTTGCTTTTCAAAGTGAAGAGTTGATGTGACTGGCAAAAATAGTCAAATGCGTTCAGTGATGTTAACTGCTCTAAACATCCCATTTGATCCAAGTCATCTTACATCAGGAATTGGTGATAAGGAGGCTGATAATGGTAGTCATTTGTAAGTATATTTAGAACGGATCTTCTGTTGGGTTTTTTGGGGGGGTTTTGTTTGGTTTCCCCCCCTCCTCTTTTCTCTGTTCTGCAGAAGTTAAAGTTGTAGAGCAAAGCTTTTTTAGTTCCCTAATACTGATGTCTATTAATTTCTGGTCTGGAGCACCAGGCAAGTTTCAGAAGATAGGTGAGAGTAGGCAATCAAGAGGAAACAGAGGGTTTTTTAAGTGTTTCAAATTTATGGGTTTTTTCCCCTCCACCTTGTGCCTTAAGTAATCGATTGTACTGATTACTGATGGTTGTGTGCTGGCAATCTAGCCTATGCCAACATAGAATGGGGTAGCAGCTTAATCAGGCTGTAGCAAAAGGCTTGATTACTTGTGACAAGTTTTACCTAGATGTTTTTTTCCTAATGAAAAAAAATTAATGATGTTGCATAAGCTCATCTGCAGTATGTCTAGTTTCATTAGTTCAAGCACACCATCCTCTGCAAGTACATCACTTATGCTGTATCCTCTTTCTGCTTGGAAGCTTGGAGTTTGTGCTAAGGATGCATACTTGCATGAACAGAAAAGAGAAAGCCATGGGGGTGTGCTTTGTTTTGAGGACCTGGCTCTTAACTTAGATGCATCTCAAATGGATCAGGAGCAATTGATTTACACTGAATTTTAGCAAAAGGTAGGATATTGTTTTACAGGAACGTTGTTTCACCCTGCAAATAATCTTTTGTGCCTGTGTGTAAGCAAAGAGTGTTTGTATTACTAATTGATTACTTATATGAGGAATAGTATGAGATACTATAGTAGTTATGTGCTGTTTGCAACCCAAAAGGAACAATGTGAAGGTAAGTTACCTGTTGGTGTAGAAAAGCAAGGCTTGTGTTACCGTTTGTGTAGGTTTCTTGGTCTCTTCTCTATTTTTGCGTGGCAAATTTCAAAGACTTTACTATCCATTATGGAAAAAGGTATACCTGCCCTTTTGAGGATGGGTGGCTTTTAAAATAAGTGATGCTTAAGCATAAATATACAGGTGAATTTAAATCATAAGCTCTCAGGCAGTTGGGTGTACTTTCAAAGAATAGAAGTGTGGAATAATAAACATTCTGGAAGAAATCTGTACTTTGAAAATTTGAACGCTATGGAAATACTGTAAATCTGAACCTCTAGGAGTCAGGTGAGAAAAAAAACCTAACTAATGAACTTAGCAAATTTTCAGCTGCATTTGTTCAGGTGTAATCCTGCAGTTCTGCATACGTGTTACTATGCTGTTAATAGATGAAGTAATAATGCCCCTGGTCTGTGTAATACTGAAATAGCGTTATACAAACTGTTGAGTATATTGTGGTTTTTATACCGAAATGCTTGATTGACACAGAGGAGAGATGAAAGGGAGGAAGACAACATGAGATTATTCCCCTTTAATAAGCTTAGTCCTGAAACATGCAGAGTGGGAATTGTTGTACATGTGGTTCTTGTGCCAATATGCCTTAGAAACCAGTTTAATTGTTACAGTAAGCCTAACTAAAATGGCATTGCTGGCTTCTAGAAATTATTACTAGTGTACTCATTGCGAAGCGTGGGATTGTAGTGCTTAGTGGTTTCTGATTAGTTAGAGCAGTATATAAACAGGTTGTCTGTCCTGAATATTAAGTTCTTTTAAGTCCTGTAGAATAAGAGGCACCGTTTTTACCAGAGTTGCTCTTAATGAGTGCTCAGTACTCCTTTGGTAGGTAAATAGAACACAGATCTTCTATCAAAAGCAAAATGGCAGTAACCCAGGAGCTGGATACCCAAATATGTGTTCAAGTGAGGAAGGATGTGTTACAAGGCATTAACCAGTCCATGCTAGCTGCTTTTGTGTGATGTTATCTGCAGTCAGTGGGAACTTAACTGTAAGTGCATTACTCCCTAGTGAAAGGTACTCTAGGCAAACTCTTTGCACGTACTTGGGTTTGAGAGCACATACTCTTTGCTTCCTGCTGAGCAGTTGACTAATTACTAAATGTTCTTTCCTCTTAACAAACCATACCTTGCTGTGCATGCTTGGCCCTCAGCAAGAAGGGGGACATGTCGGGGAGGGTGGCTGGCAGGACGAGACCATCTTCCCATGTACCACAGACGTGATGAAGGCTGATCGGTGTGCCCTTGTTTTCTCCCAAAGGGCTTTGTGGTTTTTTGCTGCGTTTACCCTCCATTCTCTCCTGTCTTAATTTTTAGCAGCACAATCCAAGCTATGTTGAATTTGGGTGGCAGCTTCATTTCAACCAAAAATTTTTCTCGGGGAAGTATTGGGTTACAGCATTTGAGGTCATAGCCTCTTTGCCTCTAAAAGTGCGCTCTTGCTGATGGTAAGAAAGCAGGAGCTGATGTATGGGGTTTGGAATGCCCACTATTTATGAGTATTGAAAGAGCTCACTGATGTTTCATGTGGAAAAAAGCAGAGTGCCGCAATACATTTAGTAATGCGGATGATGTATGATTGCTTTTATAATTGTCTTATATGAAACCGCTGTTTAACTAAGGAGAAGCAGGCAATGAACTCGGATTGACAGTTAGTGCATACAGAAACATTTGCCCAAACAAGGAAGAAATTGCCATAGAGGCACGCGTGCAGTTGTGGGGAATGAAGGATTTAGGCTGACACTCAGCCTAAACCTGGACTTGTACGGGAATTAGCTGCACTCCAAAAACCTTTGAGTCTGTGTAGGTCAAACTGAGTTCACGGGGATTTTGCTGTAAATTATGGCGCGGAGGTAAACTTGGAAAAGCAGGACAGGGATGTTACAAATGCCACGTTCAAAACTGATGCGAGAAAGGCTAGTCTCTTTGCACCCACTGGGGGTTTTCCAGGGGGCTAGCGCTTAGCATTGGCACTAGTCCCACAGTTGCTGTTCTGCTGTACTGTGGCTGAGCATAGTCTTGGAAATGTCAAGTAAAATCAGCCTTGTACACTTTTTGATTTTAACTTGTCAGCTATAGACACCGATTTTAATTTTCCCGGGGACAGAGCTGCCAACTTCTGCTGTGTGTCTGCCTCTGTTCTGAAAGTTAGGCTAGTCTAAGCTGTTGGGCTGAGCGCTTCATCTGAAGGACACAAAACTGCTTGGGAAGATCTGGGCTAAGCACAAAGCCCATCCAGACCATGTCACTGATGAGGTCTGTTTAAAAATCTAATTGTGCCTATAAGGAGTAAGATGTTTCTAAATGCCGAGACAGGCACCATGAATGATTACATTCATATTCTGCAGTACCATTGGTATGGTCAGCCTCCAAACTTTGGGTGAAGTTAGTACCATAGCCTAAATTCTGTCAGTATGGTAAAACTTGCACTGACTTAAATAGGACAGAGGGGGGAAAAAAAAAAGCTGTTAAGGCTGACTCAAAATATTGTTAGGGATAAACATCATTATTTTACAAGTAGTCATTTCTGTCAGTACCTCAGCTTGCAGGTGGCTAGAAGCTTCATCCCACAGCTACGTGAAGGGGGAGTTGTCAGAGTGAATTCCTGGGGGTTGTACCTTGCAGGGCTAGTGTTCAGTGCATGTGCAAGTATCTTAACATTGGGGAGGAGTGCTATGCCATTCAAGTGGAAAGCTGGTTTGGGAGGAAAGCCATGTCCTTGCTTTCTATCCCTGTTCTTGGAAAAATAGGAGTTTTATGTCATGAGGATAAGCAGCATGGGAATCAGTCCATCAGGGATTTGTATTAGCATCCTTCTGAAAGGAGACAGCTTCAAGGGAGACTTGATTTGGGGACGCTCATTGACTTTTAAGGTTTAGCACTGTCTTTCATCAGTGGCCTTCAATATAAGCTGCTTATTTTTAGGGTTACTTTTACCCCTAGTGGGTAGTGTTCTACCATTTAGCAAAGGCGAGTGCTCATTTGTGAAGGTTTTGAGAACAAAGGTCAGGCTTTCTGCCGAAACTGCCTGTGAAAAATACAAAAGTAATCGGAAGAGCGTTGAATTTCGCAGAGTCAAATCCTGTTAAGTTAAACATGAAGTTCTTTAGCTGCAAGAGTACTTGGAAAACAAGGGGGTAAACCCAGTCTTCCCAAATTGCCAGGTACTGGGAAATGCTGGGTTAAGATGAACTATTACTGCAGACGGTGACTATGCAATGCCATGTTGTGTTGGTCACTGGCAGCGCTAGACGTGTGTATGTCAGGGGCTGTGGCACTTGGAAGCTTTGGTGGGATTCTCAATGGGGTAGCAGATCTTCTGTGAGCCTGTGGGTTGTTCTAGGGGGCATCTTTATATTAGAAACTTGTGCCGATGGTATTTATTTGCAACTGGAGTTGTAAAGGCCTTTGTATTGTTAAAATGGAGAAACGTTTGCGGGACTGTTCTCTCAGCCTAAAGACGGCTTAAAAAACCCCAACCCTAAGGCGTTAAGTGTTTTCAGTGAAAGGGGTAGTGATTAAAAATACTTCGCTCTTTCCTGAAAGCTTCATCTTGCCAGCAGGAGGAGTCCTGCGCTTACATTGCTGGCAGCATGGACTCTTGAGTATCTAGGAGGAAAAGTGACTGGTGCGGAAATAAGAGAAAAGTTAGGCAAAACTTTTTTCTTTAAGATGCCCCTTGACAAAGTAAGTCAGGTAAATTTCATTTCCCAGCATTAGTGAAATTGATTATGAGAACAGAAATTTGGAAGCGACCTGTACACAGGCTAGTTACTATTCCAAGCTTTTAGAAAAGATGGTGTGCTAACAAAGGTAGACAGTGACCTTATGCTAGCAGTGCCTTGTGAAAAATAAAGCTTTATTTCAGGGACTTTGCACCATTGCAAGCATGGTTCCTGTAACAGGGCTTTCCCAAACACGCCTGCCTTCAGCTCCCAGAGTTTGTCAGGGATGGGGAGTGGATTTTGGGTACCGGGACAGAGAAATATAAGGGCGTCATCCTAGTTGAAGCTATGTACACATGTGTATCATCTAGTAGAAAGACATTTACTATTTCTGAGGTTTCTGGAAATGCCTGCTGCATTTACTACCAGCGTGCTGCCTGGTGGCCTTTGTACTTTGCGGTTCTGCTGGAAAGCTGTGCCGCGTGAGTGTGGTCAGTCATACGCTTCCCGAAAACTAAAGGCCCGGTCTGTGTGTGCTATGTAGCACATGTAAGTGCACGTCTGCATTGGCTATACCAAGCGAAAATGCAGGCACCCCTGCATAAAAAGAAGGGAAGTAATTTTGTGCTGGGCACTCGGTTTGTGGAAGGGTTGCTTCTCCGCCTCTCAGGGGCTTTTCAACAGGATTGTGAGTAGATGAGATGGCATTGAAAGCTCAAGTTGTTCACATTTCAAGAAAACTGTTTTTAATATGTTTTGGTTCGTTGTTTTTTTTTTCCAAAATCCTTATGAGCATCCATTATCAATGGATAGTGGCTTCAAAGAGATGCAACTTTTTAATGGCCTAATCTCGTTGTGTTTTAAAAATGCTTATTAACAAAATCTGTAGCACTACATGTAGTGCATGGAGGTGGTGTCTTATTCCTTGCCTGTGTGCAGAGACATTGGGAAAAGATTGCATTTCCTTTATTTTGGTAGTGATTTGTGATCTTGGGTGTTATGTGAAGGGGTGAAATGTCTACTAGATGTAGAGATTCCAGACTCTGAAACGCAGACTCTTTTGTCATTTTCTTACCAAAGCTTTTGTAAAAAAGGTGTTGTAAAGGCTACCTACAATTTGGAGAACTTGAAACCGAAATCAAGGACAGGCATTGTATCCTAGTGTGTGTCTGTATTGAGCCACACACACTTAGGTGTTTTAAGAGTATATTTTGATGTTTCTGAGGGAGATTGACCAAGTGGGGAGAAGGTCAAATTAATAATATTGGAAGAGTAACTTCAAGGCATCCTGTTAAAAACACATCTCTCCTCTGCAAATACATATATTGGTAAAAAAAAGCATTTTTGCTTACCTCTGGCAAAGACTGACCAAAATAAAATATGTATTAGTGAAAGATGGCTAGGGTATATCAGGCTTCATGAGGCATGAGAGAGAATTTAATCTCCTAGCCTTATCACAGCATCAGAATATTATGAAAGGAAGTTGTTTTCTCTTTGGCCAGATAAAACCCATTCACTGCTTGATCTCACACTTAGATTAGAAAAAATCCTTTCTTTTTTAAATTAAACAAATAAATCCTTCATCCTTCCGGGTGATACAATACCATCTGTAAACAACCATGAACACATTAAAGTCAAGCCAAGCTCCTAGTCAGTGACAGTGTCTTGACACGTTAGGGAATGAGTATTAAGACCTCTCCCAAAAAGCCTGGGCTATTTCATGCGGCATTTGTTTACTTTTCATATGAGAACTGTGAATTACTTAATGGCACAGTTGCAGCCTCTGGCACATTGTTGTTTTGTGCCAAGCAAAACATCTACCAGTAGAGATTTTCATTCAACTTTGACAGGGTTTGCTGCTTGGAATTCAGCAAAGCACTGTTATCAGACATGAGTCGTTTCTGCTATTTAATATTGATTAGGAGACTTGCATCTGGCGTGCACTTTTAACTCCAGGCAAGGGAAGAAGGTACAGTGTAATTCTGTTGTTCGTGGAATGTTTGTACCTGTAGCTATTGCTTCGTTACCCTCAGTTTTCTCTATGGAGAAAGCCATCTACATTTTTTTTCCTCCCAGAGATGCGAAAAGCTCTGGTCAATGCAAGCGCAGCACTGGTACTGTTACTCACTGAAGAAGGTCAGTTTGTTCTACCATTCTCTGGACTTCAACAGATCAGCTTATTCTTAAAAAAAAGAGAGAGCAAAAAAAGACAGAACAGAAATAGACCCACATGCCCCCCCAAAAAATAAATCAGCTATGGCAAAATTCTGCTCACAGGACAGGCTGGAAATGTTAACAGCAGAAGAAAGAAGAGCTGTGCAGAGGGTAAATTCTGGCCTCCTGTTTACTTTTTTCCACAGAAGAGCAATGACCAACTTAACCAGAAACTACAAGTTGAAAGTGATTAAATGAAATTAATACATATAAAAATAATTTACATGACTCATTTCTGTAATTTAGCAGCCTTAAAGAAAGGAGTCCATATTTATATTGGGTAAAATTTGGAAGAATTTCTAACTTTAAGAACTGAAGTGCCAGGGGTTCTGGAAGTGGGGGATTCACAGAAGAATCCATTTCATAATTGTCTACTTGTCAGCTTTTTTAAATTGTCCCAGAAAGCAGTGGTCTTGAAACAAGTCTAGGAGTACATCTGAGCCTACTTCTGTCTGACAAGTTCCTGTATGAAGGTCACAATCTTCTTTGGAAGGTTTAACTGCCAGCTTTCCGAGTAGGGACCACGTGGGCTAAATTCCAAGAAATTCAAAAGATCCCGAGAAGACACCTCAGCCAGCAGAGCTAGAATGAGACAGATCCTTTTCAGAAACATGTTTCTTCAGCTATTCTGTGTAAATCTGTGCCAGCACATGCCCAGCTTTCAATAAACATAAGTTATGCCTGGCCCGAATGGCTCAAACCGGTGATTTGCATGCCAAACTAAGAAACAGATCTTTAACACCAATGTGCAGAAAATTGAGCTGTGCCTAGAGATTTGATAAAAGGATGGTTAAAAAATGGTTTATTCATACAACCTCAGTGACTTGTGCCCTTAGTTCCAAGGTATGTGGCTGCAGTTGACAGTTGGGTCATTGCTTTGCAAAATGCACCCTTCAAGCTTTCAGTCTTGGAATAGTCTCATTTCTCTAGACAGTCTGAAGCTTATTCTGTAACTTCATTTGCTGTTAACTTGTAAGTTAAAAACAGAACTCAAAACAGAATTTCTGCTTTTGTATTGATTTAGGAGTTAAAAAAAAAAGTGAAGGACAAGACTTTACTAAACTTTGAATTTCTGAAACAGTGTGGGAGGCCTTGGTGCAAAACTTTAAAAATGTTTTCTTCTCCAGAGGGGAAAATACTCTTAATGCACGCCATGGAATGGGTAAATTTCTAAAACTATGTATATTATGGATCTCCAGTTCTTCAGACTTTAACAGCTTGATTGGAACAGTGTTAATATTAATGTAAGTTGCTTTTACAGTAATCTGAAGTGATTTCAAACCTGTAACACTCTTTGCCTTTGACAGATAGTGGCAAAATACCTGTTCTCTCCATGTGATAGCAAATCTACTTTTTCAGGTCTGGTGAGATCAGAATGGTGTGAGTTCTGACAAGAGTTTTGCCTCTCTGTGTGGGTACTTTGGTGAGGTGGGAAGGAATTGACTTCAGCCTTTGCTCTTCTCCTGTGTTGCACCAGGACTTGTGTTACGGTCCAAAATGTCTTTGTGTGGGAATGGATTCCCTCGGGGATCACGTATCTTCTGTTGCTCAACTTGGATCTTTCTTTTTTTGCCTGCTGGCTATTAACACATGCCTTAAGGAGCTGCCTTGCCTGACTTTGAGGTCTCCTGAACTTCCTTCTTAAATCCCTTCATTTCTTAAAGGGCTTTAGGGCTACTAGTATGTAGTAGTAGGGCTCAGCAGGACACGGCATGGAGGGAAATGCATCACAGCGAGAGGGTTGGAGCTGGTGGGCATAGGTGAGAGCTGGAATACGGAGTATTACTGAGGGGGTGACTCTGGTAGCAGAGAGAGACCCTGCTGAAGGGGTATGAATGTAGACAGGACTAGTAAAAAACACACAGAGTGTGAGGAAGCATAGCAGGTCTGACTTTCTCAAACCTCATTTCAGTTGTTAAGACAGTTTGAGCATGGAAAACAGAGGAGTTGGATCCTGGCAGTATGTTTTGCTCTCCACTCCCAGAAAGCAAAACCTTATTGCTTTATGGCTGCATAGGGTGTCAGGAATTGTGAACTGTGCAGCAGGACCTGTTGGAAGAAAGCCGGAGAAATGACAAAAGCAAGATGGTGGCATGGGAATGATGAGCAGGTCGGTACTCTGGAGGTGGGCAGAAAAGGAAGAAGGAAGAAGAATCAAGCTTGGAACCGCAGAAAGGAAGGTAGGAGAAATAGGGTGGGGGAAGCTGCATCTGAACGAGGGAAACAAATTGTAAAAGCACAGAGAATAGTAGCAGAAAGATGGACAGCAACATAAATTAGTCAAAAAATGTGCAGGTAAGCAGTTTGCTTTGTGGCTTCCTTCTGTGTGTGCGTCCTCCCCCTGAAGAAAAGGGTGGAGGGAGAAGGAAAGAGACTAGCATGCAGCTGAGCACAGCAATGAAAAATACATGTGAAAGGGAAAGACTGATGAAACTGACCTCCCAAGTACAGTTGCCATTCCTTACTAATTGCTTATTTCTGTCTTGTTCAATCTGAGGTAGTAGGGAAGGACCTATCTTGTTTCTGTTAAAGTGTTGGTGAGAATCACAATCTCACCGAGAGCATGAGCAGGTGATAATTTCTTGTTTCAGCTGTTATGTGGAGTGGTGTCAATGAAAAATACCTTATCTTACTAAATTATGCTGTCTCTTGGAGCTTTTCTCCTGCGCCGCCTGAAACCCTCGGATGTCAGAGGCTGTGTTTCTGCGTATCTTCAGATGATCCAAAGCTAAGAGCCAGACCGCTCTGCAGTGGTAATTTGAAAGGAGCTGTGCATTTTGGCAAGGTGGTAATATAGCAAGAAAATATTGGCAGCGTTGTCTTCGGTTGCCTTGGTTTTACCGGTAGTTAACAGAAAGTGCGGACAGGGAGCAACCAGAAACTGAGCTGCTGCTTTGTTGAATACGCACCTGGTATAAGAGTGTCTCCACATGGCAGGCATCTCTTGGACTTTACACATCTCTTGAGTTAATGAAGCCTGTATGTGCCTGGCTTTTCTTACTGTTTTCACCTGTTTTGCCTTGCTAGTGCTCCTTTTGAGTTTGGTCGAGTTGTTCTGAATTTCACTTGAGTAATTAGAAGGGAATTAGGGCCTGTGTATTTATTTCTTTTCTCATTTCTACTGTATTTGAAATTAACATGAAATATTTGGTTGGTGTTTGTGTGTGCAGTGGTGGTTCCTATGTCTCCCTGCTCTTATTTTTATAAAAAGTAGCTCCTGCTCATAGCTAATGAGTATTAACTCGGTAAAGCACTGAGAAACTCATCATGCAAATTGCTGTTTGAATCTTGGATCAGTGCCATGCTGTACATCTCACTTCTCACATTTGTTGCTGGAATTACGGTACAGTAATTAATGGCATACAATCCTGAAAAAAATTGACCTTCAACTTGGCGTTCGCGATGGTAGTGTTCATCAGAAAGTGAATCAAAATTGAACAGATAGAATTACCATGAGGAATTACTATTAAATTTAGCTGGCATAGTTGCATTTAATCAGACAAACTTTCTTTAAAGCAAGCAGGAGAAGGCGGCTGCAGCATTCCATCCTTGTACGACTGACTGACTGCTACGTGGTAATTGGGGTACTGCTATGAAGCAGGTACATTGAAATTACCTGAGGGGAAAAAAAGATTTCATTCATAGACTGGCAATGCTAGGATCACTTTTCTAGTTCGTTTCAGTTTTAGGCTTTTGCACCTAGCGATTTAATGGCTGTGACTTCAAAACTTGTGGCTGGATTTCCTTGTCCCCAAACTTAAAGGAACCCAACTTTCATGTTGCAGAAGCACGTGGAAAAGTTGGCTCCAATACCTTCTGCCGAGTGTGCGGTGCTGGAGGTGTGAATTAGTAAATTTTTAATGACCGGCCAGGAGCTGGGAAGTGCCGTGGGTACTCTGTGTCTGGGGAAGTGCCTAAAGAAAGGAAATGTTACGGTGGGAAGAGTCGAAGTTGGGGTTTGTGGAGTGCTTTGGTAGTTTTTCTTGGTTTGAGTCCTTGATTTCTGATGGGTAATGTTTGAGTCATGCTCTACAGAGGAAGTCTATGTAATGGGTGAAGAGCGAAGGACTTGAAATTGAAGGAGGAAATTGAAAGATTGTTTCAATGTGGACCTGTGTGAGAAGAAAACAGTTCTTTTAGTAAACAGATCGTGCCCCTTTGATTTTTTTTTTTTTAAATCCTACAAACAAAACTGAGACCCACACATAAACAACCGATGAAAAGCTTCAAAACCCCTCTGCAAGGCGACTTCTCCGCCCCAGCCCCTCGCCTTGCGCCCAGGATAAAGCCCCCCGGCAGCTCCCCGCGCTGTCCAAAAGGCTCTTTCTCCTCCATTCCCCGCCACGCTTTCCCACCCCCGCCACGTTCGCTTTGCCTGATCGTCGGGAGAAAAACCCACCGCCGCCGCAACCGGGACAGGTTGCGGGTTTACGGTGGGCTGCTACTTCACCAGGTAGCAAGCCGGGGGGGGTTTGAGGAGGAGGAGGAGGGAGAAGCCGGGCTCCCCTCGCCCCCACCCGAGGGGCAGGGCCGTGGCCGCCGGCCCCGCCGTTCGGCTTCGATCCCCCCCCCCGCCTCGCCCGTGAAAAGGTGCCGGGGGAGAGGAGGGGGAAAGCGCTGCCCGGGGCGGGGCGGAGGGCGGGCGGGTTACGGCGCATTTCTTGCGGGGCCGCTGCCGCTTTGTCTGCGGGGAAAGTTTGGCGGCGGGGCGAAGGGGGGGTCGAGGCGCTGCCCCCGGCACCTGCCGAGGGTCACGGTCCCTCCCGGCTCCCCGCCTTCTTCTCTTCTCTCCCTTCGTTCTTCCCCCGCCGCGGCGTCTCTCCTTCTTTCCCCCCCGCCCTGCAGCCTCCGGCGGCGGGGCCATGGGCGACCCGGCCGCCGCTTGGGCGACGCTGTGCCTCCTCAGCGCGGCGCTGGCCGCCGCCGCCGCCTCCTCCTCAGGTGAGTCGTCGCGCCGAGCCCCGGCCCCCTCCGTCCCGCGGGGGGGTTGGTGACCTGAGGAGAGAAGCTGAGCTCTCCGGCTGAGGAGAAGTCCCCCTCTTTCGGGGGGCTGGTGGTGGTGGTTGGGGCTTTTTTTTTTTTTCTTTCTTCTTCTCCCTTAGCCCGGGCGGGGGTCCGCCTCCAGCCCCCCGCCATTTTGGCGGCCTCTCCACAGGCGGGGCGAAGGGGAGCGGGGTGAAGCCGTGCCCATGCCGGGTCCCCCCCCCCCTTTTCCCCGGTTCTTCCCGCTCGGGGATGGTGGTGGTGGAGTGCCCACAGGCGGCTGAGGGCTGGCGGGCGTTAAGCGCCGGCGATGGGGGAGCGTGTCCCGCTTCGAGCATGAGAGGCGGGAGGGTGGCCCCGGGGCTGCCGGGCTTCCCCTTCTCCTCGGCAGCTTTTCCTGACGGCGGGAGGGCGAGGAGGCAGCCCAGGATAGCAGTGAACCCCCTGCCAAGCTGAGGGTGGGGTTGCCCGAAAAGGTGTTGGGTTTTTTTTGTTTTGTTTTTGGTGGGTATTAACTGTCGAAACCCACAGAAACCACCCAGAGCCCGTGTGTGAGGTGGGCTGAGCTGGGTCAGTCAGCGAGAGGGCTCGGGGCAGAGCCAGCCCTCAAGCTGTCCCGGACACGCTCCCCACGGGTGTTCGTGGTGGCGCGGAGGGCTAAGCCGCCTGCCCACGGGACTCGGGAACGCCGTGGCGTGGGCTTGTGGTCTGCCGGCCGAGGCAGCCTGGGCAGCCGTGACAGGAGCTGTGGAGAGTAGGTAGGAGTCCATCCACCTTTCCTCCTCCTAGGAGAAGAGGGCTGAGCTCGACGTGGCGCGTGTGGATGTTGCTCTATGAGTGCCTGAGCAGGCGTCAAGCGTTGGTTTCTTCTATCCTTCAAAAAGTGTTCTGGACAGATTGGTAAAAAGTGCAAGGCTATGATCTTACGATGCTGTCAGGCAGTAAAGTCACTGATGTTTTAAATTTGGGAGTGCAGTGTGGCTGTGTTTGTCCCGTTAGGCTGTTTTCCAGCTTTTCCTTTGGTAGTGCGACTGTATGTCGTTGGTTTCCAAAGTGGCAGGCTCCCCAAGTGCTGCTCCCACCATAACACTGGGATTCCCATTTGATATAGTTGTCTTAGTGAATAACAGTAGTTAAAAATAGCTATGTGCATGTGAGCTGAGGAGCTGTTAGGTAGGAATTTGGGAGATTAACTTGTTGGGCAGTACTCTGAGACTTAACTTTTATTTAAAAAAACAAAAACAAACAAAAACCAAAAAAACCCCACCACACCAAGAAAAAAACCCCAAACCCGAAAGCCCCCAAATCAGATGCCCAACACAAAAATACCAAAGCAAAAAGTTGGGGTATTTCTTCCAAAGCTTCTTCAGTATGTGAAAGGCAATGTGGTCGTTTGAGGAAACCCTTTCAGGTGAGCTTTGCAAACAGTCGTTAATAACACTGGTGACTTGGAGTTGCATGAGAAGCCAGGGCACTATAACAAAGAGCGATGTTGCTTAACGTGTGTGATGTCTTGGGCTCGCTCTCAACTGTGAATAAAAAATAGCTAATAGGTTTTTTTAACTAAGGATTTTCCAAGTTCTGTAAAGATGGGTTATATTTTGGTATTCCCCATGGTAACTTGTGAGGGAGTGAAATACACCTTTGCTTTAATGGAGAGGAAGAATCAGACTTTCTGTGTCTGCTTTTTAGTCCCACATGGGCCGGGGCGAGCCTGTCTCTACAGAGTGCGTTGGAGGGAGTAGGCTGTAGAGCTGGGAGAGAAATTTTTGAAGGTCTGTCTCATTCCTGCTGTTGCCTGCCTGGGATATTTGAGGCAGCTGCTCTCACCCTGCTGCATTGGTCCTTACTCTGTGCTCTGGCCCCATAGGCGATGAGCTCTTTGGCACATGACTGCTCTTTCACGATGTGTTTATAGTGCCTGGCACAAAGGACCCTAGATGTAATTACAGCTTCTTGAAGAAAAAGTAGGAAATGCTGATTTTGTTGTTGTTGATAGTTTTCCCCTGTGTCTTTAAGGTTTTCAAATCGTAAGTGGGGGCTCTGATGCCATGTTTCACATTTTAGGGTGTCAAACCATTGTTAGTTACTTTGTTACATTGGTACTTTTAAGGAACTATAGCTGTCAGTGAGCAATAAAGAAAGGGTAGCTAGCGCTTTTTTAGGAGTATAATAGTCGAGTTGTGCTGGTTTTAACTAACTGGTATTAAGTATTTCTTTTTTTTCCACATGCTTTCCAACAGTATGTGACCTTGTGTTTTGCACTGGGTTTTGAGTTGCAACTGGATGACGAACCTTGCAATTATCCTCTCTTGCCAAAATAAGAGCATGGTGGAGGAGAGAAATGTGGGGGGCAGGAAGATAATTGGTATTTGAAAATCAGTGCAGTAACATGAAGTCCAGGTATGGTCAAGTGTTTGGGTGTTTTTCCGTAAACAGAAATTGCTGTGAAAGTCAAGCAAATAAATGAACAGGTAATTGCCGAGAGTCTGAGTCTTAGTTGCATTCAAGTGACTTGGCACCACCATGAGCTTGTCAGATGTAAAGTGGTTAACCACACGGTTTGTGGGGTGGCATGTGGGGGCTCTCCAGATGTGAGAGTGAAACCCTGTGTTTCAGCATGTTAGTCCTCTTTGGTGCTGAGTCTGTGCATGTGATGGGTAGGGCTCAATTTGTTTACTGTCAATATGAGTAGAATGGTATCTGCTAAATTTGAGAGAAACACGATTGGGCTCTTGTGGCTCATCTACTTGGCAAGGGAAAATAATTCTTGATGGTGCCTCTGCAGCCTCTTGTAGCTGAGCTGAAGACCGGCTTGAAGGAGGAGCTTTTGATTCAAAGCAGTGTAACTCCAAGGTTTTCTGTACAAATTTGTCTAATATGCGTTTTATGGAAAACACCACTCTACGATGAGGAAATTCTTAGTTCTTTGGGTGGTCCTTTGAGACAGCTTTTCCCACATTGTCTTTTCTTTTCATCTTTTGAGTTTCTTGGATTGCTTTTGATTTCGCATTCTTGTCACGTTTTCAGTAGACAGATATGTGTAGTTGTTCAAGAACGGCTGTTTCCCAGAAAATCAATGAAAGAACTGTCATTCAACTTATTCATGGTTTTATTTTCTAACCTCTTACTTGATTTATTGAAGTAGAATATATAAAGTATGTTTGAATGTGTATATGTCTCTATCACTTCCTTGGAGAACCTTTCTCTCAGCTGGCAGTGTCAGTGGCGAGGACTAGCAAGACTGAAGCAGGAGGAGTCCCATGAGCCTGTCATTAGGTGAAATGTGACCCGTTGCCCATGGAGGAGTGATTTAGGAGTGGGAATTCACACCGGTTCTCCTTGCCGTGATTGTGTTTTTATGTGTATAATCATGCGATTATTTGTTTCTCCTGCAAATAGTAAAAGGATTTATAGGAGCAGAGAGAAGAGACTGCTCTTTAGCATGCAATTTAAATGCTGTGTAACCTTGCATTTTTAAGGGCCGTATTTTGCTCTCGAATAACTGTGGCTTCCCTTTATTTCAGTGAGAGCTTGGGCAATTACTCAAAGTTACAACTCTGAGCTTCACCTTATGTGTATATTGTGAGAATTCCTCTCTTATCGGGGGCAGCTTTTCTGACAGTGGAGGGAGAGAACATATGCACATGTGGCACCAAATGTCTGAATTTGTCACCCATCTGAGAGTGTGAAGTGATTGTGGGAATGGGTGACGATACTAGCCCTGTTCAGAAGTGGGTGATTGTTGGCGACGGTGCAGTCAGGTCCTTGTGAGGTTAGTGTCCGTCCCTGTTTTACTGCCTTGCATTCTCCTACTTTCTTCGATCGTTGTGTGTGTCCCTGACTTCTGTCTGAGGAAGATTGGGCAACTTCTTGCAATTATAATGCTGTGATGCTTCATTAGTGGTCTGGTGAGGTGTTGCAGAGGCATGTGCTGACCCCTTTTTGAAGATCAGCGGCATTATTTTGGCAGGTCTCCCCTTTCGTTTCTGCCTTGTGCATGCCACTCTCCAAGTTCTTGAGTCCATCTTGGCCAGAGTCCCTGACAAGGCAGTCTGAAGCTTACCCAGAGGTTACCCTGCTGCACCAAAGTTGCATTTGTTCTGTTCTGGGCAAGTGCATGGCCAGAGGTGGCTGCTCAGTGCTGCTAATGCTATTATGCAGCAGGTTCAGTGGAGAGTATGCTGGTGTTACTCCCTTCTAATCTGGTTGTTTTATTTATTTATTTATTTTTGTTGTTGTTCCGCAGGTGCCTGTGTCTACCAAGGCTTGTTGTTTGAGGTAGGTAAGCTTCAATGCGTTATGGTGGGGAAATGTTTGGGAAGGTGCTGTTGAACTTGACTCTAATTCCTGATTTTTGTCACCCCTGCAATGGGGATGGCTGATCTTGCAGCAGGTCACAGAGCTGTGAGCCTTTAGCCTGCGGGAAAGCAGCAGCAAAATAAATATTGCCCTCGGAGAGGTCACAAATTCTCCCTGGGCCTTTGAACCCAACTGCTCTCCTCAGCACAGCTCTGCCTGCTTCTAACTGGGGCTCCTTTGTCCAGTGTGTGAAAAGATGTGAAAGATTTCAAGGTTCTTGGAAGCTGTATGAATCACAAATGTGCAGTCCTAGGCAGGGTAGAGGTTATATTTTGTAAAATGTCACTGTAATACCAGGGTATGTTCTGTGGGTTTTTTCCCCTGAATTAATAAGGTATTAATGACAACAATTTAACACCTTTTCCTCTCAGCTGATTATGGTGAGTACTGTGTACCCTGACTTTTCTTTATAAAGCCCAAGTATTTTATAGTCTTCCTCTTTGCATGTACATAATCCATGGATAATTTTGTACAAGAATCACAGTTTTTAACAATTCATAAACAGTCTTTTGCTCTGTAAACCATGTCTGCGTTGTTTCAGTACTCTGGGCTAAAAGGAAATGGCTGAGCCACTTTACATTTCTGGAGTGCTTCTGTACCTGCCTCCGATGCCACAGCAGACTTGCTCAGGGATTTGTTACCGTAGGCTAGGAGGTAGTGTGCAGCAGCTGTTGGGGAAGGCCTGGGGTTTTTATTTCCCATAGAGCTCTCCAGCAAAGGTGGATATGTTCTTTGCGTGTGTGACACGTGACCACTGGCTATCTTGGAAATAACTGGTAGCAGTGGTTCCTTTGGCCTTCCAACATGGACTCAGGGGCTCGGAAGTTTTTCTGCTCCAAGAAGGGAATGTAGGGGGAATTGCTGAAGGCGAATGTTTACAGTGGGTGGCTTGGGAGGAAGCTGAAGCAGGCTAAATGAGCTTGCTCCTCTTAATAATGCACTGTGAGCATCAGTGTCTTAACAGCAGTTGGAAAGTTTGTCTAGATTCCAACTTCAGTGAACTGTATGGCAGGTCCCTTTCTGCTGAGGATTGCAGCTCAGTAAGGGCAGTATCAGAGCTGAAGGGTTAGCAAGTGAGGGGTTTCATCTGTCACTGATTGCTATTGGCAGGTCAGTCAGATTTATTTTTTTTGTTGCCTTTTGTGTATCCTTAGTGTTCTGATTTTTTTTCTCTCTGCTCTTTCTTTTACTGCTGCTGTGTGTTTGAAATGCTAGTGCAGGTCTCGATAATATCTTGCCGTAACATTTGTACATAAAGACTTTGGGATATTCTAGGTTAGATGCTTCCTGTTTAAAGAACTTGCTCCCAGTATCCTTGATTTTGTCTTTATCTCTGTATTTAGTAAGATTATTCTGGTTTTATTAATAAATGGTTTCTGTAGCTGTAGTAGTTTTTATTAGCTGTACAAGAGGATCGTTCAGCAGTAAAACTCATAGCAGACACAAAACTGGTGCAGGTATACAGCTGGCATTTATAATCAAGTAAAGCTTGAACAACTCAAGCTCGTTGTTCTTGGAACAAGGACCTATCCTGCCTCTTGTTCGTTGTCATGTCTGAAGATGTGCCTGCTTTCCTATCTGAGTGATGTTTGCTGTGGGAAGAGGCCTTTGCTTGCTTTTCTGCCAGTATTTTGGTATTTCTTCCATTTCCTATACACTAATGTAACGACTTTTGGTTACTCTTTGGAACTGAATGTAGATCAAAGGACAGACTCTGGCTTCAGCTAGCAATCTCAGAACAGGTACTAAATCCACATGGTTTCTGACTCTGATGGGGAAAATATTACATGCAGTGCACCAAACCTGTGGGCTAGGTGCATCTTCCTCTGTAATGCTGCTTCACGGGTTTCTTTAGGTGACTGTTTTCCCTGAGAAAACAGGAACTGCACAGACAACCGTGGAAATTACAGATGGAAAAGAACCTTTAATAGGACTCATTTCACTCTCTGGTTTGTGCCACTCCTGACAGCAGTATTGGAGTTGGCTTGATTAAGCGTGGTAGAAATCAGACACTAGAGGTAGTGCATGAGTGATTTTGAGGCAGTTAGTACTTGTGGGTTGGTGGCACGTAGCTGTGATAGAGCTGCAGAGCTTGTGTTATCTTTGCAGAAGACCGCTGTCTCAGAAAGGTCAGCTTTGAAATGGAAGGTGACAAGAAGAGCAATCCTGCCACTGGCATTGTTTCAGTTCCTGCGTTGTCCCTGGCTTCAGGATGAACATTGTATTAAAAAAATATGAAAACTGAAGACCCCTATGTGAGACACTTGCTCTGTTTGTTAAACTTAGTGCCCGTAAAGCATTGATGCAGCTGTCTGACAAATGACGATTGGGAGCTATTTCTTCATGGCTTTACTGGTACAATTATGTTTGTTGGAGCTGAGGAGGAGGGTCTTTCTGAATTCCCTGTTTGGGATTCTGGAGGGGCAAGCTGGGAGTGTCATATCTGTTATACTATTGTCTTAATGAACACTTTTTTTTTTCTACTTTATCCCAGATCACGAGAAAAGTAAAAGCCTATTCTGTCTGTAATCTGTGTCTGTGTGTTGCTGTTTAATCTCTCTGGTAAGACTGGTGGGAGCTGTGTTCACTGGCCTTGTTGTCAGGGCTGGTGAGTACTGTGTGGAGTCAGTGGTAAGCTCATGATAGTGGTACAAGGCAGTTCTGCTGCCATTTGCAGCTGGCCTTGCTGGGAGCTCCATGTGGGTCATTTAGTGGAAATGTCTTAGGGGTATGTTTTGAGCTGGTGGGTGTGTAGTCTGCTGCATGTATCTCTCACTGTCTGTTTTTTGTGAAACAGATAGGCTTTTGCTAACATGGACAGAATAATCTATGGAATGGGATAAAAATGGCACTCCTGTGACAAGTTCAGTCCCTTTCAGTTGGGTTTGTGTACCTGTTTGGTGGCATGAATGAAGCCTTTTTTACTAGAGCGGAGAACAGCTTTGGTCTGTTTGTTCCCCAAACCATTACCCAGCCTCCAACCGTAGCTGGTCTTCAGCTTTTCATGTTGCTGTTATTTTATTGACTTGTTCCTTTTAAGTCTGTAGACAAGGAGACAGGTAAGAAGCTGGGCAGGGGAAAGAAAGAGGAACAGATGGACAATTATTTTTTCAGAAGATAGTGAAGCCTCTTGTGCATGCAGCAGCTGCAAAAGGAGCCTTAATACATTGATTATAGTACCAAGAGGAGGAAGCCAGTGGTAACATGGAACTGCCCCAGGTTTTGTAAGCGAGTGTGATAAGTAGTAGTGTTATCAGCTAAATGAAAAGGGAGCGTGAGTGCTGCTTCAAGCTGTGGCTTGACAAAATTGGACTATTGAGATGGCATGGGGAAGGGATTTCATTTGATATTTTTCTAGGTGCCTTTCCCTTAGCATTGTGCCAGAGCAGTGTGTGATTGATTTGCCTTGTGTGGCTCAGTTGGGTGTGGGTGATGGGAGCAGACCTGAGTGACTTTGTCGATACCGGAGGTGCTCTCTACGCTGGCCTTGGGAGTTGGGCTGTGCTCTGAAAAGCCAGCGTGTAAGGGGAGACCATGTCCCAGCCCGGGTGTGCACCAGCTCACAACTTTCGCAGCACAGCTGAAGGGAAGCTGAGCTGGGCAGTGCACTGCTGTGTGCAGCAGCGTTGGAGCTCTGGCTTGGAGCAACGCTTGCTGGTCTTCTCTGCTGTCGGCTGCATCATGGGTTAAACTGAGTTTTACAAGTCCGGGGCCCTGACGTAAGAGAGCATGGATGGATGTGACACAGAATTTGGCTGTGGGATTCTTTACTAGTAGTGCTGTGATGTGCCCAGAGGGGAGCAAAGAAGCAGACGGGGGGGGGGGGGGATGGATAATTTTGTGGTTTTAGCATTTCTATATGACTTTGGAAAGTTGCAGGTAAAATAACGTGTTCAGTGAAGAAATCCCAGTGACAGGACCAACGTGCAAGCTAAGGATGTCATCTCTATAGAATCTGTTCAGGAAGAGAATTGTGCCCTCTGGGTGTGTTTGCTTACAAAGCGTTTACTCACTGAAAAGAAAGCTTTTCTGAATGACAAGAAGGCATTGGGCCAAATGCTGCAACCTCACCTGATGGCTGTCACCTGGAGGAGCAGCATCACAGTATGCCTGTGGCACTAATAGAGCAGTTGACAAGAGAAATCTATAGAAACTTTTTCCTGTTTTAAACTATGGTTAGAAACACTGTTTCCTTTCAGTGTGTGGTGTTATACAGCGTTTTCCTCAATGTTTCATGTGCAAGTAGTTGCAGGTGAGCTGTTACTGGGTTATTGTAGGAATGCTATTTGCTGCAAGTCTTGCTTTATGGCATTTGGCTGTCTTGCTCGCTTCTGCTGCAAACCCAAATTCTGAAGTCACTTAAAAAATCCTTGGTGCATAAATTGAACATTTAAGTGTAGTGAATGCAAGCACTGCAGAATTGCTTGAATTGTTAACGCCGCTGAAGTTCTGCATCTTGCTTGACTGGCTTAGCTGCTTGTCTATCGAGGGTCAGCTTGCGTTCATGTGTTTTCTCAGAGGAAAAAACACATCTCTGTGTGTGATTTCCAACTGTGCTGAGGAGGTTTGTATTCCTCCCTCTGTCTTAACCTTTGAGGAAGTTTTCAGATTCGCATCACCAGCACAGCTGCTTCCTTTACTTAGCAAAGAAGAAAATACACGTAACTATTTTTTTTCTTAGTTGGAGGGTAGTGTAGGTGGGGATGAAGAGACGTTCATGCCACAATGAAAGTAAATGTGTGTGGGAGGTATTGTTCAAGTCCATGTCTGCATCCTTCTGCCAGCTGGCTTGTGCCAAGAAGAGTTTTCAGCCCTGGGAGGAGGAGAGGGGGAAGCACGGGGCTGTGAATTAAGGTGGGAGTTGGTTTAAATGGCAAGTGTGACTTGATAAATGACCCTTCATGTTTGGTAGACACTGCAATAAGGAAGGACAAGTCCAGCTGAGCCATCTCAAGTAAATTTTTACTTTGTGTTAGAACATGGATGTTGTCTGTTGCAACAGCTGCTGGTAATGCACATAAGGATGAATTTCTGGACTGGCAGATTCCTTTGTGAAGCCCTTCATGAGACACATATGGGGCTTTCCTAACACAATAAAGCACCAGACAAGCCAAGCAGCTTTTCTTGAACAGAAATATGTTTTTAATCTTAGAGTTTGAATGAAAATTATGAACAGAATAAAAAGCTCTAACTTAATCCATAGTAAATGGTACTGTACTTGCGCTTCTACCAAAAATTCTGCTTCCCTTTTTCTTTTTGAAACTGTCTGAAAAAGAATTCAAGATAATTGAAATGCTTAGTTGACTTACACGTCTTAAAAGAAGAGACTTTGGGTTTAGTGGTCAGTCAAAAGAGCAATATGACTTTTCCAGGAAAGGAAAAAAAAAAAAGAATTATTGTAGCCCTTCAGATAGTTCAGCTCTTCATCTTTTTAATTCTGGTCTGCAATCAGTCATGGTAGAGGTCACAAAATAATAAAAATAATCATATGTTGACAGATACCTATTGTATAAATACAACTTCAATCAGCTCTATTATAAATCAGATCATCAAATTAATGTATGCATTAATTGTAACTTTTTATAAACGGTTGCAAGGAGCTGGACTGATAGGGGAGAACACCAGCAAAAGATAAGGAGGTAAAATGGTGGAGGCACGGAGCTCTGTTATGCTGGAGGTAGCTGCTTGCTCAGTTTCAGAGATGCTTTTTACATAATTACCTTTGGCTTATTTAGCTCATTTCAGTGGCAAGTGTAATCAGAGTGGAGAAACAAAGTGCCAGTTTCAAGTTCTGCGTCTGAAGAAAAAAGTGCATGAAAATGTTGATACTAAAATTTTAAAGTTTGTGACAATAAAACAATTTGAAGTATCCGACATGACTGACTGCATATAACACATTCTTGTTCAATAAAAAAGTATCCCTTTAAATCTTCTGATAAACTTCATAACATTTTGCTGTTACATGTGTACATTTTGTTGGCGGAAGTTAAAAGAAAACCTGATTTTATGCTTTTTAAATCAGATCTCTGTTTTCATCTGTAGTTTGTGCTGAGTTAGAAATGAAGGGAGCAATATAATAAATGAAAATGCTTTTTTTTTTCTCCCAAAATTTTACATCTCCCACTCTAGATAGCTTCTATTCTGAATAAATTTAGTGACTATTTAAAATAAATGTTAGCAGGTGCAGAGCACTTTTGGTTAGGGAATGTTTCACATCAGCAATGGAAAATGAGCTTCACTTTAATTTCTTTAGAAGGATAACAAGTTACTACTGAAATATGAGATCAGAATCTAAGTTTTCAGTTGAAGGTTTTGCTTGCTAACTTTTACAATGGTCAAAATGTTTTTGTTTTTTTTAAATTGTCATATAAATGCTCCTACTTAGCTTGGGGGTACATCCTCTGTTCCACCAGGCAACAAAGCTATAAATTTCTGTTTATAACATGCATATAACACTTGGTAGCTGTAAAGTCTACTTTACAGCAGCATGAATCTCCCTTCTGTGTAACGTTCAAATGAACATTTTGCAGAATGCTATGATGTTATCCAGTTTGCTGTGGGGGTTCCTCTTTGAGCAGCCTGCAGTCTGCACTCTTGATTTGCTCTTCTGCGGTCTCCCACATTGACCTGAGTACTAGGGAGGTAATGAGTTATTTGTGTTGGAGACTTGCAAGATCGAGGTTGCTTTTTCCTGCGGTTGCAGGGTGGATGTATTCTTGTAGACATGAGTTGACTAATATCCTATATGTGATGATTTTTATTTATTGAACAGATATAACTAGATGCCGTGACTCTCCCAGGACTTCAAAGAGTAGTGACGAAAAGACTGGGGGCATTTGGTGCAGCGGGGGCCTGATTCTGCAGTGCTGTTGAGCAGCTTTTTAAGCCTGTTTAGAGCGAGTGCATAACACCGAGTAATTGTTTTGTGCGGTGTGTAGGGCTTAATCTCCACCTTATCCTTGCTTTGTGTGGCTATGAATGGAAGTGGAAGGTGATGGAAAGTAGACCTCTCAATTTACATGAATGGTATGCAGTTAAGGTTTATTAATATAATAGATGCTTTTTATGTAGGAAATCCCTTCTGCTTGTGAGTTTTGGAAAGCTAAGATCAGCTGAAGATCAAAAATAAAGACAAAAGTGTTTTTTGAATAAAGCATGTGCTACGTGTGTGTTCCTTCTTTGTGTTCCTTGAAAATAACATTATAATATGGAGGATTGGGGGTAGGATCTTTATTTCATGGCACCAGGTGAAAGAAGCTTAGACGTGAGATGAACATTATTCTCCCAAGGGTGTAGTGAATTCTTGTCTCTTAATCAGTAAAGAAGTTTTTTTTGTGGACTGAGGCACATATTTTAATATGTAATAATTCTTCTCTTACGTTGGTGGTTCTCATACAGAAGACTGCTAAATGTTGTTTTTTGGTCTGAGAAAATGAACTCATTTTTTAAGGAAACACAATGCTGTTCGCAGAGCTGAGAGCTAGTATGTTCTAGAATTACCACATTTATTTTGTTTTGTAGCAACTTGAGACTTGTTCTGAATACCAAATGACACACAGTGAAAACGTGAGCCCTTACTCCTGATATTGTGTCTCTTAATATCAGCAGTTTGACATAGTACATACAATCAGTACAGTTTGTGCATCAGTGCCTTTTTTTTAGTTCTTTTTTCACTTTTACCTCAGAAATGAAGTCCTGTGGAGCTCTAACACTGTTACACAACTATCAGCTCTATTAAAAACTTCTGTAATGAGAAAGTGCTGAGAGTTGGGGTGTCAAAATGTCTTAAAAACCCAGAAGAATCTGCTTAAACTATACCTCTACCCTACTGTAAGCAGAGGTGAATTACACTTTAGTTGGAAAACTATGGCTCTGAGCCAGAGCTATCTGACAACTCTGTAAGCTGTTGCCTTTCATGGGTTTTCACATTTCAGGAGTGCTGTGAGAGTATTCACCCATCGGAAATGGAACCGTGGCTTTGCCCACGGCAGGGTAAATGCTGTTTTTCTTTTTTGCTACATCTGTGTTTCACTGAAGGAAGCAGCAACTGGCAAAAGTTGCAACTGCAGGGCTGTTCGTAATAGGAAAGACATTCATACAACATAACTTTTGTTCAACAGCTGCCTCTACATTGCCCTGTAATGGATGCAGAAGGAGATAAACATAGGGACAGGGGAAGGGGTGGAGGGTGGCTGGGCTAGCCTTGGGTCTGGGACCAGGCGCGTGTCTCCCACAGCTTGGACCTGTTGTTGGTCTCGCAGAAGCAGTGTCTTTCAATTCCCCTGTGCTTGGAGCTGTGCAGGAGTTTAGGTCCCTGCAAGCCCCTGTTTCTGGCAGCAGCAAGTTGCAGCTGCAGGGCATCCTGTTGGTTTCTCCAGGTGCTGCTCTCTGAGAGTAGCCATGTCCCTTTTCATGAAATAGCGAAGCAGCGGTGGGGCAGACTTTTCTACATCAAGCACGTTTAACCTGATGCAGGTGAAGCATGAAGCTGGTGTCTTTGCTTACCTTGAGATGATTTACCTGCCATAGTTACCTATGACGCATATTTCACAGCTTGCTCTGCAGTGGGCTGCACATACACTAAATTTATCATCCAGCTCCCTCTTCTTCAACTCTTCTGTGCGTATGTACGTGTCTGTCTTTTTTCATGGTACACTTGCTGGTCAGAAATTGTTCTTTCCCCCTCTGTGTAAATGGGCTCTCATATTCTAGCAGTCCCAGGCACAGCAGTGAAGCCATGGTCCTCAGTCATCTGTGCATGTTTAAGAACCGCCTTTGGCCCTGGGTTTGAACCTGTGGGGTGCTTTTTTTAAACATTCAGGCACAGGTGGTGGTTGTGGCAAAAAGAGCTTTTGAAACAACTCATCTTTACTTCAGATAGCACAGAAGAAACATGGACAAATTAACAAACTGAAAGAGACAATTCTATGGGTTGTGGGGCTTTTGAGCTTTAATCAGAGACTCTGGGCTGTCTGCAATGACTTTGGGCAGCCTGTGGGGTTTTTTTCTTGAAGATGTGTCTGGTGGCTGTAGTGTTCTGCTTCAGGGGTCTTTCCTCTCCACCCTCTGTCTTGGCTGGTGAAAACCTCACACTTTAATCTTCACTGTGTCATGGGAGGTGATCTGGCGTCAGTCTTATTTGGAGATCAGGGTCTTTACAAGAGCTGCCCTGTTCCACATTTTCCGTTTCAGTGATTTTCCTGGATGGTAGCTGTTCATCCACGAACGCTGACTTAAGTAGATGATTAACTTTTAATAACACAGTTACAGGAGCTATATGCCAGATCATTGGCAGGAGATGTTGGATTTCTCATGGATTCATTCACCGGGACAACAGTTTAACAATTATCCAGCGTTTATAAATTTCACAAGTCATTATCCCTTCCATCTTTCCAGATGCATTTGAAGAGCCTTGTTTAGGAAATACTGCCTCATAACTTGTCCTTTACTTTTGCTTTTTAAATTCCCAGGATGAAAAATTCCTTTTTCCTTTGCTTGGTCACTTCCTCATTCCTTCTCTCTCCTCAACTGTATCAAAACCTTGATCAGGTTTCCGATTTGCATTTTATCTTTAGAGTAGGGGTTGCGATGTTTAGTTAATTGGGAAGAGAAATGATAGAAAATAGGTTTTGCCAGTGGAAAAAGGCTATAATGCATTTAAAGTCAAGACATGTGGAGAGTGCAAATTAATGTAGCTATAGGAGGGTGACAGCTTACATCACCTGCAGACCTGCCTCAAATGCAGTTTCTCACTGGGGCGAAATTGGCAACAAACCATTGTTATACTGGTGTGTGTGCCTAATCTGGGCCTCGCATTGAAAACTTTCCTGTTCTTGGTTTGGGAGTGCAAGTGCCAGCTGTGGAGTTGGAAGCAGTGTCCCACAGCTGATGAAGATGTTGGGAGAAAATAAAATAGCTGTCTCTGTAGTGGGTTATATGATAAAAGCAGAAATGGAAAACGGTACTTACCAAATCTGTAGAGTTACTGTATTCTGCTGGTGCTTATGAAAGCATAAGCCGACACTGTTCTTTGTGGAGCAGTGAAGTATGTCTGCAGTTTAGCTGAGAAGCAGGTTTGTGCAGCAGGGCTAGTAGGGGTAGGTTTATGTGCACATACATGTGTATGAGACTTGGCCCTTTTATCTCTGAGGGGCTTTCAGTTATGCTGGGCAGCAGCTGATTTGCGTGCCACAAGCAGAACAGGCAGGCGAGAGGGTGTTTGTGTTGAAAGTCATAGCTTGCTTTTCCAGAAGGGATTTCATTATATCTTTCTGTGTCAAACGTGACATCAGTTCTGAACGATCAGGGCTTGTTTTTCTTTTCTTCTTTCTTGCGTGAGTTGTAAATGACAGCTCACTTGAAAACTGATTTTCCTCTCTTCAGCACAATAATTCAGAGCTGCAGAAATTACGCCGTGGGGCACAGTTCTGGAGACGGTCATCTTACCGTTTTTATGGGCTACTCAAAAAAGTCAGGAGAATTTGTGGTTTCTATTTTGTGTTAGAAAAGAAACAAGAAGATCATGTATTGGAGAGAAAGTTGACAGTGCGCTGTCATGAAAGGAGCTCACTGAAGGTGATTTAAGCTCACTTGTAGCTGAAAGAGGGAGAGGGATGTAACCTCCAGCTAGAGGTGTAACAGCAAGTCTGTTTTCAGTCTCGCTTTTCTGCTACCTCCAACCCACGCACGCACACTTGTCAGTCCCCGTGGGGCAGCAGTTTCTTTACATATGTCTTTCTCGTTGGCATATGGGGTACAGGATTGTTGCGTTACTGTGACTGCAGCATACGCTGCAATGACACTTAGGTACATCCTGCACCCTGCAGATGGTAGGGAGAGGTTTACCGCTCCCTGAAGGGAGAAAGGAGTTTTGTCTGGCAGTTTCTGTGCTTTGAGAACAGATTGCTTTTGCTAAAGAACTTGAGATGTTTGCTTTCTTTATTTGCTGTGGCTCACTGGAGCAAGCAATTGCCCTAATGTGAGTGTCCGAGATGTTCTTTCAACTTCGTAAATACACACAGATTCTCTCTATGTATCACTCTGTACAGGTGTGGACAAGTCCCATTGAAGGCTATTGTGATCTGGGAACTCGGGCTGTTTTCTTATAATGTTGGTTTTCTCCTGGAGGGGGGCTGCCAGATACTGAATCTGAAAAAGATACTGTAAACATCAATGTGGTTTGGTTGGGGTTTTTTTGCCAACTGATATCTCCTAGTGGAGAAGCAAACTTGGTTTTGACTGTTTCATTTGATCTGATAGCTAAAACCAGAAATGATGCAAAGAGGAAAATAATCCTAGCACCCTTTCTGTGGGAGATAAGGCTGACTTCTAACGCGATGACAGTAGTGTCACATCTCCTTCTTCTGCTGTCACCCAAGTGCCTGGTGGAGCTGAGCGAGTGTGTTACTTAACTTCTGTGGGCAATTGAAATTCCACCCTAACGTTGCTTGCTGCAGGGCACCTTAGAAGATAAGCATAGGATTTCTTTGCATCGTAGGTGCATCTTCTTCCGGCAGCTCTGGATTCTGTCAGTGCTTTCAACTTCTGTTGTAATAGTAGTTATCAGAGGTTTATATCACAGCTGTGAAAGTTTCCTTTGGGATGATACTGGGCATCTTACCAAGGAATTTTGTGCTAGGATTTTTTTGGTAGTTTGAAAAATAATTGGGCCTGCATATGACTGCCAAGAATTAATAGAACTTTGCTGTACATTTTTCATGACCCCCAGAGAACTTTTGGATTGAATTTGTAAGGTAACTGAGGAAAGTGGATCCCCAGCCCTTGCTGGCATTGGCTGGAAGTTGGGCACTTTCTTCTAGTAAGACTATAGGAAAATCCTAGTCTTAATTGTTAGATAGAAACATTGAAGCTACTACTATGTATCAGCAAGAAACCTTCTCCCTCTATAGAGAAAAATAAACCTAAACCAAGCTGGTTTTGTTTAGAAATGGAAAAGAAACAGTTTGTTAGTACAGATTGAATTTCTTCTGTCCTTCCCATATAAACAGCTTTCTGTCTCCTTGCAGTATGGTATCAGTTGACACAAACATCAGTCAGGACAAATGAAACAGCCTGGTTTAGATAGATCTGTATAACACAAAATGGCACTGAATATATAAAAGATAGTTTGGATGTGATCTTTTCAACTGAGTCTCAAAATACCGGACAAGTCTGTTAAGGTTGAGCTTTGTGTCTGGGTAGCTGAATAGTCATTTAGGCAGCAAAAAAGGGTCTTTAAGTATTGAAAAACAGGACTTGGTGCTGTCTGGTTCAGGGGTCAAAGCAGAACTACTTGCACTGGAAAAGCCTAGATGTGTTTCTCCCATGTCCTGTTCCTTTAGGCATGCTTTCAGGGAGACAGCTGGAAACAGCAAAAGCTATGGAGAAAGGCGGCCGATAAGGGAATTTGTGGGAGTTCTGTCTGCTCCTGTGTGCCAGAGAGCTCACCGGAGATGCAGCTTTGCTTTATACTAGTACCAGGCTATACTTGTGCATTTGCCAGACCAGGATGTGTTCGAGACCTTGTTCTTCATCCTGAAAACATCTTGGGCGAAGAAGTTACGAGGAACTGGTGAATATCTGCCTAGTCTTTTGAAATAGATTGCTAGTGTTTAAATCGATAATAAACCTTAGGCAAAACTGGGCTACTGTGACTGGACAGTGGTTCCATGTGGAATTTCTTATCTTCCAGGTTGGTTTCATGTGTTTCTTTTTCCCTTTTTTTTCCCCTTGAATGACTCATGTCCTTATCAGAAATGCCAGTATGAACCGCCCTCACTGTTACAGTTGTTGCGCAGGCCTGTTTAATCAATTGAGTCAAAGTTGTCCAGGATAAATCATTCTCAGAGCCTTTTCAGTAAACATTAACTCTCCAATTGTTGCTATTGTAACTGCTGAATTTCACAAGGAGCCTAAGATATTCCTTGGTGCTTTCAGGAAGACATATAATAGATGGAAAAAATCCCAAATATGAAGCTCTTCCAGATGAGTGCATTGATTTTATATCAGTGCTCAGATCTGTCAGCCTTGAAAGCGGCTGTAAAGAGAGCCATGTGATGCTGTGATGCTCTGAAGTTTAAGATGCTAGGATGTCTATATTTCTGCCATGCATATTAAATAGCTTCTAGTGGGAATACATACAACAGACTTCCATTGGAAGACCACTGTAATCTTCCTAGTGCCGCAATTTATTGTTGAGCCGTAGATTAAGGAGTCCCGTTAGGATAAAATACTCGGTGCTTACTTGATTTTGTAATCATTATAGCTACTTCAGAATCATTCAGTAATGAATCCTCTAACCCCGTGAGCTCAGCATCAGAAGTATCTTTATATTACCAGCTGGAATACTACAGCTAAGGGAGAGTCCTAGGCATTTTCAGACACCCTTAACTGTGTTTCTAGAAAAAAGTTCTCCCTCTTCCCTCAAATGAGAAATCCTGAACATGATTTCTTCCCGTATTAATTTGAAGAATTTTAAGCCAGATGTTTCATTACTCAAAAAAATTAAGAAGTTTCATAAATGGCTTCCTGTGTGTTTTATGGAGATCAAATTAAAATTTTGGCAGGCTCAAAATTGGGAAATTTTAATTTAAGTTTGATACTGAGCATAAATTTTCAGTGACATCAATGGGAGCTGAAAGTTAGGGTCTTGCAGTGAGATGACAACAATGAGAAATTTTGGACCTTGCAGCTATATACATACCCTTTTGTTTATCTCAGTTATCAAACTAGAAATCTTATTTCTAATGGGAATGTACTCTCCCTGAGAGTTTTAACCTTTTCATTTCTTCGGAATTCATCTATTGTCCTGCATTGATGGATTTGGTCATAATCATGTGGGAATAATTACTTTTGGGTGCTTAGCCAGCATGAGACCGATAAGCTGAAAGTCAAGTGTTCTTTTGTGGTTCATGGATATTCATATTTTCAGAGGTAATACAGGGTTAGTTGTTTAGTTATGAACTTGAAAACATACGCTGATTTAGACAGAGTTGTCATTACTGACACACTAATAGCCGGTTCTGAGTTAGTGGATGCAGTAAATCCTTTTATGCATTGAGCCTGGTAGAGTGGTTTCGGGTGAAAACATGAGCAAACTTGTTAGCAATTTCTTTCCCACATTTTTTTGCAGTTTTATAGATTCTTCTATGTATGTAAAAAGCCTGATTTTCTTCAATATTTAAGGAGTTATTTACAGTTAAATTCTCAATAGTACAGTGTAAAGGTTACTTGCTGCATTTTTATTCCAGTGGATTTTTTGTTGTTTTAAAGAATCAGAATTTTAGAAGTGTTCGATTTTTAAAACCTAGGTTTGATTTTAAATTGGAGGCACTTAAAAATTGAATTTACTCCTTTCTATCTCAGTTTCTCAGTGAAATTGTGGGATCATCATGCTTATGGAAAGGGAACATAAAAGTGCCTCAATCTACTGTTGTAGGGAAACCTTCCAAAACAAAAGTGAATTATGTGCTTCCATTGAGTGACCTAAGGAGTAATTCTTAAGTCTCTCTTCCATGTTTTATTTAAAACAAAGATTCCTGGAATGAAACAATAAACTTAATGAAAATCTGTTTATAATTTAATGAAATCCTTAGGACAAAACAAAGGCTAATATGTTATTTTCAAAGGCATCTGGAGACTTCATATTAGATAAAATGGAACTAATTGAGGTACAGTCAAATATAAATTGAGCAGAATTTGTCACAGAATTTAACTTTGCATTATCTTGGCAAATAAAGTGAAATCTCTTTATGTGCTTATTATAGACAAAGCTTGGTAACAGACCAGAGAAAAACTAAGATGCGGGGCAAGAGAGACTTAAATAGTCCATAATGTGCTCCCTCTGCCCATGAGCACTTTGAATGTGTGTTCAGCGCGTGTGACTCGTCTGTCGTCACAAATGGACTATGTTTGCATTAGGGAAACTCGGTGCTGTCAGACTGATTTAGTGAGGAATCTTACATTACAGACTTTCTTTTGAGAATGTAAACATTATCAGGAACATCTTGGCTTTTCTGCTAGAAATTAAAGGGAAAGCACCGAAAGGAATAGTAAGGCATTGTGCTGAAAGCACGGTTAAATCATGCTGTAGCACAAGGAGCTGTGTTTTGCCTTGACAACTTTTTAAATGGGAAGGCAACCCCACTTCCTGTAAGAGGGAAAATGCAAGTGCAGTAAGCTGGAGAGCTGCAGACCTTTGTCTCTTCTATGTTTATACCAGGTTTCATCAACAGCATGTTCCATGCTTGAAAGTCATGTCCTGGCACAGGTCTGTACCTTTCCTGGTTTAAGCAGACTGCTATCATCGTAGTCCTGTTCGTATTGGGCAAGCTGAAGGTAACGCTGTGGTATGTAACATAATGTGGAGTTTTTCTGTCAAGATCCTATGTTCGTAGCCATACATGAACGTGGCTGTAAGTCCTGTTGTCTAACAGTAGTACATGTGGCAACTGCAGAAGTCTGGGCATGACTGCAGTGCAGAAAAATGGTGTACACCTGCTTTGTAAAATGCTGTAATTTTAGTTCCTATGAGGTTTTTGGCTGCTCGAGTGTAACTCAGTGGGTGATCCTATGTATGTGATGTGTGACTGACAAGGTAAAATGAGGGCATATCTGTGATGACACAGGATAGCTGAGACCCACTGACGTGGTAAAAAGTAGAACTGAGTTTACCTCTGTAATGTTGGGGTTTTTTTTTTCTGTCTGGTCCATTAATACTTTGATTCTTCCATGCAGGCTTAATTAAGACAACCCTGATCCTACTGTTTCTTTTGGAAGATGATACGGCTTAAAAACCCTGGGTCTGTCCTGCTTTGGTATTGTGCAACGTAGAGTTTCTCTTAGTCATTTTAGCAACAGCCTGGCCCCGTAAGGTCATGGGATCCTTTCCGGTGAGTTTCAGAAGGATTTGCTGGCTGTAGAAGAGTGGTGAGACCTTTGGATCTCCTCACGCTTTGGAGAGGAGTGTGCTGGAGTTACTACAGATACTTCCATCTCCTCTGACCAGCCCTTACTGCAATGCATAAATATCTTTTTGTGGGGGAAGATCTAAGCTCACAAGATATAAGAGTGTCAGTTCTCATTCTTGCTTCAGGCAGAGAAATGTCTGTGAGATCAGAGGCAAGCCTCTTGAAATCCCTAGGAAGAGGCGTCATCCATGGTATTTTGCATCCAGGAGCAGGCTGTGCAGTTAAACTGCTTTTCCTGCTATGATTAGCATCCTATGTGTTGTCCAGTTATCTACTTGGCATGACATTTCTGTCTAGTAATAGTTGGATGTGGGTACCTGGTGTGTAATGCTGTATGTACCTGTCCAGGCTGTCAGAAGCATTGATTTGTAATATGAAGCCCTCTCATCGGCATTTTTTTATTGTTACTGTGATGTTGATTTCCCTGATAAAAATAGGATGTATTAGTATCAAAAATAAATTGGGAGCAATGCTTTCTAAGCAGAATATTTTTGCTGGGCTTCCACTGCTTATCAGCTAGGTATCAGCAAGCAGTGCTTGGTGCTTTTGAGCGCGTGGCTTTATTAAAAATATGCAAGACTCAGGCAGCTCTGATTTAGAAAGTGGACTCGGCCTGTTAGGCTTGTTTCAATCTAGAAGCTTAACAATTCTTTGAAACACGAAGTGTGGTTTAATAGACCCTTCTCTAATATTCAAGTCTAGCACAGTGGACCACGGCAGTTTGTTCATATATGATCATTTCCATCCTTTTGGTTTTGCATGTGAATATGTATTTTGTTTTGCAAGTACCATCAAGGGGGCTGATCTGATCTTCAAGGTCGTATCTTTACTCAGCATCCTGTTTACACAGATGCCTTCTTTAGCCTCTACAAATAACTGATAAATCCACATGTTCAGACTGAGAAGATGATAATTTCTCATATGGCAGCTTCAATAAGTAACGTCCTTGTAAAAATCAGCAGTAGTGCCATCTATGTAAAAGCTGCAATGAGGTCTCTCTACTTAATATTTTCAGTGCATTCTGTATGATGCCAGCATGTTTTTAACCTTACTGAAGTCATTTCATGCCTCTGTAATTCATTGGCTTTTTAGTGTATTTATAGAAGCTATTTTTTCAAGCACTGCAGTAGAAATGATGAGAGCATCTGGTTAAATCCATCACATCTTGTAGAACAACCTCTTAACGGTTATTCTCAGTTAGATGAAATAGGAAAAAATAACCTTGGTAATTGAGCCTTTCCCCCTTCAGATGGTTATACCAATATTTTAAAGGCTTTAGATATTTAATATAATTAGAGTGCCATAAGTGTCACCGCTGTGCTTTTCTGCAATGGAAACCGCATAAGTTAGCCACAAGAGCTGCAAAAACAGAGACACGTTTCAGCTTACACTTAGTCCGAGGGAGCTCTGCTTATAACCTCTTGCTTTACTGTAACATAATAAAGAATGCATCTGGGAACTTTAATTTTTCTAAAGAAAATTTTCTTTCTGTTCTGGAGTTGTCTAGTTTCTGTGGCGTTCCAAACCAGTCTGTGCAAGCAAATCCACAAGTGGACTGAATTCAGCGACTCAGTCCAAACGTGTGACAGGATTATAGGAAAGGATACCAGGTTTGTATAGGAAGACAGGCACTTAGGTGGGTTTAGGTTAAAGTCATCTAAGGGCCCTGTACTAAGCTGAGAGTTGGGTAGGGATTTCCTTCCCTCCTGGCTACGTTATGTCCCCTCCCTCTCCTGCTGCAGCTGAGAACGGGTTGATGCAGATGCTGGCTTCACGTTGCAGAACTTGCTTCCTCCCAGGGAAATCCCCAAGTTAAGTGGTGGCTGGTTCATCAGGAATGTGGCCTTTCCCGTTATCCCTGATCAGGAATTCCGAAGTACTCATGTTGTAGGTCAGCTGTTTTTTATGGCCGTTGGAGTGACCGATGCTGGGACTGCATCACGGACCGGAGACAGGAGGACATCAGAGGGAGAACAGTCCTTTCCTAATGTTGCTACACCTGCATCAAGAAGCCTATGGTGAGTAATGCTACCTTGTAAGGGTGTAATTTGTGTAATCCCTGTAAGGATGTAACTCACCTGGTGCAGGTTTGTGTGCCAAACAACTTTGTAGTGTTGAGTACAGGGGATGCTTTCTGGTATTCACTCTCCCAGCCATATGGAAGTGGACTATTTTTGTTACAGGCTTGCCCTGACCCTTGACTGCAAGATGATGTGGAAACGAGAAAGCTATGATTTGTTGACATTTGTATTTGGAAACCACCCTGAGACAGTGTTGACAGTGGCATCTGTCTGGAGTGACAGAGCGGGGTTGTGTGAGGACTGTTGAGGAGGTCAGAAAAACGACAAATACCCGCCCTGTGCTGGCATGGAGAGTTGATCTGTTTCTTAATCTTTCAGTCTCTGTAAAGTGATGCCGGAGTGATCTAGATGGTGATTGTAGACTTGCCAGTTTGCAGTGTTACAGAGAAACTGTAGGTGAGGCCAGAATCCCTTATGGAAATGTGATCAGCATATTTCTATTTGGGGAGCCCACATTCCCCTACTCTTCAGCTTTAGAGGGCTGGGTCCTCAGCTACTGTAAATGGCTTTAGCTGCTTTGATGTCAGTGGAGCTGGGCATTTTACCAGCTGAGCATTTGACCCTGACACTGGCAGTCAGCCTTCAAGTCACTGAGCTTATTTAATACATGAAGCAAGGCTGCAAAATGGCAACTGGTTTACCAGTTGCTGTTTTCCAAAGAGACCATGGGTTTACCTTTTAACTTTACTTGCAAGAGATTTACAGTAAGCCCAACCGCTACTCTGTCTTTTGTTCTTACCTCATCTTGGCCCTACACGTGAAGTTTAGGGTCCTTTGAGTCAAACTCACACGTACACATATGAAGAAATGATTTAGCATTGGATATGAGTACATGGTTGTAGAGGAAGCTGGCTTTGGGGAATGTGTTAAAGCAGATGTGCTGATGGTGGAATTGAGATATCCTTCATTAGTCCATCTTCAGACACCCTAACCCTCTGCTACCCCTGCTGGGAATGGCAGTTCCCTGTGTTACTCTCGTGCTTATTAACCATTTTTGTGGGCCAGTTTGAAGTGAGGGATGGTGATAATTGTTTAGGATACTTGGGGTTTTTGTATGGGGTTTTTCCCCAAATCAATTACAAGTATGCTTGCAAGGATAAAATCTTACCTGAAGGCTACCAGACTGACCAGTCCAGAGATCTGCCCCAGTGTGTAGCTGGTGGGAGGGATGAGAGAAGTTAGTTATTCATTAATTTGTCCCTTCTCTCTCTGTGCTGTTTGCTGTCCCTGTGCATATGAAGGTACCAGCTCTAAAGCTTGACTGGTAGGTTTGGACCAACTTGTTGTTTTCTTAAACCAGTCAGTGCTGTGTTTCTTCTGTGTGTCATGAAGAAGTCCTGTTGGGGTAATGTTTCGTTGTGCCAGCTTCCAAATACAAAACGATTGTTATGTGGGTTTTAATAGACTAATAAGCAAAGCATAAAGCTCACATCCTCTGGGCTTTTGTAGGCATTGCGCAGTATTCAGGGTGTCTGAAAGCTTGAGGTTAAGCCAGATGCAGCAACATCAATACTTGTGTTAGATTATGGGTGTTGGGGATAGCGTGTAGATGGAGAGTTGTGGGCTGGACTCCCTCGAGAGATGCTTTTGGTGTTACCCCTCTGCTTTTTTTAGTATCATCTGTGAGCTGCTGGTGCGTGTTGAGATCTGAGTTACTCCAGATTCTGCATTAACGCTGGAGCTGATGGTGTGTGCTGGGCAGCGTGCTCTGGCATCCAGAGGCTGTAGTCCAGGCTGGAGTAGGGGAGCCCTTGAAGCAAAGGTGTTGGGTGGTTTGATAGGCCCCCCCCTTCACCCACTCTGGTGTCCTCAGCATAGGTACAGTCTGTGTCCTGCTGGAGTTCTTATGACTGTCTGAATTTGACAGAATGGGCTGTATTTTATGCTCTGCACATGTTTCTGCAGTAGTTTCAGTGAGTTATCCTTACTCTAATCAAACATGATTATCCTTGCCTTCCCAGGCACTTCGAGTGTTGGAAATCCATCCGTGCTTTGCCTCTGGATTCACTGGGAACAGCTCCTGGCTCTGCTTTGTGTTCGTGTCTCTGTTTCCTGGCAAGGCAGTTGCTGGGACTGCTGGCAAGTCAATGAGGTCTTCTACTGTGATTTATTTTTTTCTTGGCACAGCCAGTTTGGTCACTAGGAAGGTGATGATCCCCGTGTGTCTGAAGGAATTGGAAGACAGTGTTTCCGGAATCCAAAGAAAACTGCATTTCTGTCTCCCCTCTCCTTCATTTCCCCTTTCTCTTAATCATCATTTTATATAGACTTCCAGAGGATTTTCGGATGGGCTTTTGGCCTCCTTGTGTTCCAATTGCTACGGTGTCCATACGGTGACCTTAAAATGAAAGCGGTGCAGTGTAACTGGTGTACTGGAGTCTTTTGCTATTGTTAACACAGAAGAGAAAGTAAAAATTTATCAGTGACAAGGTTTTTTTTATGGGGAAGTTCCTGGGGTCTTTCCCCTTTCCCATTCTCTTTCTCCTAGTGTTTTCCCTGGCATTTTAATATGAGCATGTATATGAATAAATAAAAGTTCCTGCAGGCATCATACTTCTTTTGCACAGTACTTTTCAAGAGCTACACTTATGGGAGCCTGTTTGCAATTTTATCAGGTTTTGTTATAGACTTAGGGAAGCAAAGAGCCTCTCCACTGTTACCTGTGGACTCTACATGCTCAGTGGAGTCCAGAGTTTCTCCTATAGAAGGGCATTGTAGTAGTACTTGTTCTGAATTCCTCTAAGAAGGGTACCTGTATTAGGATGAGTTCATTTGCAGAGTCACAGGTATTTTCTGTGCATTGATGCTGCAACGCCAGCTCAGTGAGCTGATTTGCAGTTGTCTTTCAAACATCCATTACATGATTGAAAAAACCACCATTAAGCTGAATTGCCCGCCA
The DNA here is from genome assembly GCF_964188355.1 of Buteo buteo. Classification (NCBI taxonomy): domain Eukaryota; kingdom Metazoa; phylum Chordata; class Aves; order Accipitriformes; family Accipitridae; genus Buteo; species Buteo buteo. Next base: position 83,338,547 of record NC_134171.1, on the reverse strand, counting down.
ACCAAAACTGTGCAATGTGGTTGTCGGAAGGTGCTAGCGCACCTACGAATTCAAAAGCACCAAAGCTGATTTTTATTCCCAGAGCCCTTCGTTGGAGTGCAGAATTAATTCTGAGATAAGCCCTGTCAGAGGGAAGGAGACACGATACTCCCCTTCAGGTAAGCTTTTTGACAGGATGTCTTTGCAAAAACTACTGCCGTGTCCAGAATCCATCAAACAGTTAGCAGGGAACCCCGCACATCCTGAAGACCAAATGTGTAGGTGCTGTATCTAAGCCAGCTTTTATTTGGTGGTCCTGGGGAGTATTTTGACTGCATAAAGCTGTGCTGCAGCACCTCATTGATGAAATTGTCCTCTGTGCAGAAGGTGAACCTGAGGCCTGTGTGTCACTTAGGTCTTGAACCCTATTCTGCAGATGTGAAGGGGACTGAAAGGTTTCTCATCCTCCAGGTTCCCGGTGTGGCTCCCAACTGGGTGGGTCTGCTGTGAGCAAAAGCCAGGGCTCAGGGAAATCCACAATAGCTGACTTGCATAGGAGTAAGCACATACCCTGAACCTTTGGAGAGTTAAAAGCAGGTATGTGGATCACATGCCAGGTTTTTGAGAAAGGTGCGTCTACCCTTTAAAAAAACAACTTGGAAGCTGATGAAAAAGGTGGTTGATTATATTTTTGTGCCCTTAGGTTTACTGGAGATTTGTTTTCTGCCAGATGTTTTGCTGAGCTTATTTTGTGTGCACAAAATCTCAAATGGGATTGTTGGTAAACACCGTATTTTGGGTAGTTCCTGGGAATAACATTAAAAAAACCCCAAAGCAAACCCTACAGAATTTATCAGTCCAAATAAAAGAGGTTGTGCATAGAGGTTTTTGTTTTGTTTTCAAAATATTTTTTATTTGAAAGCTTTTGGTTCAGTATTTAGACCAGCTCTGGTAAACGTCACCTTTGCTGGGGCTGTAGATGAAGGTACTCCAGAGAGAAGCAAGCACTTCTGCAGCCGCCTTGGCTCTGTCACTGACCGGCCCCCCTGCCAGTAGTTGAGCAAAGTCCCTGCTCCTCTCCCAGCTGAACTGGCCTTCTTCTCTGAGCTTTAGGTTATCTCTGTGGCGATCACGTGAACTGGCACTTGCCATTTGTGCAGAGCACTTAGGTTGAGGGGACCCTGAGCCTGTTTGGGTCTCCCAAACTCTGTAACACACATAAGAGTTACTAGAAAAAGTTGCTGAGGGCATTGTTGTGAGCAGATATACTTAATTTTGTTATTCTCCCTTTGAAAGTTTTATCAGAGCTGAGGTCTTCTCGCACATTTCTTTTTACCTCTGTCTTAGTTTCTTTAGACTGGAAAACATGTTTTTTTTCCCCCTTTCAGTCTTTTTTTTGCTCCTGTCCCTCTGTGACAGGAAAGACCAAGGTACTGATCTGGCAAAGCCCCTTACTCAGACGTTTGTCAGTGTTTCAGCATCTTGCAGTGGTTTCAGAGTGCAGTAATTGTCCCTTTCAAAGGGGTGTAGAGGGAGGCCTGCTCCTCTGTTTAGAAATGACTGTGTAAATGAAAGCAGCTTGTCTCAGCCTTCACGTGTCATTCGCATTAAGCATTTATCCAGCGTGGGATCATTTGCCAGCCCCAAGGAGAGGAAATCTAATTTGTTCAAGCGAACAAACTATGGAGAGGTTCAAAAGCTTAGGGGTTGCTCCTCATTGTTTGTCTCAACCAAATTTGTGAACTAGAAATGCAAAGCTGGATTTGCTTTGGAAAGCAGTGATTTATTGTGTGGAGTCAATAAACACGTTTGCACATGACTCCTTTGGGCATGCATAATAGTTTATCTTGGGAACCTACCACAAAAGCATTCATTTCTTCTTATCTTGCACCAGAGGCCAGGGCCAGTTGCACATTTTTGTTTCTGTTGCCAAAGAACTGGCTGCAGGCAGAGCTGAATTAGAAGAGAGATGTTCAGGGTCTTCAGGCATTCAGCATTTGACTTGTTTCCTACCTGGTCACGCTTCCCTTCTCTCAAAGAACAAACCCCTCCAGCTTTTTTTCTTTATTTGTTCCCCAGTGAAAGAAGGTACCACACTTCAGGGACACTTTCATTTTCATTTCTTCTGTTGTTTAAGGAGTTCAAGTGTGCTGCTAAAGAAAAGTGTCTATGAACATGGCCTTGATAAATTTGGCTGTAAGATATAGGAGAGGGCAGATTTGAGAAATCCAGTTTTTTTGTGCTTTCTTGTTTAAGGTGTCTTTGGATGACCTGTTTAAGAAACCAGGCTGACATAAAATTAGCATGGTGTCTGATGGATGGATTAAAATCTTGTGCGGTGGTCTAAAAGAACTGTTCCCTTGACTGAAGCATTCAGTTCATCTGCCTAGCAAGCCCCACAGAACTTAGTGGTTTAACTCGTGAGCTTCGAACACTTTGTTGGTAACTTGGAAGAGGCCAGCCTGATAGGTATTTTAGGAGGCACAGCAGGATGGCTACACTTGGGTGGAAAGGTGCGCTTTCAGCATGGCCGCAGACAAGGTAATGGATTTGGGAACAGCCAGCGGGGACCCTGCTGATGCCTCTGAAAAACGTTCAAGCGCTCCTGATGCATTAACACCAGAGTGGTAAGGGGTGATATAATTCCTCTGTGAATATTAGGGGCTTACAGTTCAGGAGGAATGGTGTTATATTAAGAGGGTATTTGGCATTGCTGTGCCAGCTGTAGGAATACTAGTCTGATTTTTCACTGTTTGATGACACTGGGTTGAGGGTGGGGGGTGGGAATGCACAAGGATGGAGGGGATCCGGAGGAGAGGCATGATTCCTCATAACAAAAGGCTTGAGCTCAGTCTGAATCATTTCTCAAAGGGCAGGTTGAGGGGTAATTTGTAGAAGGCTACAGAGGGAACAGAAATTCTTGTAAATAAAACTCCTCTGCCCGTAAGAAAATGGAGTAGCCAGAAAATGAAAGCTAGATAAATTCAGCTTAGGAATTAGGTGGGGTTTTACTGTGAAGATAGGGAATCATTGAAACAGTTTCCTGAGGTGTCCTATGAATTACTCTGTATCACTAGAATTCTTTAAATCATGGTTGGCTTTTTTCCCTTAAAGTTATGCTATGCTTAAATTGCAGCTTTTGGACCAGAATCAGGAGTTAATTTATTCAACTAGCACAGACCTCCTTGCATTAAAAAACAGGCAAGGTCCATTTTGGTATGAAATCTGTGAAAGTACAGTAGCACACAGACAGTGTCATGAAGGTGTAGTATTCATCTCACCTCCTCTTTAATGTCACACTGAAGGGGAGGCTGAAGTGCCATAGTTTTGTCTGTTCACTAATACTCCTGTGCGTAAGTTAGTAGAAGGTAAAAACCACACCTGTTCCAGCATTAACGGCTGTGTCTTAATTGCACATAACTCTTGCTGAAGAAGCTGTGTGCAAAATACACAGAAATGGTCTGCAAACACGGATGGTCATTTGTGTGCTGCTTTATTTTTTGCTCTGGGGAAAGGAAAAGAAAAAGGAAAGGAAAGAGGGAAAAGGACTCCTTCCCGCCTGCCGTTACTGATAACATCCAGCTCGTTTACAACCTTCTCCTGTGGGTCATGTTCTCCACTGGCTGGTGTGACTGGCCAAATGAATGCAGAGAAATTATGATGGCATAAAACTGATGCAAGATCAGAATTATGGAGGTTATAAGCTTCTACCACATTAGAAACACAGCTTGCAGTAACAAGCTGTGCAGCATTCTAGCTCCTGGGAGGATTAATTACAGATGGTAGCTGTGACAGTTAAATCAAGTACCTATAATGTTATGTAAACTTCATTAAACCAACTCAGTAGCAGTGCTGTAATCTATGAGAAATGGGGTAGGATGACGAGAGTAGAAAAGGAAAATACTCTGTAGGAAGTTTAAAAAAATCTTCAGTGTCTAAATCCGCAGAAGCAATTTCTTCTACCTCTTGTGCTTTAACGGTAGAATTTTAAACCACAAGCTTTTAAACTTCTTATCTGGTAAAGCCTTGGTAGCCTGAATTAATAACAACTTTCTGTTAATGTCTGCTGAGTTCCTCTTAGTCAGCAAGTCCTGTTTTATCTGATATGCTAAATCTGTCCTGATATTCTGCAACCACATGTGTTTGATCAATTCTTTCTTGCTTGGGGAAATGTGAGAGGAAGAAGCACAGAAGACCAACTTCATTGTTGCTGCTATGGTTGATTATGGTACAGGGTTGATAGGAGGCTTTGATTCTAACTTTGGCTGCAAGTTCATGTTTTAATCTAAAATTTAAGCATTTCTGTATATTGATATCATAAGCGATATTTTCTAATTTAAAGAAAAGTCCAACAAATGCAAGTTCGCCACGTGCCTGCTGTCACCGGTGGTGTGAGGGTGCCATTTAATATTGCACTGAATCATACGTAACCGTGTGCTCCTGCAGAAAGGGGTGGTCACATTTTTCCCTGCCTCCCTCAGAGGCAGAAGCTCGAATCAGGGAAAAGTAAGTAAATCTCTGCTGATTTAGCAAGTTGAATCTGCTCAGTGGAGGGTTCCATGAATGGCAGCGCTGGTGCTGGGAAGCAGGGCACGAAGGACGGGTCAGGGGAGAGAGTTCACGATAGAGGCCACAGTGGGATTAGTTCATCTGTAACTCGTAATTTCACCCTTAGCAACTCAGTTATTGCAGTAGTGACGAACTGAAAGGCCAATTAAATTAACTGAGCTTTTACTTACCAGACAGAAGTAACCGAGGAGGAAAAGCCAAGCTTCTACACTGAAGCATATCTGCTTTTAATATGCCATGTCTTGGTGTCCAGTGCAAAAAGACTGTGTGCTTGTTTAATTCAGTTGTTTGTTTGGAATTGAAAAGTTGACATTGTATTAGACATTTCTGACTATATACACTCACAGCTGTGTCACTTTGCCTGGTTGAAGAATAAAGCGGATACTAGCTTGTCCTTAAAGAAACTATAGTATCTCTAATACCCAAGGGAGTATTTTATTTTCCCTCAAAATAACCCTACCGTCTCTCCATCCTCTCCCAAATCCTTGTCTATGGACAGTTGCTTTAATGGTGACTTGTGTAGCTCTTTCAAGATCAGGAGGCTAAAGCTAGGCTCAGGATTTAAGGATTCCGACCGTGTTTTCTTTTCTCTGATATTTTAGCTGTATGGTGGCTCCCCTTGACTTGTGAAGGGTCAGCTGAATACAGTATTTTTTGAGAATAACACTGAACATCTTGATGTATAAATTTTGGCTTGGGAGCTCGACTTTACTCACTTGTTTTGGAAAATGTTGACTTTTAAAAATGTAATCTTTCTCTTGTAATTTGGGAGGGCTTGAAAGAGAAACCAGTCTTGCCTAGTGCTTCTTTTTGATGTAGGAAGCAAGTAAAAAAGTTGTACCATTTAAATAAAGGGAAATTTTGGGCAACAGAATTATTTCAGCTTTCATATTGGCATTAAGTCAGTTTTTTCTTTTTAAATGCATTTTTGTCTTTAAAGTCCTCTTTAAAGAGCCCAGGACTAGAAGGCTGACCCTGCACTAGCCTGTAGGTAAGTGCTTGTAGGAATTGCTTCTGGTTCCCCATGGTTGAGATGCAGCTGAAGCAATATTTTGGCCTTTGGGCCTCATTAGATAACATGACACAGTCGCTGTGTTTGGAGGGTCAAACACATGTTTTTAGGGGTAGTGTTGGAATTTTTATATTTTGTCATAAAACGCTGCAAAATTCCTTCTTTTCCTCTCAAAGCTATTGCACTAAAGGGGATCCTCAATCTTGCTCTAAAAATGCTTTGTAGCTGGTTATGCTTGCTTCTTTCAGTAGGAAATACAACACAAGAACCAAACACTGCCTGTCCCTTCCCTCCCTTGCTCTCTTCTCCTTGGGTACTGCCCAGGAAGTCCGTGTGTGTTTTGTGCCCTGTGTGTATGATTAAACTTGAGTAGTTTTACAAAGCTGATGAGTGAAGTATCAATGGGATCTCTGTTAGCTCGTTTTTCAGCAGGGAGGGACATGGCTTTCCTAAGACCATGAGTTAGGCAAGCAGCCAATCAACTCGAGTACCAAAAATAATAAAATTATGCAATCCCAAACCCAGCCAAATTGCAAACTACTTTGAATAGTCCTGAGATTTAGTCAAAGTGAAGATGGATTTTTTAATTTTTTTTTTTCAGGTTTTTATCACTTTTTTCCCTATAGCCTGCTGTTGTGACACATATTATTGTATGCAGGCCCTGTTTTGAGACAGGTTTTGTGTATTCAAACTTTACAGGAAGAATTTTCTGTCGAATTAGACAGGCAGACATGTAATGCATTTTTGCAGATTGGAAGGTAGTGCACGTTTGTCCTACCTATAAAATCCCGTACCCCTGTGGTCTGTATTCGGTTTGCCATCATGGTAGAAAGGTGGCATTCACCCCGTTTTACAGATGATGTGCTGAGATGCTAAACCATTTGCCCAAAGCCAGTCTGCAGTCTGTGACGGAGCTGAAAACCTGTCTCTTCTAAGTGCTGGTCTGTTCTGCAGCCTTCACGCCTGTTTCCTTGAACTTTTCCACTCGGACTTTTTATGGCTGTGTCAGTTCTGTGCATGCGTGCATGAAATGATAACCTGTTTTGTGGTTCTTTTCCCAAAGACATGGGGGATTTTACCTTTCTCCTGGGTCTCTTGCCATTTCGTAGGTTTACAAAGCCTTCTATTTGTTTTTATAGAGCATGGCACTGTGGTGTTCTGCAGTATTAGCATGTGCTCTCTAGGTGCAACTGTAGGACAGATTGCTCTTAAACAAGGCTCTTGGGTGATGGAGATTGTCCCTTCATAATCATTACTTCTTCTAAAGCTGACATCAAATGATACATTTCTGAGGTTAACAAACAATAAAATCCTTGTTTGCAATTGCAGGAGATAATAATGGTTTGAACTATTGTCTCTTCCCTATAACCACTAGCTAGTACTTGACTTCAATAAGCATCAAGGGCAGATGCTGTTTTATGTGAGAAAATTAATTTCAAATGGTCCTAAAGTCACAAATTACAGGAGACTGCAAGTTTTCAGAGCAAGACTCCTGCTGCAGTAAATACTTTTTAAACCGTGGCTATCGTTTCTGCATGGTCTGAGTGTTGGGTGGTTTAACCAACAGCAGTGCTTTCAAATTCTAAGCTGTTTCTGCAGAGGCTATAATGATAGAAAGGTCCTTATTCCATCTCTTTTTTAAAGAAATACGGCTTTCTGTTCACTACAGGGACGGTATACTGTTTGATGAAGTTCCAGCAAAGAAATCACCCTTTGTATTGGAGTAGCATGAAACATGATTGCCCAAGAAAGATGGGTCCCTAAGCAGGGCTCTGTTAGCACAGGGGATGTTAAAAATGGCTTTGCTAATTCTTTTCTGTTACAGTCTGCAGTTCACGTTGCATGTTGTTGCTGCTGCCTTCTGCTCTGGGTCCAACGTGTAGCTAAACTGTTGGAGTGAGGTCTGCATTGACCTGAAGTGTGCAAGGGGATGGACAAGTGCTACGTGGGCGCTCTCTGTAGGTCTGTAAAACTCAGAATGGTTCTTAAACAGGGAGAATTACTTGTACAAACTATGGACGTGAATCAATAGGAAAAAGACAAGAAATCTGACTTTCCACATGTTATTTACAAATTTGGGGATTATAAAATGCCCCTGTTCTTGGCTGCTTTTTCCTTGAGCATACTGGCAGATACCAGAGATGTAATTGCAAAGCTGAAGTCTATTAAAACGTATTTAAGGCCATTGTGAGGAGAAACTATAGCATTTTAATGTATGCAGGCAACGGAATTGCTGTCCAGACTTGATGGAATTATGTGTAGCTTTAAGTTTTGTTTTAGGAGTTTTAGGAAATGGAGATGTAAAAAACTGAGCTGATGAAAGGTGGAGGGATAAAACAACAGCAAGGAAGGATCCAGTTCTGACAGTTCAGAAGTCCACAAGGACAGAGACGGAAGACTGATAGATCAGTATGTACAAATATTTAGTCTCCTGCATTTCATTTTTGTGTGCTTTGTACCTAAAGTAAGAAAAAGACTGTAAGTATTAGGGGGAAATAGGAATTAAAAGCTACTTTAGACACTGGTAGGAAGTCTGGTGGGAGTGGATGGCGAATACCAGAATGTTTTTGGCAAATGTTAGTGACCAGGCCACAGGGGACCTGGACTGAAAACCTGCTTCTTACTCGGTCTGTTGCATGGCTGGATAACCCTAGGTGGATGAAGTTGTTTGATTGCAGGAAGTGTTGATGCATGGTTCGTGAGGCTTTGTGACTGACGTGCTTGCTAAACGCCATCACTAAAAGTACTAGCCCTATTCATAATTGTTGTATAGCTGATAAATGATGTTCAGCAAGCCTGGAAATGTTCAGTTTGCCTCCCGTCTGGTGTCAGCTCAGTGAATTTTGCATCCCGCATGCATTTTCTGAAACCGTGCTTGCATCTCAGCCCTGTTACATAATTTATTTTGTGACTTGGCGATATTTCTCTCTCTATCTGTGGCTGCTGGAGAAAAAGACCGTTCACCTTGGTGGCTGAAAGCATTTGAGCATTTAGTAGCTGTAACAATTGGCAAAAGAAAGTACAGTGTTTCACATCTGTCAAACTGAAATCAAAAGGCATGAACTGGAACAGGCTTATTTGGTATTCTGGACTTCATAGCACCTTGTCTCCTACCTGATCCAGCAACTAGCTGTGCATTTGGCCTTTTTTTCTGTCTGTAGACTTCCCGTTGTTAGGAATTGTGAACATAGGCCAAGAGGAGATTTTTACAGTAACTATACTTGCATAAATGGGCATAGTGCAGACTTTTTAATGATATCCAAAGGTATAATTGTACCTACAGCATTATTGTGTAGAATTACATTAGCTTGTGCTAAATGCTGCAAAGATCTAACTTCTATCATTATTCCTATTCATCTTATGTCACTTCATTCATTAAGGTAAGGAAAGTGTAAGTCTGTGACATCAAGGACTTGTTCTGAGCAGAGCTGATCTTGCTTAGGGCCAGCCATCTCGGACTAAGTGCATCATGTCATAACACTGGTGCATTCCCACTTGCCAAAGTATTTATTTTGCGTGTAAGGTCTGTGTCAAGCCCAGTAAATGCTTTTCTGCAGATGCCCTGGAAAGGAACAATCCTTGAGAAATCTTAGGTTTATGATCATCTCTTTGACACTTTTTCCTTCCTCTTACTTGGAGTTATCTGTATCATAGTGAATTGTTCTTGCTTAGGAAAGGTGTTTTCCAAGAAGAGCATTTTCTTGTACCAAAGTTAATTATTCACAAGAATTGCAGAGCTTATTCTGTCTTTTTGTTCTCATATCAACTGTCTCGTCTCAGGGGTATTCATGGTAATAGAAAACCTCACTTAGTTTTTTGCCAGTTGCTAAATATGGTCTTTTTCCTTGAAGTGGGAAATAGCTGTGTCTTGTGAAAGACAAGCGGACCATTTGTTGTATGTTGACAACTGATTCTCCGAGTGGGAAACAGGTACAGCACTAAGTTATTTTTGGAGACTCCTCTTTGTGCAGAGCCATCATGTCTAATAAATTCTGCTTGTTGCTTGCGCTTTGTGAAGGTACTTTGTGCGTAAAATGTCTAGCGCAATTAACAGATGACAGAATAAAATGAAGGGTGTAGGGTCAGCTTACAAATATTGGCATCTCTTCAGTGGAAAGCTGAGACATAAATCACCACCTGGGTCGGACTGCAGCCTGCTCTTATTAAGAGCCATGAATGGGAATGAGGTAAAGCTCTCCCATCCAGGCAAATGTACCAAAAAGGGCAGTCTGCCATGCATAGCTGATTTCAGTGAGGCATCTAAGGATAGCTTGCCTTATGTTTTTCAATCGTGACTTAGCGCATTTCCCTGTAAAAGATAACCCTGTTAGCATTAAAAGAAAACCTAGCTAAAAGCATGGATTTTCCTGATTGTGAAGTGCAAAATCTAATGTTGTTCTTTTTTGTCATAAAGGAAACATTTATTTTAGGTGACTGAAGAATAGGTCAGACTTACTGAGATTGGGATAATCCTTTTGCATTGAGTCAAATTGTGCTGCCTTGCATTTTGAGACTACTCCTGGGTGTGGGTAAGATTCAGGAACCTTTGCCTCCTTTGTAGCTATTACTGAGCATAAAGCAAGAAAGCATCTGAGAGAGCTGCTGTATTTCACAACAGACTAATCTAGGGATAAGCTGCGTGAACTCTAGGAGACACCGATTCATTCTGCCCATTGGACATCCTTTTTGTTTATTTGGGTCCTGCTGTAGACCTTTTTCTTTGGCAAAGCTCTCGCTGAAAGATTATCTAGGCATTAGCAGCTGGTAATAATAAACTCTACCTTTGTTGTCATTCATCTTTGTTTCCCAGCTTGTTGTTTTGTTAGCAGACCCTACATGTGCTTCTTGTGAGGTTTTACATTGGAATTTTAAAATATATTTTACATTTGTTTCTTTTTGAGGTGTCTGTTAAATGTCTTATTCGGTTTATTTATTTATTTATTTTCCAAGCCTTTTTAGAGCAGACGGTCCTGTTGTGGTGCACTGCTGGGAACTGTATTTCTCCCCGGAGTCCCTTTGGATTCTCAGTGGAGAAGTGAGACTCTGTGCGCATGCAGGCTCTGAACCCAAACGTCCAATTCAGCTTCCATTTTAGAAGCCGTGCTGCTGAAGTGGCAGTACAAGATGAGAATAGGCTGTTAGGAGTGGGACGGGAGCTGATGGAGGCTGGAATGTGCAGGGTTAGATTTCAACAGGAGAAGAGCTTCCCCCCCTTTCTTATTTTTGGCTCCGCTTTGTCTGGAAAAGGAATTTGTGTGAGAGGAGAGGGTTCTGTAGCAAGAGATAGGTGTTAGCAGAGGTTATGCTTGACAACCAGCTCTGATGTGGATGTCTCTGCATCTATGTCTGGTGTTTCCACCTCATATTTTCCTGCAGATACTCTTCTTTTGGGACAGTTTCTTCCACAGAATAGCTGTTGGTACCATGCGCAGGCAGATACTGCATAGTACGGAAATCTCCCAGATGTAAAAGCGTCATATTCTTGCATGATGCTTTTCAAATGGACGAGTGCCAATGAACCTTCAAATCTATAATCCTACCAGAAACGCGTCTGTAAAGAACATACCTCTGACTTCAGCAATGTTCAGTGGTTCTGTCTGTTAAAAACATCCTGTGAGTCCTTGCCAGAGGAAAGCCTGCTGTCCGACTTAAGGTCTTGCCTCATATTTTGATCACAGAGAATACACATGGAATGCAACATGGTGTTGCATGTGTTACTTGTGAGCACCAGTCTTTGTTTTCCTGTCTAAAAAATTCTGCTGAAGTTTGAAAGGTGAGAGGACGGCTGTGTATGTAGATCATCGCTTCATAGACACAGAGAAGGGTAGAGTGCAACCGGTCAGATTTTTATATATTGGTAGGGAGGCAGGTGCTGGGAAAACTCCCACCTGAAATTGAGATCCCAGCCAGGACAAAATGCTCCCCACCTCACTGCCCCTGGAAAAGTGTAAAACGTGGATTCTTTGGGAGGGTTTCCAAAAAGCCTCTTGTCAGGTTGGTACTTTGGAGTCAGTTCTTTTTTTCTTGGTTTAAGAAGACTAAACTAGGTTTTCTGGCCTTCTGGGCAAACTTTGCCTTAATTTGCATCCCACTTACCTGCCTTTGACTATGGGAAGCTTCAAAATGTCTCTGATTAGGGGAAACACTTAAACGAGAAGCAATTATAAAAAAGGGTTGTGTCTGATGAGGTTTTGACAGTAGTACATGTGCTGGGAGCGCAAACATGAAGGAGGAGGATGCTGTATGTGTGCTCTACAGGGCTGAATAACTGGAAGGGTTTGATGGATCTGGTTAGCTACTGGAACACATTTTGTGGCTTTGGGCAACAGTGAAATTACTGTTGGCTCTGTCTTATTTTTTCACAGCTCTGCACGGTGGGAGGTAACAAGCCATATCTGCTACACACGAACGGAGACGAAAGCAGCCTCGGCGTCCCAGGAACTGCCACTTGACTTAGAATAAAGCACTGGCTGCAGATCAAGCCACTTCACTGGAGGCCTGCTTTAGATAATTCCTCACCCATAACCGTGGGATTTGTCGGGAGAAGGGGAGCTGGATTATTTTGGGGACTTTGCAGGCAGCATAGAAAGCTATTTTGGGGAGAGGTTGGCTATAAGTGCTCAGTAGTCTTCAGTCAGTAGGAGATGGTGTTGCAAAGAGTCTTAGTGATAACATCTGCACTCTTTGACCAGCCTCGAATCAAATTGACCCGTGCCTTTCTTCAGCATAAATTGCTAAGCACTTACTCAAATGAAATTATGAGTGCCTGTTTCAGCACTGACAAACAAGTATGATAATGAATGTTACAACTTGTACAACTGTGGTTGATGTGATGCATTTAATTGCAAGTTCCTGCAAGTAAATGACTTTTAGATATCATGTAAAGGAATTAAATCCTAGTGGCCTGACTATATGATACAAAGCCCTGTGACAATGGGATGGATGATAACAGTTCCCTCAGTTGCTGGAGATGTAAACAGACACTTCGCACACCATTTTCCCAGCAACCGTGCTTTAACTCTGCTTGTAATTGAAGGATTAGTTATCCTGAATTTAACCAGATATGAAGAGGGAATGAGAGAAAAAGAAGAGAGGAAGCCTGTAGTTGCTCATGTGTCTGTAAAATGCTGAACACACAAAGATCAAGTAATTAAGACAAGCCAAATGTTTATATAAGGGCATTTCTAGTGCCCCCATCCTTAGCAGGACTGAAGTTCAGTTTGCCTGGAGGTTAGGATGAAATGAGATGATTGTAGACCAGAGTCTTACTTTGTTTATCTGCGGGAGAATCAAAGCAGGGTAAAGTACAGCTTTGATGCAGGGTCAAACGTGAGTTTTGTTAAGTGCAGCTTTGTTTTTGATTCACTAGCTGGAAGTAGAGGGAGGAGAGCTTGACTGGATGAACACCAGCAGGAATAATTGTTTTGCTGGGAAAAGAAGAAAACCTGACAGTGGAGTAAAGGGTGCATTTCTGCTGACTTTGTTGGACTCCAGTATTTAAGAAGTGAGGAATGTTGGCTTTATTTCTGGATTGCTCATTGACAGATGCTAAAATGGCCTTCAGAAGGGCAGCTGTGTGCCATTATCACATCCCTTTTAAAGAATTTATTGTGGAGCACCTTCTCTTGTTTGTCTTTACAGTCTTGCTCAAAGTTTTTTTCTGAACTGGCATAATGGAGTTCTTCTCATAAGGAAGCGGGTTTGCTCACTATTATAAATTACCTCCCATCTATTAGCACTTCCATGTGTTTCAGTGTGGCACCCTGTTTGTGCTTAGGTCTACTGAACAGCCAGTGTTCTTCTCGAGTTGTCAGCAACTATACCTGGCTCCTAGAGACAGAGTTTGGAGAGATCAAGCAAGCTGTGTAACAGTACACTAGGAAATCATCAATGCCTAATACTTTTGTTTAGAAAAAAACGCTAACAAGGGGCACATAGCAGCCAAAGCTCCCGTAGATAGCTTAATTTTGGCTGCTCCTGACTGTTCTGATAGAAGTGCTTTGTGAGGATCAAAGATCAGTTCATCCTCTGAACATTTCATTTGGTTCTGTCTATTTTGCTGAATTTGTCATTTAAGGGTACACTTATTTCCAGATGTGATTTAGACATGTGACCGTGTAGGAGTAAAGCTGACACTGCGAGCTCATTTTATGAAGTCCACCAAACAGGAATGACCATCGTTCATTACCAGCTTACTGAAACAAAAGCGGAAAGCTCTGTTTTTCTGCCAGTTTCTTAAGAGGTATCGTTCCTTGCTGTCTCCTTCCTTTGAATTTGTGCAATTTGCCGTTACGTTGGAGCAATGGACGAAGTAAGAGTATTGTGTGTGACAGGCTGCTCCTCCTAGGACTTCCGTCTTGCATAAATCACTTTTCTTATGCCTCTCTATAAAATTTAAATGACAACTGCAAGGAAGGGACTTGCCAGACCCATCCATCTGAAATATTAAAGTTGTTTTACATTACATTGGCAGTGCTCAAATCCAAATCTCAGCTCTTGGGATGGGATGTGTGACCACCTAAAATTAGGGCACAGCATCCACTGGAGACATTTTGGAGAGAAAAGGTAATATTATTTCTTACCCTAAGCATGTCTGAGCTTTAGATTTTCTTCTAGTGTTAACATTGGCTGCTGTGACTCTTCATTGAGAGCAAAGACTACTTGCAGTCCTTGGGGTTTGGGTCGCCGAAACTGGCAGGCATTCTGGTTCATTAAAAAAGAGTCCCTGGCTGCCAGCTTTGACAGATAGCGTGGCAGTAGTGGTTACCTTCAGACTGCTTGTGTTTCTTGTGCTATTCGAAGGAATAATTTGCTGCACCAAAACTGTGGACTGATTTCAATCTAGCAACTGAGGATTTTACCACTGTGTTATTGTTAGGTGTTAATGAAGTTGCATACAACGCTGTCCAAAATTATTTTCCTTTGAACAGTTAGGTTTTTGGAAAAAAATGTTTTCATGAGACAAGATGGTTTGCTGGAATACTTCACTATGTTTTCCCTCAGAGGTGTTTCAAATCAGTGCTAAAATGTCATCTCCGTTTGGAGCGTTTTTACATTCTGGGAAGGTTAAAAAACTCACATATTAAAAGATTCGGAGACTTTGTAATCTGAAAATTTTGAAGACATTTGAACAATGAGATGGCACCAACATGGCATAATTTGGATTTTCCTTTTGTCACAATATGACTGTCCTCAGCTGGTAAAGTTTTGAAAAGTTACAGAAAGTAGCAGAGCCAACCAACAAAACAAAATGAGTGCAGGGGCAAGTGGGAAAGGGTAGATGAAGTAAAATGGCCTGAATATTAGGAATTTAATGCATGATGGCAATAAGAAATGGAAAAATAGCAGGGAGAAGAAAGGAGAAATGACAGGAAAGAAGGACATTATAGGAAGATGTGGAAAATGCTTCCCTCCCCCATATTCAAAGCATTTGAAATAACTTCTGACATTATCAATTTTCTGAAGATACTTTGCCTTTTTGCAAACCAGCACCTTGCCAGGCGTCTGCATTTAAGTTCGGTTTCTTGAGTGCATGTAGCAGGGCTTATTGGGGTCACAGTGTAAGGCTGGATTAACATTCTTAACAGGCTCTCATTTTTGGATAGTCTGTGTGATCTTTCCTTATCCCCTACCGTGTGGTGGGAACCATGTGCTGATGATTCCTAGCAGGTGATGTAACTGGAGGAGATTATTAGAAGTGCCATTCCTTTTTCTTTAACCTGGCCATGGCTTGGAGGGCCAGCAGGGAGCCTGCGGGCCTGTCTGCTGTCCTTCTGCCCCAGGTTTTCTTTCTTTTTGCTCTTGGAGCCAGATATGTTTACTTTAGCATGGCAACATGAGTAAAACCCCATCCTTTCCTGGCATCCTGGATGATATATTTTCATTTTGCTTGCAGACCCAATGTGTAAATGCAGCTGTAATAATGTATGGATGACTGCTGCAAAATGTTATATTGGGGTAGCTAATCCTCTTCTTAGAGAGGAGACTCTCTTATTTTATAAAACTCTATTTTCACAGTGCAAATTGTGGGGTGGGGAGGGGTGCGGTGGACGCGATAAGACTTGTGCACGTAGCTCATGGGCACTTTAATCTTGGTATACTGTGTCTGCAGACATGGGAGTGGTACCCAGATTAATCATACAGGTAAGAGTAGTAAAAATATCTGTGTGTTGGCTTGCTTTCAAGCCAAGTATGCTCTGAGCTAGGCTCCAAAATTCTGGATCTCTCTGTTCCTCTTCGGCGGATAGGAAAGCTCTGCAGATTAATCATGGGATAAGAGGCATTTTTTTATCCCTCAGTAGATCCCCGTTTCCAAGCACAGTGTGTCTTGGCTGTCTTAATGTCTCAGCCCTGTGGCAGTTGGGATGGGATGGGGAATTTGGGATTTTCCTTGAGCAATCTGCTTTTGCAGGGAGAGCCCTGGCTTTCTTGAGGCTTTCATCAGGCATCTTTCATCGTCCAAAAGAAGTTGTGTTGCAGGCAGGCACCCTCCCTCAGCTACACACCATGCTTTGTAGGCTTCAGAAAGAATGACGCCCCTTTGAAGGTGGTAGGGAAGCTGAAGAATTTTTAGCATGCTGTGTTGAGAAGAGTTGCAGGTTTGCTTTCAGTAACCCTCCGTGTTTTTAGGAGTCTCTTCTCAATCTGAAGCTTCCTGGTCCGTGTTTTCAAGGGGAGGATGCTAGATGGCTGCGTTCAGGCTTCACAGGTGCAATTCCCACTTGGTCTAGCTGCTATTTTAACACGTTTGTCCTGGAAGGTGATAATGCAATCGCTTCCCACTCGTCTGTCACTGCACTACCTCTGCTTAACATTTCGGTGCTTGTGCGAGAATGGTCATATATTCCTACAGATATGAGACAATCATAAAATTAAACTGGTGATTCAGCACTGCCAGATGTGTATGTTGTAGCCTTTTGTACCACTAATGCCAAACTGTGCTGTGTCATCACAGCCAATTCCAAACTCGTATTGTATGGAGGCACAGAAACTTAATATAAATCCAACTCCAGGATATTACATGGTGATCTTTAGGTTTTTTGGCTAGACAGAGGAGATTGCTTGAACTCTTTGGTAAAGGAGTGATGGCAGGGAAGCTGCCCTGCGCAAAAATGTTCTTGTTTAGGCTGTTGCCCGGTAATTGGTGAGGGCTATGTTTACGATAGCTTCTTTCAGGCTTTCTCAGCTTGCAGAATAAACCCATAAACCTGTACTTCAAGTCCCAGAACTTGAAAGTAAGATTAATAGCAGGACTTAAACACCTATCGGGTGGATTTAAAGTGCAGTATTTACTGCAGTATAGAAGAGAGCACTGAAATACTTAATGTTCCCAAGCCACTGAAAAACAGGCTGTCTCACCGTGACTGTACATTATAGCAGTTTCTTTCCAGAGCTTTAAACAACGTTTCTCATGGCGCCGAGTAGGAAGCATTAGGCACGAGTTCAAGGCTGTAATTTGGGACGTGCTTTCCACTGTTACTTCCTTTACTCTGGGCATCTCACGAGAAGCAAAGTTTCTTGGGTTCGGATGAAAAACGGGCATCTGGAGAATGCGACCTGGAGATGAGAACGGTCCACTGTTTATGAGGACAGCTAATACCACCATAGCTGTCTCCTTCTCCAACTGGATGGTGGGGTGGACTGGCTCTGGTGCTGAGGTGAGATGGGAAGCATCTGATTTGTATTGGTGCAGTCCAAGATCTGTGCTGCATCCAGGCAGTACTGAACTGGGGAGTCATGGCTGTTTCCCTGCAGGCAGCAAAGGAGTAAGCCTGGCTGCGAGCTTCACTCCGGTGGCCCACATTACTTCCCTTTTTTATTTTTAAGATAAAACTAACTAAGGTTGCAGGGAAGAATGTGGCCTGTGGAGGTCATATCAAATGGCGAATGCAGGTGTTTGGAAAATCCATCACGCTGTTGTGCGTAGGCCTCTTTAAAGTATTGCAGTGCAGAGGAGTGAAGGAGCAGTGCTGGAGAGGGTATTTTGCCTTCTTGCTTGTCTCTGGTGTTGGCAGTAAACCAGAATTATTTCTTTTGAGCTAACCCTATCGTCGTTAATATAGTGTGGATTCCTCCCTGGAGTTGTATCATCTATTGCTTTCACAGTACTGCATACTTGAACAGCGTTGCATTTGCACACGCCCTGCATCGTCTCTGCAGTGTTTCACCTGTCTTAATTACAGTCCATGGCAGATGTTTCCAGGTGTCTCATGATAGTGGAGGTGGTTGATGATAAGTTTCTTTCCTTCTCAAATTCCTTGCATTCTGAACTGTAATTTGTTATGCTGTCTTTACAGTGTACCATAGTGAAACTGGGACTATGTCTTAACATCATTCAGTCTAACAGGCTTGTGAATCTGCAGTGTCCTTGATTTCAATCAACGCTTATTTGTGTGTTGAGGTTTTATTTCTCCTCTTCCAGATTATCAGGTGGCCACAGGTAAATAGCCTACAGAAAAGAAAATAAATTCATTAGTCTTACATCTCCCAGTTCAGTTTTATTTCTTTGCTTGGGGAAAAAAAGGGGAAGAAGAGGAAGGAAAAGTATAATAGAATATATTTCTAAATCCTCTACCCTTTTTTATTATCAGGCTGTGCTTTATTTACATGCTGCTGATTTGAAAAGCATGGGAAATAACATGTGGACAGACACGTGAAAGTATTAGAAGCACTGAGGCCTCAGCAGTGGGAACTCTCATCACCCAGGTCTTTGGGAGAGATGGTTGCACTGAAACGAGGCTTGTGATTCAAG
This sequence comes from Buteo buteo, assembly GCF_964188355.1. NCBI lineage: Eukaryota > Metazoa > Chordata > Aves > Accipitriformes > Accipitridae > Buteo > Buteo buteo. The sequence continues at coordinate 83,320,236 of NC_134171.1, read as the reverse complement.
TTGCTGAAAGTACTTGTCAGGTCTTGTAGTTCTGGGAATGTTCCTTTGTGCTTTGCTGCAGTTTTCTGAGAAATAGGTCTTGTGCAGCAAAAGATTAACCTACTTTTCCTTTGGAGGTCGTCTTCCTTATAACTGAGTTCATCCATGCAATCAGACAGGTCACATTCATACCTTTTCTGGGATTCCCATAGGTCTAGGAAGTCTCCAGGCTGCCGACTACATCAGCTGCATTTATGGCACAGCGTGAATCGGGCAAGATGAAGGTGGGAAAATGACAGTGTGAAATAATCCCTGAAGACTTAGAGCTGTATGACTGGGGAATGTCTCCTCCCTCCCAGTGTAGCTCAGACTGGCCAGGACAACAATTAAACCCAGAGTGTTTTTCAAGGTACACTTTATTCAGAGAGTACTGAAGAGCCTCCAGAAAACTGTGTACTCAGATGATAAAGGAATAGTGCCGCATTCACCCCGCATGTATCGCTCACCGCTGGATGGAAGTCATTGCCGTAGAAGTCTTTGAAGCTGACCACGTGCTGGGATTCCAGAAAGGGGTCAGATATTTTATGTGGCTCATGAGGTACTGCAGCTAGTGCTGATCAGACTTATTGGGGGCTATGAAACCTCATACCTATGCCATCTAGGGCTACTAGACGCCCAAGTGGGCCTTTGTGAGAGGCAGACATCTACTTGCTGCAGGGTTGCTTGTACTTACCTTTGGACCTTCTGGTCCTGCTCACTGTCTCTGAATTGGGCTGACCTTTGGTTTGGTTTGGTTCGGTTCTCTGTATTTCATTTGCAGCTGCTGATGTTGGACGACTAAGCCTTCTTAAAAAATGTACCGTTTTCCAGATGGCATTGCACCCATCAGCCAGCCAAGCCATTTCATCTGTTTGGTGAGGAGAGTAGGTTTTGCGTCCTGACAGTTGCTTGACAGCATGCCTAGGAATAGATGATGCATGCCCTGTAACAGTGTTACTGCTTGGCTGCTCTGGGCTCATCAGAGTTAGCAGGAACTTGGATCAGGCAGAAACTAGGCTAAACTTGAAAGAGACAAAAAAATGCAAATAGATTTTTTGAATGTGTATTGGGGTGATGCTTCCAGATTTCTTAGAGTATCTGAGTAATGGCAAGGTGAACAAAATGCTGGGGCAGTCATCTGTGCAGCAAGCGGATAAGCCCAGTTTTGTCGTGACTCTTGAAATGGTGTTACCCATTTGTGCGCTTGGAAAAGCCGGCCATGAAGCATCCACCCACCATAACCTTTTCTCAGCAGAGTGTTGTCTTCGGCAACGTGTGCCTTTACCTGCAGGATCTTATCTTTCACCACGCCAAGAAGAGGATGAGTGTGGTAGCTGTTCTCCTTTGTGACCCTCTCACAGCCTACGGTTGGCTGTCGTAGAGGTGCAAGGTAGGTTTAATGCCCTGGTCTCCCTACAGCTGTCTTCGCTGTGACTCCAAACTGTACTTCTCCCTGTGAGAGCAGGTGGATAGGTGAGAGAGGAATCGGAAATGCACTCTCCATGCTGGGCTTTTCGTTTCCTAACCCATTCGGTGGAGAGGACAGTTCTTGTGCCACTTTTCCTAAATCTCTTCATCCTTCAGGGAAGCTGTGGATATAGGGGTATAGGCAGCCGTCAAGCATGGGATTCTTCCCAGACTTTCTCAAAGTAGATGCAGATGAAGGAAAACTAAAAACCTTATCAGGATCCTGCAGGAACCTGGAGTTGTAAGTGTTGTGGAGGTGTTTCTTAAGGGCTGTAAAAACTATCTGAGCAAAATCTTGAAAAATGGGATTTCCTTCTTCAAGGGAAAAAATTAATTAAAAATCCCTGGGGTCTGTAACATTTAATCTGTTTCATATCTATTTTAAGAAGAAGAAAAAAAAAAAAAAAAAAATGGAAGAGATGAAAATTGCAAAGAAGACTTATACCATATCACAGTGTCATTATTAAATTTGTAATGAGGCAGCAATTATTTCTAGCCAAGCGTGAAGTAGCATGACAAGAATTAGCTCACACCATGTCAGTGAGCAATCTTCAGACTGGCAAATACCCACGGCAGCACTGAGAGTGATGTGATGAAAGCTCTCTGTTAGGCTCTTGTCTCTGAATGCGTGTGGACATTGATGCCTGAGGCTTTATATACCCAAGAGATGTGCTTTGAAAAACACATTAGCAAGCATTCATTTAAGCTTATTAAGGAAACAGAATTAAAATGGTTAATAAAATCAAATTCTCAGGTGTTATTTTCAATGATATTCAGCCTGTTCTTTCATGCCTGAGGATGGAGGGAAGATGCATTTTCTTCTTCATCCTGAATTTAAGGGATGCATATGTTTTGCCTCTGCTAAATATTTCATAGAACAACTTCTGTAGATTAAGACAGCACTACAGTGAAGGAATAAAGTGCTTTGATATAAAACTGTCCCTTTTTTAAACGATGAGCGTTGGAGAGATTTAAGGACCACCCAGTCTGTTTTCAAGAGTCTAAATAAAGTGCTTATGTCTGTGCTCTTTCTTACCCTTACTGCTCCAGTCACCATTACGGTCTTGCCATATAAATTGTTCTCAAGCTTTTGCCACAGATTTATTCTGAGCAAGGTGTTAAGTACTGAGAAGGGCATGAGAGAGGAAAACTCATGTGCATGAGCTGTAGAGGTTATGGTAATTCTTGTCCCTTAGCTTGCTTCTATTCTGGACAGTCAAATTTTGTAAAATTGGTTTTTCTATAGAAGAAAAAATGTAGTAAAGGGAGCAAATTGGAGAGATATGCAAAGTAGGGATTGTATTTATTTTCAGAGCAACTCCTGACATCTCACTGGCATTATATTGGAAGAGCGGTTCATAGAACTATGGCATTACACATTCCTATGCATCGAAAAAAATAAATATACTTTAGATAGGATTATAGGGCTTTAATTTTAAATAAATATTTTTTTTGCCATGACCTTTTATGCAGTGCTTCTGAATAATGAAAGCAAAATGAACTGTTCCAGCATGAGCCCAAAGACCTCTGCAATTTATTTCCTATCAAATGCTGCCACTTATCAATGGATAATATGATTTATTTCTGACTGATGGCCAGTCATGCTAATTAACACAACAGTACTTCTCCTGCTGAGACTGACCGTGCCCTGTTTTTTTGTTTTTCTCTTATCTGTCTCATGAGAGGGAGTTTAAATGCCTTACGCAACTATTTCTTATCCCTGTCTTCCTGAAAAGCAACGGTTCATGATTCATCTGACCACCCTTTCCAGCTCTGTAGTTATTTTTGCCTCTGCTGGACCCACTGTCAAACGCTGCTCCTCTGTAGGTGTTCTTCAGCCGGTTTTGCCCTTGCTCCCTCAACCTGCTCACTCCTCTTGAACCTCTGTTGCGATTTCTGATGCTAACTAGCTGGTGCCAACCTGCAGTTGAGCGTGTAGACCAGATCTGACCGATCTCGTCAGTGTTTTCAGTATCATGAGTCAGTCTCCCTTGATTTATTTTAGGGAAAATCCTGGTGGATGGCAGTTTTGACATTGCATAACTTACAGGTTTGTTGTAAAATAAAAAAAAAGGATGCTTGGTATTGGATGTGGGTGGCTTCATAACCTTAATAAAGAACAATACTGGGCTTGCTGTCAGTAGCCTGTGGGACTGGAGTACAGCAGTGCCGAGTGCCCAGCTGAGGTATGGAAAGGTGGTTCTTGTCCTGTTGAGAAATCATCGTTTCAGGGTGAAACTGCAACAAAGTGGACATATTTCCCTGCATCGCAGCAAAGTTTGCATTTTCTTTCTAAGAATCCCTGTCACTATCGGTGACTGGTTGCTCACAGGAACAATTGCCCATGGGGGTAGGCAGTTGAAAATGGTAGCGTTAATGCTTGGGTTCGGCCAGACTTTTTGGCCAGCTCTCACAACTCGGAGACCATAAGGATAATTAGGCCTAATCTTGTTCTCTCAGTAGACTTAAAGCCAAGTACAAATGACCAATAGTATTAGTTCTGTTTCTTGGTTCTTCAAGGATATTTTTGTCATTCCCCACCCCCTTTTTTTGCCTTTACCATCTCCCATATTCAGCTCTATTTCTCGCTGACTTCTGAGCCTGTCATGTACTGTTGTGGCGATGCTGTTGTGCACCCTGCTGCTGGTTGTGCCCTCTGCTGCTGAATGTGCCCTCCATCAAAATGAGGTATTTTGCTTTTGGTTGGTATTAGCTTGAATGAAAGATTTCATTGTGCATGCTTGGCAGTGGCTTTTCTCAGGGCAAGTGACATCTTGCTCATTAGTCGGGTTGTCACCGAGCAAGGCAGTGTACCAGGTGGTGTTCACCGTTCTCTCTAGCTCCAGCTAGCCGTGTGTGCAAGGCTGTGCTCTTGTTATTTAGTAGTGCAATAAAGAAAGAAAAGTTCATAAAAACTGAATAATCGATGAAGAGGAGGGAAAGACTCTTGAGAGAATAAAAAAATGCATTAAACAGGGCCTGGTCTCATCTCATTACAGTTCGGTAGCAAAAACTCCTGTTAACGGAGATGCGTGTGGAGGCAATGAAGACAACAAAACAGACAGGCTAATCTTATACCTATGGAATTCCTTCTTTCACAGAGCAAGAGGTAATTGGCTGTAATTCTCCTCAGCTTGTTTTGTGTGGGGTACACTTTGTTGTCACTGTAAAAAATATAGTATTTTTTAGGGCATGTGCGACCCAGGGAATAGTAAAGACCACGTTGCTTAACTCAACTGCTTCTCTCCTTCCTCCGATGCCGTCACTCTTGATCTGTCCTGATAATCAATTGCTGTCCCAGCGCATGACTTGGAAACACTTTGAACTACAATTATAGGCACATGTAATTTTTTCTTTCAGTAGCGAGTGTGCCATTGCTTTCACTGTGGTGTACAGAGGTGGAGGGATGAGGACAGAAAAGTCTTTCTTCATGTCTTCCCTTCTTGTCCAGCAGTAATCTTGCTGGGACTTACAATCTGAAATTAAAGTGGAAGGGTGGGGTTTTTTTAAATATTTATCACTACCTGGGTGGTGATGGTGGTTGTTTTTTGTTGGTGGTGGTTTTTTTTAAGTCAGCCAGGAAAGCAAGCCAGTTCTGGCACATTTCAAGGTGAAATGGTGGCATGTAATGTTTTTCCGCACACTGTCCAGGCAGTCAAATGTCTGCAGCCTTCTACTGATACTACCCTTCAATGCAAATATTGTTGAACTGGCTGTTTGATTGAAATTCCCACTTTTCTCGCCAGTCATGCTGATTGTGTTCAAGCATCTGTGCCAATCACTTTTGCAAAGGAACCCTTTCCGCCCGTCCTTTAGGAGCTGGGCGGTCATATTTAATAGATTGACGTGTGTGTTCTTTAGACACACTGTCTGTTGCTGTTGTGAATCCAGTTATGTATTTTGGTTCAACAAAGGTGAGTTCCTCAAGATAGTCCCTCCCTCTGTGGGGCAGACAGGAAGAAAAGCCTCTTTGTGTTACCTGATTAACACATGGGGAGGAGGAGTGCTAAACATTGATCTCCAGAAAGTTTGTTGTAAAAAAGAGAGGAAATAAGGCAAAAGATGATGCTATGAAGCATTTAAAAACCAGTGTCTTTTATTACATCCTGTCTATCAAAAAACGTCAGAGACCTCTTGCCTTAAAAGCAGCACACAAATACATAGATCATCTTTGCCCTTTTCAGAATATTTTAAGCCTAATTTTGTTTATGAGCCTGTAGTTTCTATGTGCCAAAGTCAATTAATTTAGTCATTTGTAACAGAAGGCAGCACGGAGCCTGTGTATTTGAGTAAAATGCTAACCTGTTACATACCTTTTGCTGCCATTAATTTCAATTTGTTTGGTCATAAAATTACCACCTTGTTAAATCTTGACAGCTACCGGTGAACTAGAGGCGCTTGAAACAGAACAAGAGGACATGAAGACAGCTTGCGAAATCCCTTTTTCTACAGGCCTTTCCTAATCATTTTTGTTCAATAATGAAGTCTTTGTTCACAAAGATTAATGACTCTGCAGGACTTTTGCAGGGGTCCCCTTCCCCCTTTGAAGGAAAGAGAGAACCAGTTTATTGATCTGCTGCTCAGGGAACTGAGATAGAAGATAAGGACATAAAGGGGTTGTATTTTCTGGGAGCTGTATGAGAGATTACTGTGCTTGGATCCACAGTAACAATAGTAGGATTCGAGGTGTGTAATTCCTTGCTTTGCACCTTGATACGATACCTCCTAAGTATCCAGCTTGGAATTGGAGATACCTATATATTTGCTGAAGTGGCTTGCAAAATTGCTCTAGAGTGTATTGTTGCCTTCAAGAAGTAGAAATAGAGTTATGTTTCACCCGATACAGTACTTCTGAGGGCCTATTGCAAATGACTTTTACTGAAGGATATTTTCTTTCTTTGCTGAATCAGCTGGCTGAGCTGCAATGATTTTCATGCCCTGATGTTTTTTTGTTAGAAATGGGATAAAAGGCTTAGCCTATCTTGTTCATTCTGCCCCGGATAGATACAGTTAACATTGAAGCATTTGGCCCAGTATAGCCTGCATTTCAGCAGCACAACAGGATGAATTTGAAATTATGCATCCTGCTGGCAATATTACTTCATCATTTGACATATCTGTGTTGGGACTACAGAGGATATTCCCTCCTTCTTTTGAAAACATAAAAAAAACCTCAAAAGGCCAGCAGTGTTTCCTAGAGGGTATAGTCAGGCTGTGCTCTGCAGGGAACCCCTTGTAATATATGCACTGGATTAAGTCGGTTTAATGGCCAATTTCAAATATGTGATTTTTTTTTTTTTTCAGGCTGTAGTTCTGTGCACACTAGTTGACAGTGGCTGCCAGCAGTTCTGCACCCTTCGGTGTTTGATGTTGACTGCTAAAGTCCTGGCAGCTTTCACAGGTTCAATTCTCAAACAAGCAGCATCATTTTAGGGGGGTGGAATATAACCTCCTTGGTGCTCCTGGACAGCTAAAGCTGTGCTTTGCCTTAGGTACACCTGCATGCTTTGCACGTACACCGGAGCATCGCACGGTGGAGATCGTGACTCCTGCTGCTCCAGAGATAGCCATTATATTGTAATAAATGCTCTAATTAAAGCCGTGATCAAGTTTAGGTTAAATTAATCCCTTATCTCCCTTCTTTTCAACAGCTGTTCAATCAAACACTCTGGGTTTGGTATTCATTCAGAAGTAATTTTTGGGGAGGATGTTTGAAATTTGCCAGTTGGCGAGTTAGGAGCTGTATGAGTAAAGGGGGGAAAAAAAAAAGCAGGAGGACCCCAAATGTTTTTCTGGATGCTAAGGAGAATTGCTAGTGTATGCAGTTCATCAAACTTAACACACAATTTGGCATGGAAAAGATTTGCAGTATAAGAAAATGGAAGAAAAAAACCACTTTCTTGTTTAACAATCCCCGCCCCCCCCCCCCCCCGCCCCGTGTGCCCTTTCCAAGTTTCTTGCAGCAAAGACATGTGCACGAGGGTTTTTTTCATGGCCCGACGGCATCAGTGGGGTCAGGGATGGATCAGCAGCATTGCCATTTCTTGGCTGGCTCGGTTGAGCCACCACAGCGTCGGCTCCTTTTCAGGCCTTAAGATCAGAGCACATGATGCCAAATGCTGGAGAAGGGTGTAAGAAAGGCTGGTGCCCATGCCAGGGAATTTGCAGTCCAGACAGACACAGGCCAGGAAGGGTAGTGCAAGCATGGAGAAGAGAAACATCTTGCCTGAGATCTCAGTAGTCATCTGCAGAAACCGGAATCGAGTGTAGGTCTTCTAGGTTTTTCTCTTTCTTCTCTTTTTCTGCTCCTCTCCTGCCCTAAGCTGCCGACTGAGGAAAATCCCTGTTCTCTGCAAGGATCCGGTGTGTTATCATGCCATTTATTTGCCTGAACCCTGTTTTTGTCCCTTTTTCGTAACAGCACAGTGCAGGCTTTAGTTCTTCACAAGGGAGATGCTTTTTTTTTTGCTCCCTGAGTGATTAAGTGCTAAAACCTTGATGTAAGATGTCAGTGCTTAAAGTTTACAGGAGTTCAAGGGGAGACTGGACAAATTCACATAGGAGAAAGCCATGAGATTTATTAAATGCAGAAACACAACTTCTGACGTAGGAAGTCACTGAACTGTAAACTGTGCGAAGGGTGTTTTTGGAAGAAGTATCATTTTCTGTATTGGCATTCTCAGCTGCCTGATTTTGGCTGTTGTCAAAAGCAAGCTCCTGGGCGAAATGGATGTTCACTCTCACTCTGTGCAGTGGTGTTAAAATTGCAACCCATTCCCTTCTGGTAATTGTTTTTACTATTAGTTGTTCGCTGTGTCCTTTTATAGATGGACTTCAGTGTCTGAAGAAATTTTGCAAAGAAGCTGCAAGCTGTTTTGGGCAAGGTTTTCCTGCTCCTGCCACCTTGTTGATGCTGAAGAAAATGTTTTTGAAACAAGTCAAGTTGAGAAAAAATGGAGCTGTGCAAAAATGACTCACCATAAGCATTCACACTTTTGATTTCTCAAGCCCCCGTAATGCTGTTTTAAGAGCAGAGTGTGTGGTGGTCAGAGGCACTGGGTGCTTTCCTCTGGCGATGCTGTATGGTTTGGGGTGTGGGTTTTCTTACCTGAGGCTTCATGGTATCAAAGTGTGAAACAACTGCGTATTGCCAGATACCACTGTTTTCTGCGAGGTCTCTTGTGTTTGATTAGATAAGAGGTGTCTTACTGTTAATGTCCTGAAAAGAGGAAAAAACTTCTGATTTCAATTCAAAAGGAAAGAAGGAGGAAACCAAGTTCCTGCTTGTGTTGACTGTAGGTAAAAGCTTAAAAATGGAACCAAGGTTGTATCCTCCAGGCCTCAGGAGAAAGCCAATCTTCTAGTTTGCGGGATGTTGTTAAAATTGTGGGGTTTAATCTTTTTTTTTTTTCTTTCAAAATTCTCTATTGGTTTACAGAGGGATGTTGAATACAAGTTATACTTTTATTCAAGAGGGAAAGAGGGCTTGATTACACGGAAGGAAGTATAGTCTTTAGGCTCTCTCTGGTTGGGGTAATGTTTTCAAGTTGTGTATGTTTCCCGATAATAAAACTGAATGCAGTGCTGAGAGAGAAACTCAAAACTTTTTATCCTCCTTTCTCCTCCACTTCTTCTCATGCTGATTCTATAACTGGGTTTAAAGTTCTTCATTTTTACAACATAACCATAAACATAATTTAAAATTACTGCTGCCACAGAAGAGATGAAATACAAAATATGACAGCTGGAAAAGTTAAGTGCTTGGATGGTGCTTAGGTTTTGGACAGAAGTGTGGAAGGGGGGAACATGTGTGTGAGAGAGAACGAGAGCAAGTTGTAGTGTGATGTTCCAAGTATCCATTATTTATTGGTGCTAGTATTGAACACATGCTTAACATACTGCCTGACATTTTCAAGCTTGTGTCACATATCTGCATATATAAATGTAGAAGGAATTTAAAACAGAATTGGAGCAGAAAACTCTAAATTATACCATTTTTTAAAAGTCAATCTGTTGAGGTTCTGGATATTTTTTAATAGATATATGGAACAAGTGCAGCGCTAATTTATTTCTGGCAATGGTAGCCCTCTATGCAGGGACCAAGGAAATAATTATTAATTTCAGTGTACTCGGGCAGTTTGTCCCTTTTCCTTTAAGCTAAGGGTTAGAAAGCATGGACAAAACCCCTTTCTTTCAGTGATAAAAACCAGGCTGAGATCTACTAGGTCTAAAAACTTAGCGTGATGCAACTATGTTACCTTTAATTATTGCTCTTAAATGCAAAATGTTCTCCTAAAATTATTTCCCTTAAATACTCATCACAGAGGAAGTTATTTAACTAATAAAGATTACTTTAAAGATAGTACTGCTGTTTATTTTTCATTATAGAAGTGTTGATATCAATTGATTAGAAAGGGGGAGGAATGTGTAAGAATCGGAACAGAAATGTGATAAACTACAGTCCCTGAAGTTGATTATAGGTAGCAGTGTTTCTTCCAGTCAGGAAAAGAACGAAGCGCAATGTTTAATGTAAAGGATATTTGACTACAGTTGAATCTACTTTAACAGTGACCAACCAAAAGGCATTAACCTTTATAGAGGAACACTGCTGCAGAAAAACAATTGACCTGTTGCTCTAAATAAAGATTTCTGTATGCTGATTTAAATCATGATTAGAACTAATGATTTTTAAAAGTTTTTTTAATTCATCTACCCTGTTGGCTCTGTGCACTCGATTCATTTGAGCCCTTTCCTAGTGACTGCTTTTGTGTCTATATGAAAGATAGGATAAGGTTTACAACAGCACCTAAGTGATTGAAGAATAACTTAGAATATCCAAGTCTTCCCATCCCTGAAATAGCTTAGGACTGCTGGGAAATTTTACTTGTAGACTGTTGATTTTTACAAGGCAGGTACAACTGGTGAAAGACTGAACAGAAAACGTAGAAAGGCGTCAGACTAATGAACCATGAAAAGAGTACCTAGTTTTAATTTGTGTAACTTTTCAGTTCCCTAGTTGGAAGAAGGGGAAAAATAGTTCCTGATTCTTGAACCAGTGCCTTACTGTTAATGTATTGTTAATCAAGCTGTACACTCTGCCTTATCTGCTCTGCTCTGTCCTAGGAGTGTAGGGCTACAAATGTTTCTACCGAGATGAGCTGAATTTCTATTTGGTTTCAGAGACCGAGCCATTCCTATGTTCTTCTGCTTGTGGGCGTGCTGGAATAAACCCATTAAAAGCCCATTTTCAAGGGTTTTTTATTATATGCGAGCCCATATCAGATTTGAAAACATACCCGGCAGCAGCAACAGCTCCCTACTGCAAAAGATAAAACATAAAGTCTAAACCCAAATGGACACTAGGAATCCTTTATGTGTCTCTGAATTACTTTCATCTCTTCATCGCTCCATTAATGGATATCCCTACAGACCACGTAGCGCTCGCTCAGCTTCCCTTACATTTGGGTTTATTCTGCCAATTGCTTGGTATTGTCAACTAATTGGAGTGGAAATGATAAATGAAAGCGGTATTATTGAGCTGCCAAGTCTCCTCACTTGGCAGCTGGTGGGTGATGCTGGTAATTGTTACCAAAAGTGTAATTGCTCCGGGCTCTGCCTACAATTTCAACAAAGCAGCCCGGTATTCCTCCTCCGAGACATCCGATACCTGCCTTTCCTCAGTTATCTCCGGCAGAGGACGACTTGTGAAGTAAATCCAACCGGCTGCTGATGTCGGGGAGCGCTCAGGCTGGGTGCTGTGTTGGTGCATCGCTCCCAGCGGAGCGGCAGCCCCCGTCCCCGTGGTGTGGCCTCCTCGCTCCCCAAAGCGAGAGTGCCGCCCTCGCATGCCTCTGGCAGCCTGGGGACAGAGCAGCCCCTTTGAAAGTTAATTGCATGAGTTTTAGTGGTTTCTCATAAAAGCGGGAACGGTAATTAGTAGGGTACGTGATAATAACAACCGCCTCGTTTTCGACATGATGGTAAAAATTTTAAGCTTGATTCCTGGCTAATATTAAGGCTTCGGCTGTAGACTGTTGTTTTCGCCCTGCTTGGTAATTGCAGCAATACCACCAACCAGATGATCGGCTTTGCAAGTCTGGCGTGCTACAGAGGACAGTCCAGCATCCAGTGACATTTTATGGATTGACTGAATATTTTCATGAAGCCGTAAGAAATGGAAAGGGGGCTGGGGGGAGGACACAAACCAGCTGCTGTATGCTTCTTATTTCCACGGTCACTGCACTAGAATAGAGCATGGATTGTTATCTAGTGTGATAATATCCCATGTTAAGCAGCATCTGATCAAATTACTGAGGCTTTTTATGTATTAATAGCAGACTCCGCTTATTTTTGACTTGTTGGGTGGTTTTTTTGCTGAGGTAGAGGAGGAACAGGTGCAGCTATATGAAGTTATGATAGCCAGTCGAAAAAGCCATGGTCAAAGAGATTTAGGTCTTTCTGTGCTCCAGTAAATATGACAGTGTGGCAACAGCAAACCAGCTGCGCTGGGCTCCCACTTCTGCACTGGGTCTGCTCTTTGTCTCTTTAGCATATCTTTTGCTTCAACCCTCGTCTGCTTTTACTGCTGGTTGCTTTCTGGCCTCCTTCTCATCTTAGCCTTTTCTTAATGTGCAGCTCTTTTGCTCTCTCCCCTACCTTTTTCTAAATCCTCATCAGCATTCTCCAAACAGAGTATGTGCTTGCACTGTGCTCCTGTGTCTTGGGTTTTATTTCATTTTGTCTTGTGTCTGGGTGCCTGCAAGCTCTAAAGCTTTGTGAGCATATCTTGCTTTTTTGGCCCCTATTCCGCAAACCAACCAAGTAATGTAGATATCTCTTCTTGCAGCATGGCATTTTAAAATTCAGTTGAATTAGGTATCATTTCTTCTTTTGATGTAGGGAAATCCAAAGAATTAATAAATTATAATGGCACTACTTGGCGCTTAAGGAGTGCTTTCCATCTTCAAAGTGCTCTGTGCGCAGTATTTCATTATTTATACTGTTAATTATATTAGTACTTGTAAGGAAAAAGCCCCTTAAATTGTCGTTGATAAAAGTACACTCTTAACAGGATGGAATTCAGCGCTTAAATTGTAGCAGCTAATTTGTCCACTGAGGTACAGTGCCTTGGAGAAGATGTAAGGCGGATTTACAGCAGTTCTTTAAGTGTCTACCAAAAAGTCTTTCTTTGTGTTTAAAACAGTAATACCTGGGAGCTTTAAAGTGTCTTTGCAAGTGCTGGATGAATCGTAACAAAGCCTTACAGCGTGCAGGACAGGTAGGTGGGATCCTGATCTGTGTTTTGCAGCTGGATGATTAGTATCTCAGTTCCTATCTGTAGAGTGACTTTGGAGACTTTCTTATAATGCTGGGGCTTCTGTGTCACTTCTGAACATGTTAGCCTAGCTTGAGTGAACCAAGGCCTCACAGTTAGCTAAGGGCAAAACTGGGAAGAACAGTCTTAAGCTGTTAGCCCATGTTTGGTTGCCTTAGCGGTAGTTACATTTAAAATGAAAGAAACAAAAAGAATAATTAAAATACTAGCAGTCTGCGTTCTCCAGGTCATAAAAGCTCTAAATATGCACCAATAAATCTTATTATGCTTTTCTTTATTAGCAGCTGTCAGCTACACACTTCCATGTAAATGGGGAACTAATTAAAATTAGTTTGAAATGTGAACCTAAAATAGTCAGCACCCAGGTATAGCACCAAAAGTAATTGTTGCAATATCCTCCTCATTCTTTTATGTATTTCCACCATGTGTATGAAGTACAAGTGCTGCTTTTTTCTCCCATCTCAAAGGAATTAAATGGCCTTGCACTTCAAATGGCTCATAGCCAGAGCATTGCATTTTGCTCAATTTACTGTGACTGTAACATTCAGACATTTGGTAGCATTATAGAGAATAAAACCCGCACTTTTCTGTAGAGAAATTGGTAAACTTGATTGTCACCAGACTTTTCAAATTTGACTGTTGCTCCATAGCTGGGAATCTTAAGCTAAATATTGAACTGTCAGAAGAGCTGAACACTGAGACCCACAAACTGCGTGGAAGACTCTCATATCCAAAAAATCAGGTAATAGTTTCCTGACTATTAACTAGATTCTGAATTCTTAAAAACCTCTGCAGAGACATGTCAGTTTTGATCTGATACCTGGCAAATGGAAATCACTGGCGCGTGCAGATGCTTCCAAGCATCTACCGTGTAGATTTAGAGCAAGCTGATTTGAGCCCACAGATAGGAGCCAGCCTGCTTAGACTGTAATACAAAACAGGGGAGGGAGAAGACCAAAGAGAGAGTTTTCTTATTAGAAACTTGAGCATTTAAGTCTCAAAATGTGGGTAAAGGTGGCTCTGTCCTGACCTCTTGCCATGCGAGTCCTTTGGCTATTATTCCACCATGGAAATATTTCTTTTTTTTTTTTAATAAAGGAGAGAGCCCACGGGGTGAAGGTTTAGGAGAGCCAAGCAACAAGGCACTAAATCTGCTCTCTCCCTTTCTGTTCCCTGTGCCCAGTGCTTACCCAGTGGCTGGCTTCTGAGACAGCACCCTCACCCTTCAGTGAGCTGCCAGTTTTAAAATGCAGACTGCTTCTCACTGTTGACTTCACTCTCGCACAGATTTTCTCCTTTGCCATCCACTGTTTTGGGATTCTCCTTCCAGCTGGAAACAAACAAGCAAAGGAATAAATGAATAGACATATCAAATGGTTTTATCAAACAGTTTAAATGTCACTTTTTGCCAGTAGAAAGATATTAGGAGTTCTGGGTATTATCATGGTTTTAGGAGTCTTAGGGTGGATCCAAATATGATAAAGCTTTGTTAAAGAGAGTAGAATGAGTTAACTACGGCGTGTATGTTAGCTAAAGCTTGGCACACACATTACTTAACCTGTATTTATTCTGTAACTGTACCGTAAATCTGTTGGCAGAGACGAAGTCAAGGTTTCCGTTCTACAGCCACAGCCGTGTGTATGCGAGAGAACCAGCTGTATTATCGGAGCAGAAATTACTCTCTCTCTTTGTCTTGCTATCTTGCCCCAAGGGCTGTATGCTTACTGCCATCTCTTGATGTTACTAATGTTAGTGTTGCCACCATCATTACATTAACAGAGAATCTCCCTAAATTTCCAGTGCTGCCAGAGTGTTTGTTACCTGTGCATGAACTTTGCAACAAGAGAAGAGCACAGTTTGATATGAATGAAATGCTTTCATAAAGCAGTGAAGAGACACAAGGATTTGTTAGCAGTATTTCTGGTTACCCCACTGTTTGTAGGTTTGCGCTCTTGATCCAGTGTCATAGAGTAAGCCATTCTGTTTTGACAAAGAGCACCGTTTCAGAGGGGAGGCAACTGGCCTTTTCTGCTCGACAGTCGGCCCTGGATGCAGGATGGGTCAAAGAAGAGCGAGCCTCTGCCAGTGCCCTCTTTCAGTCACTCAGGTGTGGTGAAACCTCGTCAGACACCTCTGAATCGCCTCTCCCCATGGCCTGTAATGTATCATAGTAACTTTTCAGAAGAGCGCAGCACCTGACAGCTTCTGCGTAAGCGCCTGAGCAAGTGGCCAGATTTTTCAAGATTTTTTTTCTCTCATTAAGCAATCTAATGGGCCTTTAAGGCACATTTCAGTGGTTTATCATTATGCTTAACAGTTTTAGTAGTTAGCCCTAAATGTGTTCTTAGTAGTAAACTGTTAATCATCTTTTCATATCTTAATTTGCCTAAGTCATACTTTACACTGTGAGTAAATTGACTTATTGGAGTAAATCACGACATCGTGTAAATTATTAGCAAAGTCTGGTCTTCTTTCAAATCAATTAAAAATGAGGCTTAATGGCTTGGATAGAGGCTGCCTGTACTACACAGGAAAATTTCCTGTACAGCGTAAATTTAGCGTAGTGTACGCACAGTGGTTGTCTAATGGAAAAGAGTTGTTCAGATGAGACACTGATCTTCCTCTTTCCATTTTCTTTTGGTGGATTTAACTGAAGGCTTTTAAAAACAGATAATTAAATATGAACGTAGCAATTGTATCTTTCAGATTACTGCAGTACGTAGTTACTGGTTGCTTTTTTAAACTGCCAGAGAAAGGATACTTGGCACGGGTGAAGTGACACTGCAGAGGAGCTGTGGGCAGGCAAGACATTTTCATAGGAAGGGGGGTGACGGGCAGACTTGGCCGCTTCTCTGGGATGCTGCTGATGCTGTTTGATATCAGGATGGCTGGAAGTCAGCGTTCAGGAGTAAAGAGAAAGGCGGCTTTGTTTTCCAAGCATCCTACCGAAAGTAATGAGTCCCAAGTGACTGCTCAGACCTTGGAGAAACTGGCGGGAGGGAAGGAGAAGTCTGGCAAGTGTCCAAGCAACTGGATGAGGGCCTGAGCTGCCTTGTGAAAGCATGGTGGCGGCGTGGGATCGTGACCTCAGTGCAGAGGGAATGGGAAAGGGGTCAAGCAGGGGTGGTGAAAACCCTTGAGAATTAGCTGTGCGTGTTCCAGTTGGGTGCACTGATCGAGTGGTGATGACAGCTGTTTCCAAATCTGTTGGACCATCTGCTTGGTCAGAGTCCCCTTCATGATGTTTGGGAATAAACTTGAGCAGGTAGAGCCTGTTGCATACCTGGCCATGCATTCAGCATTTTTGACTAAATCAGTTTAATTGCGTCTTAGGCTCTTCAGACCTTCCCTTCCATCTTATAGCCTAGCGTAATGAGCACAGTTTACATCATGGTTTTGATGCAAGAACTTTTTCTTCCTGTGATCCTGCAGACTCAAAATTTTCAACGTTATGTTCAACAGCTCATTTGGATTCAAGCATGTCAATATTTACCTGCATTTCCCATCAGCTCATGGGGTGCTGTGTGGTGCCGCAGCCATCTGCCCAGGGGTGGGTTAGCCTCAAGGCTACCTCAGCTGCCTCAGCATAAGCTGTGATCACAACTGTAGCCACAGTTTGGACAGTCTGAACTTGATTATAGAGAAGTTTCCCAGAGATGCTATAATCACCTTGAGGTTATTGGAGATTATGTCCTATGGATTATTTTGCCATTGGAGCTGATTACTTGCTGTGCATGGCCTTGTCTTTCAACTACATATTTGAAGTTATTGAACAAATAGTACCAAAGTTGTGCCTGATAAGCGTGTGGGAGGTGGGGGTGGTCTGTTGCAGACTTCACTCTTCCAGTCTGTCTCTATTGAGCTGCTTGAGCCATTTGCTGTTGCATAAGATACCACACGCCTTGTACTGTATGGGTCTAATTTAAAACTTATGTTTATTTGCAGAATAACACAATTTGGAAGCCAGATTCTTGCCAAGACTGCCATTGCCATAGCAATATTGTCACCTGTGAACGTACCGTCTGCAAACACCTTCAGTGTGATTTTCAGAAGGTAAGGGACTGCAACTGTCCAAGTGCCAGCTGACCCATTCTGTGTGGTAAGAGAAACATCAGGTCACTCTGGAGTTCCCAGCCTTCGCCTGCTTTAAACCCCTGGAATAGTTATATGTCAAAATGCTCGTTTGTGTCCGCCACACTGTGTTACATGTGAAGGTACGGTGGGAGCCTCTTGTATTAAGAGGGACACAAAACGAGGACGCAGCGTGAGGTGTTTCCCTGGAGGAACTGGCAGGGGTGAGCTGGATGCTTATCTTTGTGACAGCTGCCGTATCAACCTTCTGGGCTCAGCTGCCTCCCTGCAGCTCCCTTTGAACCTGAGGGTCTGATTCACAGCAGGATTTGAGGGAAGCAAGAGGGAGCAGCGAAATCCCGTTTCGCCTCCCAGGCTGTGTGTGACTGCCCAGGGTCAGGCACAGTCTCTGCGCCCTTTCACTTCTCCTTGACGCAAGCCTGTGCAAGAAACACACAGGCAAGACCCAGTGTGCGAAGCCTTTGTCTCCTTCGCCACTCTACAGCCAGAGGCTTGGTGTTGGAACAGCTTGCAGGCTGCCTGTGCTCCAAGGGCGGTCTGGTCCCCAAAGGAAGCCCCTGAACTGGGTTCAGACCTCCCAGCATGAGACCAGCTTCCAGTCACCCTTCATTTGAACGTGGAGCTGGGTCTCCTTCAAACATGCAGGTGGACGCTTTCCACTCTGATGAACAACAACAGAGCTGAGATTGTCTGTCTTTCAGTTTCTTCTGCCTTGTGATGGTTGTTGAGCTTTCATTGTCTGCTGTTTATCTTTCTCTGTCTGAGCCTTCATTAATGGTTACAGCTAATTGGCCATGGAATTGGTCTTGCATTAGCATCTGGATTACTGGGGTAGTATGCATGAATGACAATGAAAATTAGTGTTTTAAAGAGGCACTGCCAATATAATTATATGGCTTTATGAAGCAGGTTAAAATGTTTTCCAATATGACAGCATTAACAAGGAAATAATTTTGATTCTTACTGATTTTCCCCATTATTATCACTGTGTATTGATTAAAACAAGACCGAACTATTAGGAATTTCTGTGTTAAAGAGGAGAGAAATAAAAAAAGGGTGCTGTCATGTCACACCTAATAATGAGTGGGCTAGATAAGATGATGTTGTTTGTTTTTAAAAATAGGATAAATGAAAAGGTGGCAACTTTATAGCTCATAAAGGAAAATAGATTCATAGTGTGAAATAAATCTGTGTGACTCCTTGATGTGGGTAATCTTCAAGACAAAGAATTTAAGTGTTCCATAAAGGCCTGGCTATTTAAATGTTAAAAAGGATCATCAAAGATCGAAGAAGAAAAAAATCCGATCATCCTTCAAGCATGAACCAACCACTGATGAACAAGGTCAGAAATCACCATCCCTCTCCATGGTTTATTTCTTATCTGCTTATTATGAGATTTATGCTAATATTGCTGATCTTGTTTACAGCGACAAGGCATAAACAAAACCAGGCAGTGTCTGCAAAAAGCATACCCAGTGGTGTTCTAAACATTTGTATGTAAAACCTACTGCTGTGCATACTGAATGTTTTGAGTAGGCGGAAAATCAGCAAACGCTATTTCTGTTGTGTGAATCAAAACAAACCCAACAACCAAGAACAGTTTCTCCACAGCAGGATCACAGTTGAATAGGGTTTAATGGTTTAAGCTAAATGAAATATTTAATTTTGTTTCCCACCTCCTAAAAACCACGACATTGAAAGAAACCTTGAAGTGAGAAACTTTTTTTTGTTTGAAAAACCAAAATGTTTCTTTTAGAAAACAGAGAAAGAAAACTTGTGAGAATTCAAATCATTCTGGTTGCTTTTATCATACAAAAAATAAAGAGGTGAAAGGTAAGATAGTTTTTTGGCATTGCAGTGCCTTCATTTTTTATTATAACAAAACAAATAATGACTCCCTTCTGAGCGGGAATCCCTCAGATGTTGGCCGTACCCTTTCAAAGAGGAAAGGATGGAGTATGTCTCCTGAGAAACACCTTTGCAATGTTTTGAAGAAGGTGACCTCGTGGATAAAATGTTTCTACATTTCACTTCCTGAACCTGACGTGTACTTTCCTGGTTTTGGTTTTCTGTCCTCTCCGTCTCCAGCTACATGCTCACATCACTAAAATTGTTTGGTCCTTTTTTGTTACTAGCTGTGGGAGGAAAATACTGAGATCTGTGGTACCTCATGTGGAGCCGGGGGCCCTCATGTGCGGTTGCCATCAGTGACAGACACCCTTGCAAAATAAAATCCTCCCGCAGCTGATGGTGTCCCGTCTGTGGGGCACTGTGCCAGGCCTGGGGTGTTTAACGTGCAGCTACGAGGAACATGAAAGCATGATCTATTGAAAAAATTACATCTATACCACATTTCTCAGAGATCTTTCAGTGAGTAATCTTGGCTTTTGTCTTGAACAAGTGCTTTCTACTTATTCTTTGTTCTGGTTTGAAAACTAGTCTGGCTGGGGACTTCCTAATTGCACTGTTAGGTAAATTCCCCTACTGTTGTTTTGATGGTAGAATGTCAAATACGGCAAACTGGTGTGCCACCTCTCAACAAAGGGATCTAGTGTAGCAACGTTATGTATTTCACTTAATATGTTTCCTCTCTAAACAGAGAGCACTGCGTCCAGCAAGGCCCCATGTCCCTACCTTCCTGTTAAAGTCTCTATTTCATGTGAACTTCTTATTGAATTCTTATATCTTTTTAGGGAGAAGTGTTCCAAATAGCCCCCAACAAGTGCTGCCCTGAGTGTGCCTCCCAAGCCGAAGGATTTTGCCAGCATGAAGGACAGATACACAGCGTGAGTGCTCTGTCATGTTCCTTGGCAGTGGCAATCCTTTCCAGTTTTTAGCTCTCTGTTTGGTTCATGTCAGTGAAGGATGCTTAGCTGCCGTGCGGGAGAAGAATAGTTCATTGGGCTTATATTCTGTCACTATCAGATAATGTAATACAGTGGGAGTCTGGTGGTCGGCAGGGTTTGCAAAAAGGGAATGTCGCTGAGCAACAGCGTGTCCTGCTTGGCTTAAGGGGAGAAAGTTTCCCACTCATTCATTCACTTTACTGTTTCTGTGGATGATTGAGACAATATAGTAATGCTAGGAGGGGAGCAAAGCACATTGAACGTGACATATTAGCTATCCTGAAAGAAGGCTTTTCTCTCAGGAGCCATCTATGCTGGTAGAGATTGATTGCTGTTGTGTGGCCTGGGTTATGTATTTTGTAATCCTGAATTATTCAAGAAGCAGGTTCCAGGATGTGGTTTCACCTAGGGGGGCTGAAAGGCCAAAACAATAAGAGTAAGTGTCTACGGATAAAGAAAAAATAAAGATTCATGGGTAGTAGTTAATGAATCATGTCCAACAATAGGCAAATGTAGAAAAAATGGCTTAACAGTGAGCCCAAGTCCTACATCTGGTCTCTTACAGACTTTTCTGTTTGACAAGAGGCAAGTCAGGTCCAAATCTTAAGAAATGTGCTAAAATGCCCAGATACATTTGAATATCTGGACCTTACACTCTACACCTGAGATGGATGTTGTAACCCTCTGTTTCAGCATGAGGCATGGCCAGCATGACTGTTACGAGCTAGACAAAGACTGGAAGAGGAGGAATAGCACGTCCATCCTCTTCTCATATGTCTTTTTGCCTGTGATTTGGGTGATACTATATTATATCATATTACACTGTATTTCTTCTTCTTGTTACTGTTGCTGCATTTTGCTGTGTCGTACTCTTGCTGCAGCTTTTGTCTTTTGGCTCTCTGTAAGCCTGTTCTTTGGGACACAAGTCAGGTGAATAAGTAGTTATCCCCACAGAGGTTATAGATGTATTTGTACCTATGGACATATGTCATACCCCAATTCCACTGTGAGGCGGTCATTAAACAATTTTTTTGTCAGTGCAAATCCTGATGGCTGGCACAGATTTCCTGGAGGAAAGATTTTTCTCTTTTGTCAGTAAGCCACTGTAATGCTTTATGACTTGACCTTCATTCTACAAGTATCTAGCTGGCAACGCTGGCCCTAGTGGTAGCTCCATCGAAGAAAATCTGTATCCTCTGTTGGCAAGAGCTTTTTTACTCCCTGCCTAATTCAATATCGCATGTTTTGTAAAAATTAACATTCTCTATTTGTTGGAGAGTGTTGCCATACACCAGCGTGTTTCTTCTTGGGGTCAGTTTTTCCTCACTGTGCCTCAGGGTAGAGATATTTGTTTCTGCATTAATAAATAAGCAAATCTAATGAGATTTTACTCATAGTGGAGTGCGTTAAGTATGTGGGGTGGGTGTTGTTCACCTGACTACCCTGTGGTCAGGTGTGTGTTGCGGCCCATGTTGAATATTTCTCTAAAGTAAACATGTTTCTAAATTTAGAGTTTGCCCTGCAAAAACTGTAGTGGAGAGGGTTGTATCCAATAGCCTGGGTCTTTGGCAGTGGGTTGTTGCTGGATGCTGCTCTGCAACAGAAAGCGAAATTAGGTTGATCTCCAGGTTTGCTATTTTACCAGTATTAACTTACGTTTTGCCCCAGCAGTGCAGGCAGGAGTAAGGTGTACAATGTGGAAAGATTGACTGGGCCTGCAAAAGAGTAAATTTAACACTAGTGTAAGGGGGCTTAAAAGGGGGAAGATATATTTACAGGTCTCATTGGCAGCTAGATTCATGCATGTGTTTTCTGTGTCTTTGGTTGTGCTGTGCACTGCAGCATGGCATGCAGTGGTCCAGCTCTGGATGTGTCCGGTGCTCCTGTGCCCACGGGAAGGTGAACTGCACCCCAGTGGTCTGCCCAACCCTCAGGTGTGGACGAGGGGAGCTGCAATACACTGCTCAGGGATCCTGCTGTCCCAAATGTGTGGGCCATGGCGGTGAGTATTGGATGTGAATGGAGCACTGTCTGACTTCGTTGATCCGAGCAGTAGGTCACTGGAAATCTCCTTTTAGTCCCAAATCTGGAAAGCTTTTCTTTTCTTGGTCAGTTCTGTTGGGAAGACACTGGCATCAAGTGTGTCTCTTAATTCTCTTTCTGTCCTGCTACCGTATTTACATTTTTAACGGCTTCACCCATAGGCCAAGGGGAAGTGATAAGCTTTAAGCAGTGAGCAGATGTCCGTAATATGTTCTTGTTTTGGAGATTCAAATCTGGAAAAAAAGATGGAGATATTTCCTATGTACTGAGGGTACCTCTGGCACTTGCCGACTTGGGACTGCAAGTTCCAAAAATGCCTGAGCTATTGGATACCTTTTCTCATAGAAGTCCAGTGGGAGAAGTGCATCCAGAGCTCTCGGTTCACAAGTCTAAAGCCTTTGAAAACTGATGGAATTGTTACTGTCATTACCTGCTTAGACAAACCAGAATTTTGAATTCTGAGATGCACAAAATCTGTGTTTTAATTATGGGTGACGGAAAGGCATTAAAGGGCATTGGAAAAGAAAATTACTCATTGTTTTCATATCTCTTAGAGCCTTGCTCCTTTGATGGACGCTTGTTCCAGGATGGTGAGGACTGGCGCCTTGGTCAGTGCTCCAAATGCATCTGCAGGGACGGCGTGACTCAGTGCTTCACGGCTTCCTGCCAGCCGCTGCTGTGCAGCCAGGTCAGGACCCATCTTCTGGGGGACATTACTCATGCAAGGTCCATTTCTCATGCAGATGTAGAAATTAACAGGCAAATCTTCTGTGTGACCAGTGGGCGATTTGGAAAAGGGAGTTTTGATGTGTGGAAATGATGTGGAGTGACGGTTAAGTCTGTCAGTATACACATGCTGTCTGTCTCTTCCTTAATATCTTCCTTCCCCACCATTTAACTCTTATCATGCTTTTGCTGGCTAATTAAGCACAAATAATGTCTAAAGAAACTGCCTTTTTTTTTATACTAAAAAAATTATGTAGGGTTGGTCAGGAAATGTTTTTGTTTCTGTGAGGGAAGGAATGAAAACACAAGATTTTTAATGGGAGTTTATCTTTACAAATTTCAGTGTTTGGTTTGCAGCTGAAAAGTTTGGGTTGCAGGTCTTGTTTACTTCTTTTTAACAAGAACTCAAGAAATACAGTTGAAGGTAGTCAAATGCAGATGAAATTTCCCTGTTAACTTAAAGAGTTTAGAAATACAAGATAACTTCAGCTGAAATAAAAGTCTCAGAGTACTATTCCTCATGTGTGCTTGTGTTTAGAAATCAACACAACCAGTAAGATAAGTTAGGCAATCTCAAGTAGTGACTCACGGATTTAGTCCACTTGAGAGAACTGGGACAATTCTGTCTCCAGGGTCTTTGCTGTGGGCAAATGATGTGTTCTTAGCACTTATGCAGTGATCAACCCAACCAAAACACTACAAGATTATATACAGTGTTAACACAGGGCCTAGTAAAGGCAGCAAACTATGCACAGTGCTACACAGTCTATACAAGTGACTCAATTTTTTTAATTCTTGTTATTATAGTAGAAGTGCTTCAGGGTATGACTATGCTCTTTGGATTTCTTTTCATTGGTCCCATTGTACTAGTTTTCTTGGGCATCTTGGTGTACTCTTTTACAACAGCATGCCATGCTAAGGAAATGCAGGAACTGGCTCCCTGGAAATCCCTCTTTCTGACCTTGACTTTACATTTTAGGGGCTGCCATTTCCCAAATATTTTTTTATCTATTACTACGCTGCAATGGTGAATCCAGAAGCTCCCTTGAAATGTGTGCTCTGGCTGAGGACACTTCCCTGTAGCACTGAGAAAAACAAAAGCAGTAGTCATAACCTTTTTTTCCTGTTGATGCTTACCCAGCTTTCTATTACCAGACCAGATGTTTGTGCAATTAACACTTTTTTTTTTTTGATAGAAGGAAAGCCCACCTGTTTCTGTGCATGCTAATAGTGTTTTGCTTTATCCTAAGATACTCAATTAGTATTTGTTGACTAAGTACTGTGCATTAAAACAAATTTATGCCTGCTTTAGATTCCTTCTTTCCCACTCCAAATGGACTGATGTTACCTGCTGACTGATTGCACTAATGTTTAATCAGCTAATCATTAGGATTTAATTTGTGGAAACAGAAATGACTGTGTTGTTGCTGTGATGTATCTGAGAATAATTGGCTGAGAGCATCCAAGTTAATGCAGCAGAAAGCCAATTCTGATGGTGTTCCAGATATTTTCTACCAAGGTGCCCGATGGAAGGGGCATTAGCAGGATGTGCAAGGATCCTGTTCTGCTCTCAATCATACCTAACATTTTCCTGAATGTGCCTTTATCTCTGTCACTTTCTTCATTCTCCAGTCCCTGTCAAAAGCAAATACATAAATTCTCCCAGTATTAAACTCTCATCTTCCATCTCTCAGATAACTGTGCACTTCCCTGGTTACTGAGGGAGAGGAACTTCAAAAATGCTTGTTGCATGCAGGACTGTACCTGAATGTCCCACCACATATCCCACCAAAATCCATGAAGAGTTCTTTTAACTATGCTGGGAAATCTATTGTTGATAACTTTTATACAAAACCTTCCACTCTTTCTTTTAGAGCTAGTGATTTGACTAACATAGCAGATGAGAGAATTGTACTTGGCATTTCTACACTACTTTCAGTCCCTAAGTCAGTCTTCTGGTCATCCTGATGTGGCTGGAGGGAGGTGCTGGCAAACAACATTATTCCAAATCATTGGATGTATGTGAAATTGTAGCAGGGAGATTACAGACACATTTTGGATGGATAAAGTTGCGGCATGCAGAAACTGTTATATTGATGTGAAGTGCCAACCTATTCCAATGTGATTTAAATCAGTCATGAAAAAGTTTAAATTAGGATAATCCAGTTTTAAGCATAATTTAACAGCTGTACAGACAGTTATTCTGTATAGATTTAAGTAAAACGGTGCAAATGCCCAAGAGATGGCGAGTGTAAATCACACATTCAAAGCCTCAAAATGTGGCAGTACCAGGAAAAAACCACTCTTCTCTCTTCCGTCTCATGCTTTAGTGTGCTTGTCTACATAGGTCTATATATACTTTTTTTCCTCTGTATATCTGTATACCTGAATATATATATGTACTTTATCTTGTGTGTCTGTCTGTCTGTCTGTCTGTCTTTATCTGCATCTATATACCTACCTATGCATTTGGACCTCAATTGCCATCCCAAGAAGCCCAGAAAATGAGGTGAAGGAAATATCTTTCTTTCTAGCTTTCTACAATGATCTCATGCCGTTAAGACTGCCCCCAGATATTGGAGCCAAAATGGAGCCTTGAGTAACTGTGGGTTATCACACAGATACTACATGCCTAGAATTCCAGGCGGTGGTGCTGAGCTCCGTGTTAACTGTTCATGCTCTTATTTTACTTGTCTCCCATGCTTTCTGTTTAGGATGAAGTTATGGTTATGTCTCCTGGAAAATGCTGCCCAGAATGTGTTCCAAAGCCCTGCTCAGTGTCAGGAAGAGTGTACCAGGTAACGTTTGACGAGCCACACCAAAAGGCAGTTGTTCACAAGTTCTGGCACATCTCTCTTTCCCTTCTCCCCGACATCTGACTTCTGCCAGCATGGATAGCCTAGTACAACCTTTGCTTTTTTATTTCCTGGAAAGCCAGAAGAGTTGAAAGAAATTAGGACTAGACAAGAATTTGCTGGCAAGCAGAAAGGAAGTTTGCAGGGTGAAGCAGATTAGGCACTTTCTTTTCACACTTTTTTGAGGAAAGCAGAAAACACTGGTGAAGGTCAAAGTGTTTATAGCTTTCATTGTATCATCTGGAATTAATTTAATGCATTATTTAATGAATGTATGTATGTGGGATTTTCTCTTAATGATTATTTTTTGCTAATGATAGTAGTTAAGGCCTCACCAATGTCACTAGCTTGCAATTAATGAGAAATACACATCACAGTGTCATGTAGACCTCATAGCACTTCTTCCTCTTTGCTGATTAGGAAGAGAGAAGTATTTGTAAAGAAGAGTTTATTATCGGATACAGACATGCAGAAGGAGCCATCATATTCCATAAGCAGCACAGATATCTGGAAAGAGTTTTGTTATTTACGAAGAGTGTTTAACAACTGTATGCATGTTCTTTTTGAACAGCATGGCGAACAGTGGAAAAAAAATACCTGCACTGCATGTGCATGTCACAGAGGAGAAGTGAGATGTCTGAGAGAGACCTGTGACTCTATTACCTGTGAGAAGGTAGTTAAAAATCATTCACCTCTGATACCCTGGCTCCACCTATCACTGTGCCCGTGCCAACGGGTTCAGACAGTCCTGCTCAATGGTTGCTGATGTTTTGTAGGAGGAGAACAAAGTGCAGCGTCCTGGGAAATGCTGTGAGGAGTGTGTGTCTTCCAAGGGAAACTGCTTGTATGATGGCACTGTCAGGTACCACAGTGAAATGTGGAATAGTACTCGCTGTGACTTCTGCGTGTGTGATGAAGGGCAAGTCATTTGCCAGGAAGCAGAGTGTGCCAAAGTGGAGTGTGCCAAGGTAAGAAAGGTTTTCTTCTTTCAAGATGTATCTGTCAAGTCTTGTGATTTTTTTTTTCCTCCCTTTTTCTTTTTTCTCGACTGACATCTTGAGATGCTCAGAGGACCTGCCTTTCTCTCGGGGCTTGTTTTGTGCAATTACCTTGAAACCACTTCACAGGAAAGGAGAGTAAACTTTGGATTTTCCATGCAAGTTTGACTGCTCAGTGGGCTTGCATTGTGAAGCAAGCCAGTGTGAATCAGTGACTAATTTAATTTGGATTCCCTCCCACACTGTTGCCTGCCTGCTATAATGGAGGGTCAGACACCCAGAGGTTTCAGTGATCACCGGCTTTACCAGGAGCTGAACGTGGGGAGAGACGTATAGGTCAGAAGGAGTTAAGAGCTTAAGAAATGTTCCATTTATCTTCATTCTGTATGCTACAGGGGGCTTCAGTAAGGTAGTTGGATATGGAAGTCAGTGTTCCACTTTTCTCCCATTTTTTCCATGTCATTCTTGGCACGAAAGTGAAGCTGGTAAGATATTTTATTCCCAGTGCTGTTTACTCCAAAACTAACCGTCCCCCTCCCGCAGGTTATATCTGCTCTATAGTGTAGGAGCAAAATGCATTACATAGGGCTGAATGCTTCACACACTAACACACACACACACACACGCAAATATGTTTTGCATTGCCTTTTTGCAGTGGGATAAGAGTTCTGTGTTGTTTGTCACTGCGTCTGTTTTAACTGGAGGGCTAATACCTGCTTTATACCAACTACTCCACAGTGTCAGTGAAGAGAAGGAAAGCAGTTGTAACCTTCTGAGTTTCCTCTCTCAGTGGCAGTGCTTTTCTGGCGACTCTGCCTGTGTGCTAAATCCCGAGTAGCAGCATCCTTGTGCTGTGTCTGAAGTCCAGCCAAAATCTGGACATAATGGATTCACTGGATTAGATCGTTTTAATGAGTGTTCAAAAAAGTGAGAATCCACACATGGGGTCCCAAATTATGATCATGCAGAGAGGCTATATCTAGGAGTAAGAGTGTATGCTTGTTCATCTGAGATTGTGCCTTTTAAATAGCAAAAATGCATTGAGTGTGGGACCCAAACTCTTTGTCACTGGTGTAGTACTGCTGGTGATCATCTGACCTTAAACTGCATGGGGAGATTTTCCTGGGCGGAAAGTCGTGGTTGTCATAAAATCTTGTGCACTTGCATCTGTTTCAGTCAGCTTCCTGCGTGCTTATGGCTGTAAATTGGATCATTTACACTAATGATGATGGCATGCTGTCATGGCTCAGTAGGGAGAATTATTTAATATTCATGCTCATATCTTGGGTACTGACAAAGAATCCATTATTCAGAAAAGGCAGGGATATTTTACAGAACAGTAGCTGGAGATGTTAACATGTAGGATTCAAAACTCAGGGGTTCAAAAGTGTGCAACATTATTACTTGGCAGCAATTGTTCGAACTCAGGCTCTCAAAGGTAACCACCCATCTAAAAGCCAGAGGTTCTAAAAAAGTGATACTATTTGTCAGAGCATGAACCGCTGCAATTTTGAATTGAACGAAACGTGATTGCTAGGAGGACAGAAGGAGGAAGGCAGTGTCCTTTGTTGTAGACAAGACTTACGGTCCCACTTGATAGAAGATATTTGCCCAAGGATTTATTATTCTGCATGGCTTCCCTTAAGATAAACTAGCTTCCTCAAGTCATGTTCAGTCATAGTTCACCTCAATAATACAAGGTGTGCATTAATTAATTACACTAAAATATTTACTCAAAGACCAAATGAAATATTTTCATTTTCCTTTTTGAGTTGCAGGTCTGTTTTTTAGGCACCTGCATCTATAAATCAGAGCTGATGTGAAGCTAGGAGTGTTTGGATTCATCTCCTCATTAAGGCACTATTAATTTTCTGGTCACATCATCCTATTTAAAAAGTAATGAGGCCACAGATATGAACTGCAAATCCTAGACAGCTCGACATAGTATAGCAGCATTACGTGAGGTTTAGCTTATAAGCCCTTTCAAACAAACCTGTCCAGCAACTGCCAAATGAAATTGTCTGTGGTGATTCTGACCTAATCTTCAAAAAGCCATTTTCAGCAGGTTACCGATGAGCTAGGAATACAAGTAATGTGGCAGGCTGGGTTAGCTATGGCTGTTGAAGTGGATGCGCTCAGCCAAAACCACTCCAACTGTCAGAGCATCAAATAATCCTGCTGGAGCGCTTGACAGCACCCCAGCTAAGTAAGCACACTCGTGACGATGTTCAGAGGTGGATGGTTCATGGGTGCTGGCAGGGGATGCTGCAGCCTACCTGAGTAGACTGGCGATGGAGCATTTCTGCTAGCAGCCCTGCCAGCCCTAGAAACTACAGGATCAGTGAGATAGAGCTTGCAGGGTGCTGCATGACTACCATACTGCCCGCAAGCTGCAGAAGTCTTTCTGGTATTTAGAAGGAGCTAGGGGCTTGAGAGTTACGGACGGTGCATGTGCATGTAGGTGTGTACATGTTCGAGAGAGATTGCATAAAACTTTTTGTTCTCTCTTCTGCTTCTTAGCCCATCACTGCCTTTCAGTGTTCTCAACCTGCAATATGATGAATCTCTCTTCAGCAAAGCCACAAGTTATCTCACGCAGCCTCTCCCTTTTCTGAGTCTTGGCAGAGCAGCATGGTTGCATTTTTTTGGCTAGGCGAGCCATGTTCCACAGCTAGTTGTTCTCAGTTTTCCTATAGTGTGTGTTTATGTATGTGGGTGGGGATGTGGGCAGGGATAGGGACAGGAGAGTTTACAGTACATAGTGGTGACATGAGATCCAACCACCGCCTATGGCGTTTTGAAGTAATGATTTAAGAGCAAAAATGTATGGAACCAGCAGAGAGAGATTTAGACTGTGTGTGGTCCTCGATGACTAAGAACCATACGGTTTCTCCTTTCTTACCCATTGTCAGAAATGCATGAGAGTTGCCAGAGCAGGGCCTGCCTTAGTTGTTCTACCTTGGTGAAACTAACAGCGACTGGTGCTGTTATTGCCCTGTCTATGCCTAGAAAGTAATTCACGTACACCGATTAGTGAGCGTGCCAATGTGACACAGTGAAAAATATCCTGGAGTGACTGCTGGAACAGATGTCCGGTTGGTGTAAATCAGCAAAGCTATTTGGTAAACTTGGCGCTCAGCTGAATTTTGTGAGCCATCAGAAGAAAGCAGCAACATGCTGAAATGGAAACCGGGTGTAAGCTGTGTGATTTCCTTGGGTATGTGAGCCCCTTGCAAACATTTAATGAACGGTCATGACTTCTCTGTTTGTCGCAGGTGAATAATCAGCCTGGTTGCAAAGTGAGGAGGATTATGCGCACTGAGATTTGGGATGGGTATTAACACTGACATTTAATGGGCATAGATTAAACAAGTGCTCAGTGCAGATCGGCACCAAATCTAATTTAGCCATTCATTTGTAACTTTTTAATTGTAGTGGGTTTGTATACATATGTCTGCTCTCTGACTAGGATGAATTACTTTGCCTGTGTTTACAGTGCGTGAGAATCTGGTCCGGAAAAGCTACTCGGGTCAGGAAATCAAAGCCGTGTCTTTCGACCTGTGTCCTGGTTCCCGCAGGCAGAGTCTCCCTCTTTTCTAAATATTCAGCTTCTACTCGGGCACAAAAAGTTGTGACGAATTAGGGCACTTTATTCCATTCTCCTGCTGCTAAATTCTTATCTTCAAACTGAAGTTATTTAAGTGGATTCTGTGGAGTTGTACATTGTAACAAAGAACAGGCTTTTTCCATCTGGGATAAATAGAGCATGTGCTTTGAAATTCTCTTGGGGAAAAAAAGTAGAACATTCAAAATGAAGGTAAGCTTCTATGCATTGAAATTTTGACAGTGGTCCAGTAAGATCCTAATGATCCACAATAAAAATACGGCATTCCTGTTCTCTGTACTTGCAATGGGTTATACTGGGGGGTCTTCCTCTGCGGGATTTAGGGATGAAGTAATAGCCTTATTGCTGAATTCCCAGGCCTTTTCTGAGGTTTGTTCGGCAACTGCAGTATTCACTGAGCGCATTTTTCAAACCGTACCTTACAGAGATGAAGTAGGATAGAGAGAAGATAAGGTGAAATTAGATATTGAAGATTGCATTCCAGGGCAAGAGCTGTTCTGCCTCTGCATTCCACAGTATTTTTAGTGGTGTTGATTCCGTTTGAATTGCTGCAACCTTTCTCTTCACAGGGTGAAGAATTAATTCACTTAGATGGGAAGTGCTGTCCTGAATGTATTTCAAGTAATCGTTACTGTGTTTACAAAGAACATACCAAAGCTGTGAGTATCCTGGTACTTCAGAGCACGTAATAGTGAGTTCTGCTCGTAAACGTTTGAAGGAATTGGCTCTCCCTCTCCAGTTCGGAGAAGGATATTATTTGCAAGTGTAGCAGAAAAAAATAATCCATTAATATTGTCTGCAGATTGCCTTTACAATTTACAGAACACACTTGTTTATAATGTGTGCATCTGCTGCAGAGTTTAAGTTTGCCTTGCTTTCCTTTGTGCAGTATAATCAATCATTTCTCGTTAATATTTAATATACGTACTCATAGGTTTCCTGCACATCTCATGGAGTTAAAGATGCCTGACTTTAATCCTATAAAGTAGAGGCTACAGAGCTGAGGCAACGTATAGCTTTCTGCCTATGTATCCCACTGATTATAATTTTTGCTGCAACAGGAGTCCATTATTTTATGAATATTTTCAAGGCAGTGTCCTTCTGAAGTTAAATAGAAAGGAAACATTATGTATCTTGGTTTAAATATGTCAGTAACGGATTCTTCATTGCTCTAACAGATGAGGACTGGAGCTAATTGTTGCTGTTGGCCAGCAGATGTGAGAAATGGAAAGTTTAATACTGTTTGGGGATTTTTTTAATGCTAATACTTCCCTTTCTTTCCTCAAATCTCTTTCTCTGACCCAAGTGAGGTAAAACATATTAAGGTGTCAGGTTTATTCCAGTTTGTGCTTTATCCCTTTTAAGCGAGGAACTGACACAAAAGCTTCACGGGCATTTAAAATGCTTGCTGTCTCTTTTCTGCCTTTTGAGTTTCTCATGTGGTGCCAGCAGAGCCTCAGCCACTGAGGGCAGCTTCAGTGGCCTTCGGGGCAGACCCAGGGATGCAGGTCGCGGGAGGGGAACCCTCTTCATCTCTGGTGTTTCGGCCAGTCCTCGGTGATGGAAAACAAGGGAATAGAAGAGAGGAGGAGAGGAAATAAAAAGCTGTGAAGGTTAGAAAGCGATTTAAAGTGTTACAAAAAGGTCATTATGCAAAGACGTAGATTCAGACAGAGGACAGGTTACAGACAGTATCTATCTGTTCAGATACAGAGCACTTGTTACCAGGCTATGAAAAAGAAGTGGACAAGTGAGGCAGCAAAGTTTGGAGACAGGAGAAAATGCTTTGAGTCAGGGAAAACCAAGGGAGGTGAAGAAGTAGAAAGAACTTACTGCTAACTGAAAAACACCCTGCTTTGGAGGGGGTGCTGAGAGGGAATGTGTTCAGGTGTTCACAAGCCAAGGACTCTTCTCAGTAGGCACTTTGCAGGCTGCCTTATTCTGGAAAGGCAAAGAGGGCAAGAGGGTTAATGGTACAGAGGCACGCAGTCCCATGTCAGCAGGTCTCAGTGCTGAAACAGTCCCAGAAATGTTTAATTTACTACTAGCACGGATGTGGCCTTGCAATTTATCCAGACATTTCCATGCATGGCAAAACCACTTTGTGCAAAGGCTCTCCTTCGCTACTGATGCTGGCCGTTCGGTGTTTCTTGTGCAGAACAGAGAGAAATGGGAAGAAGGGCCGTGCACAGAATGCGAATGCCGGGACACGGAGGTGACCTGCTTCCAGCGCTCCTGCCCGCCCTGCCCGCTGGGCAGCCTGGCTGTTGAGGCAAAGGGTGACTGCTGCCCGCACTGCGAGCCAGGTACAGACCCAGGGTCAATTGTTTCTTACCGTCACTCGTGTTGGGTGGGAGCAGGCATGTCGCATACACCTCTTCCACGGAGGTTGTTCCGGCATCCTTGTGACCCTTGCTTCCCCAGTACCGGTTCGATACCTGCATTGAATTGTAACTTGTCTTCAGTTTTCTGTTGCTAATTAACTGGTTTTCATATGATTTCATTAGGGTTCTTAGAGAGGTTTAGGGCTCCATCCAAAGGCTCCCACTGACCTCCCCTGGTTTAAATGATAGCTTTGTTTTGGCAAAAGAGTTTCTCCTTGGTGTTGGTGTTTTCAAAATGTTTTGTCTTTTTCTTTTTTCTTCAACATGAGTTTTATAAGGCAGGGGACTGCTCCTTTCTGAATCCTATCATGGGTTTGGGAGTTTATGGGCTCCTGATTATTTCTTGGGAGTGAAAAGAAGAACCTGCTTACACTGTTATGTCACAAGCTCACCTGGGGCTGAATGGCTGCCAGTTAATAATGGTTTGGAAAGATTAGGATAGCCTTAGCTTAGATGTTAATTTTGCATATAAATTTATTTTTCTCCAGGATATTGTCATACTCCTTGATTTACATTTCATAGTTGGTAGGCTTTAGCTGTGGTTTGCTAACTTTTCATGTTGGTAGCTCTTCTTGTTGCATTCAAATAACTTTGGTTTTATCCGAGTGCTCCAGTTAATGTTTTATCTCAGTAAAAAGCAAATAGCTTCACAGTTTAATTATGCTGTCATTTGGAGGAGTGCCTTGGCATATTTGCCATATTAATGTTTTAAAGCTTGTTATTTACTGCATGCTAGTAAAAATGCAAAGCACTACAAATTGAAAGTGAGGAAAATGGGTTTTGGACAGTTCAGATAAAATTGTCCTGGATTTTTGAAAGGGAACAGCATCTGCACAGGCTCCTAAGAAGAGGACAGATTATAAAGTGCTCTCAGCAACCCTGTGTTCTCCCTCTTATCAAGAAGTACCACTGTGTACTGGTCACCCTTGAAAATCTGGCCTCTTTGTTTAGCTTCTGTAATGGTAGCATTTTGGAAAACACAAGCTTTGAAGTCACGGTATTGGACATACAGAGATAAACTTGCATTTTGGTGTCCTAAAACGTAAATGGAAATCTACTTTACCGAAGCCTGCTGTTTTCCCTGTCTTTTTCTGTTTTGCATTGGAAGCGATGAGAAACAAATGCAAAATCCTGCCTGCAGCATTTCAATCTGTGAGCCCAGAGCATCAGTCCCTAACGCATCTGCTTCATTAAAGCCAGTAAAAATTTACTGCTGCTTCTCACAGATGTGCTGGGGGAAGCAGGCAGAGAGAACCCATTCATTCTCAGCCAGTACAAAGCACATAGCCCTAAGCATAGCTGTATTTATGTTAAAGCCAGCAAATATGCCCTCTCACTGAGAACATTTGGGTTGGAGCTGAGGGAATTTTTTTGTACCTGGAGAAAAATTGTCCATTCTGTACCTCTCCAAGTAGTCAGTTCATTGTCAGACTGGAAGGATGGGGCTGCATATACGTTTGGAAAGTTATTGGAAAGAAATGGATAGAGACAGAGCCTCCTATTCATTCCTTGTGTTTGTCACTATGTATTCATAGTTATCTTCACTTGTACGTCTTCTGTAGCTCTTGGTTCCTGATTTTTTCATTGGGTACATCTCCCTGGAAACTTGCAGGTTATTTAGTGTAAATGAAGGAGAGTTTTCAGCGTTGGGATCCTTTCTGCTGACTTGTCAGAAAGGAACAGACAGGTTTTCTTCCAGCAAGCAAAAGTAGCTCAGCAGTAAAGCGAAAGTAGCCCTTGTCTTGGCCTCTGCAGAGAGAGCAGGCGTGCCATTTGAGAAAATACCTGTGGTCAGGAAATGCTTGCTACGGTGCTGTGACACAAAACTTTTGACTGGAGGGGGAGTGGTCTGCCACCTGTACTCTGACCCGGCATGGACACAGTCTTGTCTTTTCGCAGGGTTTGACTGAAGGAAACTCAAATTCGGGTTGTTTCGGACCATTCATTCCTGATGCCTTACGATTTTTACTGCTGAGAAACCATGTGGACAATGAATATCCTTTGTATCAATAGTCTAGAAAATCTGAATCTGTGTAATAACTTCTCACATACTAGAACACAACAGTATAATTTTTAGCCCCTTTCATGCAATCGTGGAAAAAATAGCCACTCCAAAACTAATACACCTTGAACCACCAACAGAAATAAGTAAAGGATTTCACTTTGATTTTGGAGCATGCCTTGTTTTGTGCCTTCCTGACTGAAAACACTGCTGATGGTTTTTACCTCTGTGTCTTTTCTTTGTGCCAGTTGAGTGCCACCCAGACTGTTTGACCTGCTCTCAATCCTTTGATCACTGTAACGCCTGCCGAGACACAAGGAAGCAGCTGCAGAATGGGCACTGTGTGGAGACATGTGCCTCGGGCTTCTACCAGGATGGAGGAACTTGCCTAGGTAATTTCTGCAAAGGGTTATACCCTGTCAGATGACTGTCTTCTCTGTGGCTTGCTGTGCTTTTGTTTGTAGGATCCCACAAGCTTATTATAAAGAGATTGCCAGGCTTTGTCTGGAAAAGCATTCAGGCACATACTGAGTAGTAACCATGGGTTTAAGACTTCAGGAAGTTTCAGGTGCAAGCCCCTGAAAAATGCAAATTCTCAAACTCTTTTGCCAAAATGAGGCGAAATTATCTCCTTTTGTCAGAGCAGGGGAGTCTTGCTGCATCCAAGACATTCGGGATTAATACATCTTTCTTCTCTATTCTTTCTCTTGGAAGCCTGCAATGAAACATGCTCAGCCTGTACCAATGGATTTGAGTGCTCCTCATGCCAGACATCCCTGCTAATGCAGAACGGGCAGTGTGTGACTTCATGTGGGAAGGGATACTTTCAGGATCAGCTCCTCTGCACAGGTAACTCAAAGCAAAAAAGACGGCAATACTTTATGATAGCAAAACAGCAGCCAAAAGCTGTACCTGAGCTATTAGATATACTCTCTGTTGAGGGATCTGCTGTTGACATAGGTGTTAATGTTCACCCTAGAGTAAAGGAAGGAGTGGACAGAGGAACTAAGTCATACAGTGTAAAATTGATTACTGCTTGGGGAAATATTCATTAAAATTCCTCAGCGGATCAGTTCTGTTGTGATAAAACTCTGGTTTTGAACACTGCGGTTTTTCACTACTGTCCTCTTTCAATTCAGAATTTTCTTTTGGAAGTGTGACTGTGGTTTTTGTGGTGTTAAGGGTATAGAGCAGGATGTATGCACTAATTTTACTAAGGATATAACACCTCGAGCCATGCCTGGCCACCTGATCCTTCGGGGTTTTCTTTGAGTTCAGTGCAGACTAACTGCAGCGGCTAATGCCAGACCTTTCAGGAGCTGGTGCTTTGAAGTGCATAGAAAATTGCTTGGAGGGATGGGGGATTGATAGAAGTCAGAAAAGTGTACAGAAAATACTATTTAGAAAACTTCTTTTGCTTTGTTTTGCCATTCATTTTTTTCATATGGTGCGCTCTTCCTGAAAGTTGATTGGACTAACTGTTCTCAGGAAGCATATATACAAAGTTACTTAGTAATTCTATAAAACACTGAGTTGTGTCTAAATCCTGTATGTTAGTGATTGGAAAGACTGAGAATAAGATCATGAAGTTTCAGTTTTCTCTTCAGTGGAAGTATGATAGTGCTTTTATGAGCTTCCCCTGCTCCTTTGAAATATTTTTACTTTTCCCAAACTGTAAGGCAGCTGCTTTTTCATCGTGACAGTTTAATTGTTTTCTCTAAAGTTAACACTTTTCTCCTCTTGATGTTGGCCTTTTTAGAAGGCTTCTAATTATTTCTGCAGCTCTAATTCATCAAAGGGGTGGAGCACATGCTTAACTTCTTGAGCCATCACTTTAATTTCTTTGGAACTAGCCCTCCTCCTTAAATACAGGCTTAGGGCTTTTGGCGGGTTTCAGGGGAAAGCACTTGAGATTCCAAGTCCAGCTTCCTTTTCTGAAGTGGTTTGCCTTGAAGAGCTGACCATTTGTTTCAGGTTTTCAAAGTCTGAAAAGCCTCTGTCCTCCAGCAGTGACTATAGACTAGGGCCCCATTGTGCGTGTATAAATAGAAAAGAGAGATCCGGTCCAAAAGAATTTATAGACTTAAGTATCAAATAATCTTCTACTTCATTTGGTTTTATTTTGCCATTTCCTTTCCACCTGCTCCTAGTGTTTTAATTGGCAGTGCCCATGTACTGCTGAAGCGGTAGGGAAAAGCTAATGTTTCATTTTATTACTGGTTTTTAGATTACTGATTGTACATTTCATCCAAATTTGCAGTCACACATGCTTGTAGCTGAAAGTTGCTGGGAAAATTTGTTCCTGTTTCCTCAAGGGAATTAAACCAATTTGCTTTAGTTCTGCCTGGCTGCATTTTCTGCATAAAGTCACACCAGTGGAGAACGTCTTAAATTTCAGATATGGTCCATAATTCATTGCCATTCACTCTTTCTTTGTATCCTCTTTATTTTTACAAATCTCTAATCTGATTGTCCAGACGAGCCTTAGAGTGTTCAGAAATATTTTTCTCATAATGGTTTTAACATCTACAATAAGCAAGTTCCAAAATCACAAAAAGAATGACCTAGACTGCGTTAATCGCTATAGTTCCAGTAAAATCCCTCTTGAGGAATTCACTCTGGAGATGAAAAAGACCTATAAAACCAGGTTTCTTACTCCATCCTATTGTGGAAACACTGTTTTTAACAAAACACAATGAATTAGTCTTTCCTTTTGTTCATGTTTTATAACATCTGGTCTAACTGAATCTATTTTGAATTTTGGAATACGGTTGTTTAATCCCTGCCCTATTTTAATCTTACACAAGCATTGTTTCCTGCCCCTGCCCCTCCACCTGCTTCTGTAAAGTAAGAAAACCATTAAGAGAATGTAAAGCTGAGAATAAAAGGTAATAGGTTCAGTTACGTGGCAGTGTATTTAAAGATCATGGATCAGTTTGTATCAGGCTTAGAGCAGAGTGGTAGATGAAGTCTTCCTTGTCAGAAATAGGCTGTGGAAACAGTTAAGAAACCCCCCGCCAAAGGCAAAGCAAAGGGAAGCGAAAATAAGAGATGTCTGCCTGGTAGAACAGAAGGACTCAAAGGACTTGCAGTGTTCAGTGCTCTCACCATTTTTCTAACTTAATTATTTATGTTTTCAAGATTATTCAAAAGCCTAGGCAGAACTCAAGTGTTTCTGCTTTGATCTACCAAAATGCGAACGTCAAAATGTGTAACTTGACACTAGCAGACCCAGCTCCCTCTGTAGCAAAGCGCTTGAATTTTTATTCACAACCTGTTGTTTTTCTCTGCTGTATCTGGCTGCGGAGGCTCACCTTGAGGATGAACGACGGAACATGACTAAGCTGAACTTTCCCAGCTCACGGTGAGGAGGGCAAGTTAGAGGTGGTTAATGCTACGACGCAGCACAGAGCAGTCGGACCCCATCTGTGCTTTCCCAAAGCCACACAGCGACTTCTTACTGTGTTCTTGCTGGGATGCCATTTGCATTAGCCCTCCTGTTGTCGTCAAACCTGGCAATGTTATAGCTGCTCTGATGCAGATCAGAGAAAGTTTGGTGGGTGGTTCTTTAATTGATTCTCTGACTTCTGGTCAATCATGAAAGAACAGAAGCATCACTTTGCAGGAGCTCTCATCTTCTAAAAGCCTGGGCCTGTGTCACTTCCGTGTGACTTCTACATTACACCCCTGCAACTCCTGAGTAACAGAGCAGAGAAAAAGACCCATTGGCTCAGGAGCCACTGGAGTGCTCTTGCTTTAACCAAGAAGTGGGACCCTGGAAGTTTTGTCTGTTTAATTTTGATTTTCTGGAAAGATGTGTTACTGCATCTTGATGAATACCATCACATCAGCTGAGGCAGAGTAATTGCACACCCTATTGCAACTGGAAGGTTGACTATAATCTTTTGAACATCTTTCCTTCAGCAGCAGTGTCTGGTTAAGCTGCAGGGTCTTGCATATAAGTCCAGTATCCACACAGAAGGGAGGAGGCAATGCAAAACAGTCCCTACAAATCTGAATTGAAAATAGCCAGGAAGGGTGAAAACAGTTTCCTGGCGATGCAGTCATTCTGTTGATTTATTTTCACACAGACACTTAGTTGCTGTAGGCAAAGATGTTTCAGCTGACAGTGGCTCATTGAATGCTTCCACTTTTTCCTCTGCTTTTTTAGTGGAGTTGGTGACTGGCTGTTTGCGCGAGGAGCAGCTGTTGAGTCTGGCACTGACCCAGTGCTGAAAGAGCCAAAGCTTCTGCGGGCAGGGTGTGCGTGAGTGTGTATAAACACAGGGCAGGAATGGGTTGGGGCTGCCGTCCCATCCATATGAACCCAGGTCCTACCTGTTGGGGGTCCATTGCTTACAACTGCAGCTGCGGTTGTACCATCTGATGGCAAACAGAGTGGAGATGTTGGCTGGGATTTAGTAGCTGCTGGACTAGTGGCAAAAAAGTCCTCAAGACATGTGAAAATAAATTGCCTGGTGCCTGTCACTGCAAGCATGAGAAGTGAAGGATTGTATCTGTAGGAGCATGAATTAGGCTGTGCGTGTTTGTCATCTGGAGACTGGCAGCTGATAACTCCTGGAGGTGCTTGCCACCTCGCATACAGAAACGGCTGTGTCAGAGGAGCCTGTGGAGCCTGTTCCCGGGGAGGGCTTGCATAGCAGAGCTAGTGATTGCAGCAGCACATCAGAGCTGAGCCTCTTGCTGCAAGCCTTTTTTTTCTTGGCCCGCCTGAGGAAATTGTTACCGATCCTGTACTGTGTGTCATTTGCGCTACTTCCAAATGCTAAATGTGGCTGTCTTGCTAGAAATCGGGTTGCGTTCTTTCTCCTTTCCTTCCTTTCTTCTGAACTCTGCTAGTTAGATCTCCTCCCTTTCTGTCCCTTTCGGTCTCAAAGAAGCCATTTGGACCTGGTCTCTCTCTAGTAGCTCAGAGTCCAGAGGATCTGTTTCACATCAGTTTGCCAAATTCACTGCAGCTTCTCAGAAGGTCTGATGACCTCTGGTAGGTTGTACTTCACCTTCCCTCACTACCCATAGCTGAGATAGCAAGACGTCATGCCCCGTCTAGGAAGACAAGCAGTTTTAACACAACAGCTGTCTCGCTAGAAGACTTGAAAGCTGCTGTGATAGCCAGGAACAGATTTGCAGGATCTTTGCCAAGGGCCAGTGAGAGCCACCTGGGAACTGGAGAGAGGAGGTGAAGTAAGATCTTAAACTCCTCCAACCTGCAGACTGCTGGTTTGTATCATTACCTGGCTTGAGCCTAGATGTTACAGGTTTCCCCAGCAGAAGTATGGCACTGGGAGTGTTCTTAGCCCACCTTGTCTAAGATACCCTTCCTTCTTGTCTCACTCCCTTTCTTCGTGGCTGTGTTTAGATTAACATTTGTGGTGAGTTTCTTTTTGGCAGCAGAGAAAAGGGGAGTGAGCTGAGCTGGCCTTTCTGCTGTTTTATTAGCCCTACAGCCATGTGTCCATAGAAAGGCTTAAGAGAGCCGGAGCCAGAAAAGAAGGCAAGCTGAGAGGGAGGGTTGTTTGCACTGCAGGTAGCCGTGGGCAAGGACAGTGGTGGTGGTGGTGACGACAAAAGCCCAGCAGAACGGCCGTGCGCAGACTGTGGCAGAGAGGCAATACTGCTGGGCACCGTCTCCAGAGAAGAGCCTGGGATGTGGGTCCAGCCATTCCAAAGACCTTTCCAGCATGGGTATTGTTTATGGTAGACTTACATCCAGCAAAATGTGTGGAACTGGCGGGAGGTGAAGACATTATTTTGACCTACACAGAGGCACAGCTTGAGGCAGCTGCTTGAGAAAAGAGATTGAGGTGAGGATGTGCTCAGGAGTGCTTGGTCTAGTGCAGGCAGCAAATGGTGCACGGTGGGAGCCAAAGCACATTTGCCCAACTGACCTGGCTTTCATCAAAAGTGCATTTTTAATACAGCTGTATGCAAGGCTGCCTGTCTAGAAACAGAGTGTGGAGGCCAGGCTGCCAGGAGAGAAAGGAAAGGAGCAGCACCTCCAGAGAGGACTTGAGAACTTTGCAAATAACTGGGTACATTCAGATGTGTCAACATATTGAGGCAGGTTAACAGCAAGGGGGTCAAGCTGTGCAGTGGAAAGTCTTTAATTAGAGGATCCAAGTCCTGGTACCCACTCTTTCAAAAAGAAAGTTAGAGTGAGCTCAGAGAGGAGCAAAACACTCATGGCTGGAAGGTGAAGTGAGGACACTTCAGTACTTAAGAATTTACAGCATGAACTCATACACTGCAGTTAACTTTCGAGTGTAGACGTGCCCTGAGAATCATCCAAGCTGGAACAAGATGCAGCTTTTTATCAGCAAGGGAAATTATTGACTGGAGCAGAAAAGTGTGCACAATCTTTACCTTGGGATGGGATGTTTGGTATTCATCATGTTGTGAATCAGCCCCAATTAGATGTGCTTAATAGTGGTGATGGCAGTTGCTTTATGAGTCGGGGGGAAGATCCTTTTTGGGTACAGGATACCTAGCATCCTTACAAGACACTCCTCACATAAGAGCGTTCAGGAACTAGAAGAGCCATAGCATTCTGGACAGATCAGGAATTAAGGCGGGGGGGGGCAGGAGGAAGATGTAGGAAGGTGAGAAGGGGGAAAGCAAACAGCTAGTTACAAGGCAACAGAAGAAGACAAGAAAAGGGAAAATAAGCAAAGGTGAAAATGTGGAGAAGGAACATCCAGATTGTCAAAGGACCACATGCTGGGCGTGAACTCAAATGTCCCATGTCTTGGCCCCCTAAATACTCCCTGTTCTAACCCCATGCATGTCACATCACACCTCTGTGTTTTAGTTCCCTTTATATGGGATGGAGATGATAACACTTCCTTGCTTTAGGGGGCAGTGAGATCCACTAAGAAGGGGTGTTTACCTTATGCTATGCAGTGTGACTCATATATAAGCACAAACATAGGTGCTCCATCTCATTAATTAACAAACCCAAGAGCAACTATGGCCTCGAGCAGACAGAAGCAGCATAGAAACCATGCAAAACAGGAGTGAGATGGGAGTAGTGGTGATCACCAGTTTGCTGTAAACTTACTTACAGCTACCTGGATTGCAAACACTCCCACCTGTTATAGGGGAGAGGGTGAATTGTGTCTCAGCGGGTTTATTTTGGCAGGAAGGTGTTTGCTTTTGTCACTGTTCTGTATGTAAATGTGCTCTTAGTTATGTGGATGAGCTGTGTCTGCTGGTTCCTGCATTCCACTGAGACTACTTGCAGATGAGTTTTTCTTGGGTGGGTGCAACTTCAGACATGTTTGCAGATACGGGGCAAATGTCAAAAGGTTCTTTTCTCTTCCACCTGCCGTGCTCTGGGACCACAAGTGTGTACCTGCCTTATTGTGAAATAATAAATTTAAGAATATCTTTGGAATATATTTGGGTGTAATTGAGAAAAAAATCTAATAGCTTAAAGACCTGTAATTTGCGCAGTTCCTGCAAGCACTGGTAGCACATGATTTAACATGAGTCTGCATCACACATTTCATAAAACAGTAACCACAGTGGGCTGAATCTCCCCCACAGCTGAACTTGTACAGTTTCAAATAAGGTGGTTCATTCAACAACTGTTTGGGGAGGCAGAATTGGTCTTCATACAGTTATTAGTTTAATTGTAAGATGTCATCATGCACAAGGATCACTCTGTTCTGCCTATGTGTTCCTGTACTCAGATGCCACAGAGAGGGCATTTATACTACTTGAATTGCAGGAGTGTGATATACTTCAGGAATATCTGAAACATTACTGTGTCCCAACCATGATGCATGGCTCACCCAGAGAGAAAAGTAGCTGGTATCTCAACTCAGTGAGGGAATGCCCCTTCTCTTCTGCTGGCAGTGTCAAGGAAAAGTTATGCAGTGCCTGCAGTACTGGACCTGGGACCCACTGCCCACCTTTCCCCATGAATTACTCAGTCTGAGCACATGAGGATTTCTGCCATGCCTGACCAGATCGGCCAATGGCCAGAAGTCAGTTCCTTCTGTGCCAGTGCAGAGTCCTGGAAGGGCAGAAGGAGTTGTTTCCAGAAGTAGGCTGTCTTGGGTTTAATTTTGCAGGACCTTGATTGCAGCCTTGGAGTCTAATTCTGTGTTTCTACATGGAGCTGGGTTAATGTCGGTAGTCACTGCAAGGATCTGATTGCAGGACTGTTTTTTTAAGCAGCATATGATGGGATCTCTTCCCATTTCCCTTTGTGCTCATACAGCCCCTAGCACCAGGATGAACAAACAGGACTTAACAGTGTTACCAACACTCCTCCTAGTCTGATTACAGCTACAGAAACTGCTCTGATATATACAGCATGTAATATTGCATGTACAAAATGAAGCTGTAAATTGTACCCCTGAGATGGCTTGGATAAAAGATACTAACATAAGAAGAGCAGTGTTTTTTTATTTTCTTTTCCTTTTCTGAAGCAGTGAATGCCTGTGAATTTAAGAAAAATACTACCAAAAAAGTGAATTACTGCAAACTGCTCATTTTAAAGAGATGACTGGAAGTTGATTGTCTGTTAATCCTGCACCTTTCCTTCCTGCAGCTTGTCACGAGTCCTGTTCCTCATGCTGGGGTGCTGCTGAGAACAATTGTTTGTCCTGCAAAGATGCATCACGCGTGCTAAAAGCAGGGCTCTGTGTGGCCAGCTGTGGCCAGGGATTT
Source organism: Buteo buteo (assembly GCF_964188355.1). Classification (NCBI taxonomy): domain Eukaryota; kingdom Metazoa; phylum Chordata; class Aves; order Accipitriformes; family Accipitridae; genus Buteo; species Buteo buteo. Next base: position 83,277,148 of record NC_134171.1, on the reverse strand, counting down.
TATACAAAGGATGGAATCTGCAGCGGTAAATACCTGTTTTCTTCTTCAATTGCAAGAAGCTTGAGAAATGCTCTGCAAAAAAGGAATCAATATTTCATTTAGCCGTGCAGCAGCTGTGATTTTATTCATGTCTAAGAAGCCAGATGCACCTTGTGCATAAATATCAGATGAGGAAAGCTGCTGTTTGTTTGTAAGATTATTAATTCATTTAAGCTAATCAGATGCTGAAAGGTTTAAGGTTTTTTCCTTCACTGAACAGCTTGAAAGCCTAACTGAGTAGTTTCTGAGGGCTTGACAAATCCATTTGTCTGCGGGAAGAAAAATGGCCTTTGCCAGCAGGTTTCTGTAAATTTGATTATAATTCAGCATCACAATAACTAATACCTGCACAACAGATGAGACTTGGTTGCTGGGAAGGTTTGCTGAGAAAAGGGAAGAGATGGCTGGAGGGAATTTGAAGTCTTAAGTCAAACAGATCATGAAGGGGAAAAATGTCTCAAACAAATAAAGAATCTAAAATTTGCCGCAACCATTCGGGTCAAGTCTGGGTTTCTGCTGGCAACCACCTCCAGCTGTTTTGAAGGACTGTCCAGCATAGTCAGCAGAATGACGCAGGGGTTGTCTGTCTTCATGCAGGTCTATCTGAGCCACAGCTAGCTAGAGAGGCCTTGAAACCTGGAGAATGTTGACAAAATTGTTGCTATTCTGGCAGACTCTGGATGAATTTCACTTTGACCAGGTTCCCCTTTAGTTTGGTTGATGTCTATACCAGTAAATTTTACTCACCTGTGTTTTGAAGTGTGCAGGCTTGAAATCTTAGATCTGTAGCTGAAAGTCATTTAAGCTAAAAAGGAAATTTAGCTTAGATGCGGCTTGGGCATAATTTTTATTTTTATTGCCAGTGATTTCTCAAAACTGCATAGCTGTTCCTCATACCCTTCAGGATTCAGGCCTTTTGTCTTCTACCAAAAACATGCATTTTGATACCCAACCAGAGAGCTGTAAGCTGTTTTAAAGGGAGGCTGTCTGACTGGTGGAAAGAAACAAAAATTGGTTAAGTAAAATGCTTGTCTCTTCTGCATGTACGGCAACAGTAGTGCTACTGACTTAGGGAAGCCAGTTTTGGAGCACTCTTAGACTTCAGGTCAGTTAGCTTTAGAACTGACTGCCTGGGAGAATATAGACCACATGAATTGATAAGAAACATTATTATGCTTAATTTTAGATGCATTTTCACACTTAAAAGTTTGACTTGAAGAAAAGGGCAGGAGGGGGGGAGAAGAATTGCAATTTTTTTGATCAACTTTTCCCCCATCTTTTAATTCCTGAACAGTCTGATAACTGTTGCTTGTTGTACAAAGGTATGTAAAGATTTATGAGATGGTTTTCATATGTCAAATTGTTCAGAATGGTGCTGCCTGTTCACAGACGGTTGGTGAACAGGAAAAACATTACCTGGAGGGGGTTGTGTCAGGCGCGGAGGGAGTGCTGCTGTAGACCCATTTCTGGTATTTGTACTTACTCAGAGTCCTAGATGGGATACAGGTCAGTGAATACCTGTCTGCACTCACACGTCTACCTCCGTGAATGTCACTACTTATTCCAGGGAAGTACGAAAGGTTACTTGTGCTGGAGAGCAATGTCTAAAGATGCCTTTCTGGCAAAGAAAGGACAAGGCATGGTTTGGCTTACTTGATTTTATCTATGTGGCCAGGTTGATGGGTCTGTTGTTCTTTGCTTATTGAGTGCATTTCATTAATGAGCTGTTGTCTTTGGCAGCTTGTGACCAGTTCTGTGAAACATGCTATTCAGACCAACCCAGGTGTTTGACCTGTGCTTCAGATAAGTTGTTACATGATGGGAAGTGCATTTCAGAGTGCCCAGATGGATATTTCCCAAGTAGCAACGGAAGATGCAGAGGTAAGAGGCATATTTGCATGACCTTTTCTAAGGCTCTCAAGGCACCCTCCACATGTTGTCTGCTTTTCCCCAGATGTTTACCTGGGGGGAGGGAATGTTAAGAGCACAGAAGTGCGAGTGGGGACAGGGAATTTGATTTTTTGTTTTCTTTGGTTCACTTGTGATAGATTGTTTTAAATAACCTCTTTGCCTTGCCAAGCATATTAAGACACTTTGAGATATATATTCAAAACGCTATGTGAGTGAGAGTTATTACTGTTAGTAGTTATTAATACTTGTGCACTTCTGCTCTCATTAGTTCATATAGCTGAATATCATGCCAGCAGGGAGTTTTTAGTTAGCTGGAGGAGGCTGTAGTAGTCAGCACCACCACTCTCAAGGAGAAAAAAATTGGATATTTAAGGTCTGTGTGCTCTGTTTCTTTATCAGCTTGTCACGATTCATGCTCCACATGTGAGGGACCTCTGGCCACTCACTGCACCTCCTGTTCCTTTCCTCTGGCACTGCACTGGGGCCAGTGCCTGCAGGGCTGTGGAGAGGGTTTTTACCAGGATCACAACGTCTGCAAGGGTAAGCTATGTACTTGGAGTAAATTCCCCAGCTGCTGTAAATCAGTGTGTCTATATTGGCTTTTGTCGGGCTGTGCTCGGACTACCCAGCTACGATGCTGATCCTTTATCCTACACTGAACTGGTCAATGAGTAATTCCTGTGTTTGCCTGCTGATTGTTTTCTACTTTGAGAAAAAGCAAATCTTCTCAAATACTTTCTGCTTCACACCCTCAGGATTTAGTGATCTTGGGGACTTTTTTTTTCTCTATGTTGTTGAAATAAACGTACATTGCTTCCAAGTTTTTCTTGACACGAGTTAAGAGGTGGATGAAATTCTGCACACACCTAGTAGATTTGCTAAGACTGAGGTCATTTTTGCAGCAATGGAAAACCTGAAAGTTCGGAAGATTAATTTATGCTTCCTATGAGCCCTTCAGACTGTCATTTCTTGATATTTCTCCTAGTGAGATTGTGTTCACCGTTACGGTTCCAGAAATTAAAGGAAAATTGATTGCCTATGGCACAGTACTGCAGTTTTTTCCCAATATTATTTGTTCATCAACTTTATTCAAGAAAAGGGCTGTTATTTGGGGGTGGAGGAAAAGATGTCAAAATATTTTTCTAAAATCCCTGTTCCATTATAGAAAATGCAGCACCCCATCAGTTTATGGAAAAGATTTCTTAGCTTGTGAGTTGCTGTGAAGTGTATGCTCTTTGCTAGCTCTTTGAATATCAGACTGTCTACAGCAATACAAAACTGGAAAGAGGGATGAACAAGAGGGTCCAAACCAGTGTTTTCTTCCCTTTCTCTCTCACATTTATGACCTGATGCCCAGGTTGTTGGGCCTTGTCCATGTCTCTGAGAAAGCGGTCCTCAAAGCTGCGGCTCTGACTGCTCTCTTGACCTGTGCACAGGTTGCCACCCATCCTGCCGCACCTGCGTTGGCCCGGGGGCCTCTCATTGCCTGCAGTGCAGGGCACCAGAGGACGTACTGCAACCTCACCAGCCCATGGAAGGAGCTGTACATGGCCTTTGCCTCTCTCACTGCCAAGCCCAGTTCTACATGGATAGCACAGGACTCTGCAAACGTGAGTAGAGGATGGGAACGGTTGTTCAAAGCCTTCGGCACAGGGCTGCGCTGGATTTTAGCTGTTGAGGGTGATCTTGTACAATGTTCGAGTCTTCCGTGCTTTGAGCTCCTGTGTTTGCCTTGTGACAGTCATGAATGTTTAAACTCGGTAACTTTCAGAATGGCATATACTAGTACTTTTGAGGGAAAATATACATATAATTTGTGACTAAAGAATCAGGTACTTTTTCTAAAACGACTGTGTTCAAGTCTGCACAGCTTAGCTTTCTTTTCACTGAAGTTGAGAATGTGATTTTTACCACTGACTTATTTTGAAGCAGGATCAATCCTTAAATCCTTTTCAGAAAAGACTGAGCTGTCTCCTTATTAGCCCTTGGAGCAGGTCAAGATATCCCACAGCAGTCTTTTCTTTTGAGGAAGTTCTTCTGATACATGCCCTGCAGCACACATGCCATCACTTCTGAAATAGCAAGTAGGAAGCATTTCCATGAAGGCTAAAGTTTGGAATAGAGGCTAACATGGGGATATATGTGGTTTCCCACCGCTTTGAGAGAAAACTGTTGTGGACTCAAGCGAAGAATGTTTACTGGGTGGATCCGCAAGCCAGTCTGCCTGGCTGTGCAGAGCTTGTGGCAGCTGGTGTGGATGTCTGTACAACAAATGTATTGCAATATCTTGGAAATGATGCTGACAGAAGCAGGCTGAGAGGTTAGACTTGAGCATCTTGCGCCATCACAGTCCACCCTAAACCTAAGGAGAAATGATACTTTCAGAAACGGCAGTGATTTCCCTGTGTGGAAAGACCAGTCACAGAGACAGGGACTCTACAGCACTTCAGTAATAACAGTAATTACAGTACTTTAATAACAGTGTTACAGTAATAACAATAGCAACAATGCTACTGATGGCTGTTTCTTCCTGGTGAAAAAACATTTTCTAAAAGTGGGCATAATTTAAAATCCATTTATTTTGATTTTATCTCTTCATCTCAACTTGATGGAAAGAGTCTGTACAAGTTCATTTTTTTGCTCTAGGGGATCTTAAAAAAGGAAGAAGTGGCATTTGTTTTGGTGGAACGATTCCGTCTTTAACAGTTACCCACACAGCCCATAAGGTGTGCAGTGCTTTAGATTGGTTCCTGAAGGCATTAATGTAGAGCCTCCAAGCCACGCAGTGGCCGTTCCGTGGCAGGTAATGGGTTTTCTTGGCTGAGTCCAGGTTATGGTATAGAAACTGAGTGAAGAATTCCATATACCACTGCCTCAGATGGGTGAACAGACTTGTACAAACAGGCCTGAGCAGAGTTCGGTGATAGTGCTGAATTATGTCATTGGGCAAGAATGCCGGCACAGCCCCATATGTTACTAGCTCTGCTGTATTAGTAACAGCATTAGAATAGTAGTTTGATTTATTGCAGAAGGGTGCGAAGATTCAAGATTTTAAAGTTTGAGCTACCCCTGTAAAACACTCATGCAAAGTTTGTAGATGCACCTTTTTGAAAAAGTAAACCCACAACAGATGGGTACCATGCCTACATTACCTGCGCAGAACAGAAGCACATTCACATGTAGGTTAAAATGCTGGTTTTGAAGGTTTTACCTATGTGGTGGTGAATTTCTCACCAAACCACAGAAATATCTTTATATTTTTCTAATGCTTGAAATGTCCCTGATGAAACTGTAAGAAATTTATCTCTGATATGATTTGAGTCACTTGAGCCAAAGATAGTCCTGGAGACATTGCATTTGTGATGAGGATCCCTGACTTCTCTCTCTGGCTCTCTGACAGACAGCTAAGTGCCCTTCCTAGAGGGCAGGAAGCCTCTCTTTGTGTTCAACAGAGACTCACACAGTGGAACTTGTGGCCTCGAGTCACTGCTCTAATAAATACTAGGTTTTTAACGAATGACTTTATATAGTTATTTAATCAGATTACTTAGTTTAAGATGGCTTGTTTTAGGGTCAGTACCAGTAAAGGTGAAGAAGTCTAACATTTTAACTGCACTCTTTTCATTCTTGCTGAATCATCCTTGTAATGAGCATTCACTTTGCTAGCTGTGAAGTCAGGTGGTGAGCCCACCTCTATGCATATTTGCTCTTACTGCTCCAGAATGGCTGGTGATAACCATGCAGTGATGCTGGATAGCAAATCCTTCCTGGAGTAACTGTAGGGTAATAGTGAAAGATGATTTCAGAATCTGGTAAGTTTGCAGAAGCCCAGAGCTCTTACAGGGAGGTGAACAGTATTACACGGTGTTGTGCATCTCAGCTTTCCATTTCAGTAATGAATTGTGTGGGTGCAAAGAAAGATTAAATATGCAGCTATCTGTGGTTGCTCCTTATCTTCAAGAAGTGTGCTATCCAGCCTTCGTACTCCTGCCCTTTCTGCCTTTCTCAAGCAGAGAATCCTGTAAAGGAAATACCTTCCTGTCGTCCCTGGGGAGAAAGCAGTCTAGCCATACTCTAGGACAGTAACGACCAAGCTAAGCTAGAACTAATTTGACTCTCTCTGTCTTCTTTTTTTTTTTCTGTTCCCTGCAGAGTGCCACTCCTCCTGTGCAGGCTGTGTGGGGAACACTTCCCAGGACTGTACGGCTTGTCCGTCTTCCCACGTCCTGCTTGAAGGCAGATGCCTCTCTGAGTGCCCAGAGGGGCTGTTCAGCCACGAAGATCGCTGCTACTGTGAGTGCATAGTGCACGCACCTGCAGTTTATACTACTGAATTTCATTGCATACACGTTTTGTAATGCATTTCTCAATGTAATTAGAGATGCTGTCAGTTTTATATGAGGCTATTTAAGTATTTTCAGGGGAGAATAGGATAGTCCAATTTCAGGAAATGGAATCTCCTCCTAATGGGAGAGAGGCGTACACATTGAATCATAAATTATAATCAGTTTTGCTCCTCTGGACTGTTTCCCTGAAGATATTTTGCATTTCATTTCAGTAGGCTTGGATGATGTTCCTAGCCAGTGCGCTGTGGCAAAAGAAGTCTTTACTGGACAACGCTGAAAAATGGTCTGCTTTTATTAGGCTAGATAAGAATATTGTCCATATGAATTAGCTTTATTTTTAATCCACTCTTGGCTGTAGGGCTGAGTTTAGAAGGAAGGAATTCTGCAGGTGCAGGAGAAAAGCCATTACATCTATGAATATGCCTGATCGGTAGTGGGGACAGCATTATTTATTTTTGTCTCAGCCTTGCCCACAAGTGGCCTTCATTTAGCTTGTTTGATCTCATCTAAGCAGATGACTGTGACTACTGACCTTCTGAGTGACTGGAATGATTAAATCCTGTTTGCCACTTGCAGAAAATGGTGGCTTTTAGAGTATGCCGCCATTCATTATGAGCTGCTAAGTACAATGGGTGAGGAAACACAGGCCTTTGAAATCTAATTAGTCCCTTCAAAGTCATCTGAAAGTTGTCTGCTGTTTTATAATTGGGTCAGGCATCCATGTATCTGTTCTGGCAGTAGGAGAAATTTACTGCTCTCTTCCCTGGGGGGCCTCAAGTTTAGAGAGAGAAACCTCTTCTAAAGTCCATTGCTCTATTTATTCAATTTACTCACCCAAGGAACAACTCTATAAATACATTTATTTGGCAGGCCTTTGTAAAGATTTATCAATTTTGAGGTTGTGCGCTGCCACCTTAAAGCTGAGGTAACTGCTGAATGCTGCATTATGCGCTTTCAGGCTTATGTAAATGTCTTAGAAACAAACTTTCAGTGTCAGGAAGGAGGCATCCTTCTGTATGCTGCCAGCTTAGATCTCCTGCAGTTTTTGAACAGTGACGCTCAGTTAATATAGGTGTGTCTAGAAAATTGATTCTTCCTTTTGAACACTGAATTCATGAGCATGATATCTGAAAAGCTGAGAAGGTGGTGAGACATGACATGCTAGGTCTTACACACTGGAGCCTTATGCTGTGGCAGCTGCGAAACGCCCAGCTTCTATGTGGGGAGTGAGCAATTGTATGTAGCCTGAGGAAATCCTGAGGTGGGAGATTTTTGAAGTTGTGTGCTTTTCTTCGTAGAAGAGCTTTAAAAGTAGCTTTTAAGTTTGTTTTTTTTTTTACAGATCATTAGCCGTAGTATTTCTGTCTCCCTCAGATCTGTAGCATGGAAATCCTGGAAATACAGCATCTGTCGTTAAAGGTGGAAGGATGCAAAAGCAGTCTGAGTGAAATATTTTTAAGCAATCTTAACCACTTTTTCTGCAGTCTTTTTGTTGATCTTTTAGCAGATGGAATAGCTAATGAGCTGACATGGTATTCAGGTTTTATAGGTTTCAGTTTGGGAGGGCTTTGTGCCAAAATCATTCCTGGATTTTCCACTCGTGAATATCAAACTCATGCCGCTGTGATGTTCATACAGTCCCAAGATGTTTAATTTTTGATGGATTTTTTTTGTTGTTAATTTGACCAGGGAAATGGTGGAGTTACCATCCTTGGAGGTGTTCAAAAAACGCGTAGACGTGGCACTTCAGGACATGGTTTAGTGGGCATGGTGGTATTGCATTGACGGTTGGACTCAATGATCTTAAAGGCCTTTTCCAACCTAAACGAATCTATGATTCTATGTCCCCTGTACATCCCACTCTCTTATGTGCACAAGCATATGGTGGAGGGAGGAATAAAAGGGCCACTCTATATTTTATGTTTTGCATAGATCTATACCTTGATTAATGCAGAGAACAAATCACATTTTTAAATTGACAACTCATTTGTCATCTTGTTTATTCAAAATGAGGATGTAAGAGCCTTCCAAACCACAAATCTGCAGTCACTGATGCTATTAGATCATTTTATGTCTGTGTTTTCTAGGAGTAAATTATTATTATAGGGGCTGGCTTTCTCGGGAGGGGAGAGTGTAAGGTGGACTATACCAAGAGCGTAACAAGTGTTGATTTTCTTACCCAGCCTGTCACCCATCCTGCAAGACGTGCCGTGGCCCTTCTGATTTGGAGTGCTTAACCTGCCATCCCCATGCGACTCTAGCTAGTGGAAAGTGCAGAACTAGCTGCAAGGAAGAGCAGTATCTCAACCTGGTGGGATATTGTGTGGGTAAGTAAGAGGAGACAGCATGAGTCATACAGTGTGGTGATCTTTCTGTGGCATTAACCAGCTACTTGAGCACACACCATGAAGAAATCAGAATTCCTGTTATGAGTAAAATGTCACACAGGTGAAAATACCATGAGGAAACTCTCCAGTGTGCATAGTATATAGCAAAGCTGCTTGCCACTCCTGCTATACATATTTTCACTAGAGCTGCATGAAGTCAACTGCAAATTGTGTAAGGCAGGCAGTAGGGAGAGAGAGACAAGGCTCTCCTTTGCCAGGTTTTCTGCTGCATGGTTTGGTGTGAAGACTTGAGATCACATGTATAGACCAGTATGTCTGGGAATCATCAGAGCATTCATATACTTATTAATATCATAATGAACACGCTCTTAACAATAGGATGGGCTGCAGCTCTGCTCTGCTGAGTGGCGATGTGCTTGCCTTTGCCAGGCCAAGCGCTTATCTGTGTCTTGCTCCAGTCTGGACTTTACAGCGTACTGCCTGTCACTGTAGAGCCAAGCCTCGGGGACCCAGAGCCAGGAAAGCTGCTTAGGTCCTGCACAGAGCTTCAGTAAAGTGAGTTAAGGAAACATTTGTGATTCGAGAAGCAGTTTATGGGGCCCTAAAGAAAAACTGGCACAGCTAGCATTGCTGTGCGCATTTTTGGGAGGTAATAGGATTTCTGTATAGGGGTTATACTTCGTGGGTGCTTGGTGCCCACACATAAGCCTATCATCAGAAGACTCTGGTTGCATTTATCTGTTTAAAAAGAAAAATTGCTTTTAATCCATCACCCAGACATGTGTAAACATACCCTGGGAACTGCTCCAACAATTTCTGAGCTTTATCAGGCCATTTTTTTCCTTTATCAAAAAAGATATGGTGTGTGAGGCTTAATCTAGGCTGAACAGTTCCAAATGAGATAAGGAATCATAAGAAAAGGGAAAAATGCATTAGATGTAATAAATATATCCATTGAGAGGGTATTGTTTTCAATTTAATATAGATGATTCCCCTTCACAAAGATTTCTTTTTGCTTATATATATGTGTTGTGGCTTTTTTTATAAAAGACTTGTTTCTTTGCTCTCCACAGATTAATTTTATGAACCATTTCTTCATCTTCTTTTTAAACAACAGTTATTGTTTTGTCTGCAGAGACAAAGGGGGGAGGGGGGGAAACAAAGTATCTGAAGAGTGTGAAAATATCCTAAAACCATTGCACAGCTCCTTAGGTATACAAGAAATCAGGTTGGGGAATCAAGATGTTTCGTACAGTCAAGTAATTACAGTATGGAAATAGTTCAGCATTTCAGCGTAAAGAGCTGTCTCTGCCCTGTAAAATTTTAGGGGCTACAATGATACTTACTAATGTCCTGTCACATCATAGCTGTATGCACTTTATTTCTTCCACCTTATTTTCCCATTACTTTGCATTATGCTTCCTACAAAAAAAGGCCAGTGGAAATGTGATCTTCCAGCTGTAAATTTCATTGGAAAAACTTAGTACCATTTATCATAAACCAGGATTCTTTCTGAGGGGGGGTTACTCTGCTGCTTGCTGTGTGCTATGTGCTTTAACTATCCCTTTTAGACTGCCGTTACCTGTAAGTTTGGCAAGGTGTCATGGCGCAATAAGTGTGCTCCCCAAATCCCAGGGGATTAGGTAGATGTCACAGTGCCTGGCAATAATGAGGAGCAGAAATTGGAAACAATGGACTCAGGCAATGTGGAGGGCAAGGTTTGACCTCCAGGCGCACTACACTGACAGTGGTGAATCATCTGCAAAGAACCTTGCCTGGCTTTCTGGCCTCCAAAGCAATTACAGTCTGGCGGTGCATCCTTTCCTTGCAAACCAACAAGCTTTATTTCGAAGCCCTGCAGGTCATGAACATGGTCCACTGTTTGGAGACTTGCCTTCTCAAAGTAGAAACATGTTTTCAAGGCTTAGTTCACAGTGCCTGGCATCACTGAATGTCAGTATTGAGTGTTTGAATCTGTACTCCCAAAACAGGAGAGAAGGCTTTCCAGGTGCAACGTAGTAAGAGCATAAGGAGGCACATTTCCACCTCCCAGCTCTGACCTTAGTCTTGCTGTGTGACTCACGTCAGTCCTGCCTTCGAGAGGCCAGTACAGCTATTCCTCGTAAGATGGGAACCCTTAATGTTCACATGGTCTTGCACATATAGATGCATTGATGTTTCTTTGTCTAACCGAAGTTTTGAAAATCCTTGTAGAGGAACATAGTTATTTGTTGCCTTTAAAAAAAAAGTTGTGCTTGGGTCTCAGATCTGCAGTCTGAAGTGTGTGGCTCTCTGTGCCAAATTTATGTCTGATGTTTAAGCAAAGGATGTGTGTTGCCAGTTCTGCTAGAGATAAAGAGCTCCACATCCAGGTTGTTAAATTTCACTCATTCTTATTCAGTACTGATTGAAACACTAAATTTGCCCTTGCAAGTTATTAATTACCAGTTAAAGAGCAGCTGTCCCATAAAAGAGAACATTAAAACCCCTGACACTTGCATAATATATGATTTGCATCAGAATCTAACAAAGCTTTTTCCTTTGCTTCCCAAAGCAATTATTTTTTTACAATTATCTTCCCATTTATCTTTAATTCCCGACCCTCCAGGCAGAACTCTCTTACAACTTATAGGGACTGCTGTGCATTATAGCCACCTGTCATACTTTATGGACCTGCAGGGGAAAATCTTTCATACGGGATGGAGAAAACCAACTGTCACTTGAAACCGTTGCCTGTGAATTAATGTTGTTATTGTACATGTTACCTGAATGAGGATTGGAACATTTGCCTTGCTAATAGAAAAAGAGATCTTGTTTTCAGCAGTTTATCAAATAAGGTTTCAAATGTAAACAAAAGAAAGACAAAATGGCCTCAAGTTTCAAAAGATCAATGATTTTCTAAGCTCTGGTTTGGGCATGCTGAATTTGTGCCAATTTTCTTTGAGAGTGCTCAATTGATTAATTTTATAGCTAAAGTGTATGTACAGGAATGTGTGGCTTTAGCAGTCCCCTGTTGAGTCTCAGGGCTTCTGTGTTTTGTGTTTTGGCAGTTCGAAAACACTCTTTGATTTCCCTCTCCCTCTTATCCAAGACAACTTCAGCTTCAGGAAATGTTGCAGTCACCAGTCTAAAAAATAGCAGTCGCTAAAACTGTTGTCCTGTTCATAAAATCCTGCCTTTACTTTTCTGATTTGAATATATCATATGCCTGTCTTGAGGTTTCCTCATTCATCTTGACGCTTTCTCATTGATCTTTTCCTGACTCGGTGGAAGGGCAATTAGAAAAATGCAGAGGGTCTGCGCTGTGGCTGAAGCAAGGGGTTCACAGACTGAGCTCTACTGGGTGCTCAGCTAAGGCGTAAAAGGATGCAAAGGACTACCTACCAGAATTAGCAACAATGGCAGCTGACATGAAAAGAAACTCAAAACACCCACAGATACAGTATCCCCCAGGGTCCTATCTTAACTTCCAGCTACATCTTCCTTGAAAGGGAACTCCCAATCCCCATGTTCAGCTGCTCAGGCTCTTGCTTCCTTAGGCTGTGTGCAGTTGTGAAAATGTTCCAAGATAAACCAGAAGAGCTCACTCAGGAGGATGCCTGTAACAAGCCTTTCTGCCTTGCTCTTAAAATTCCAGAAAGGACAATCTGACAACAAGAAATACATTCAGCTCCTTGTAAAATTAATGAGCTGTTGCCGTACTCTAAGCGAGACATTGATATCATCACAAAGAGATGGAGTTTTGCTGAGCAGAGCAAGAGGGAAATTGGGGGCTTAGCTCCACTTAGTCACTGGCATGCAACCTTCTACAGAATTTAACAGCTGAGCTGCCAGAGGAGGAAAACAGAAGATCATTTCCCTACTTTGGTGCGGGCTCATTTGTGCCAGGCACCATCCAGCTGGATTTCCCACTTTATGCTGCGTAGGGAAGCTCCCACCCTTTTCAGAAGATGCAAGCAGATCCCTGCAAACGTGATTGCATTTCACCAGGAGTTCACCTCACTTGTTTGTGTGACAAATTCCCTTTTGTGTCTTTTAAAGCAGAGGCAAAAAACCCCTTCCAACAACCAAATCAAACCAAAAATCCTGGTCAGTGCTAGGCGTCCTTCGGAATCAACCACATTGGTTTTCTTTCTGGATTTACTGTAAGGTGCTAGAGAATGTTTGCATGCTGACATGCCTGTAAATTGCATGGTGTTTTAAGTACTGATTTAAAGTAGTGCTCTGTTGTAAACCTCATACTTTACCTTAGAGTGTAGTACGAAACTTGCATCAGGAAATTTTTTTCTAAAGAGCCCTTAAGAGGGGAGGTGTATTTAAACAGGACAAGTGGTTGATTGCTTAGCAAATGGTGGAAGTGAGAGGTAGAAATGCCTCTGGTTTCCTTTATGAGCATTCACAAACACTTTAGAGATGATTTTGTCTCCCCAAACAGCCTTCTTTGTCTTGACAGACAAGTGAACAATTTATAATAGATACTTTCCATATAGGAAGGGCACTATTGTTTTCTTGGTTTGCTAAGAGAAAGCTAAAGAGGGTGTGGAAGTAAAATAACTCTGGAAATGGAAATCTGTGTAAGTAATTGTATTATACTTTACAATGAACATTGCTTTATAGGAAGGTCAGTGATAGGTAAGGTGGTTGGGGGTTTTTTTGCATAGAGATGAATTGACGAGGAGGAAATTAGAGCCAGTTGAAAGGGTAGCAGGAAAAAGTTTTGTTTGGACAGTGGGAGGCAAGTCAGTAGTCTCAAAAAGATGAGAAGGGAGGCATTGGGGCTACGAGCAAGGTGGTGACGTGCTGCACTGAAGAATTGGGTTTGGATACTGGAAGAAGTCTAAGGGAATTAAGTAACTGCGTTGCACTGACCTGTAACAAACACGGGATGTGAAGCCTCTGAAAACCCAAAGCCCAGGGGCAGTAACTTGCCTGCTAGCTGTGCTGGAGTGGAGATTGGCAGGGAGAAGGCAGAAGTAGGAAACGAATATGGCTGTGTGGTATTACTGAGAAGCATAAGTAAAACACTTTGCTTCTGGTAGTCCTTGCTTCAAAGGGAGCCTGCTGTGAAAAATTTAAATAATCTTTTCCAAAACAAAGCACTTCAGTTCTTCCTTTACTCTCTCACTAGTTCCCCAATGTCCCTCAAATTCACCATAAGCATCGGTTCGGGGGGGCGGGGTTGGTGTCGTGTGCTCTTTGATCTCCAGGCTTGCCGAGGAACAAGAGAGTGATGGGGCTGATTTATCCTAAAAGAGTAGGTGAGAAAAAGAACTCTTTCAATATATAGGAGCAAACATAGAGGCTGTAAAGAGAAGACTCTACTGCAACAGCACCTAGTTTTGTAGATACTTGGCTTTTTAAATGTTAGTTTGGGAGAGTCTAGTTATTTACAGTAGATACAGGTTATTTGGACACCCTACATTTTCTCTGTCTCATTTTTATGCTCTGTTTATGGAACCTATTGACCATACACAGTGAGTTTGGTTACTTATTATATCTACCAAAGCTCTCTATTAGAGACCAGTGGCTCCGGCAACAGATTAACTGGAGGAGTATTATTTTAACAATAAGGGGAGTAGACACATTGCCAGGTAAACGTGGAAGCATGAGAAACTAATTGGATTTATGTTAATTTTATTGAATATAAGTGCATAAAACTCTTCAGCCAACCTCCAGTCCTGCGCATACAAATTACATACGGTGCTCAGGGCCTTTTGGATGATATTTTAGTCCTTGCTCTCTATGGTGACCTGCGTGTGATCCTTTCTGGCTTCAGTGAGGCTACAGATAGATGGCAGGTCTTTCCAGTCTGATATCAGCACAGGTTTGGGATCTTTGTCTGTAAAGACTTATGGGATGATGCCTTGGGTATTGAGTTCTTCTCCTGTGCAGTCAGAAGCTGCAGTATGGTAACCCCTGTAAGCTGTAACGCCTCTGAGGAGGTTTTGAGAATTGTCACTGAGTTTGGGAGCATGACCTCATGTGCTGCTTTTCTTTTTTTAGAACTGTCCTGACAGTGATGGATTAAGAACCTACAAGGTCACTGTCTTAAGCATAACGTTTCTTCTCACATACCTTTACCTCCCCTCTGGCTCTTAATTTCTCATCCGCAAGGCTGAGAGTGTGGGGCAGAAACTAGGTAGATTATATGCCCTGTAAAGTCAGGAGGTGGAGGAGGCAGCTGCTTTAAGGACTTTGAATCCCTGCATGCAGTCAGAATTGCATTAATTTCTGAGCTGCATCTGTGCTTTTCCACCAGTGTTTGCTAAGAATCATCTGTGTGTGACGTACAGGAGAAGTCAAGCTAGGGTTAGACTCCAGTCACTATTATGGTCTTGCAGGTATGGATGCAGAATTCCCCTGGACTCCAATGTGAGCCTGTCTTCAGCTTGTAAAATTAGATTGCCTGACAATCTGTAGTAATGCTGTCGCAAGAGACAAAAGACAGAAAGTTGAACCTTCGGCAGAAATCTGACAAGAGGCCAGGTAATCAAATCAAGCCTCATTATTACATTTCTTTCAAGACAGTTGTCATTTCCTTTATAATTTTCCAAATTACCACAATGAGGATTAATTTGGCTTCCAGGTTTCCTTACACTGCACTGTTGTGCATACAAAAGGCTTGTTGTAAAACCTTTTGAAGCACCTAAGTTCAGGCAGAGGTCAGGAGACACAAGCTTGTGTGCTCCCGGGGAAAAATGAAAAAAGGAAAAGGTTTTGAGGCACTCATGCAACTCTAAATGCTGCTCTTGGCTTGGCTTTGAGGTCTGCAGTGGCCTCTTCAGGGTATGCATGTCTCGTTTGTGTGGGAAAATCTGAACAGTAAGAACTACAGGAGAAGGTCATACAGCTGTACAGGTAGTGCTCTTTGTTTTTCAGGAGTGGGAGCAGAGGGAGATGAATGCCTACAGCTGCCAGCATACTTTGTTAAAGATAAACCTGTGGGTAGAAGCACCTAAAATCAGAGAAGGGTTTGGGGAAAACGAAGAGCTTTGAACTGGCTTTGTACAAAGCTTTCTGAAGCTCACTTAAGGATGGGAAAGAGGATGCTTGAATGAGGCAGGAGAGATGCAGAGAATGTGGTTCCTGAGGAAAAGTGAAAACTTTTCTGATTGTGATGCTCAGGAAGAGCACAAGATGGGGATGAGGGTAAGACGAAAGGAATGCTCTTTGAATGTGGTAATTTCTGGTCATCTCTCTTGCAGACATCTGGAAGTGCAGTGTTTAGCACCTGATCCCAGCCCTTGTGCACCAGATAGCAGGAAAGGGCTCTGAAAGTTACATCCCTAATGTCTTCCCTGAGCTCTCAGGAATGTGTTTCCCCTTAGCAGTTCTGTTTTGTCCACCTGTGATCACAGTGTCCGTTATTCCCTGCTTCCTTTAGACTGCCACCCTTTGTGCCGTCAGTGTGTGGCCAACCTGCGGGACACCGGCAGCATCTGTCTGAAGTGCCAGAACGCCCGTCACTTGCTCCTGGGGGATCACTGTATTCCTGACTGTCCAGTGGGATACTATGCCGAGAACGGTGCCTGCAAAAGTGAGTAGTCCCTACGGAGGCCTCAAGTAGCTGCAAGGGACCACCTGGATCCTTGCGAGATGTTCCATGAAATGGTTCCTGTTAAGTAGAGAAGCTTTGTCCAGCTGGCAGGACACTGCACTGGGAGCTAGGCACGTCCTTCCTGGCTAATAACTGTGCCCACTGGCTGGGAGCACTCTCTCCTTGCTCCCCATAATCTGTGCCTGCTTTCAGACTGGAAGTTCTTTGAGGCGGACAGTGCTATACTGTCCTGAGCACGTGCTGAGGCTACTGGGACCTAGCCCGCTGTTACAATAAAATTAATAAGTGTAATGAGTACCAGACAGCAGTATGCTTATGAGGAGGAGGTAAAGGTGAGTTTTTTTCTCTCTCTCTTTGTTAAATCCCATCTCTGAAAGGTGGTGGCACAGAGAATAGGGTGACAGTATGCTATGTTCTGTGTAGGGTAGCTACCCTGAGATCACTCCTAGAAAGAGATGGGCTACTTAAGCATAAGAAAGGATGACTTCCAACAGAGCCTTTTTATGTGCCCATCACCAAGTCTCCAATTTGTGTGGTACCAGCACAGTTCTGGGATGCTAAAACTGGAAAATACTTTCTGGATATGTGCTTCGAAGGGCCATGCAACTTCTGCTTACAGAAGGCAGAACGCTAGCTGGTAGTAACTTCTCAGGAAGTTTGCAACCTGAGATGAAACATCATCCTAGATAAGGTCTCTCACTGAGGCTTGTCTTGCTACAGTAATGGTCCAAAAAGCGATCATTCATAGCAGCTTGTAAAACAAAAAGCCAATTTCATTCAGTCTTTTAGGCTGGCGTGATAGATGCAGCGCTCCGGCTGCATGGGTGAAGTTGCACTGATAGCACATTTTATTCTCTAGCCTTCTGCACCTTCACCTATCCCTGGATCTCCTCCAGTTTTTGTTGTCGATGTGGTTTCATATTCCGATCATTGTCTGAGCTGCTTTATATTTCTTGGACTCTTAGAAGGAAGTAGGTTGCTTTTCTTGTTACGTGGCCAACAGAGACATGTTAAAGCCCAGCGCTGAGCAAAGGGTATTGCAGTTTATTTTAAGAGAAAGAACTCAAACCAAGAAATTCTGCACATTAGAATTAAGATTTAGATGCACCTTTTGCGGGAAGTGGCATTTACTAATCCAGTCTAACAACTGCTGGTTAATGTTTCAAAGCTTCTCTCAAGCACTCTGGGAGCTGTGTGTTTATTTACCTGTTTCTGACAAATGAAATCTCAGAGATGTATGAAATATACTCTCTGTCATTTAATTGGAAAGACCCCTGAGAGAGATATTTTGTCTTCCTGGAAATTTAAGCGTAGGGATAACATTTCTTCCCTTTGGTATAAAGGTTTCATTTAAAAGAAGTTTTGCATTATTCAGACTGTGTCAAAGCTCATACTACATTTTGTGCTAGCTTTGAAGATCTCCAGCCCAACTTAATGCAGCTGCTGCTTTGATTTCTTTGCCCACTTGCACTCATGATTAATTTGGCCTGATAGGTGCAACGATGGCATCAATCTTTAGGTAAAGGCCTATCAAGAAATAAAACAGACAAATAATTTTGTGAGTACGTACCCCCTTCGGAGAAATTGATAGGATACATTGGCGTCATCCACTGTGGTATTTTAAATTTCTTCAATCAGACTAAGAAGCACAAGAAGCGGGAGATAAAGGGATACAAAGGAAACAGGGAAAGAAAACAAGAGGGGTGGTATAAAAATATCTCTTCAAAAATGCAGGGAAAGAAAAAGATAGTAATATACTTTCTTACTTGAGGCAGTCAGTGGGATTGCTGGCTATGAAGCATTGCAGAAGGATGTTGTAAGACTGAGTGTCTGGGCAATAAAGAAAGGGATGAAAGTTTGGTATAGGCAGATGTAATGATGCACACAGGGATACCCGGTTCTAAGCTCACATACAGCATGATGGCATCTTTGCCGTGATCTTGAAGAAATGATCAATCAGCCTGTGAAAATGGCATCCCAGTGTTCAGCAACGTTGAAAAAGCAAATCAAATGTTAGGTGCTAGTACAAAAGGAATAGAAGAATTCATTCTGCCGCTGTCTAAAGGAGCTGCATGCTGTGAGCCATTCTGCCCATCTCAGAAGGGAAGGGCAGCAGAACTGAATGTGGGGAAGGAAAAGCTTCTGTACAGTGAGCAACTGAGTAGACCACAGTGCTTCAACCTGAAAACCAGGACGCCTTAAGAGGGAGGAAATATGACAGAGGCTTACAAAGCCATGAGTGAAACGGAGGGAGGGTGCGTAGAGATTGACTGTTCTCTGTCAGTGTTGCTTCTTGGAATAGGTAGCAGCTGTGCAACTCCTGCCGAAGGGATGGATGTAAATCTTCAGGGAGGCGTGGAGCTGTCAGGAAAGCACTAGATGATTCCTAAATGGACAAAGCGCATCAGGCTCAAGAGAGTCTGACCTGAAACTAGTTGAGAGAAAGCATAAGAGGGAGGTACTGATACATGCTTGCCCTTTGGTTTTTTTTTACTCCTTTCTGATAGACAGGTCTTGGCCAGATCCTGTAGGTTTTTCTTGAGGGGAAGGGAAAGTTGAAGAGAAGAGGAAAGGGTAAAAAGAGAGAGAAAGGAGAGGAGTGGGGAGAGCTAGTGTGCATGACACACAGAGCGCAAATAGCAAATGAACCTATTTAGTCTGTCTGTCACAAGCTGGCTCGGCTGTGTTTCTGCTCCTGAGCGCTGTGTACCAATAAAGGCTCAGACTTAAGAACTTTCGGTATTCAATATCACCATGCTCAGCATCTGAGAGTGCTTCTGCTAAACCTTGTGAATCTTGCTGAAAAATCTACTTTTCCTTGAACAGAAACACTTGTTCTTGCTGTCTCTACAGGGTGTCACCCCTCATGTAAAACCTGCACTGGCGGGGGTCCTTTTTCCTGCTCTTCCTGCAACACCAGCCTGGTTCTTTCCCACACCAGCATGTGTGTGCCATTCTGTTCCCCAGGATACTACAGGGATGACAGGCAGACCTGCAAACGTGAGTGTCTCTCTCCGAGCCATCTCTCCTTTCCACAATGTATTCACCGACATGTCTTTTCTTGTTCCTTCACTTACTGTTCCTCTTGCCAGGAAAAGAAAGATTTCAAGTGCCTAAAAATTCGATGTGAATTGATAGAGGTGATTAGCTGCCTTAGAAACGGAGCCTACAGCATGGTTTAAATTTGAACACAGTTGCAGTTTTGTTATTCAAATGACAAGAGGCTTTGGGTCCTGTAGTTAAAAACTGCAGGAGAGTTTGTGTAGTCTTCCCTGTTGTCCAGGTGGTACATAGAGAAGTGGCCAAAAGTACTGGTGGATTCTGGGCTTTGTGAAAACTTGACAAGTTTAGACCAGTTTTAATCAATTCTTACTAAGGCAAACCCCCTTCCCACTGCACTACCTGCCAGTACCTGCTATGGAAGCTATATTAAGACTATAGCATTTATGCTACATTTTTCCACATATGAAACCTCAGTAGGAACAAGGTACAGTGTGGTAGGCACAGCCACAACTGACTTGAGCTGTTGTATTTTTACCTTCTAATGATCTGATACAACTGATCTGGTGTTAAGTCCAGTAACGTTTTATCCTATTCCTGCTATCCCTTGCGAATCTCTCAGGGCCTCTCTTTTCCTTTTATTATCCTATGTTCACTTTGGCCCTGACGTCAGTTGGTTTATTCCTCACATTGATTACTGGGCTTGATGTTCCAAAATGCAAAATTACATGGCCCAGAGACATAAAAAATATGAAAAAACCCTCCTTGAATTGACCCACTATAATACACACACCTAAAAATGAGTGAGTGCTTAGGTGGTTTGGTTGCTGTGAACCTGAACGCTCAAATTTGTTAAGTCCTGCATTACCCTGATTTAAATTATCCTGATTTATGATACAACAACTTTGTTGCACTGCACTGAGTATAGGTATCATTGTCATCCTATCTAGACCCAATTTCTTTACTGGTGAGGTCTTATAGGAGGACGCTGATATGGTTGTCAGCTTTACCTGCCTTTTGTTGAAATATATGGCTCTCCTGAAACTATTATTTCCATCTTATCAGCAGAAATGGAGACACCTTGCATAAGTTCAAGGAAATATGTGGAAGACTTTGTACCATTCTTCTGTTGACATAAAAAAAGGCTATTCAATAATAATGAAAAAAGGAAAGTAAAAAAACATGAATAAAAAAAAAAGGAATCGTGGGATTCTCACTGTCCTGACTAGTTTCCTACAAGCTCTGCAAGATACTCACTGTTCTCTCCTGTAGTATGGATTCTCTTATTGCTAATTATACCAGAACACCTCCCTTCCTAACTAAAATGCCCTTTTCTAATGAAAATTTTCCTATTGATAGCTCCTCCCTCAGGGCATTGTGGTAGAAGTGGAATGTTCCTGAGGACTGTACCCTTCCTGGATTTGGTTCAGTAGCTCAAGTGCAAATAGATTTTTGCAAGCAAATTCAACTACTCTAATCTCCTTATTGCAAATGGCTTTTAAAAAAGTGTATGTAATCCTTGTGGCAGGAGGCTCAAGGCAAAGTGTGTTGGTGCATTGGATTTTTGTCATTCCAAGTGTCACTTGTGCCTTTTTAAGTGAAGTACTGCTGATAAGCCATGTAGATATAAACTGTCCTAGGCTGCTGGAAGACTGCCACTTAGAGCTAATGAAAATTGTTTAAATGGAGGTTGGCTGTTAGGCTGAGAAAATTTGGTCTCTCCTCAGCGTTTATTTTAGTTGCATTGCACTTTTGAGGAACTTGGGTTTGGAATGAAGTTCAGAGAGATGCTGAGTGCATGTATGGACTCTTGGAGATATTTTTAAACTCGGTGACGCACTGGCCAAGGAAAAGTGCAAAGCTTAACAAGTTCTTCATGGGCTTAAAAATGCAGATATGGAGTCGTGCTGATAAAGCAAGCAACAGGATTGCTTTCAAATACAGGTTTTGCTTACTGTTCTGGCATGCCTTCATGGGTAACCTGATTTCTATAGATGTAGACCTCATGGAGTGTTTTACCGTACTTTTAATAGTTGGGTTTTTGTAGCACTTACAAATAGTAATTTTTCCATGTAGTGCTCTTAAGTTAAGTGAAATCAGACTGGCACCAGAGCACCTAAAAACAGTTATTAGATTCTTTAGGTAAACTTTTTGTTAGAAATCATTTGTACCTCAATAAAATACAGACCTTCTGTGACACTTTTTAGATGGGCTAAAACAAGTAGCTATTTTGAAGGGCACTGGGTTCTCACTTCAATGAGAGCAACGTGGGTATTTTCACATTTACTTTGGTATTTTGAGGTTTTGTGGTTATAAAACTCTGTCTTGAGTTAAAAGCAAGTGGATTTCCACAATTAGCATATCGCTAAATTAGCATTCCACAATTAGCATATCACCGACATGTTACCACAAGTAATATGTTGGTGTTTAGCACCTGAACTGTAGTTGCGCTAAATCCTGTGAGAGGTTTTGTTTGGTTTTTCCATTAATGGCCAGCTATGCTTTATTCTTTAGTTTCAACACTCGGGACTGTGTTTCCAGAGCTTTTTTCTGATTTATCATAAGTACAGAGTTGAGGCTGGGCAAAGATTCTGACTCCGTATGGATTTAGTGACACTCAGGGGTAGTTTACTGGGAATTTAGCAGTCCCTTTTGCATATGCCATCATTGTACTTGCTAGCAGGGCAGTTACGGTTGTTTGTATAAAGCGGACATGTGAACCTCCATAAGTTTTCTGCATATTATATTTGTAAAGTTTCGTCTCACCAGAACCAGAGTGAGCTTTTCAGTGCATAGACAAAGGGCTAGGAAATATTTCTCAGTCTTTCATAGCACATTGCTATTAAATCTTCTGCTGTGAAATAGCGAAGAGCACTGACATCGGCACTGAGTACACTTGGCTGTTAGTACAGCCCCCTGAGAAGTTTAGACCCTAGACATCAAAGATCTGAGTGGAAATATTCTGAACCTCTGGACTTTGATCCTAGATTCAGTAAATCCCAGAATTATTTTTTCCTGGCATCTTTATTTGCTCCCTACAGCTCCAGAATTTCACACTGTGTGCAAATAAAAGGGTGGAAACATTAAGTGAAATTAAATGGGCCTTTGGTCCCACCAAGGTTTGCTAACTGGATTGCAGCAGTCTATTATGGTCTCCTAATTTGTGCATTACGAGTTGAATCTGGAATCATACGAAACACGGGTTGTTTAAAGAGAATAAGAAAATCAGGGAAAGCTCTTATTTGGGGATTTGAATTCAAGGTCAGTGTTTTACCCTGACCTGTCCAGAGGAGAGTAAGAAGCAGTGTGAGGAGACATAACAGTCTATTCCAAATGGAAGGAGGCTTTTTACGTTTTGGAGGCTGTGAAAAGGAACGTAAGAAGCAAAAACTCTCCACAGGTGTCTCATCAAAGAGGACAGAGGAGTAGCAAGGCTACAGGATAATGCCATTTTTACTTGTGCAGCTGCCTGGTGCATCAGTAATTACAGTTATTTTCTCTGTCTTTGTCTTTCCACAGCTTGCAACAGCCAGTGTCTGAGCTGTGAATCAGCCACTGGCTGTACGTCTTGCAGAGATCCAGCTAAGGTCCTGTTGTTTGGAGAATGCCAGTACGAGAGCTGTGCTCAGCAGTATTATCTGGATTTTTCCAGCAAGACTTGCAGAGGTGAAAAATACATTGTGGGTTTAAAGAAAAAAGAAAACAGAAATTGCAAGTGCCTTGGCTAAGAATCCATCACATTGCAGCATGATCTGTGCAGGCGGCCTGCTTTAAAAAGTGTGCATGAGGGGGGGAGTTGTTCAGTGACAGGCTACTTCCAAGGTTTTTACAGTTTTTTCTTTATTTCGGCAGTCTGCTGTCACATACCTCAGCCTTTCAGTGAAACAAGATTATTGCAAATCCGTCTCTTGTAAATGATTTAGTAAGTGAGCCAGCAAACTTTTCAAGGGTCAGGTCCAGCAATTCATTTAGTCATGGGTCAGCTGAATAACGAGTGAGCTTACCAGGCTAAATCTTTTTTAGAGTGCTTATAAGGCCTTGTGTACTTACCTGCTTCTCTCTGTCTTATTAAATACTGTATCACTGGATGACTGCAGAAACAACAGTTTGGAGTGATTTAAAAGACACGTGACTTGAAAGATTTCCAGAACTCCCAAGGAGAGTGTTCCATAATGGAAATAAGTGAGGATAACATGGCTTTATTGCAGCTGACACCACTAAGACTAGGATATAATACAAATGGCTTGTTGTTCAGTGTTCATTTCTAGCTGGCTCTCTCAGTACCTGAACCTAGCTTAACTGAGTAACGTCTGTCCCCTTAGCGTTGTGGTTCTTCAGAGAGGTGACATTGCCTGGTGTTTAGGGTGTTGGAATGAGGCAAGGCTCTTGTCCTGGCTTTGTCTTGGACATGCTGCATGGACTGGAGTAGTTCAGCTCACCTCAGTGAGTCCTTGTTTCCCCTGCTTCTTGCTCTTGTCATTTGTCTGTCTCATCAGCCAAGTTTGTCTGTCATTAATTGCTGATACGGACCCTCTAAGTGCCACCAAGAACAAACAGTAGTGTTGGCAGCCTGAGTAGTCCTCAGATGCATGTGTGTGACTGGGACTCAGCTGAAGACTGGAGGGGAGGTAGTACGAGGGCATGTGAAGGCAGATCTGATCCCAGCTGGATCCAGTGTGTTTCTGGCCAGTGGACTTTCCAGGGGGACATTTGGACTGTGAGGGACAACAATTTCATTTTCTTTTGGTCAGAGTCATTTGAAAGTGTGAGATTGATGAAGTGGCATGGATAATTGCTAATGAGCAACAAACTCAGGGTTGGCAGAAAAGGAGCATTGCTCCTTACGGGATAAAGTCAGGCTTTATGGGAAGCAAAACTGTGCCGGTGTTAGCAGGTCTGAATGCTGAACAAGAGCCCAGACTGCTCAAATTTGACATAATTAGAACATGTTAAGTCCAAGAGGGAAAAAACCAAACCCCGTATCTTGAGTTGTAATAAGTCATTCAGTACAAATCATGCTTTCTGGTTTTTTTAGTATCTCTTTAACAGTCTTTACTGTGCTCTTTGCTCCTGGGCCTTATATTCCCATAGCTTGTAGACCCCAAGTGCTAAGCACTTATATAGCATGAACACCTATACAAAAAGGCTGCCCTGCACTGACTTTTTTTTCTTCCAGAGTGTGACTGGAGCTGTAATGCTTGTAAAGGTCCCCAGAGGACCGACTGCCTGCAGTGTATGGAGGGCTATGTTCTCCATGAAGGAGCTTGTGTGGAACAGTGCCCTGCAGCTTTCTACAAGGAATCAGAGACATGCCAGAGTGAGTTCTTCTTGAGCATTACTTCTAATCACTGCTGCCAACATGTTTCCTTGCTTGTCTCCAATTTGTGCACGTCTTGCATTCAGAAGTCACGCTCTACCTTCAGATCCCTCGCTGCCCTCCAGCACACGCACGCAATAGAGCTGTGGTTCCTGTGGGGTGTTACAGCACAGTGCAGGAAGCAGTTGAAAGCAGTGTTGAGATGAACTCTTTACATATGACTTTTAGGGTGTGATCAACACTGCCTTCAGTGTCGCCGACCAGATGAGTGCAGCCTTTGCGAAGCCCCATTTTTCCTCTTGGACGTTCATTGTGTTCACAAATGTGGGAAGCGATATTACACAGACCATGCACAGCGAAAGTGCACAGGTAAGCCAAGTGAGCGTGATGTGGTGGAGAGGAACCAGGGTTGTAGTCTATGTTCTATACACTGCTTTTTCTCTGCAAGGCTGGGGTGAAGAGGAAGTGCTTGGATGCTGCGTTAAACTTGCTGTTGAGGTGATGCAGTCAACTTGAGAATTAGATAACAGGCTATATCTGCATTTAGACCTGCCTAATTCAGGAGGAATGAGATTCAGTGTAGATGGCTGCTGGTGTATGTGTGTGTGTGTATGTGTGTACACACTGTATGTAAAAACAACCAGGTATTAAACCCACATTTTTAGAAAGGTTTCAGTTGTATTTGTTGGTTAACAAGCTGAGTAGGACTTGAATGTGTATTTGCAGTATTTTTTTCAAGTTAGTATAACAGTTACTTAAAAACATGTTTCTTCCATTTGGAAGATCATCTCAGGTGCTCTGTAGTCAATGGGAAACAGTGGTCAAATGAGGAAGGAACTTCTTAACAAATTTTTTATCTCAACTCTTTGCCCCTTCTTTTTGATTATTTTTGTCAGGTAGGTAACACACAAATAGCAGTGGTGTTTCTATTCCGACCCTGGGGGACAGCCCTGCGTACCAGTGGCTGGCTGCATTGTTTTTGCAGTGTCTCAATGGGGTTGTGCTTTCCATCCGATCCAGCTTGTCCCTCTGGATGCTTGGAGTGTGACAGCAACAGCCTGTGCCACCTCTGTGACAGCACCATGTTTCTGAAGAATAAGATTTGTGTTTCTGCCTGTGGCCAGGGTTTCTATGGCAATACGTGGACCAGAGAGTGCGAAGAAGGTGAGTGTCTCTCATGATAAAGCAACCGAGCTGGCAGGCTTCCAGCAGATTTTAAGGCTAGAAATAGTGTTCATTCAGTGGCATCTTTGGAATTCAGTTTTGTGCGGTTTTCTGTTGAGTATTGAAAGTTGGCAGCTATTTTTCTCCAACTTTTTTGTTTCATAAAATATGCATATACGTGGTTTTCTAAGTGAAGTTACCTGTTAGGTATGGAGGCACATCTTTCCAATCACAGCATCGTTTATCATCACTGTAAAACAAATAAAAAAATATCTTGGGGGAAATCCCTTACTAAATCAACAGTAGTACTTACTTATCTTTTCTTTGTTCTAAATGAAGATTTACTAGTCTGTCTGCAGGGCAGGCCAATGTATATTGGCTTTGAGTTTTGTGATGGGGAACTCAAGATGGGAAGTGACGTGCCCAAGCCTCTCAAAATCATAGTGGGGATTGGGATGGATTGCAATTCTTCTTGGGATATAGTGGTTGTCCACCTAGGTCAGTAATGAACAGGGCATTATAAGGGTCTGGTGTGTTATCCAAAAGATGGTAGTGACAGACAAGATGCTAACACAGCCCATGCCTGTAATTCGTTCAGTAATATTTTTTCCCTTCTTTCTTTTTAGCCAGCAAGCATCCCTCGAGCTTCCATGTGAACAGTACCCTCACAGTAGGAATTGGTGCGGTAAAGCCCCTAGATGTCTCCTTACTGGGTGTGCGTGATCTGGATGGTGACACAGGACAGCTCTTGTTCCATATCGACAGCACTCCCTCCAACGGCAGGCTGGTCATGGTGGTGAATGGGAAAGAGGTGCAGCTGAGCAAAGGCGACCACTTCACCTACAAGGATGTGAAGGAGAAGAGAGTCCGCTTTGTGCACAGCAAAGAGAAATCCAGGTGACTCTGTTGAAACTTTTTTCAGAGCTCTTGCCTTAAAAAAACCTGACGTATCTTGAGAACGGGTATTTCCTTATTCCTAGGAAACATTCTTACCGTGAAGCACGCTTCTCACTGCTGTTAAATAAATTACCAATATACTTACACTGTACCATAGTATAAATGATGGTGCAGAACTTCTGTTTATGGTATAAGAGGTCACTGTGATCAAGCTACCAAACCTCTTGTGTTTTGGGGGTGCAGGAGTCTGTCTCATCTTTAGGATACTCTGCTATGGGTTTAAAACTGGCATATTAGTCTGGTTCTTACAACAATTTCTTGATACTGTCAGGAGGATGCTCAAATGATGTCACCACTATGCTCTATGGCATAATCTGCATTCAGCCATTACTTCTTTGCGTTCAATATGAGCTCCGTTAGTGTCCTGGGATAATTAGTGGTGATTAGTAGCTGGCAATGCTCACACTGCAAGCATGTTGCAAGGAAGCAGATTTTTCCTGCTGCCGGGCAATAAGCCAGTCATCCTGCCAAATTTCACACTTGATTTACATCACCATAAAACCTTGGGACTAGACTGATATTGGTGGAACTGTTCTAAATTTCTGCCTGTATATATTAGGGTGTTCTTTGATCCATTGCTTTCAATAAGACTTTCAGGGTGTCCTTCTGATGCCAAGGGTTAGGTCATGTTCACTAGACTTATGGCATGTATTTCTGTATCATGGTGGGGTTTTTTGTCTGCCTCGTAGTCACAATGAAATGTCAGGATCTTGTCTTGAGAAACATAGCTACTTTATGTTCAAGGTTATTGGGTGGCATTATTGAAAAGTAAATAGGAAACAAAATGCTGAAAAGTGGGATCTTCTCTTCCGAAGCCAGATAAGTGACATTTTTCTTTAGCAGTGAATAGCTGACATTTAGAATTGGTACTTTATCTTGGAAATGCCATCCTATGTGGGTAACATTAGTTAAAGGGAAATGAGGGTATATTATTACATAGTTAAAGGTATTTTATTACATGTTGTGACTGTTGTGAATCTTCAGAAAAAAATGCTATAAAAACATAACTGAAAAAACTTGAGCTAAACCTTCTGTCACTAAGCTAGTCATTTTTACTGAATATATAATATTTTTATCATTATTGAGTCCTGCAAGAGCACTTCATTAATTTATATTATCCTATATTTTGGCTTGTTGGGGACTTGTTTAGGAAAGGACAGTTCTCCTTGAAGGTCGGTGATCAAAAGTTCTTCTCCCATCCTGAGGTGGTCAACATTCAAGCATTTTCAACACAGGTAATGTAACAAAGCTTGGAAACAACCACAAATTTTGTACCATTTGGAGCCCTGGTTTCTTGCAGTGGTAACAAAGGAGCTGGGCAGAACTTGAGCTGGAGTTCAGGTCAGACAAATTAGACTCAACTCTCACTTAGCTGAGAGGCAGCCAAGTGCCATGTGGAAGAACTGGACTTGGAGTAAGTGACTGAAGAAGCTGGCCCATGTAATTTTTCTTGTGCGGGGAATTGTAGCTGTGCAATCATAGAGCAATTATCAGTGAGGGCGAAGGAGTCCCTGCTGTTTAAATTATTCTTTGGATCCGCAGATGTTCAGTCTCTTACTGCAGGGCAATTGAACAATGATTGATCCCTATGGTAGGGATGCTTTGACAGTCAAGAGCATTTATTTAAATACTCTGTTCTAGGACAGCTGGGAATTAAATCAGCATGAGCTATTTAAAGTGTGTCCCTTAAACTGCTCACCACTTCCAGGCAAGTTGATGGTACTGCCAAGTGTCCATGTTTCTCATATTACTGTTATTTAAAGTCTGTAGCACGATACCGTGGAGGAGCCTCACCCAAGAGGTGGTGTACAGGCAGTACAATTGTGACTCCTTTTCAAAGGTGGGCTCTCTAAAAGGCAAGGTATGAAGAGGTGTGTGAAATACACATTAACGGAGAGGGCAGAGCATTACAGAAAGGAGGAGTTCAAGCCCAGCCTAGCTGCGTGTGCCAAACTCAACCTATCAGCAGGTCATATCATCACATCCCTCCGGACAGGCTTTGATTCCCATTCAAGCTACGGGTGTTCCTCTGCTGCTGCTGCGAGGGCAGTGGATGTGCTGGAGCTGCCCAGCCCAGCTTGCCGCTTGCTGCTGGTCGTGCTGGCAGCAAGTTCACCATGGACTCACTTTAACGAGGTCCAGGTTTCTGAGGAGGCTTTGCAGCTTGCACTCAGCTTTTTCCATAGTTGAACTGTCTAGTTGAAAGCTCGATCGGTCAGCTTTGCTTGAACTGAAGTTGTTGTGGCTACTTGGCATATTTTAGCAGTATAAAGAGACTTTAAAGTGCAAATCAGAGCCCGCTACTCTTAAGGCCCATTTACATCCTCAGAGGGGCATTAAATGGCTTGATAAAACTGTAACTGGAAATCTGGCTATCATCCTTTCTTTTTTAGTGCTGACTCCTTCCTGCCTACAAGCCTGATTCAGCGTCCCTCCTCACAAAGAGTAATTTAAGAAATGTATTTCTTTTAATCATTGCATTGGTGGATGGGTTTGTGTCTGAAGGCGCTGGTGCTATTCTGTACTTCGTGCTGAGTGCAGTCGGAATGTAGCCAGCAGCTCAAAAACGTGGTGAGCTGCTGACTTGCTCCCTACGTACCATGTTGGGGGCCTGTGGGAGGTCTCCAGTTTAATGTATTTAGTGTTCCTTATAGGAAACAACTCCTCCCGAGATGCATAATTTTTGTGGTTCTCTGACACTCTTGAGACTTTGCACTGCTTGGGTTTTTTCTGGATTGGGATCCTAGAGAGGTGGTAGCTTCAGAATTAGGAGTTACAGGGTTTTTTAATTGCACTTTGTTGCTTTTAATCATTATATTCCATATTAGTCATTCCATAACTTCTGGAAATTGGAAGTGTTCTAGTTTGTCCTTCAGTGTAAGACAAACTGTGGATTTTGATCCAATTGTGTGTATATTGATTCTGGCTCGTGCTGAAATCTTTGCTCAGTCTAATCTCTTGTTTACCTCAGTAGGACATTCACCTAAGTAAGAGCTGCAGTCACTGCCCCAGAATACATAAGTGAAGTTTAATAATAGGAATTTTGCCTGCCAATCCCTAATAACCCTGATAAGTTGTACACAGGTGAGATGGCAGCAGTTAGCTCTCTGATGAGTGTTCCCAGGGCTTTGACTTTGTCTCTGCGGTTCACCTCCCTCCTGAGGCAAGGTATTACCGATGCCAAATGATGTCTACTAGGATCAATAGAGACTGCAGATCTAAACTTTCTTGACCACGAAGAATTAGAGAACTAATATAAACCAGCAGAAATGTGGGCTCTAGCTGATCTTCATTCTAGCATGAATATGGGTGTGTGGAGCCTTTGAAATTAAATAAATAATGATGCTGACGAGACCCAGTTTTGCTGTCTTTGAGACGGACTTTATCAGTTCGAGACAAGCAAAAGCACATTCTTCAGTGTTAGTTGATTGACTCATTTCTACTTAGAAGCACTAACTCAAGCTTCTGCCTCCCAGTTTGGCTCACTGCTATTAGTATCCTGTGTAGGTTATTCTCTCGGCATTCTTCCTTGCTTCCTTTTTTTCCCCTCTCTGCAACTCATTTTAAAGAGATAATCGAGGCACGCAGGTTGTGTGGAGTCTTATTCTCAAGCATCAGTGCTCTGAAAGATGTGTAAGTTATCAAAACTGTAGGTTATACTCAGGGAGAGTATGATGTGTCTCCATCCCCACCCACCCTGAACTCATTGTTCACATACACAAATCTTCAGCATCTCAGGTGCCTGCATTCCAATTGGGCCTGCCAACACACCTGTAATATGTAGACCTTCCAAAACAGTTGGGGTCCACATTTCTATTTGAATTTTCCTGGATGGTAATAAGGCAAAGCTGTGTCCCTTGTCTCTTATCTGTGCAGACAGCAAAGGGAATACAGCCTCTAGCTGGTAACTAAATTGCTTTCTATATAAATGTCCTAAGGTTTTTTCCTTTCCTAAGCTTGCTGTGGCATGAGAATCTTCTTTTAATGTAACTAAATCAGTCTAAACTGCTAGATATTCTTAGATCTGCCTGCTGGGGGGGGGAAAGTGTGGAGAGCGATTCTCTGTTGCTTAGAAATAGGATTTCTAAGGTTTCCAGGAATGAGGTGTGCTAATTTCCTTAACCCCACATTTTTCATTCCAGACTTTGATCATGATCAAATTGCTAGCATTTAGCAAACACCTGAGAGCTGCTTTTGTGTTTCAGGCCCCATATGTGTTCAGAAATGAGGCCCTCCTTGTCCGCAGAGGGGAAATTGGAACTATAACAGAACTGTTGCTTGGCGTGAGAGACAGTGACAATCCTCAGAATGTTGTGCTGATGGTTTTAGAGCCTCCACGTCACGGGCGGCTGATCAAACCTCCTGGGGACTCGGCTTCTGCAGTCCACATATTCCACCTGGGTGACCTTGCCGGCGGACTGCTGCGTTATGCTCACGATGGCTCTGACACCCGGGATGATGCAGTTCTTTTGCAAGTGAACGATGGGTACCACTTCCAGAACATCCTGTTCCACATTAAGATTGCTCCCAAGGTACGTGCTGTGACATAAACCCTCACAGACAAGTTAGAAGTCTGGAGAAGTGTGAATGCCCCTGAAGCGTCACTCATCCTGCATTACCGACAGGCTGTGGTGAGAGGCAGGAGAAAGTAGTGGATTGATTAAGTTTTGGAGGTCACCTGAATTTTTGGTTTGCAACAAGAACAGCTCAGCAGAAACTGTGCAGCTTTGACAATTCAAAGTCCATAGTTATTTGATAAAAAGATTTTCTGGAGTTGCAGGTGAGAGTTTGGCACTGGTAAGGGCAATGAATTAGAGAATGAGTGGATGGTGGGGAGGGAGAGCTAACGGGCTAGGCAAACCAATCATCGGGCTGATGGGAGTGTGATGGGAGACACAAAAGGGTCGCACATGAACAACTTGGCTAATAAGGTGTTATCACTGGTACTTTGGTGGCGGTGGTGTCTCCCAAGGTCAGGATCTCTGCTGTTCACTCAGCATTGCTCCACTGAAATCTTTCACTTGATCCAACTTGCTATTTGATAACTTCCCTAAGGACAGGGCACAGATACCTAAGTCAGAAATTATTAAGAAGTGTTTTAATTTTTCTTTCTTGCTTTTATTGCAGTTCATAATTAAATAATGCTTGTTTGTCTCTTCTGTGTTTGGACATGAAGTGGCACTTGGTATTAAATTTTATAGAGATTACAGCAGTAAAATTAGAAACAGTGGTGCTTTTCCATTTGTTTATGAAACAAACCCCAGCCAAACAAGGCGTGAAATACGTATAGTATGTGTGGTGGACCCTAGAAAAAAATAAAGTTGCTGAAGTGCTTGCAAACATCTTAGTTCTGGTATTGTGGTATTGTAGTAAAACAGAAGGAAAAAAAGCTGAAAATTTCCTTATCCCTTAGTTAATGTGAGAGAGTAATGAAAAATAGAGCTGTCAGAGAAGTCCGCTGTTTGCAGTCTTTTTATGTATGGATCTGAGAATTACACAATCTTTGAGTGCTTCCACTTCATGAAAAGGAGTTAGGAGGAGATGATATTACCCCTCTTTTGTCCTCTTCTCTGCTGCATTAGATCTTTCACAGCAACTTGGGCATGCAAATTTTAAGTAAGGCTTACAGACGCTACATGTGTCTGCGTAGTTAGCACAAGGAAGGACTGATCCCATTTGGACCCTGCAGGTGCTCCTAAAGCCACAATAGTAATTAGTGACATGACTCACACATCAGTCTGGGAATGAAAAGGGGGTTGCTGTCAACGCTGGTGCTGAGTTATTAGACTCCTGGAATAAGAGCAGCCCTGCCTGTGGTTTCTTTACCCAGATCACTTATGTGGCCCTAAGGAGCCTGTATAAGATCAGAAGGAATGTAAAAATGCTTGGACACCAATCTGCATTGTTTGTAACACCTTTTTTTTTTTTTTTCTTCTGCTATTGATTAAGCAGGTTCTTGTAAATGCCGGTGAGGGTGAATTGCTGAGTATAGTTTCTTTTATTAGCTGATTTTGTGGTCCTTTGTCTCTTATTATCTTTCCAAGTCTCTCCGTGCAGCACTTGCCTACAGAGAAGAATGAGGGTGGTGACAGAGGTGAGAGCGGAGCAGTTTAGTGTGAGGGTAGAGCTGGCAGATACCCAGCTCCTGCCTCATCCTAATGATTGTATTTGTGAAGTAGCCTTGGGAGCTGAAATGCATGCAGGGTTTGTTTCTGAGAAGGTGCTGTTGAGACACACATGCAGAGGCTTGGGTTTTTTTCCTTGGTTTACATCGAAAGATTGCTAAAAAGCATGGTAGGACCCTGGCTGGAGGTGTGGGAGTTCAAGGTGTGTTTTTTTAACCACGTTGCTTATCTGAGTACATGAGGCCTGTTATAATGTGCTGCTGGATCGTTTTATATAGTAAGTCCTGGTGTGAAAGGACATTTCTAAGATTCCTATTTGATGGGCTCAAGCAGTGAAATTCTCAGACATTAATTCATAGGCACACTGCGGCAAAAGCATGAAAACGTAAACGAAGAACAACATAACCTTCCAAATTTTATGAATTAGAGGTTTTTGTTTTTTCACAACAGGTGTGCCATGTTTGCTGCAAGGTGCTTTTTTTAGTCCCTTTGGTTGCTAACAGCCTCCCTTTCCCTGTTTGCCCCCATCCAAATACTTCATTTGACCTACTGCAGTCTGAACAGCTAGCATCTATTTTGAGAGCTCTTAATAATGATTTGCACCGCTGTATATTTTTGTTGATGTTCTCTAACAATTACAGCTTCTGTGAAGTTAATTTGAGACCTGCTGGTGCTTCATTTTTGGCAGAGCACCACCAGTGGTGCTCCAATGGGGAATAAGGAGCCCATGCCCTAGAAAATATAATCGCAGGCTGTGTACTGTAAGTCAGAGGAGGTCAGACCTACCCACGTGTGATCTGCCTATTGCTGATGGGATATAGAAGCATTTCTTTTCTGAGAGGCTAAGGGGAATACAGGAAAAAGACAAAAGATGTTTATTTTAGGGGACCTCTAGAGCAGATCCATCTAAGGGAGGTCTCCAAGCTATTTGCAAGGCACTGCATCTTTCCCTCCTGAGGAGCAGGTAACTGAAGCATGGACCAGGGCGCATGTTAGCCTGCCCGGGCTCTCTGAAAACACTTTTCCTGGGCTGCGAATTCATTCCCAGAGTTTGCTAACTGTGTGCTCAGGTATCAGTTAAAACAAAAAAGATATAATGCAATTCTAGTTGTTTTGCTGAACACGGGGTGAGCACTCGAATCAGACAATAGCTTGTCACTAAACATATTTTTAAAAAGGTTACCAAGCAAAAAGAGCTATCTCACAAACCTGTTCTTATTAACAAGCAAGATCACAGGATCAAAGCTAGGTGGAAATGGTATTACAAAATGCTGGACTGGATTAATGTGGCCAGTGAAGGAACATTCAATCATTTAGTTACCGAAAAGCCAAAGAGTTCCACGGTTATAGCAAAATAACAACCTTGTGTTTAATTAGCATTCACTTAGAAACATTTTCTTTTCAAACACTGCATTCCACCTGTCATTCTTTGAAGTGTGGCTAGGCTCTCTTTTCTTTCCTTACACAATAAATCCATGGACCTTTCTGACCTTTTTAGTTTGTTTACTGTTTCAGAGTTATGCTTTGCTAGGCCTATATGCATCATGATGTGATCGAATCAATAAGGTCAGAGGAAAGTTATCATATATATTGGTAGAGTCCTCTTGACTGGCACAGGGTCTGGTTTTCTTCTTCACTGTTCTTTAAAAAAATAAAGCAACCATTGTGCTGGGAAACTGTTGATCTGACACAGTCTAAGATGATGTGGCATTTAAAAATTAACACTGTGCAAAATAAGTGTAGTACAAATTAAATGGGTGAAAGTTGCTCAGCAGACATGTCAAAATGGAGACGGGAAATCATCCTTTAATGTGATTCTTTTTCACAAACATGGTTTTAGCTCGCTCTACTGTCTCTGCTGCAGATTCAGAAGAACATAGTAATGAGTTGTTTATCAGTTTGGGGATGACACATGATTATGTGGAGTAGTAAATGAGGAGGAAGATGATCACTTACGTGGAGCAGTCAAGATTTTGACAGATTATGCAGTTCACCACAGCCAGTTTCAAGGTGAATGTGCAGATATCAAGAAAAGAAGTCACATTTACAGCAACTGGGCTTATAAGAAAGAACCATGGCACAGAAGAGGTCACACAGATTTTGGGGGCTGTCCAACAGAGCATGAGCTAACAAAGTAATTTAGAGCCAAAAAGGGCTAATATTATCCTTGAATGCCAGAGTAGTATTACTGAAGTGTATGAAAATATTAGTGAAGTCATTACTGCATCCAGTCCTGAAATCCACATTTCAAGAAGCTTGAATAAATATCAGATAAATATTCATTTGGAAAAAAAGCCGCAGGAATTATTTGAAGGTTAGAAAACCCATCAAGTAGCAAAAGACTTTGAGGGATGCTCAGGCAGACTTCAGTTTTACAGAAGTGGTTAAGAGATGACTTGACCATGGGTGTAAGTCCCCGCATGGGGGGAAGATATTTGATCTAAAAGTCTTTCTACAAGTATGTTCTAACTTAGCAAAAAAAGTGATGTGGATCTGGTGCAGTAGTTACTAAGTGAAATTTGTATACCTCATTTCTGAACGTTAAACTGCTGCTGTTCAAGCAAAGGATGGAAACCTCATAGTTCATGTTTCTGCCAACATTCATCATTAGCATTTGCATACCGTCAAGTTCAATTTCCCCCCATCTTGTAGAAAAGCATGAGCTTGGTCTGGAACCTGGGTTTGCTCACGGAGAGGTGATAACGGTTACAGATGTGTATAAAGCTAGCGGAGGTGCCATAGAGAGATACTTTTGAATGGGTAAGAAGCTGTTGTTCTACAAGTACCCTTGAAAGGTGTGTATTTTTAAAAAGAAAATAAAGAGATGTGAGAGAAAATGTGGATCCAATCAAACAAGTATAGTAGACTGGACACTCTTTTTCAGATGTTGATAATAGTGAATTTTCCACTGTGCTGTGGAGATAAATTTTGTCAATACATGTCAAAAGTCAAGCAGAGAGAGAATGAGGATGGTGGTAAAAGACAAAATTATGGAGGGAGACTGAGGTCAAGAAGGTTTAAGATCAACAACAGTATCTTAGCAACATTGGAGGACAAGGTCAGTTCTACGGGGTGAGAATTGGGTCCAAGGGACATAGGTGAAGCGTGCACAACCGTTTCTTGAAGCAGACAACCAGTGTTGAATGCATAAAAAATTGCAAAATACTCTGCTTGATCCTTTCCACTTGAAAATCTGTTTCCGTCAGTGCAGCACGGCTGACATTCAGTTAAGCCTTTTTCTGCTGTCCCCCTGCATGCAGAATGACAGAAGCCCTCAGCTTGTGACAAATTCCCTGGTCTGGGTGCCCCAGGGAGGCATGCTACAGATCTCCAAGACAATTCTGCATGCCAAGCTACCCGGTGCCCGTGACTCCGAGATAACCTACACCATCATCAAGGACCAGCCAAGACATGGTAAATACCTTTGGAGTTTTGTTGTCAAAAAACAGCTGTAGGGCATTGCTTTTCACCCCACATGCGCCAAGGTGTCCATCCGCTAAATAAAAGTGCAAGGTTCTGGTTACTTCTGGGGAAAAGGGTGTTCTTCACAGACCTATGAGAGTGTGCTTCTTCCGTGGTATTTTGCCCTCAACAAATAGAATTTAAGGGAACATTTCCTTATAATACTGCGCTGAATAGCTGCTGCTAACCTCATCTTTTTCCAATTCAAATGGGCATGCAAAGTAATGAAGCACTATTGTCCTGCCTAGTAAGCTGAACTTCTGCAACTGCGTGTCTCTAGTGGTAGTTAAATTCTGGTGGATTTACAGCCTTGTGAGAGCAGAATCTTACTCACAGCCAAAAGATAATATTCTGCACTGAATGTCTGGTTTAAGAGGAGCATAGAGGAATATCTACCTCTAGAAACCGCTGAGCAAAAGTTTACCATGAAGATCTGGAGAAGTCCCTAAATTCCATGGCATTTGATTTAGTTTCTACTCATGGAAGGGGTTATTGACTCAAACAGAAATTGATGACATTTGCAGCCGTGTATAAATCTTGTCTTCAAATTCCTTTTGAGAGGCTCTGATCTCATCTCTCAGAGCAACGGCTTTCACAGGCAACCCCATGCGTAGGACTACAGTTTATAGAATATCTTCTGGACCCAGGCCAAGGAGGAGTGTGGAAGGTACTGGGATTTGTGGCTCAGATACAACCTGAGAGAAACTGGATGGGCAAGAGAAGATGTCATATGTGGAGGGAAAGGAAATATGGACACAAAAGAAAAATGTTACTTTCCAGCTCAGAATCACCATTTTCTTTACTAAAACCATGTCTTCAAAGAATATATTTTGCACTTCTGTGAAATGATATCATTGCTTTTAATTTGCTGAGCTGGATAAAATTAGAGGAACCCTTTAGCAACATCAGTGCTAGTTTTTTGCCTTTTGCTGTGAGGATAGGCTGGTTTCCATAACAGCTGCCAGTACCTGGTAGAAACATAGATTATGTTATTTTTGCAATTTAGAAGAGAAGTAATTAATTTGTATTCCCCCTTTAGTTTTCTGCAGATGAAGGACTGTCTTCTCATTTTTAATAAGCATTTACATGAAAACAAGAATTTTTCCCTGAGGAGCTTGTCTCCTGCTGCCTAACCCTAACCAAAATTTATAATCCTGTTTTTGTATCACCATAATTATCTCTACTGTAATTAATTGCAATAACACAAATGGGTTTGTAGCTGCAGGTGAGGAATAAGCAAAATTTTATCTAAAATCCTATTTCACAGAAAGGGAGGAAAAAAATGAGAAAGAGAAACGTAGAAAATGGGTCCTGAATCATGGAAGGCTTATCTGCCTGTTTTACTCTTTGACTAATGGAAAAGATATTCATACCTGTAGAAAATACATAGTTCAATTTTTAGATAGGAAAGAAAACCACTTTAGACTTAGCTACTACATTTCTATAGCGCAAGTGTGTGGACAAAGAAGGCTTCTTGCCCTTTAATTCAAGACACTGAAACCAAACAAAAGGGATATAATTAGGGAGGGAAGATCTCTGTCCAGATCCCCTTCTTCTGCAGGGCTTGATTTGGTTCTCTACAATTGGGCACCGGCGAGCAGTTGGTCTTTCTAAGGATCTCTCTATGCTGGACCTCCTGTTTTGTCTCTAGAAATAGAGCTAGTGTCTTCCCTGGCTCTCCTCCCAGCACACAAGATGCCTCAACACAGTTCTGTTACATGGAAAAAATACTCACATCTATGTGAATAGGTATTGTTATACCCTAAGCTGCTCCATGTGACATACATTCTTAGAGGATGAAATTTCTAAAGCCAATGAAAAGTGATGCAAGTGTCCACTCTTCTTAAAACGAATGAGACCACAGTGCCTGAATCCTCTAGACAGCTCTGGAAATTGCAGCTCTGTAGTCTCCATATATTTCAATAAATTGCCTGAGTGTGCACAAGTTGTACATTCACATGTGTAACCTATCAACAGGTGCTTTTCTATTTAAAAAAAAAAAGCTTCAAATGCAATGGTAATCATAAACTATATAAGTAAACATTACAGAGTTGTTCCTTCTGATGGCATTAAACATTAATTTATAAGAAGACACAGACATGCGTCTTGCTTCAAGCAGCTATATGTTATAATTGTTTCTTCTCTTACTTTGGGAGGGATAAACAACTTGCAGGCCCTAACTCCTTTGGGTATGTGATTAGCATCTTTAGAAATCACACGAAAGATTAAGGTGGGATCGGGAATGTAATTAGGGCACTGATAAGGGAATATTAGCATAGAGTTTGATGATAAAATGGAAGTGTGATATTTCAGCTTGCTGAATTATTTTTTTTTATTACTCCAACTGTTTGAGGGTGGTTTTGGGAAATGAACTGGGAGAGCTTAGGATGGATATTTTGCATAACAGAATGATTAATGCTGTAAGGAGAGTTGAAATGATTTATAATATATGTGGCTTATGAATTAGTAGCCATGAGGGATACTTGCAAAGACTAGTAGAAAAGCACAATATACAACTAACAAGTTATTTAAAGAGCAGCTAAATTATATATAGTCAAGAATAGTAAAGATAGGGGATACACATAATTTTTTCACAGATTATATGTTAACTCCCAAACAAGTAAATTACATTGTAAAATAGAAAAATATGCTATCTACTTCAATACTGTAGCTCTTTATTAGGTTTAAATTTCACTTATCTGTGTGGTTAGGAAAAATGTTCACATCAATGAAATTGATGACCAAGGTTTTGATACCCTTCTCTTGATGGGTAGCACTTGGCTCTTTGAGTAATTTTAATAAAGTCTGTTGAACATTAGTGACATGAAAATCCAACCTTTGCAGGCGTTTGTGAGGAAAGCTGATAACCAGTGGGACATGCCCCCATCCTGCTCTTCTCTGTCATACCTCCAATGAAGCCAGTGATGTTTCGGTCCAGCTGAGAATCTATTTCTAATACAAAAATCAGAAGTAAGCTGGATGTTACAGATATAAAAGCTACATAGTCTTTGGAGTAAGAGCTATAAACCAGGGCATACTGACTTTCTATACAGCCTATGATACAGAGGTCCTTTGCTATATCTGTTCAAGAGTTCTTTTTCAGTTGAAAATTTCTGTTCAGAGAAGTCGGTTGACTTATTTTTGGCATAATAAGTCCCCAAAAGAGCGAGGAAAGAGCTGACCTTGAAAAAATTAGTATGCTGTATTCTGATACTTAAGTTGTACCCTTGAGGGGAAGGTGGATAGTCTGCTGCAATGCTTTTTAACCCTGATTGTGTCTCACTTCTCTCTTGTCCCTTCACAGGAGCTCCAGAAAGTGAGGCGTGTCCTTTGCGTCTATTTTTTGCTCAGTTTATCAAACGGGCTCATTTCAAGGTTGAAACGGGCTGGTCAGTGGTCAGAATGACATTTGGGAGTTTAAAGTGGCAGATCCTGTTCTTTGCTTGACCATGTATTTCTTCTGTGTACTTGCATGAGTTCCTTGATATGCCCTTTGCCAAAACAGGAGATAAAATTTCCTTATGTCAGTGGGATGTGGGCAAGGTCCATTAGTGGTTTTTAGGAGCTCTACTGCTATTTCTGTCAGTCACACTAGATGGAAAAAAACTAAGACTGGGTGGACATTTGTCTTGGATGCTCATTAGTTGGTGAAAAGGCACCTCTTCCTCCTTGTTTTCTCACAAGTTGTGCCCTGGCTTTTCATCTTTGCTTTTCCCAGGTGAAGTGGTGCTTCTGGTCCCAATGCCAGCAGATGGCCCAGCAGACTCGTGGCAGCTTTTGCCTGATGGAAGAGCTTCGTCACCTACAACCTCTTTTACCCAGCAGGACATCAACGAAGGCATTGTGTGGTACAGGCACTCTGGATCTGAAGTAGAGAGTGACTCCTTCCAGTTCCAGGTACTCCTCATCATATTCACAGTGGGGGGTCACACAGCAGTTCTGCTGGCATTTTTCTCTGAGATTACTCAGTCTGCCCTTTCTCGTGTCATGCGACCTGAAGTTTCAATAGATACACATACATGAATATATGCATGCACACACAAATACCTATGTAAGTATGTATTTGTATTTACATACAAACTTAAGTGTATACAGGTGCACGTTGCTCACCTGTAGATGAATATGCATGTGCTTATGTGTCAGGGTGGATGCCACCCATCGTTGTATTCACGGGAGACTCTTACTCATGCACAAGAGAGCTTTTGCTGCATGTGGATCCCCAGGTTTTAATCTGTGGCAGTGCAGCCAGCCAGCCAGCTACCCACCCACAGTGTTGAGCCGCATGCAATGGCATTAACCTTCTGGATGTCAGATCACAGGCCATATTGCAGATCTGGAGAAAATTGTCTTTCAAGTAGCATCTAACATTTAAGCTATTAAACTAATAGCTGGCCTGATTTTCTGTAGAACAATTCTCTCAGGGAGGAAGGGGTTTTGTAGAAAAGCAATGATGGTGTCCTGCTAGCTTGACTAAGCAGGAAAGCTCTCTGAGATCAAGAGTCTCCAGAGGGAATGGGCTAACAGATCTGCACTTATAATTTCCACAGGATGAAACTACCAGGCTTGTAACATCCCATCAACATGACACAGTGTGTCCAGAGACTGATTCTTGCCGTGACAGTGATCCCTTCTCCACTGGCCTTCTGCCTGTGGGGTAGGATCGTCCCTTGGGGACACCCTACTGATGTGCTTGGGCTTGCTTTTGGGGAAGAAATAGGAACAGGAACTGGTTTTTTGCCTGGCAGTCCTTAGCAGAGGTAACAGAGCGGGCAACAGAGACGGTAACTCCCACCCGTCTTGCAACCTGCTGCCTCCTTTCTGCCACCCTTCTTTGAGATAAGGCTTGTCCCAGCAGTCAAGGGGGAAGTGGGGAGGTGGGTCCAGATAGCCACACATTTGGCTGTCCTAGAGATCCTCCAGCTGGGTGCCAAATCTGCATGAGGAAATCCTTACAGAGGTCCTCTGGCCCACACTCTCCTAAGGTATCCCTGCAATCCAGACCTCTGTGAAAGGACGTCCC
This sequence comes from Buteo buteo, assembly GCF_964188355.1. NCBI lineage: Eukaryota > Metazoa > Chordata > Aves > Accipitriformes > Accipitridae > Buteo > Buteo buteo. Next base: position 83,235,901 of record NC_134171.1, on the reverse strand, counting down.
TGCACAAGGTGTGTTACCGCAGCTTGTATCCTGGCTGTTTTGATGCCCTGTTTGCAGTTCAGACAGGAGGTTTTACCCCTTGATACTGCATGGCAAATACATCACCCTATCATAAAACCTGTAATATTTACTCCAAGCACAAAGTGTTCCGAGTGCCCTTTTTTTAAATTGTTTGTTTTGCAAGCTCCAAAACCAAGCAACCTTCCTACTTTCTGCAATCCCTAAGCTAATAATTTAATTTTTGCTTTAGAGTACTTCTTCTTGCAAACAGACAAAAAGGTACAAATACTCCCCAGCAGATGTAATACTAAATAAATCCCACTTCCCCATAGGTTTAACAGCCATAAAATTCCTCAGACAGGTCCTTGCTGTTTGCTTGGGAGGTTTAACAGCCTCCCATAATGCTAAGCCTACGTGAACACTTGCATGTAGTATTTGTTACATCTGGTTTACGAGTCAGAAGCTATTACTGTAGCACCGGAGAGGCAATTAAGGTAATTTCTAAAGTAATTAACATAAGTGATAATGAGGAATTTGTGAGCGTCAATGTTGAACAAGCTAATCTTTAGCTTAATTGCTACATTCCTCTTATAGAGTATGCGTTTTGCATGAGTTAAATGTTTGGTTTTAGTATCTTGGAGCGGTAGCAATAATTGTATGGAGAGCCCTACTGAGAAAGGAAGCCGCAATTGCCTGGGTCACATCAGGAGACCATAACACATCTGTTTGAGTCTTGAACCACAGACTGGGGCATCTCAGAAAGGGCCAACACATTGTTTTCATCAGTATTTTGGCAACTACCATTCAGATGACAGCATCTCAGAACAGGTCCAGCAAAAGGCTAAAATAATTTCATTTATTTCACCAGAGCATGCATTTTTATTCATCTTCTTGAAATTAAGCTTGTGCTGAAGTCTGTTCTTGCTCACAAAGTGCTCTATTGAATTCAAGTGCAGACTTCCATCCCTACTGAAAGATAAAGCTGTAACTGAGTCTAACAAAGAAGGGGGCTGTATTTCTTTGGGTGCTTGCCTTATCTCAGGATTGCTGTGAACATTTGCAGGCTTTTCTCTAGGGGATGGGTTTGGTCCTTTGAATTTTTACAAATTTAATATTATTTGCTTTATGTGTCATTACTGCAGGTTTGCTATTATGAGTTAGATACCATTGACTTATCTTTGGTGTTATAGTGGTGTATGGAAAATTTTTATGGGTCTCTGTGGAACAGGAGCACAGCCTGTCTTGGAATATGTTGGGATCACAGGGAGTCACTGCCAAGGCAGTGCCATTATTAGAAGACCAGTTATTTTCACCTTGTCAGCACAATCGGTCATCATTTTGAGGGTGGGAGGAAGGTTTAAAAACCCATTATTTTTTCTGTTCCTGTGACAAAAAGTTCCACTAAGCCATACAGACGGTTGGAGTACAATTGAGCAAAACTCTGACAATGACTGGGGGAACCAGGAATGAATAGCAGGTAGGGAATTGACACACAGATATCTTTCTAAGTAAACAATTTCTAGATTGTACAGGCAATAATGGAGAAGCTGGTTGCTATTTAAAGGCCTTAGTTCCATCAACTACCATTCGTGTATGCTTTGGGTTGGTATCTGCTGGCAATGTGTGTCTTTGCCTTCCCAGACCAGGAGGAGAGGAGAGGGAAAGTATGAAACTGGTCTAGAAATGCAGTGGTGTTCTCTGTCAGGTATCCATTCATGTGATATTTCCTTCCCAGGTGTCCAGCTCTGCTGGTCCACAAACCACCTTGGAAAGCCACGTGTTCAACGTTGCTGTTCTCCCACAAACACCCAGAGCACCTCAGCTTTCCCTCGGCTCCTCTTTGCACATGGCCGTAAGTGTGAACCAACACCGCTGACTGATGGTTTCTGTATTCCCATTCTCCTTGCAGCAGCGCACAGCAACCAGAGCCTCGCATAGAGCAGTTTACCACTGAGTGTTGATTCCTGTATTTGCTATTGTCCATGCTATTGTGCTTGATTCAAATATTGAACTAAATCTATGGAACAGGGTATATGCACCACATAGATAGCTGGAGTAGAAATGGAAAAAAAAAAAAAGACAGGTTAGAAGAGAAAAGCCGGGGGGGGGGAGGAATAACCATAAAACGTTGAAAACCCAGTATTAAAAGTGATGAATGTATAGACTGGAAAGGAGAGGGAGAGAGATGAAAAAGTACATTTTACATCTTTTTATGGAATTCTTACCCTTTCCTGAGGAGCCATTAGGAATGGCAAGAGTGAAAAACTGTGGGTTAGAGAGACCATAATGAATACATCTTGCCAGTAATTCCACTGTAAACTTTATCAGAACTGTAGCCCACCCACACTAGAAAGTTTTCATCTGTCATTGTGACATCAGGAACACAGACTGTAATGTATGTGGAAAACATTCCGACAAGCCTGTTATATCTGCCTCCGTGGAACTGAATTACCTTTTCTTGCAGCATCAACTCTGGGAATGACCATTTTGATAAGAGTGGTCTCTCTAATGTAGTTATTTCCCTGATTGTGTTAATTGAAAAGATGACTTCGTAGTCTAAAGTTGGTTTTGTGAGCTCTCCGACTTTGGTGCATGCCCTCTCTATGTGTGCCCATCACATATGTAGGTGAAGTCCAGCTTTCCTCTCTACTTCTGCTGTCTCCTATTCTTTGGTTCTGTAGGGAGGGATCCCGAGTGCAGGAGCTAGAGGGGAGTTTCCAGGCTCTGCACCCAGGTTACCTGTTGGGACGCGCAGAGAACCAAGACCCAAGAGGCAGGGGCTTTGATTTAGACATAGAATCATAGAATCATTTATGTTGGAAAAGACCTTCAAGGTCATCGAGTCCAACCATCAACCATGGCCACTAAACCATGTTCTGAAGTGCCTTGTCTACACGCTTTTTGAATACCTCCAGGGATGGTGACTCAACCGCTTCCCTGGGCAGCCTATTCCAATGTCTAACAACCCTTTCAGGAAAGAAATTTTTCCTAATATCCAACCTAAACCTCCCTTGCTGCATCTTGAGGCCATTTTCTCTCGTCCTATCTCCAGCCATCTGACAGAAGAGACCAGCACCCACCTCACTACAACCTCCTTTCAGGTCGTTGTAGAGAGCGATAAGGTCTCCCCTCAGCCTCCTTTTCTCCAGACTAAAGAACCCCAGTTCCCTCAGTTGCACCTCGTAAGACTTGTGCTCTAGACCCCTCACCAACTTGGTTGCTCTTCTCTGGACACACTCCAACAACACAATGTCTTTCCTGCAGTGAGGGGCCCAAAACTGAACACAGGACTCGAGGTGCGGCCTCACCAGTGCCGAGTACAGGGGAAAAGTCACCTCCCTGCTCCTGCTGGCCACGCTATTTCTCATGCAGGCCAGGATGCCGTTGGCCTTCTTGGCCACCTGGGCACACTGCCAGCTCATATCCAGCCGGCCGTCAACCAGCACCCCCAGGTCTTTCTCTGCCGGGCAGCTTTCCAGCCGCTCTTCCCCAAGCCTGTAGCGCTGCATGGGGTTGTTGTGACCAAAGTGCTGGACCCGGCACTTGGCCTTGTTGAACTTCATACAGTTGGCCTCGGCCCATCGATCCAGCCTGTCCAGATCCCTCTGTAGAGCCTTCCTACCCTCGAGCAGATCAACCCTGCTTCCCAATTTGGTGTCATCTGTGAACTTGCTGAGGGTGCACTCGATCCCCTCGTCCAGATCATTGATAAAGATATTAAACAGAACCGGCCCCAATACTGAGCCCTAGGGAACACCACTTGTGACCTGCCGCCAACTAGATTTAACTCCATTCACCACAACCCTTTGGGCCCATCCAGCTAGCCAGTTTTTCACCCAGCGAAGAGTAGACTTGTCGAAGCCATGAGTCGCCAGCTTCTCAAGGAGTATGCCATGAGAGGCAGTGCCTCATAGCTTTGTTGTCATCTATGGGGCTTTCAGAGGGGGACCAGGATCATCGTCCACTGAGCAGCAGTCCTGAGCTGAGTGAGACAGGGCAGGCTGTGATGAGAAAGTAGAGATGAGGACTTGCAAGGACTATGAACGGAGCTGAGGCCAACCCTTCAGGCGGGAGCTGCCTGCAGGGAGAGGGAGAGCTGGGTTTACAAACTTGGAACGTAGCATGCAGTCATCTTTGACGTTACTCATTCCTGATGATTTATTTGGAGCACATGAGGTGCCAGCAGTATGCTCAGCATTATCGAACAGAAATCCTGTGTCCTTGTGCGCTCTCTGACAGTCAAAAGCACACTGAGAGGCCCATGCAGTGCAGGAGAGCAGATGTGGCAGACCTCCCAGCGGCAATGGGTCCCCGGGAGGACCCTCCTACGGGGAGGCAAAGGACTTCTCTAAGCCAGCACAGCCTGCCTTGCATCAGACCAGGAAAGGCCAAAGGAAGCACTGGGAGAGGGATTAGTGAAAAGTCCGTGACACAACAGCCCTGTCAGGGTTTAAAATAGTAGTGACCTTTCACGGGCAATAATAAAACATGCTCAGACTGCGACTTGGAGCAATAGCCAGCGATGTATCTTTCTGCTCTTGACTTTTTGTTGTTGTCATTATTGACAAAATTGATGGGAGAGATGTCTGGCTGTGCCATGCAGTGCTGGATTTTATAGCTAATTACACACCACAAAATTCAATAGCGCCATAAAATACGTTTTACTGAGGGGCGCCTCGCAACCTGCACGTCCTACCTCTGGGAGAGACAAATAGGCCTTGGAGGCAACTATGAAGCAACCATAACCTTAAATCTTTTCATCATAAAATTGCACTTCCTTGCATCAACGAGATTGAGTTCTGTTCATCCGTCTTCAAACTCCTTCAGAATTAGACTGGCTTCTCGACTGAAGAGCAAGCACAAAATGTTAAGTCTTCCCATACCTCTAGTCTTGTCTTTGAGCGTCCTGCTGAGAAAGGTCAGAGAAAGTTTGGTGACTCTTTGGCAGTATTACAGGATGTAACATCTACACTGTTTTTTCTTCAACCAAGTTACCCGTTTCCCCTATATTGGTAAAAGAAGCCTGAGCTTCGCTTTAGATTAATGCAAACTGAAATTGGGTTTGTGAAGGAGAGAGAATTTTGTAAGCATGTAGACGTGCTCCTCCCTTCCCTTCCCAAAGTGGCTGTATGAAAGGGACACCACTGTTAATTTTAAGCCTGCCCTTTTTTATACAGAGCTGTATATAGCAGTGCTGATGATAACACAAATAAACTTTGTGGCTTTTGCTTCCAGTTAGATATGTGTCGTGGTTTAACCCCAGCCAGCAACTAAGCACCACGCAGCCGCTCACTCACTCCCCCCCCCCCCATCCAGTGGGATGGGGGAGAAAATCAGGAAAAGAAGTAAAACTCCTGGGTTGAGATAAGAACGGTTTAATAGAACAGAAAAGAAGAAACTAATAATGATAATGATAACACTAATAAAATGACAACAGTAAGTAATAAAAGGATTGAAATGTACAAATGATGCGCAGGGCAATTGCTCACCACCCGCCGACCGACACCCAGACAGTCCCCGAGCGGCGAATCCCTGCCCCCCCACCCCTTCCCAGTTCCTGAACTAGATGGGACGTCACATGGTATGGAATACACCGTTGGCCAGTTTGGGTCAGGTGCCCTGGCTGGGCATGAGAAGCTGAAAAATCCCCGACCATAGTCTAAACACTACTGAGCAACAACTGAAAACATCAGTGTTATCAACATTCTTCACATACTGAACTCAAACCATAGCACTGTACCAGCTACTAGGAAGACAGTTAACTCCATCCCGGCTGAAACCAGGACAGTATGGGACACTTTCACATCTAAGAAGGACTGACAAGGTTTTATTTACTGCTTCACAACAGTCATTCATAGGCTGTGGTTTCTCCTCTGATGTGTTTGGGTGAAAAACACTGGAGAGAGGTGAACTGGGGGTTCAGTGGCGTTTGTGGTGTACTGAGCTGTAGTTAGGAAACCTCACCTTGCCAGTGTCCAGGCCAACATTCAGTCTGTGACCCAAGACCAGCAGAATGGGACACAGGTTTGACAGGGTGGTCTTACAGACATGTAACCAGCACGATTCAGTGGGCTGCACTTGATGTGGCCAATGGAAACCTGTAGTTTGCTCCTGAACCTGATCATTTCATGTTCCAAAGCAGATAAATTAGTTGCCTGTATCCTTAATTTAGCTTGTTCTCTCCATATTTTGTTCATGGTTATGAAATGAGCTAAATGCTTTTCATATCGAGCTGAACTATTTAATTCAGTGACTTCTTGTAGCTGTTAATTCCGCAGGATTAAGGTTCATGAACACATGCAAGTTAATGGCCTTTGTGCAGTTAAGTCTGTTCGTGCAGCACCGTAATTCCTGTAACACACTGCCTGCCTTTGGATAATGATAATCTTGTAATGGAAGGATCTGAACATTTTTAGACAGATTTAAAACAAAACAGAAAGCTTTGGTTCCTCTGTGTTCTAATGGAAATGGCTAAAGCATTTTCAGGATTTCTTTTAAAAGCAAATCCAGTCCAGCCACGTCAGACTATACTAGAAAACTACATAGGCAATGACTTATATCTTCATCCAGGGAGTTTTTGATCAAATCAGATTTTCCTTTATCTCTTCATAGCTGCTGTAGGTCAAAAAAGAAACTCCTCCACCTGTGAGCATTGAGGTTGTGCATCTGCAGGGGACAGAGTGCACTAAAAACACTGCCACTTTCCTGGACAGCCTGAAAGTGGGGATAAGCTCATAGTTTTATGAAGGAAGAGGAGTTTGTCTCTTTTTCATAGGTTTATAAGACCATTTGGATGCTCCAGAAAGGACTTAACAGAGGTGGACCTGTATAGAGCGATCTTCTGTTGAGCATGATAGTACCCAGCTTCTGCGTTACACATCTGGTAATGATGAGCTGAAAGAGAGTTTAGGTGGCCTGTAAGACTTTAGCAAATTTTACTTATTATCAACCTTTACTGTCCTCTGTAATTGCCTCCCAAATAGTCCCTATTTCATATAAGTTTGAGAGACTTGGTAAAGGTTCAGCCCATCCATCCTTTGTCAGTTTTAGGTCTAGGAAGCATTTAAATTCAAAGACTCTCTTATATTTAACTATAGCAAAGTGAATTCTCTTTCAGTGTATTTTTGGGTGAATCTTCCCATGTCTCTGGCCTTGATGCTCATGGTCTGATGTGTTTATTGAGGTGCTGGAGGACCGTGTGACAGTGATTGAGCCCCATCACCTCTCCTTTGTAGACCCGGAGATTCCCAGTGAGAAAATCCTGTTCAACGTGACTGTCCCTCTCCTTCCTGGCCAAGGCAAGTGTACCTATTCAGAACATGGCAGCTTGCTGCTGAATTAATTGCCACGCTTCCTAAGCACATCTAATTTATCCCTCACAGTATCATTCTGTGGAGGCATCTGTCAATCTGTTTGGCCTCCTTCGTTAGCTTTCAAACACCCCATTTGGCCTCCTTCATTAGCTTTCGAACACCCTGTTTCTCAGCCTGATTTCTTTGGCTTGTTTAGGAGTAAGCCGGAGAGCTCAGACAGTTTTCTTACTATTGTCTGAAAGCACGGCTTTCTGCTTTCCACCTCTCTAATGAGAGGTATTTGAAGAAATGACTAAGTGAGGAAACTTTGCTTAATTTCTCATGTCCCAAGAACCCATCCTTGATGCAGTCTCAGCCATCTGACTCATTCAGGAACAACTGAAGATGCAAAAAGAAGTACCTGGGGACAGAAAAAGAAGCTGTAGCCTTTCATATCTTGTTTTAAAAATAAAATGGATTCCTCCCGTTAATACTGAGCTCTCTGCCTCCGTAGGTATCGTGGAGCATAGAGACAGGCCTCTCTCCCCAGTCAGGTATTTCACCCAAGCAGATATAAACCATGGCAAGATTGCTTATCGTCCGCCGACTGCAGCTCCTCACTTGAGAGAGATCATTGCGTTCTCCTTTGCAGGTAAGGAAGTAAATGTTCTTTGTAGTGCTGTGTCAGACTGGTAGAGGTAGGTGGACTGCTAGTCTTCCTCCAGTCCTGGAGTGACTTCATGGTTACGTCCATGCTTGCGAGGGCATGAGGCTTGAACGATACAAAGGTAGTAGGAATCTGCCTTGGAGGAGTGTATTAAGAGCTCACCCGTTTCTTGTGACTTCAACGAGGTTTTCCGCTGTGGTTTGGTATAGCAACATTCAGTGAATTATGGGGATATGGCAGTGTTCACTGCAGCACTTAGCATTACCAACACTAGTCTGGATGCTGTGCTGGGCAAATTGCTGCTCTGCTGTGTGGTTAGGAACTGTTGCCCCTCCCATGCTTGAGACCTTTGATGCACTGGGCGTTTAGTCCTTGAGATTGAGACTAGAATTGATGAGTATGAACTGAATCAATTTAGCCAGGATATTAGAAGATTTCTACCATCAGAGGAATAACAATCTGGAGCAGGAGGTAGAGGGGCAAAAACAGGACAAACTTCAAACATTTTTGACTGTTTGATGCACAGGATTCCGTGATGAAGTGACGGTACGTGGTAGATGCAGTTCTGTGCATCACTGTACCCTCCACTGACATCAAGAGTTGTACCCTCCACTGACAAGTTTCACAGTTTGGAGGAGGGGGTAGCATGTTATCTCTCGTTACCTGAAGTGAAGGCAAGGAAAGAGTGCTTTCCTTCGTGAGGAAAGACTCCAGTCTTGTTGAATGTCAGCACTTGCTTTCTCCAAAAGTTGTTCAAATCCACATCAGTATGTGCTTTCCTGTTCTGACTACCATTACTCTGAGCTTGTGTTTGTGCCATCAGGTCTCCCAGAGTCAGTGAACTTCCGATTCACAGGTATGTGAACCATTTGCTCTTTCCTGACTAAAGCAGTTTTTATCCTTGTGCCCTTCATGTTGCCCATTATTCCTTGGCGTTTCTTCTGCTGCAAGCACACCTATGGGCACTCAATAGGAATTTCTGGAAATGCACGTGCCTGGGGAATATTAATTCATCTGTATCTCAACAGTGTTTTATAGAAGCTAAGCTGCAGCTTGGTAGAGACATCCTTTTCCACTAGTTGCCTGGAATCTGACCTAAAAGCCTGATTCAATCCCGTTTTCTCCCAATGTGAACAAAGACATCAGTTTTATGCTGTTTCTTTTTTTTAATATAGCATGGAAACATTTCCATAATTAAATTGCTACTGATAAGCTGCTTGCTTGTTTTCCCTTTCCATGTGCTTTCTAGCACAGGTATGAAAGTGATCCACCAGCAGGAAGTCCATGTTCTGACTTATGAGTGCATCTGATAGATATATGGAAGATAGTATGTACACATGCACACACACAGACTTTTAGAAGTTACATTTGTCTTGCTAGGAGCTGAGTTAGGGGAAAAGATAAATACTCTTGGCAGGTGTGAATCGTATGTGTATGTCCGTAGACAAAGGTGTAGATTGACAAGGTGGGAGAGCAGTCAGCAATGTGGAGTGGCAATTTTGTACAGAAAGGTGAATTTCCCAGGTGAGTCCCTGACAATACGTCCCTACACTCAGGTGTGATTTTTGTCTGTGTCTAGTGACTGACGGAGAACACACAACCCCGGAGATGGTGTTTGTCATTCATTTGCTTTCTGCGGAGCAGCAGCCTCCAGTCTTCCAGATCACAGCTCCGTTCCTGGAGGTCAGCCAGGGGGGCAAAGCCACCATTGGTGAGTAGGGTGGAAGGGATGGGGTGCAGAGCTCAGCCTGAGGCACCGCGTTTACTGCCAGGAGGCCACACGGGTGGAGCAGGGGAGAGTTTTGGTCTCACTCACCTCTGTCCATTTAGCTAAGGAGCTGCGGTTGTGCAGGTGCAGAAGCAATCACTGAGAAAACCATGCAGTGGTGCCTCAGAAAGGTGCCTGGGGATATGGCAGTACTTCTCCAGTGTATGGCAGGTCCATTCGTTGGCTGAGGCAGGTGAGAGCAGGATCAGGGACCTGCTGCTCCTCTACTTTTTCCCTCTTAGGCTGCGCTGCAATTGCTGAACTATTGGTTACTGGTGTGATCTGGTACGCTGGTTGTTTAGGATAAGCCACTTTCTGCTTGTGTTAGGAGGTTCTCTGGGGTTTTTGTAGATATCCCCCTGCTATATGAACATGTGCATATCTCATAAGCTGAGGGTTTGCTTAGCTGTCATTTGTGAGCTATACTGGCAGTAAGTTCTCTGATACAACCTCTGATCTGAGCATCATCAGGGGACAAACTGTTTCCATGAAACCAGCAAGCTCTTGAGCTAGAGCAGCTCCAGAATTATTTTACTTTTTACATGCTGACTGAAATACAGTTTTTTGACTCCGTTCACAAGAGCACATCACAAAACCTAAGGGATATTCCCAGTGTAGCGTCTGAGGATGCTGAAGCTGTGCTCTCTTCCCCTGGCACAGGGATCCAGTTAGCCGTGAGTGACACGGATACAGCTCCTGAGGGTCTTTTCTTTGAGCTGGTGAAACCTCCCCATCATGGCATTGTGCTCAAGTACAGCGCAGGCGTGCAGGAGCGCATGAGAGCAGGTAAGTTAAGCAGAAGTCTTCCTTGGCGCAGGAAAGGGGTCAGTGTGTGCCTGTCCACACAGCTGGTTTAGTTGACCAGGAGGAGGCAGATGCCTCTGTCACACACAAGTGTGTGAATTTTCTGTCTGGAAGTGTGTGACTGCAGGAGAGAGTGCATGAAAGACATTCTCCCATTTGTTGTTTACTTCCTGGCTGAGTCAGTGCATTTGCTGTACCGATTATGTGTGGGCTAGTTGACAGTCACTCTATTGTGATAACTGTAACCAGCTGCTAATCAAAAGGGATGTTTTGGTTTACATCGTAAGTTGTATCTGAAGTAATTTAGTAAAGTAACCTAGCAAATGTTTCTACTGAAGTCCTGTTGTGATCCAGCACTCGAAAGCCCCTGTGGAGTTTTACCATTGATCTTGGTGGCAGCAGTTTCCAGTGTGTGATCAGATGAACAGATATTATCTGTAGGACAGAAGGAGAAGCAGAAGGTGTGGAGGAGGAAGCCTTATCTAGCTATGACAGGCATGAGGTTAGAAAGCAGCTGGGAAGAAAGGAGGATCTGTGCACTCCTTGGGAATCAAGAAGAGTTGCTGTGTCTGTGAAACTGTGAAGGTTACAGCCTTTCCTCTGCCCTGCTTATATACTAGCTCCTTAATAAATGTCTTCATAACTCACATCCCTGTAAGGATGGTATTAAATGCCAGTTTAGTACATGATTAAGTCTGTTGCTAAATTGGGGCCTTAGGTCATTTGAATTGGATTGGTGCTCTGAACAGAGTCTTTCTGACTTGTGCATTTTCTTTTTGGGAAGGTGACACCTTCAGCTATGAGGACGTCACTCGAAATGCTCTGCAGTATGTGCATGATGGTTCAGCAACAGCAGACGACAGCATGGAAATCTCTGTCACTGACGGTGTCACTACAGTGACCACAGTGCTGAGGGTGGAAGTGTCTCTGCTGGATAACAACGGTCCGCAGCTGGCCCCGGGCTGCTTGTTGGCAATCACCGTGGCTAGTAAAAGCTCTGTGACTCTCTCTCGATTGCACCTTGCTTATATTGTAAGCTTTCATCTATTTCTAAACCCAGTGAATGCTGCCAGCTTCCCTTTCCTTATCCCCCCACGGACCCTTGGCCGCACATACCTCTCTGCCGTCAGTGTGGATTCTTGGTAGAGAGCTCAAGTTTTGACTGTGTCCTGACTACTGCTGCCAAAAAGGGGATAATAGACCCTTTCATCAAACAAGGTTTTAAGGCTATCCATGTTTGACTGTAACAGAGGTGAACTGCCGTGCTAAACATGAGAACTGAGTTAATCTGTTTGATTTTTGTATCAAACAGACTTGCTAATAAAGCACGTGGACTTGCTAAGAGATAATCCCCTGCAAATTTCAACCCTCCTACCCCCCTTCCAAAATTGCCAGGTTCTTTTTCTGGACATATTTGAAGGGGGGGAGGTTTAAGCAACCCAAGATGCTGCACTCCTTGGTAGCTTGGACTTGGTCCCAGGGGTTGTGTGTTGTACAAGAGTTATCCTGCTGGTGAAATTCAGAAGAAAAGTGTTTTAGTCCTAGCAGCAAATGCACTAGCAGTGGATTTCAGGTATGCAGATATGCTCCCCTTAAGGAGGAGAGATTGCAGTGCACGTGTGAGGCTGGAGATACATAAGGTAGTGGCTGTCAGAGAAATGATTAGAGAACTGCAGGGGGTGAGGTAGGATAAGAAGGCAGATGAATGTTTTTTCTAAGGGATCAGTCCGGATACAAGTCTGGGGTCTGTCCTGTTCTATTCTTAAGGAGGAAGGCTGACAAGGATACTGTTCAGGTTTAATCTGAGTAAGCGAACAGTTAGGGAAAAGAGGATTTCATTCCTGACCCATATGCTGAGGATATGATGATTTCTGCTTTGGGTCTTGTCTTTCAAGCAACCAGCAAAAACTTTTAGAAGAAAGATGACATCTAAGTTCTGATATCGTAGAGGTGGTTGTACTTAATGTAGTTAAAAAGAGCCAAAATCAGCTTTTAATTTAATGTGAATCTAGCTTTTGCAGCATTGTCCCACATTAACGTTTGTTTTACAAAGAACTGAACTTAGCTCTGTGTCTCTGTTTGAACCTGCAGTGGGCAACAGTTACTCCCTGTGCCAGCCAGCTGTTGGCTGAATTTTGGCTCTTTTTATCTGTGAAGAAAAAGTCAGGAAAAGTACATTACATAAATGGTCCAGTCCACTAGGAGTGCAAAGTAATTCAAAAATATCAGGTTTATGTCTAGGAGATTGTGTTGATGAGATACAAGGACACAAAGAAAACCTCTCTGAGCTGAGAGAAAATTAAAATACATTTTGTGGTAGATTCTGAAAATGTCAACCCACTCGACTCTCTTCTCGTCGATAGAGCTTCATTTAATATTCATCAGCTGTGGGTCTGACCCAGCTAGGTTGATGTATTTCCCTATAAAACATTTTATTCCTCCTTCCATTTTTAGTGGACGGAAACAAAAGGTAATCTTGTCTTGTTTTGATTTGGTTTGTTTCTTCATGTTTAGGACAACAATTCTCTTGACTCGGAGATAAGAATCCAGTTAATATCTCTGCCTGCATATGGCACCCTCTTACGGATGTCAGGCTCTCATGATGAAGAGCTTTCCAAGGTTTATAATTTCACCATGGAAGACATCAACAGCCAGAGGATCAGGTATCAAAGAGCTATTCTCCTTCAAGCCATGCCAGTTAAAAGCTCGGTGGGCTTTCCGCAGGGATCTCTGGGCTATATTATGTTAGTACAATGTGTCAAAGATTTTTTTTCTTTTCTTGGCTCTTGTATCTTATGAGATTATGAATGAGAGCATTTCCTGTGTGCGGAATTAGGTATTTATGCATGTCTGAAATGTCAGTAGTTGGTGTAGCTTCAAATTACAGGTGTTTCTTCTGTGTCCGCAATGTCATGGTGATACTTTAGGTAGGCAACACCTAGAACAGTGATTTAAAAGAACTCAGGGAATGAATGTGAAGGAGAGTTGGGAACTGAAATACAACCTCTTTTTCACAAGGTGCGCGTTCACCTCTAAATGCAGGAATGATATGTATTTGCCTGACTGTCAGTGAGACTCCCTGACCCAGACTGTGTTCTCATTTTCACAGCTACTCCACCACGTTTGAGACCAGCAATCAGCCAGTTACGGACATCTTCCACTTCACTGTTTTTGATGCTGATAACAACCGGCTTGACAGACAGATGTTCACCATCACTATCACGTCTGCCCAGACAATGCCATCGCTCATTGCTTTTGCTGACCATATCACTGTAAGTGGCTACCCAGGTTACTAGGAACAGTGTCAAGAATGTCTTAGATGTGAGGAATTGAACGGTTTTCCTGGACTGAGGGGAAATCACTGAAGAAACGTGGTGTTGCACATGCAATCCTGTGAGTGCAAAGGGTTAACAAATTACTTGGAGGCCAGAGGAGGCTGACAGTACGGCTGCATCCCTGAACCTCATCTGCTTACATCTGTTCTAGTCAGGAGCTGGGTTCTCCCTAGGGTGTCCCATTGATATCAGTGGAACAAGTCTGACTTATCCTTGTTTAATATTGCGTCCTTTATTTCACCAGCTTGTGTGTAAAAGATGAGCAGAAGAGAAGTCTGAAAGCATCTGGTGCTTTGGACTGATACACAGCATTTCAGACTCCTTATCAAAGCCTTTTGAAGTCATCTCCCTCCTTTCCAGCTTTGTATTCCCCCTCCCTTACCTTCAAAAGGCTCCGCTCAACAAGAAATGCAGATCTCGCCTTCCAAGAGGTCAGCGTGACTCTGCCAGTTCTCTTCTTGCCCTGATAAAGCACTCACAGGCTCCTCCTGGGGGCCAGGCAGGCTTTGTTCTTCCCATCCCACCTCACCTCCCAGCTGATTTCATGCTTAACAGATCTAGGGGAGGATGGGACAGGACTTCAGAGACTGGGCAAGCCTCTTCCACAGAGGCAGACTTGTTCAGTAACAATTTGTGTGTTGCGGTGTGTTGTGTCCATTGGCGGTAGTTTTGTCATATGCTTTTGCTTTCCAGGTGGATGAGGGGGGTAGGGTCCCACTGCTGGCTCATCACCACTTAGCTGCTGATTATGGTACTGCTGCCAAGGAAGACCTGAGGGTCATAGTTATCACTCTACCTATGTATGGCTACATTGAAAACACTAAGACAGGTAAACTGCTTGGTTATCTCTTCTTCCTCCTGGCTGATGAAAGGGAACGTAGGAAGTGCCATGCTGGAGCACACTCTAATCTTTCTCACCACAGCTTCTCAGTGCAGCGCTGGTTGGCATCAGTTGATCACAAAGAGCTCGTAAGGTCAGCGTCACGAGATAATCTGTCTTTGGGGAGCATTTCCTCCTAATTCTCATTTGAGACTGGTCTCTGTTGTGAGACTGGGGCATTAAGAGCCTTTTCAAACCCATGTGTTGTATTTTCATCATGCTTTATTTTGGCTGGCCTTGTTACACAGAACAAACTTTGCTAAATTCCTCTTAATGTCCCAGCAAGCTTTAAGGCTGAGAGCTGTGGCAGAGCATGGCTGGTAACGTTCTCTTATCTCGTTGTATTGTCAAGAAAAGGTAGGATTTATACCATATTGTCCAGAGATGTTCATCCAAGAAACTTGTCTGCTTAATCCTGCGTGTGGTCCCAGGAGTGGCATATATCATTTTACTTAAATCATAACTTGCCTTTGTAAAATATCACCACGGGTTGGCCGGTGTAGTACTTGTTACAACAGTGATTGCCTTTCTTCTGGAGAGCACAGGTTGCTAACCATTACACATCATTCCTCCTAATTGTGTCCTATGAAGGAACCCCAGTTTGTGCCATTTTGGTAATGGTGAGCCTCTCTCCTTGAACAGGCAGCAGCTGGGTGGTTTTCTTGGGTGTGAGACTTAGTTTTGCAAGGTGAAGCTTGATGTAGAGTTTGTGTTGAGGCCAGAGATGGCACATTAGCCCTTGTTTCATCTCTGAAGAAAGCCTAAGTAATTCCAGGATGTGGGATTGCTTGTACTATGCATAAAACTGCAGCTTCCCTAATCTCTACTCTAATGCAGCAGATGCTGCTTTCTACACATTTCTAGATGTGTGAAACCCATGTTGTAGGAATAAACATCCTTCTGCACCCTTCACAATGTGCCATTCTTCTCCTAATCCTGCTGCTTTTATTTTTAGTTTACCAGTGAATTGAACATCCTTTCACTAGCAGTATTCTGGTTTGCAGGTGAGAGTTATGGCCCACAGAGTGAGTCTGCTGCAACTGCAGATGCATCCTTTTCCCTTCAAGATGTTCTAGAGAACAGCATTTACTACTTCCAGAGTGTCCATGAAAGCATCGAGCCAACAAGTGATGTTTTCAGCTTTTATGTGAGCGATGGCTTCAGCCAACCTGAGGTGCAGAGCATTAACATCACAATTCAGGTATGCCTGTGCTCTCTGGCTGCAAGAGCCCTCTCCTTCCACATAGACCCATGGCTTTCAAAGTCCAAACTTTGCTCACTCCTTTGTAATACGTCGGAAGGGGATTAAAGGGAGTTTCCTTCCTCCTATCTGTTTCCTTCCCCTAGTACAGGCACATAATTTGCCTGTGACACCAGAGAACAGTTGTGCATTGCAACCTCTTCCTCAGGGCTTATTTCTCTGGTGTGTCCTCCCTCTTAGAAGCGGCCGTGATGCTGGCTAGATTTGGAGAGGCTGGTCTAGCCCATTAATGGATATCAGCACCAGTACTGTCATTTGGGAGCTTGTATTTCATTCAGGTGGGCAGCAGTCTTTTTCCCTTGGCCAATTCCCTTTTTTAACTGTATGCCTTTGGGACCTGTGCAGCGGCAGAACGATGAGCCCCCAAAGATGGTGCTGGAGCCTGTCAGAGTGCATGAAGGCTCAGGTGTGGTCGTTACCGAGGCCTTCCTCAACCTGCAGGACTTGGACACCCAGAACAGTGAGCTTGTCATCATGGTTACCGAAAGTCCTGAACATGGTAAGTCCTGACAAGCTGGGGTGGGGAGAGAGAGAGAATGTCTTTGTGTGTCTGTGTGCCTTTGTATCTGCGTGTGTGTAACAGCCCCTGATGCGAGAGAGGAGCCTGGCATGTTTGTATAAAGCACATTTAGTCTGTGTTTGCACCAGCAGCCACAGGGGGATTGTGCTTCAGACTAGACCTATTCTTTGAGAGCTGTCCCTCGCTATTTGTGGTAGAGGGGAAAGGGGGGCTGCACGCATTTCCCTGGGAAGTTCCCTTTTGTGCTACCCCATTTCCTGTTGCGGGGTTCAGTTGCAAAAAGCTGAGCGACTAGCATCTATTTGCAGTGATAAAGCAAGGCAAGGTGTCACATGAAGGCTAGTGCCATGTTAAACTAGTGAGGGCTGTGCACCCTTTTTCAGATCTCATATACGTAGCCATGTTCTTGCCAGTTTTGGCAATAAGCAGATAACTTCCTTCAGTTTTTCCGGTAAGGCTATGTCCACCTCTGTGCGTCCCAGTTCGAGCTGGCACGCAAAGAGTCCCCAGCAGGCTGTCTTCTCCCCGTAATTTTCATCCATCTGTCGTTTGTCAGGTCATCTCCGTAGGAGGCAGACTGCTGCAGAGCCCCCGGAGCATGGAAATGTGCTGTCCATGGGCTCATCCTTCACTTACCAGGACATTTTGGATGAGCTGATCGTTTATACTCAGAGCGGTGCAGCAGCACAGACAGACGAGTTTGGCTTCTCCATCACGGATGGTCTCTACACGCAGACGGGGAGGCTGGAGTTCTTCGTGGAGCTGCCGAAGAAGCAGCCACCCACGTTAGCTGTCAACAGGGGCCTGCAGCTCCCAGTTGGTACGGGGGGAGGGAGGATAATGGTATTGCTTGGTATTGCTGTATGGTCCAGTCTAAACCAGTCACTTAGCTGGATTGGCTGAAGCTGTTTGTGGACTTTCTTTCTCTGGTCCAGGCTCTGCAGCATACCTCACAGATCAGCACTTGAAAGCAGCAGCTATTTATTCAGATGACACAACGATTAGATTTGTCATGAAGAGGGATCCCAGCGTGGGCCATCTGCAGTTGACCAAAATTGATAATCCAGTCCAGATCTCTGTCGAAGGACCTCTCAAAAGTTTCACCCAGGCTGATGTAAATAAAGGTGAGAGTGCTCGATTTTAGATAATCTTGGCAAGTAATATGTGGCCATTTAGGTAGTCCTGCAAGGAGCAGGGAGTTGGACTCAATTATCCTTATGGGTCCCTTCCAACTTGAGATATTCTGTGATTCCATGATCTTTATGAGAGAGGGAGGATGACCTGAAGCAGGGAAGGTAGAGGGAAAGAAGTACGATAAGATTGTTATGTTAGAACAGAAACGCATATCGTTAAGCAAGTGTTAAAAAGTCTCTCTCAGCAGGAGAAAAAGAATAAAGAGAAAAAGCAATGAAACCCAAATCCAGGAGCTCTGTCAAGCTCCAAGTCCCTCGGCTTATACTGCCAACCTGGTTCCAAACTAAGAATTAAATGATGCAGCCTGTAATAAACCACCTCTTTTCTCTTGTCCCTCTCTCTAGGGCAAGTGGTGTACAGTCACAAGAAAGGGGATCCTGGTGGAAATTTCCCCTTCACCTTTGATGTGATCGATGCAGATGGCAACAAACTGACGGACCAGGTTTTTTACATTAGTGTATTAGGTAAAAGATAGTGCTGAAGTTGTGTTTTCTTTGCTGCAGAGCTGAGGCCTTCATAGATTCCCATCCCGCATGTACTGCAAGTTAAGACGTCATTCTTGAGATGCAGTTTTTATTCACTGTTAATTCAAAGGCCTTTGAAGTTTGGGGCATGGGGAGATTTCGCGGATGTAAGGATTTGTTCTCTGGCTTCTAACAAACTCACTGAAGAAGGTAGAAAAATTCCCCTTAATATCTTTATACTGTCTAGACTGTCTTTAAGACATTATAGTGTTACCGTGCCCTCGATTAATGCCAGGGCCAAGTACCTGTTTCGGAATTAGCAGTCTGGGAGGTGTTTATGTGTATGTTGTCTCTTGCTTGAGCCCAAGTACCCGATTTGAAGAACACCAGGGAAAGGAGGGTGACTGTCTCCTAACTCAGCTTTGTATTTCACCCTTTCAGAGGACAGATTTCCCCCCTCCATCATCGCTAACAAAGGGCTAGTCTTGGATGAGAATTCGGCGAAGACGATCACGACCCTCCAGCTCTCTGCCACTGACCAGGACAGTGAGCCGACCCAGCTCCAGTACAAGCTCACCAAGCAGCCACAGCTGGGGCACCTGGAGCATGCAGCCTCCCCAGGTTAGCAGGACAATATTTTACTCAGTTCAGTACTCCTAGCAGCAAAGCACTGGAGGGCTTTTGAGCCCTAAAGATTTGCGGCAGGAAAAATGTGCTTGGAGGCAGCATCACAGAATTATGTTTCCCGTTAGAAATCAAATGGTCATTAGCCCAGAGAGCTGGAGAATAGGGTGAGTGGAGGCAAGGCAGCCCAATAATCACAGATGAGGATTTATTCAGCCTCTGGGTGAGTTTACGCCCCATGGTAACCTTGCCTGGTGGACTTTGCAGATCAGTCCAGCTTGCTGCTGTGTGCTTCTCCTCTTTCAGGACCTATTGCTGCATCTCCATGACAGGCAAACCTTCAGCCTTTTCTGTGACCACATATAGTACAACGCCCCAAAGAATTTATCCCCTAATGTCCATGGTAATAGAGCCCACCTTGGTAAACAGACAGCCTGCTTTCTGTTCCCCTCTTGGCCAGTATGTCCCTTGATCCCTAAAAACCAGCCTCTTTTCCCACCCGTACTTTGGAGAGAGGAAGGGAACTAACCGCTGAGTTAGTTTAAAAGGAAGCTATGTTGTGCTGTGATGGATATGCTGGATAATGAATTCTCGTAGTTCATGGAGGGGGAATTGGTCAATCCTGTGAAACTCAGAAAATAATTACCTGCAAATGTGATCTGAATTTTAGAGTTGCCTTCCATGCCCACTGACAGTATGAGTGTCCTACCCCTCTCTGATGAATTAGTCTAAATCTATGCTGTCATATAATATGCTCTTCTGATTTAGATTATACTCATCTAAGATTATATTTCTTCTTAGAATTAGATTTCTCATTAGCATGAGATTAAACTGGAAATATCTGCTGTGTGTTTTCAAGATGCAGACAGTCCCTGTACAGCTCAGTTTTAGTGTGTGGTTCACCTCATCTTCTCACAGTGTAAGATGTCCTCTGGCAAACACATTGAAAGGGTAGGAATAATGAATGAAAGATAATAAGCAAATGCCCTGCTGAGAGAAAATTAAAAACTTGCAATATTTTTGTCTAAATTGCAAACTAAACAGTGAATCTTGTGCTTTGAAGACCTGAAAGAGCTGGATTAAGGATTTTATTCCTCCTGTTATTTAAAATGTGATGATTCTGATTTCTATGCTTTTTCATGTCTGTGATGGACTAGGAAAGATAGCAGAGCCACACACTGGGAAAGAGTTGTTCTCACAATTTAAATGACCTAAACCTAAGGAGAGAGTACTGGAGTGTTCAAAAGAGAACACAAACCTTTAAAGCTAATGAGCTCTGAGGAAACCTTGGCTAACCATCCAGTTTTGACTCATTTATTTATATCGGATCTTGGTATCTTTTGTAGTGTGGCCAATACTTGTCAGTAGCCATTTAGTGTGCCAAACTGGTGAAAAATTTTTTGTGGGGGTTTTTGTTGTTGCAGTAAATCTGTCAAATGCAGCAGTGATACTTAAAGGTTCAAGTGCTTTTTAAAATGCTTTTCCGATACCTTTCTGTGTCTGTGTCACACCTAATGGCCTGTAAAGATGTCACTATAAGGCAGTGTTGAAAATGGGACTTAATCTGTTCTAAATGCAGGGGTGCGAGGAGGGGAAAAGAGAGCAGAGACTTTGAAGGCATTTTTGAAAACTGCTGTGTGGCCAGGAAAAAACCTTTTGCTCATACTCAGTGATGCCCTTGGTTAGATCAGTCCTGCACAGCAGTGAAAATCAAAGTGTTACATCTACCATTTTCCCACAGCTTCTTTCTTGTCCTCTTCCCTGAGACGCCCATCCCCAAGAGGGTATCCAGACAGTGTGAGGTGCCATCGTAAAATTATAAGTCTGGGAAGAAGTCTATAATTCTTTTTGCAGAAGGGGTGCCACTACGTTAATTTAAAAGTTGTTGGGCAGAGTTTCTAGGAGGCTCCGTGCCAGCTAAATCCCTGGCTCAGCTGAGGTTTACGTTACAGCCTGAACTGGAGCAGGACAAGCCAAGACTGAATGCTTATGGCTAGATAATTCCAGCTCCCTATATTTTTCCCTGCCTCGCTCTTTCTATTGCACATTTTCCCCTATTGTTCTTTTTCTAGGGACAAGAATTAGCTCCTTCAGCCAGGCAGACTTGGCCTCTCGCAGCATCCGGTATGTCCACACCAGTGATGCTGAAAAGCATAAGGATGGATTCACTTTTTCTGTGTCTGATGGAACAAATGAAGTAAGTCCCAGCACGTTTTTTTGAGTCAGAGCAGGCTATTGATTCTATAGGATGGGATGGAAGTCAGTTTTTCTCTTGCATGCTTGCGAGAGACAGACGTAGCAAAGGAGATGAAACAAGCTACACATGGGCTTGTCATTTGGCAACGGTGGGTGCTCTTACTTCCCCTGCTGTGAGAGATCTTAAGGACCACAGGGAAGGGAATAAGCCCTGTGAAGATAAGGGGGAGCCACCTGTGGTGGAGCTTCATGAGACTGGTTTACCAAGATTTCAGCGTCTAGTTTTCACCTCCTTACCAATTGCTCCTGGAGCTCAGCTTTGATCCAGTGCACTGACAACATACACAGAAGCACAGTTAGACCCTTGAGAAATGTCTCCTTCCTACTTTCTGAAAGAGAAGAATCATAGCTGCAAGTAGAGGAAGAGGGACAAAGAAGAAGGAGGGAGGGAAAAGTAGATGTCCATAAATATCACAGAAAGAGGGAGAATAAATTAGTGGGGAGGGATAGAAGAGGTCATGCTCATATGATCTGAGCTTAGAAGCTCATATGATCTGAGCTTAGAAGCTCATATTTACTCACTAGACAAGGCCAAAATGAAGTGACCCAAACTCTGGATCACCGTCGTCTCCTTAAAGTGTTATTGTTTCAATGGAGTTGCACTCTTGGTAGACTGAATTCATCAAGAGAGGCTTTTCCTCCTGTTCCAGGTGAGCCAGTCTTTTGACATCACCATAAAGCCTGTGGATGACTCCTTACCCGTAGTGCAAAGCCTCGGGATGACAGTTCAGGAAGGGGTGAGAAAAACCATCACAGAGTTTGAGCTTAAAGCAACAGATGCTGACACAGAGGTAAGGCAGGACTCCCCCTCGCCTCCGCCCTCCCCTCTTGTGCTGCACATCTGGGCTATCAGAAAAATGGGCTTGTGTTCAAAGAGAGAGAGATTACAGCGAGTGTCATCTCTCGCTGTGATCATACCCTGTCTGATCACAACATCAGACAAACAGCTTGTGGGAGGCCCAGTTTGTATATAAATAGATGAATGAGTGTTTGAGCAAAGCAAATCCCTGGCTTGAGAAATGGCTTCATCTGGGATGTCTCTCAGACACATGAGCAACAAACCTGCATGGAAAACATTTAGAAGTTGTGATCAGAGCTAATCCTTGCCCTCTCCCACCTTCTCTCTGAACATTGTGGATTTGAACTGAGCTTATGCCTAGCCTTGGCACGGAGTTTATGCCTAGCACAGATGAAAATGACATTTCCTCTTCCTCCTCCTGGGTCTGGCTGGAGACTAAGCGGTCTCATGTTGACTCTACCTCACTGCGCTGCGGTTTCCCAACAGCAAGATTGCTCCTGGCTGCCTGTTATTGCCCGAGCCAAAGATCCTGCCCCAAAGGTTATCGCTGCTTGCACCCCGACAGAAGTGACAAGGGGCACGTTGCTTAGAATGGCTGCAGAATGGGGGACTGCTCTTGTGTTCAGGGAGTTGTCACAAGGGTGGGAGCCTTCTCAGACCAACCAAACCAGTAGTTGGCTGTGATGTGTCTAGCCTAGGTCTCCTTGATTGGGGTTGTTCTGTAGATAGCCAGCTTGGGAGAGGGATAAAGACAGGGCAGGGCTCAGGGTGAATCAATTCAGCGTGCGGTGCTGCATTTCAGCCGCTGGTTGGAAACACTGTGCTAGGAAAGCTGTCCCGGCATAAAGTCCCTCTCCAGGCATCTTGAGCTGGAAGGACATGCCTGTCCTGGTCCTGGGGTCATGTCATCAACTTTGCCACTCCTGTCTTTCTGGTGCAGGCTGAGTCAATTACGTTCACAGTCGTGCAGCCCCCCCGGCATGGCCTGATCGAACGCACCAGCAACGGGCAGCGTTACCACCAAGCCACCACCTTCACAATGGACGACATCTACCAGAACCGCATCAGCTACAGTCATGATGGCAGCAACTCGCTGAAGGATCGCTTCGCTTTCACTGTGTCTGATGGGACCAATCCCTTCTTCATTATGGAGGATGGGGGGAAGAAGGTAAGGGGAGGAGAAGGGATGTCAAGGAGACCTTCTATAGCTAATAGAAAGCTACTTCCTCTCAGAGAAGGGAAGACTTGGCTGCTGTTGCTCTACTGAAGATAAAGGCTGAGTTTTCTCAGTTATGTGATGCCATACACTTCTTCCCTGGTGTACCAGCCTTTGTGTGTGCAAATTCGCCCCAGGACCTTGATCCCAACAGAGCTGAAGGGAGCAAAGCTGGTAATCTGGTGCATGAGGCCCTCACTCCTAAAGTAACAGCCATCTCTCTGAACTTTTGTCAGGTTGTGACAGCAGCACCACAGCGCTTCAAAGTGGACGTTCTCTCTGTGGATGATGGGACACCCAGGGTTGTCACCAACCTGGGTTTGCAGTGGCTCGAGTACATGGATGGCAAGGTAACTGCCTGCCTGGGTTCAGCTTAGATTGTTTCTGAGGCTGTTCAGGAGAAGGAGCTTCACAGGAGAACCTCCTGATCCTTCAGCAGTTTTATTTTTGCGACAGAGAACAGGTGTTCCTCTGCGCCCATGAAGTGTCTTGGAAAAGGCAGAGGTGTCCAGGGTTGCCTGCACTGCAGCTCCATTAGCTAAACCAGGCAACATGGCTCTAGGGCACTAAATTGCTTCCTGGACCATCTCCTTCCCATACATCAGCCGGACCATCAAGCCTGGCTCTTCTTGGCTCTCGCACAAGCTGTGCAGTGCGATACAGCTCCTGCCCACTTTCCTGGGCGGACATGTCCTGCCCCTTGTCCCTCCTCCCCAGGGTACATTTTCAGCTTCACTGATGGCGGAGAAGTCTTGATTACGTGCTGCAGCAGCCATGGTAGAGATATATGGCTTTCAGAGAAATCTGGTATAGGGATTTCTTGCTGTGACATGCCTTTGTTTTGCTGAAGTCCAAACAAAACCCCAGGAAACTCTCTCTCTCATTCTTGTTTTTGAGGACCCAGCATTAACTGCAAAGAAACACTTCAGTTCTTCCCAGGAAAAAGGCTTGGAAGACACGGTAGTAAGAAATTGTATTAAGAAGTGGCTACCTCAGCTCAAATTCCTGACTTCAGAAAAAGCACTCCTGCATCCTCAGGCAGTTCAATTCTCTCTTTTTCTCCTGCTGTTATAGGTGTTCTCTTTTTAAAGAGAAAGCAAAATGTGGTGGAACTGTGGCACATCCGTGTGAGGTCATTTGAAAGAGGACTTACTGCAGGCTCACTAAAGCAGCATGAACTGTCCTGAGTCAATCCTTCTACTTGAGGCTGTTTGCAAATGTTTTTTGCAAAGCCAGGTCTCACCTGAGCGTGAGCACAGTTCATGGAGCAGTGGTTTCTAGCTGAAACCAGATTTGTCATAGCTTTTAGCCACAGCTAGAAAGGGCTGGGCAGCTTGTTTTGCATTTGCTTTTCTTTGAGCCACAATTGTTTTTTGTTAAACAAACCAGATGTGAGGCAGAATTTGAATCCTTCCTGTGCTGTCAAACACCTTGTGGGGCATCTGTCTGTTCAAGGCCGCTCTGTGCTTTTACATCCCCTAGCTTTTCCCTCGTGGAGCACTGTTTGACAGAGGGATGGTTGGGCTTTTTAGATGAACAGTCAATCAGACTTGCACTGCTGGCTCTCCAGAGTTTTACTCCCTTGGTTTGGCTTTCATCCAGGCAACCAATCTAATCACTAAGAAGGAATTACTGACGACAGATCCTGACACAGATGACAAACAGCTGATCTATGAGATAACAACTGGTCCCAGAAATGGTTACGTGGAGAACAAGCTGAAACCAGGGACAACCGTGACCACCTTTACGCAGGGTATGGACTTGGGCTGTATACTGTTGCTTTTTTCCTTCAGCTGCTTCAGTTTGTCAAGATATTCTTCAGGGGGTGTGGGGGGAAGGTGGGAGGGGAGAAGATAAGGGGCAAATCTCAAAAGTGTGTCAAAAGTAAGAAATGAACTTTGCTCTCAATTGCAGAAATCCTAGAATTTCTTATCGATGTCAACATGTATGCTGTAGCACACCCAGGTTCTCTGGACTTCTTAGAGCTGGAGATTTGACTTGAGACACTAAAAAGGAGTTGTAGATATTGCATGTGGGCCTCATCATCACAAGGTCTGGTAGATGTTTAGCTAGCAGTGCACAGTCAACAACATGTGGAAAGGTCACTCTTGCAGGACTGAGGGGCTCTCCATTAGGAAGGGGAGTTGAGGGAGTACCTGCTTCCTACACCACTGCGCTCTTTCTGATTGCTGCTCCCTCCAGCCTCCCCCAGGCAGCATTTCCCTTTTTTAGCATTTCTGCTACTGCCGTTTGCAGAGCCTCGCACCACACTGCATTAGGTCCTGTACAAATGCAGTCAGCAGTTCTGCCTGTCTCTTCTCATCAGGCCCTGCCTGGCCTCCCGTGTGCTCAGGGAAAGGAGAAAAAAAAAGGAAGAGACCTACATTATTTTAGGGCTGAAGCTTGGGAAACATACTGCAGAAGGTCACAGAGCTCAAACTGTCTCAGCAAGTGAGAAGGAGCCCTGTTAGGACATGCCAGCTTATAGAACAGAGCTGAAATATCTGCTGCCCAAACAAATCCCTATTTCTTGCATTTCATCAAAGCTACTTTAAATTTACCTTACTTTTAAGTATGAGCCACTATGGATAAAGACTAGGCAAGGGAATGTCTTGTCACAGGTTGTAGGCTGGCTTCTACCACAGGTAAGACCAAGGAAGTTAGAAAAGCTGCTACAGCATAAAGGCCGTGTGGAAAACCCAATCCCTGCGGCCGTGCGGATGCACGTCTCCGCACTGCTCATCTATAAAACTGCCATTGAATTTCTGGGTTGGCTCACTGGATGTCTCCTTCCGGCAGAGGATGTGAACCAGGGCCTCATTCGGTACGTGATGCATGAGGAGAAGGTTCAGGAGACCACAGACAGCTTTCAGTTCCTAGTGAAGGACAGCAAACCCAATGTGGTCAGTGGCAACATCTTCCACGTCCAGTGGTCTCTCATCAGCTTTGCATACACCAGGTCAGTGGCACGGGGTTTACAGCACTCTGCTGACAGATGGGGTCTTATCTGGAGGGAGGCAGGTTGAGCTCTGTAATATATGGTTGGACCTACAGCATTGAAATTAAATTCTGGGGCAGTTACCATCATTTCTGCCTGGGTTTCCCTGGCACCGTGTCAGGATTGAGGTCTCACTGCTGTGCAGTGTAGCACCACACGTGGCATTCCTGTTGAATTAGCACTGTTGATTTCTAGACGGGGATGGGGGGGGCAACAGCAGCCAGTGTGGAAGTGGGAACTTACATGCGTGTCAGTGAGAAGTTCCTGCTGGGTTAAACCACAGAGCAGGGCTGCTGAATAGCTGCCACCTGCCCAAGACCCCGATTATTAGTGTCCCTTGGATTTTCTGTGGAGGCAACAGTCAGCCTGAGTCTGTGGTGCTCAGAGCAAACACATAGGGTTTGCTCCCCAGCCTGTTATTTGTATCTGCTTGATATTTCCAGCTACAACGTCAAAGAGAGCGCAGGCTCTGTGAGCGTCACCGTGAGGCGGATCGGTAACCTCAACCAGTATGCGATTGTCTTGTGCCGCACAGAGCAGGGAACGGCCACCTCCGGCTCCGGTTCACAGCCAGGAGAGCAGGACTACGTGGAGTACGCAGGGCAGGTAGGTTGGGGACACCAGGAAAGGAAAGGTCTGACCATGTGTGCCATCAGGCCTGGATGAAAGAACTGATAAACACTGATAAAAACACAACAGAGACTGTATTTCCTTTCTAAGAATTTGTGGTTTATTTGGTTCAGAAGAGGGTCTCTTTTTCATCAGTTTTTTATGTTGGCAGATACACTTTGCAGCAGTGTTCTCAGCCCACAAAGGTTACAGGCTTGCCTGAGTAGGAATGTCATTCCTCATCATGCAAAGGGCTAAAACCATGAATGAGACCAGAAGGAGTAGGGGTCTACGCACTGCATTTGGTGCTGCCTTTGACCTCCACTAGCCATTTATCCTTAGTTAAGGTCGGTGTCTTATGCCACCCATGCACAGGGTATATGACTCAGGCAAGGGTAAGGCAAGAAGGACAGAAAGTTTCAGACCCCAGTCCAAAGAGAGCAGGCCACTTGCTGCCTTCCAGGTGCAGTTTGAGGAGCGGGAGGACACCAAGGCCTGCACCATCACCATTAATGATGACAACGTCTTTGAGACCACGGAGAGCTTCGCCGTCGAGCTCAGCATGCCAGCCTACGCTCTGCTGGGGAACGTCACCCGGGCCACGGTCACCATCACTGACACAGAGGACGAGCCCACCCTGCAGTTCGACAGGAAGACGTACCATATCAGCGAGAGTGCTGGTTTTCTTTCTGCTCCTGTTGAAAGGAAAGGTGGGTCAAGCTGGGCAGAACGATTTTCTGTGCTGCCGCGGGGCTCTGCGGCACGGGAGGGAAAGCGGCTCTGCAGGCACTGCTGTGGGTGAGACGCGCGGAGTCTGAACCCGCACGGCAGAGAGAGCGGATGGGGAGCCCTGGAGACTGTGGCCAGCAGTAAACTGGGGACAGAGAGAAGTGAAGCACCTGTAGACAGACTGTGAAGTATGTGTGGCTGCCTGGAGCTTGGATTTTAATTCTGTACTTTCTAGATAATAAAAGCGGTTTAGTGCCTGTATCCTGCAGTCTTTTATCACATGACTAGGATTACTGCAAAGCTGCTGAGGAGTCTTTGCAGTATATACCTTTGCCAGGCTCAGGCAAACGACTGTTTCCTGTTGGCAGGCAAATAACAGTGACCCCCCCAAAACACGTGGTGTTCCTTGGGGTTTGCTTGTTTATGATTTTGGGGTGATTCTTTGATTTTTTGGAAGTAGCTTTCTGGCGCAACTGAAATAACAAGCAACAATACAGGGCAGATGGGTGTGGGTTTTTTATTTTTCCCAGCTCTGCTGTAAGATTCACCAGCGCAGTTAAAGCTCCTTACTTTTGAATTCATTTCTCTTCCCAGCATGAGCAGGAGCAAACCCTTGTATTTATTTGCTGCTTCTCTGCAATCTAGATACTGTGTTTTATGTGGACCCTATCACTGTACTGTATATTCTTTAATAGGCAAGTGCCACCCGTTTCCTGATAGTAGTAACCAAGAGTGCAGATTTGGAGTATGCCTGAAAGTCAGACCTAAGCCAGTTTTTATGCAAATTTAGAGCAGGGGTGGTGTTCTTTTTTACTCCTCACTCTCTTTTCTGAATGCTGCTTTATTATTTAAGTGAATGGTTTCTCCACGAAATAGAGTAAAAGTATTCCCACAGAGTTATGTTTTTTTTCCTGTTGCGTCTTAGGGGATACCAGCAGCACTGTGTCCGCCATCTGCTACACTGTCCCCAAATCAGCCAAGGGAAGCAGCCTTTATATGCTCGAATCGGGCTCCGACTTCAAGTCCCGGGG
The DNA here is from genome assembly GCF_964188355.1 of Buteo buteo. Taxonomy (NCBI): domain Eukaryota; kingdom Metazoa; phylum Chordata; class Aves; order Accipitriformes; family Accipitridae; genus Buteo; species Buteo buteo. Next base: position 83,207,454 of record NC_134171.1, on the reverse strand, counting down.
GATGGCGGATGACAGCCGCATTGTTTTTGGTCCGGGTGTCACCGTGACGACATGTGACGTCACGCTGATCGATGACAGTGAATACGAAGAAGAAGAGGAGTTTGAGATCGTATTGGCCGATGCCTCAGATAACGCACGCATTGGCAGCCGGGCATCAGCCAGCGTCTTCATCGGTGGTCCCAACGATGCCTCTACGGTGTTCCTGGGGAATGCTACTTTTACCGTCAGCGAGGCTGCAGGTGAAGAGTAGCAGGGGGCTCCCCCAGGGCTGCTGCACACCTCGTTGGGGTGCTTACCGTGAAAGCATGCTTTCACCAGAAAGAGGTATCAGAAGGAGCAATTTAGGGCACAGCAGCAGAATTGTAAAAGGTCTGCAGAGCGTTTCTGTTCTTCCCTCTGCCCCTGTGGGGAAGGCTGGGGGTTGTTCTCTGCAATAGCCTGTGCTGGGTGCAGGAGCAGTAGTGAAGGGAGAAGGGCATGCTGAAGGGAAAGGAATGGTTTTGTGGTATGTGGCTGCTTTCTCATCTTGGTCCTCTCTCACATGCAACTGGTGACGCAGGAAACATTGAGATTCCAGTCCTCCGACAGGGACCTGATCTCTCAACCCCCATCTCGGTGTGGTGTGCCACTCGGACGTCAGACCCTCCGTCTGCCAGCCCGGGAATTGATTATGTCCCCAGCTCCAGAAAAATAGAGTTCAGGCCAGGCAAGACGGAAGAGGTGAGGAGCCACTTTGACTCCTGATGAGTCTGCTCTGTCTGGTGACACCTCTCTCTTGTTTATGTGCATACTCTGTATTTGCTATTTGCCTGTTTTGAAAATCCTCTCAGGGCCACTTGAGAATTGTTAATTAATCTGCTAGGCAGAGACTCACATCTAATCAGCACTCCAGCCAGAGAAGATTTGGTCAGGCCACCTCTCCCAGGACAAAGATGGCTGCCAATTCTCTGAAATGATATGCCAGATCTGTCTAGAACATTGTTTCCATTGATTAATGAATTCAGAAAAGGCCTGACATAATGACTTTACATTAGACACCCAAATGCAAGTACCGGCAAGGATGACAGCTTTGCATCTCTAAAAGCAGGACGTCTGCTTTTCTTCTAGTTCTGCACTCTGACAATCCTGGATGATGCACAGTACCCAGTGATAGAAGGGCTGGAGACCTTTGTTGTTTATCTCAGCTCACCCCATGGAGCTGAGCTGACAAAGCCGTTCCAAGCGATCGTGGCCATTAATGACATCTTCCAAGACGGTAAGTTATCCATGGCAGTTCCATCCAGCCCATCCTAGCCTCTTCCTTCGCACTTCCACGCAGCAGGAGGCTAGTCCAAGTTAGGTTATTTCTCGGCTGGATTTAGCCTATTTTCCTGGGATCCTCCCATTCCATTTGGCTGCCCTCTTTCCTTCCATGCTTCACTGTCCACAAGAACTTGCAGTCTTCAGAAGTGCAGAATGACTTTTCCTGAAGTGCCCCTCACTTTCAGCCATGCTTTGCCTCCTCTGCTCAGAGCTCAGTCCTCGTTTCATGCTTTCTGTGAGCTAAAGTCCCCCTTACTACGTGAGAAATCCTTACTGCATGTTTACTTTCTCATGTGTTTTAACGTCTCTCATGTTTGCTCGCCTGAGGAAGGCACACACTATATAATCTAACTTTGTCGTATAATCATTTCTGCCTTTGTATCTTTTGTTGAGGTCAGCCCTCTTTGCTGCAAACTATTTGTTCTGTGTCTGTCCACAGGCGGTAGGATAATGCTTTGAGACATAGCATCCATTGCAGTACTGAGTCCTGATATAATCCCTTCCTGACATGCCTCATAAGCACACCATCCCTGTACCACCAGCCCTGTCTTGTTCTCCAGCGCATTGCAAGAGCACCAAAATGGTAGGGAAGGAACAAGTTTCATCAACTGTTGGAGTTAGGTGACTGAGAGGTGATGAGGAGAGATGCCTTCTTTCTGAAGCGCTGCAGGGTCTGCTGATCCTGTGCTCTATAGAGGGTTGATGGCAGTAATAGTCACTTGTTTGTTTCAAACCAAATCGTGTATTGAGGCACAGTGAAGCGGCTGTTTTATTCTCTGGCTGTCAGACTCCATGCAGCAGTTCTCCCAGGGTGTATGTGCCTCGATTAGCTCCTGTCTCTCTGTGGAGCTTCAACGCTGCTTGACCCTTTTTATTACCTCCTGCAGTACCAAGCATGCAGTTCACCAAGGATACATACACGGTGAAGGAGAAGGAGGGTACTTTGCACATCCCCATCTTCCGCACCGGGGACCTGAGCTACGAGTCCTCTGTCAGGTGCTACACCCAGAGCCAGACAGCAGAGGTCATGGAGGACTTTGCAGAGAGGAGAAATGCAGAGGAGTCTCGCATCACTTTCTTGAGAGGGGAGAAGGTGAGCTGAGCCTGGCTTATAGGGAGAATGAAGAACCATTGATAGAAGAGGTTCAGATCTCTTCCTTGCCTCTGCATTCATTGTCAGAGGGAGCTCACAGAGGCTGTCCAAACTGGTTTCATAGATGCTTAAAGTCACAAATTCTTCTGGTCCTGGAAATACAACATGACTCTGGAGGGGTTGTTTGTTTCATGATAAAACTGGTTAAAACATGAAATGCAAATCCTCTGTGTCAGTAGGACTCAGGATTGTTGTAGCAGAGACCTGTCGGTTTGTGGAAGTAGATGTCTTCACTGCTGTGTCTCATCATGTAACTGTCTGGTTTGTCCACACTGAAGTAGCAGCCTTAAAAATAGAAGTGTTTCTTCCAGGATTGACAGTACTCAGACAGTACTCAGACATTAGATAGTGAAGTACCGAGTGGCCTTTAAGTGGCTTCATCGGATTTATGAATGTTTGCTGTTTTCTCCTGCTTACTTGGCTTTAGGTGAAGAACTGCAGTGTTTATATCAGTGATGACTCAGCCTTTGAACCAGAAGAGCAGTTCCAGGTCTATCTTGGTAGCCCACTTGGAAACCATTGGAGTGGAGCCAGGATTGGGAAGATGGATGTGGCAACCATAACTGTCACCAATGACGAAGACGGTAAGCGAGGATGCTCAACAAGGGCGTAGTTGTAGTGTAGGATGCAGCTCCCAGATAGTCAGCACAGTCTCATCAACAGTTTCCAGTTTAATTTAGTACACGTGAATGCCTCCGGTCACGTGGTCACAGCTCTGCGTGCAGGTCACTGATGTGATGGCTTTGTGCACTGGACTGGTCATAAGGGAGGGATCGAATACCAGTGGCTTGAATGCACCATTTGTCCCATTTCCCATTCCCCTGCAGTTACACAGGGAATTGCTGCGCTTCCCCTGGGAGATGTTGCCTTCCCGCCACAGCATCACAGCCTGGAGAGACCTGTGAGGAAGAAGGGGGATGCCAAGTCCCTCCGGTGTGACTGCCAGTGGGGGCTGTAGCACCATCACATGGCTTGTGCGGTTCAGTGGGAGGCAGGGGATGGGAGAATCATTTGCCATCCTCTGTAGCCCAATACCTGTGTTGGGTTTTGCCCCACCCCTCGCCCTAATTCACATACAACCCTTATGGCTGCAGTTTCGGCCCCTGCTTTGAGGAGGCTCTTGCTCTGAAGATGTGTAGATAGAGTCTAAAAGGAGCTGAGCTTAGCTCGCCCCAGCTGCTGAATGCCCTTCATCTGTAAACAGTCAGCTGGTGTGCAAACCTGGGGCTTTTTCTTCACTGCTGTTTCTTTAGCACCCACCATTGAGTTTGAAGAAGCTGCGTACCAAGTACGGGAGCCGCCTGGCCCGGAGGGTGTTGCTGTTTTAAATATCAAGGTGGTCCGGAGAGGGGATCAGAACAGGACCTCAAAAGTCCGCTGTAGCACCCGCGATGGCTCAGCTCAGGCCGGAGTGGATTACTATCCCAAGAGTCGAATGCTCAAATTCAGCCCAGGTAAAGCGTCCTTGGAGGGAAGTTTAGAGGTGGTGGCGTGACCAGTGACATTTTGTGTGTATCAGAAAAGAGCACTGAAGGGGAACGTTCAGGAGATTTGGAAAAAGCCACTTTTTGCATGAGGTTTACAGCCTCACACAGGTCTAACTGCTCCCGGTGAAGCAAAGTGTATTAGCTGTAAGAAGGCATAAAATACCCTTAGATTTTGGGGTTTAGATTCGATTTCGGGTTTGACCTTGGACTCATCACGGTTTTTGTGGGAGGAAACACCTATCCAGCTCCTCAGTGTGTCACAGGTGGGGTGCAAGACTTTTCCCCTTTCCTTGCATTAGACATGTCCTTTCCCCTTTCCCCTTCTGGTTGTCTAATCATTCTCAGTTCAAACACACTGGTGTTCTGAGCACCAGCCCTCTCCGCTGGATAAGCAGAGTGCCAAGCTGCTGCCCAAGCAGGGGGGTAGTGAAAAGGAGGAGGGAATGAAAGCCTGGAGGTGGTGAGCTCTTCACTGAGAAGACTGTAAATGCCTAAGGAGACAGAAAGAGGGTTGAGACTTTCTGCTCACTGGAATTAATGTCGCTTGAAAAAATGGGAGGGCCATCCCAAATCTTGCCATGTTTTCTCTTGTGTACAACATTTCATCCCTTCACAATGCCCTGCTGGATGAGAAGGATCTGGGGTTTGGTTTGTTTGGGGGCTTTTTTCTGTTTTTTTGGTAATGTATTTTAAATATACTACGCAGACCACTTAACTATGTGGTCTTTTTAAAAGTGTGACTCTTCTGGGCTGCAGCCTTGCACTCTGCTGTGGCTATAATTTTGTTACGCAAAAAGGCTGAAGTGTTAAATGAAGGGTGATCAGAACAGAGGAAGAAGCACTAGCATCTGGCAGGCAAGAATAAAGCAGTCTTCAGAGAATGTAAGGCTCAGCAGAGATCTTGCAGGATCCAGTGCAACAGCTCAGACCATGTTGCTGGACCATGAAGCCCTCACCAAACAGTTCTGCATACTGGTGTGAGAGAGACCAGAGATCCTTACAGCAGGGGTGGGGATGTACTTTGGATCATAGATTTTTACTACAGACAGCTAATACAAGACAGGCAATATTAATCCTCAGATGGCATCTGCTAGTAAATCTATCACCTGATCAATTGTCATAGCTGGAGTTTTACATATAGAGTAGACTCCTGTGTGGACAGGACTAAATTATTAGTAGCAATGAGTGGAAATAAAATTTATCACACGTATTTTACCATAATGTTTCAGTGATCATAGCCTTGACCAGCTGTGCAGTTTTTTTATGAGGACTTCAGAGCAATATCTGATGATGAATTGAGTTGTCTCTGTTTCCTCTCACAGGCGTGAACCACATCATGTTTAAGGTGGAGATCATGTCCAACGAAGACCGGGAGTGGCATGAGTCCTTTTCTCTGGTGCTGGGCCCAGATGATCCAGTGGAAGCTGTTCTTGGAGACACCAGCACTGCAATAGTGACTATTTTGGATCAGGAGGCAGCAGGGAGTCTGATTCTACCAGCACCTCCCGTGGTAAGTCACCCATTCCAATGGATGTGATTTAGTACGCTTTGAGTACAGACTGAAAACCCCAGCGGGGTTTCTGAAATAAAATTAAGAACTGCAATGATGTACCAGGCTTGGAGTGTGTGGGAAGGATTGCCTTTTCTGCCTCTCCCCTCAGCCCCAGGCGAATGCTCCCATCTTGCATCCATACAGGTCGTCACCCTGGCTGATTACGACCGGGTGGAAGAAGTGACCAAGGACGGTGCTAAGAAATCCCCTTCCCCAGGCTATCCACTCATCTGTGTCACTCCTTGTGACCCTCACTTCCCCAAGTACACGGTCACGAAGGAACGCTGCAGCGAGGCTGGGATCAATCAGTCTTCAATACAGTTCAGCTGGGAAGTAGCAACCCCCACGGATGGGAATGGAGCCAGGTCGCCTTTTGAAACCATCACTGACAACACACCATTCACTAGCATCAACCATAAGGTATATGGTTAGGTACCGGCATGGCAAAGCTGCAAGAGCGCGTGGCGTAAGTCAGCGAGAGCTTGGGGCAGCTCTGTCGGTCTGTGTACTGTACGATCACATGTGAAATTTGGTTGCGTTCCTCCAGCTGAAAAGTCACGCACCTGAAAAAGTGGCTGTGCCTGAATAAGAGCTCAGCATGCTGATGTGACCTGTGTTGCCAGGGTTTGGCTGTGGTATTGTCTGCTTTCCTTCCATCCTGCTCAAGTTGCAGGAAGGGCATAGCTCAAGTTCTGAACCGCCGTTCCTTCAGGCGCTCGTTTTGCTGCATTGCTCCATGTGTGGCTTGAGAACTCTCTGTCCCTGGACTGTTCACGTCCTGCCCCACAGACAGAATTACTGTTTTCCTCTGGGGGCTTTTCCCAGGCACTCCCAGCTGTGACGTCTCAGCTCTTCTCAGGCATCCAGGTGTGTTTCTAGACCATGCCTACTTGTGCATGAGTCTGAGATATTTTTAGTGGGTAGTGCACACCTTAGTTACACAGAGATTAAAACCCAAAATCTCCTCGGTTTTGGGAATCGGCATGAGAAGTATGGGTGCTTCTTTGGGGATTTTTTTTTTTTTTTTTGGTTTCAGAAAATTTAGCACTGTTCTTTACTGAGCCTGCTAAAAACACCACTTCTGTTGACGTGGGAAGTAGCTGTGACACTCAGACACTTCAGTAAATCACTGGTGGCAGGAGACAGATGGAACCTGGCAGATCATAACAGCTCAGGCTCCCTCTTCCCCTCCCTTCAGTATATGGGCAGAGTTTGGAAGTTGTAAAGCACCCAACATAGTCGAGCATCTACTGTAGCGTAGGTAGCAAGAGGCCAATTGCACCTGCACACCCAAGCGGCCAAGCAGACACTGGCACGTGCGTGCTCCTGGTTTGTGTTTGCATGTGCCTTGCCTCGTGCTGCCTCGAAACACCAGGATAATGTGATTTTGCTACACGGTCAGATGTTGCAACGCTGGTGTCCTTGACCCACATGCATGCTTCTCCCTCTTCGTTCCCTGCAGGTGCTGGACAGCATTTACTTCAGCCGGCGGTTCCATGTGCGCTGTGTGGCCAAGGCTGTGGACAAGGCTGGCCATGTGGGGACCCCCCTGAGAAGCAATGTAGTTACCATCGGCACAGACAGTGCCATTTGTCACACTCCTGTAGTTGCAGGGACAGCCCGAGGTTTCCAGGCACAGTCATTCATTGCCACTCTGAAGTACTTGGACGTTAAGCACAAGGAGCATCCCAACAGGTATGAGCCTGGAGAAGCGGAGAGTGCAGTCCTTCACCAGGACCCCTGCTGTTACAGAGCTGCCTTGGGTCAAGAGGAGAACCGATGTGTCCGAAATCACATCCCTCCATGCTGTGTGCCCTCTTGAACAGCATAGGGTGCTTAGGGTAGCGCTCCCACTCTCTCCCTCACACCCTACTCTGCTGAGGTGGTGCGCCTTCCCCTCAGGAAATTGGAGTTGGTGGGACAGCTTAAGGAGCAGATGTGTAGATGGGGAAATTTAGCTGAAACTAAATATCAGGCTGCCACTAGCAGGCTCACCCAGTCTGTGCTGTGCTGCTGGGGGGTGTGGGGTAATGCTCCCATGCCTGCCAGGGCTGCTTTTTTATGCCATCTCATCCGCTATTTGTTCCAGAATCCACATCTCGGTGCAGATTCCCCATCAGGATGGGATGCTGCCCCTCATCTCCACCCTGCCGCTGCACAACCTGCATTTCCTTCTCTCCGAGTCTATCTACAGGCACCAGCATGTCTGCTCAAACCTGGTCACCATCAGAGACCTCAGAGGCATCTCAGGTAATCTTTAAAGCCAGACTTTGCTTTCTGAAATTGGTGGTAGGGAGAAGCCAGTAAAGAAATCCAGAGAAGGCGGTTTTGTCTTTCTCTGGGCTCTCTTGACATTATGTAAATAATAATTAATCTTCCTATACTAACAGCAGTGAACAGAGTTGCCCGGTTAAAGATGAGATGCAATGCATGGGAATGTTTAAAAGATAATGGGTTTAAGCAGCATTGCTCTGTTCCAGAAGGTTATAGGTTCACACCATGCTGGTGATTTTCTGCTTTTCAAATCTGTCTTGTGATATCCATGCGGTTAGAGAAGGATCCACAGGAAGTGGATCACTGTGTCTCTGTCACTGAGGTCTCCCGTCTGGCAAAAAGAAGCAGCAAAAGCAAATTCACTGCTGAAGTAAATGGCAGAGCTGAAATAAAAAGGCAATGTGTGTCTCTGACACTAAGGATTAATGTGGTCCATGCTTGTTCCATGGTGGGCGGGGGCTTATTGTACATCATTCTGTTAATTTCATACTCAAGCTGTTCTGCATTTCTTAAACTTTAACTTCAACCTTTAATTGACAGGTTCAGAAGTCTGGTTTTTAGGATTCTCTCCCCATTCCTATAACATTTTGCCCTGTGAAGACCCATGTATATTCAGTTTGACCTTTAGGATAATGAAGGGGGAGGAGCCCGTTAAGTCCCTAATATAATAAAAGTCACTGACGTGATTTGAGAGTGAAAATGGGACGTCAGTACTTGGCCTCAAGTTCTTTGAAATCTGGAGTGATCACTGTCCTGATGTCTCTTAATCCCAGAGGCAGGGTTTCTGGATGAAGTGACCTACGACAGCATCATTCTCGGTCCTGGCTACGACCGCCCTTACCAGTTTGACCCCACAGTGAGAGAGCCGAAGACGATCCAGCTCTATAAGCACCTCAACCTGAAGAGCTGCATTTGGACTTTTGATGCCTATTATGACATGACTGAATTAATTGATGTCTGTGGAGGCTCTGTCACCGCTGACTTCCAGGTGAGATGCCATATCCGAAACTCATTCCATGTAATCCAGATCTTTCTCAGTTCTTAGGTAAAGTTCCGCTTTGTGTTCGCGTACATTTGCTGCTCCACTTTGTACGACTGGAACATGGCTTTATCCCCCTTTTACCTAGAAAAGAACAGTGCTTTGTGAAATGCACTCAATTCATTTATTTTTCTTGGGGTAACATAGGTTTTATTCTCTTAACCTTCAGAGTGCCAGTAAAATATTTTTAAAAAATATAAGGATATACTGGAAATATAAAACATTCTCAGCTGTGCTCTATTCTTTTACAATTTTGACTGTATTCTTAGCCAATATAAATGAGCAAAGAACAGAGCAGAGGCACATCAGTTCATACTCCGCAGTGGAGCGAGGTCATGGGAATTTTTAAGTAATTTCTTAACTAACCAACTGGCAGACAAAAAGCCAAAAATGTTCTTCTATAAAATAGTGGCTTTTGCTACTAGACGTGTCTCACTGCCCTCTCATGGATGGATTATACATGTACATCCCACTTAAGTGAGTATCTCATCTTCGTTAAGTTCTTGTATTAAATTCCCAGTCAGACTGTTATGGCCACCATCATCTCTTTCAATTCCTGTTAGTCTGGAATACTTTGTTAACTTTCCTTTTATAGCTCCAATTATTTGCAGAAATCCAAAGAAGCTGCTTGAACTGAACAACTGCATAATTTAGTAAGTGGAGACTGGCACCAACCAGTCTGGAATGTCTCTCTCAGGGGCTTCCAGAGTACAGCTGTGCTCTGCAGATAATAAATGCTGTATATATAGCCAGAGAGCTGTGGTATTTCAGATACTCTTAGGGCCAGTCCTGAGCAAGCAGAAATGCTTATTTTTAATTCATGGAATTGGAAACTGGGGCGGGGGGTTGAGGTGAAGTTGTGGCCACAGCTCCTTTTGTACCATGACACCAGTGTGCTTCGGTGCTTACCCTTATTTAAAATGCAGGTTTGTCTAAAGTACCTACATGTAAAGGTAAAGAAAGTTTAGACAGTCATCTGTGACTTAATTGTAGGAGTTTTGTAGTATGTGAGGAGCACTCTGCGCTTGCATGCTTTTTGCCAGCAGTTGTTTGTTATTTTTCAAATCGCAGTCCAGCAATAACTTCTTTGCAAATCAACTAATTATTTGCCAATAATGCTCAGTCTTTATGGAGCAATGACATTATATTGCTGCAGAAATACTTCATCCCCACATTATCCTCCCTGTGTTTAAGACACCTATGGTCCAGAACTAAAAAGGAGTCTTCTGTTGCAGGTACTCTGGCTTTTTTCCCCATTTGCAGAGCAGAACGCAAGTGCAGTGGGTGCTGTGAGTCTGGGCCAGTGTCTCTCCTTTGGAAGGTGCATAACCACCTTTTGGGGGTTTTATTGACAGGTACGGGACTCTGCTCAGTCCTTCTTAACAGTCCACGTCCCACTCTATGTGTCCTATATTTACGTGACAGCGCCGAGAGGTTGGGCTTCTCTTGAGCATCACACAGAGATGGAGTTCTCCTTTTTCTACGATACTGTTCTCTGGAGGACGGGTAGGTCTGAGGCATTTGAAGGGATACAGGAGAATTGGTTTGTTCTCATTTTTTCCCTTAGTTTCTGCACTCCCACTGCAGTCCTGAGCATGGGTAGCACTCACTGAAGTAAAGGGCGTGCAGGCTGAGTCCAGGTATGCCTGCATTTGTGTAAGCTTAGCAAGGGGGCTGTTGTTTCCCCCCAGCCTCTCTCTGTTAATGGGAACAGTTATCACTGAGCCCTAGAAAGTGCTGCAGGAGAAGAGCTCTCTCTTCATCAGAGTCTCCACAGCCAGGCAGAGGTTTCTCCCTGTGGGATATTTGGAGTGATTTCTCCGACACTTTTCAGTGATTCTTGTGTGGGAGCTGCAGTCACGTTCCTCAGCCTCCTGGCTCTCACGAATGGACTTTTTCCCATAGTATGCCCTTGTTTGTTAAAACAGCAGCACTCCCAGAGGCGAGCCCTAAATCGTTCCTATCCTCTGTGGTGGTTACATCCAAGATGTAAAATCTGTGCATCTATGTGGTTTATCCTGCACCTGTGAGTCTTCTGTTTCGTTTCCCATAATATTTGGAGCCCGTGTGCGCCATGAACCCGTGCCTGCAGCCTTGAGCAGTATTGCTGCTCAAAGGGCTATGAGGAACAGACAGTACCTCACCTTGGATTTTATTCTGCCAGCGGTGACACTAAGTATTGTAGAGGAGGGACTCGCAGAGCTTTGTCATGGAGGGCCACTCAGGAATTAAGGCCAGGAGCACCCAGAAACAATTATCTACAACTTATTTATTATGTAAAGTAAGTTACATTCACAGGCTAATCATAGGGGGGAGCTCAGTATATTTACTTCCTTTATGCTTGAGTGAGACTTAGGAGGCACATGTGGATAATGGAGGAAGTGTATAGCTGACTCACTGGAGGATGATCCCAATTAAACCATGTCTTTTTGGAGTTCTCTCAAATGCTTCTGGAGCTACGTGGGGCTGAGAGAGCCCACCTGAGGTCCATGTGTGCTGTGTGGCCTCCCCAGTGACTTTGTTCTTGCTGCACTGTGCAGGGATTCAGACGGACAGCGTTCTCTCAGCCCGGCTGCAGATAATCAGGATCTACATCCGTGAGGATGGCCGGCTGGTTATCGAATTCAAGACACAGGCCAAGTTCAGAGGTGAGAGCATTAGTCCTGATAGAGGAGGAAATCAGCCTACACATACAGATCTGTTCTGAAAACACAGGTAGCAGTGTCCCTCTGTGCTGAGGTGTGCAACGTGGGGTGTCCCCGTACTCTGCCTCATCCGTCACCTCTTTGTCCTCACCCCAGGGCTTTTTGTAATGGAGCACCACAGCCTGCCAGATGTCAAGTCTTTCTTAATGACTCCAGACCACCTGGGAGGGATCGAATTTGACCTGCAACTGCTGTGGAGCGCTCAGACTTTTGACTCTCCCTACCAGCTCTGGAGAGCAACCAGCTCCTACAACAGGTGAGGACTGTGGGCTCAGCCACCTTCAGCAGCTTCCCACAGCTCAATGTTCTCCTTAAGCAACGAACATACATGTAGTTAACAGCAGCGGCGAAGCAGTTTCAAGTCCAGGCCGGAGAGAGCAATCCCTGTTGCCCGTTCAGCACCCACAGCGATAGTGTGGAGTGGTCAGGAGCCAGCCTTGTTCAAGGGCTCAGAGCTAGAGCATGCAGGAAGCCACTGTCAGGGCTGAAAACGCTCCTCTACTGGATGTATTAGAGGGAAAAATCACTTCATCTCCTTGAACGTGCATTTTTCTAGCAATTAAGCCAATGGGTAGGTAGATACCAGAGGGGACAATGTATTCAAGGTTATCTTGCAGTCTGCAAGTTAAAAGCAGGATTTTACATCCACGACTGGCTTAATCGGTAGTGCTATGCTTGGTGGAGGTAGGTATATAAGGATCTAGAAATACTTGGTTCACTGTTTTAAGAAATTGCTTCTCATTATTAGTTCTGTCTGTGACTGTTTATTCTTACAGTCTGTGCTCCTTGCACAGAGGGTCAGATTAAACACTGCAGGTCAAGTTTGTCCCTCCTGCGACTGCTGGAGAATTCTGGGATGAGGGAGAGGTCCTGCTATGAACTTTGTCTTGCCTGCTTACATTGCTTAGAAAACGGTGGATGTTAAGCAAACACATCAGCTGGGTGAATAGCTTGGAGTCTCGTTTGGTGACCGCAGTGTCTCCTGTCTGTTCCCAGGAAGGACTACTCTGGAGAGTACACGATCTTCTTAATCCCCTGTACTGTGCAGCCCACACAGCCGTGGATAGAGCCTGGAGACAAGCCCCTGCCCTGTACAGCTCACGCTCCTGAGCGGTAAGGAGTCCCCATCATCATGGCAGCAGGACAGTTTCAGCCCGTTTGGGTTGTTTTTGTGGTCCCAGCAGGTGTGTGGCATGCTGGAAGGGAAAGGAGAAGGGAAAAGGGAAAAGGGGAGGGGAGGAACCTCCCCTTTGGCTCTGGAGTCCCCGTACAACGGAGACCTGAAAGATTTCTGGGCTGAGCTGGCGGTCGGGGTGCTCCAGACAGCCTGTAGCATGGCAGGGTCTGCCACTCCTGAGCACAAGGCACGCGTCTTTGCCAGGGGCTGTCCTGGGCTGTCGTACGTCTCAGCCCACTGTTTTCAGCCTCGGGGCTGCAGAAGCCCGTGTATCCTTCAGCTGTCCCCAGACAGAAAGAAAATGAAACCTGTTGGGAGGAGGCTTCAGCTGGTCGTGCAGAGCACTGCACCGTTACTGGAAAACTGGGGCAGGGTGAGGGGCAACAAGTCATCTTGGGTTGAATACCGCCGTAGTACGGGCTGCTAGGCTAAAAATAGTAAAGCAGGAAGGAAGAAAGGTGAAGCAGACTGTGTAGGTCACCAGCATGTAACTTCAGGTGCGTCCAAACTAAACCTCTCCTTTTTCCTTTCCTGTCCCAATTTTAGATTTTTGATCCCAATTGCCTTCCAGCAGACCAACCGCCCAGTTCCTGTCGTCTACTCCCTAAACACAGAGTTTCAGCTCTGTAACAATGAAAAGGTGTTTCTGATGGACCCCACCAAATCTGAAATGTCTCTGGCAGAAATGGATTACAAAGGGGCTTTTTCAAAGGGTAGGATTTATTTTCTTTTTTTTTTCCATTTCTGCTTGTACCTAATGATTCTGTTTTCACAACTTCCATTGCTCTGAAAGAAAAGGGTAAAACCCAGATTTGGCTTTGTCTCTTCTACAGCAACAAATGGCATTTTGAGCACGTTACAGCCCTGTAACAGCACGACAAGACAAGAATGTGCTCTGGCACAGTATTTTGTCATCTGCACGCACAAATCAAAACCCAGAGCCATGTGTAGTTTTGTGCATTTGGCTCTAACAGTGGTTCTTTTGTTGAATTGGAGAATTTAACCAGACCGTTTTTCTCCCAACCTCCTCAGGGCAAATCCTGTACGGCCGCGTGCTCTGGAACCCCGAACAAAACCTAAATGCCGCTTACAAACTGCAGTTGGAAAAAGTCTATCTGTGTACAGGCAAGGATGGCTACGTGCCTTTCTTTGACCCAACGGGCACCGTCTATAATGAGGGGCCCCAGTACGGCTGTATTCAACCCAACAAGCACCTGAAACACCGATTTCTGCTCTTGGTAAGTCTTCTGCTGTGGACAAAACCGTCATGGCCAGGATTGTGTGTGATCATGTCCAGAGAAGTCTGGTCTCTCAGCCTCTTGCTGACCTAACAGACCTGGGAACTAAACGGCCTTCCTACTTGCAGGGAGGCACTGCACGTACTGATATTTAGCTCGTATTAGCTATTTCGGTCCACAAGTTCTCTCTAGCCTGACTGTCCCAGATGACGTAGCACTGCTGTTTTTCTGTTTGACTTCCCCAAGCACCCTCAAACCCTGCAACATCGTGCAGAGTCTCCAGGCAGACCCTGCCACCCTCCCAGCCACCTGCACCTTTGTGCAGCCACAGAAAACCAGAGCCAGAATAAAGCATGATGCCTGTGCTAAACACTTCCCTCGTCTGTGAGGGGTCTGAAGTACTGGCTTGCAAAAATGTCCTTTGCTTCTGCTTTCTGTTTGGTTTTTTTCCCCTGACTACCAACAGATTCTGACTACAAAGGGATGAGAAGTGAAATGTGGTGGATCTTTGCAGTACGGAGCAGACAGGTGCAAACCATGAAGCCAAGATCTCTTTTTCCTCCATCTTTATCCATGAGTATTTCTTAGTCTAAAAAAAAAAAAAACCAACAAACCACAAATTAGGAAGAAAAAGAAGTGATGTACCAAACTTAAAAATTTCCCTTGATCTCTGCTTATACTATGGCTTGGAATTGTCAGAACTGGCATCATATAAAGGGAGATTTATTTACCAGTTACACAGAAATTCTTCTTGTATAAATCTACGACTAGCTCCCAAGATGCATTCAGCTCTTCTTACATGCTTTGTAGTTAACATTTGCCAGCGTCCTTGCTGGCAGCCCTGTTACCACTCACAGGACGAGGGGAATGTTAATGTTATTAGTTAGTTCAGCATGCGTATTTGAGCAGGCTGGTTAAACTCCTCTCCTGATCTTCAGCTCTACAAACCTAATACTGACACAATCAGTGCTAAACCAGTATGAAGCGTCTACAAATCATATAGGTTATAAACATCTTCTGTGCGGTAAGCTATGCATTTAAAGAAATGTCCATGCCCACAGGCAGGTGCAGAGACTGGGCATTTGGATTCGATTTCTGCAGCAGTACGCAGGTGTTATTTAGTGACCTGGCTTCTGGCTTCCCTCTGGAAAGATGACAGCATGCACTTCTCTTCATAACGCCTCTCTCATTTCCAGGACCGAAACCAACCAGAAGTGACGGATAAGTATTTCCACGATGTGCCTTTCGATGCCCACTTTGCTTCCGAACTGTCTGAGTTTCATTCAGTAAGCAGCATGCCTGGAGTCGACGGATTTACTCTCAAAGTGGATGCTCTCTATAAGGTACGTACCAAGTGATATCAGTAGCCCAAAACTCACTTCTCTGTCCAAGGTGTCCCAAATACTTTGTGAGTCGTAGGCTCTGGCCCCGACGCTGCCTAGAGAAACCAAATTCATGCGAGGGTAGGTCTTGCAGCCTTCTGCAGTTTAATGGCAACCCTCAACCAACTTTTCTGATGGCGTGGTGGGACACACTGCCTCCGCGCCCACCTGCAACATGGCCTGCGTGAAGTGAGGTGGCCTCACGTACGCGTGATCATCCGCATTTGCAGATCGTACTGTAGCAGGCCTCTCCTTGATTTGCCTGGGTATAAAGGCGAGGTGGGAGATGAGAGTCTCTGTTCGGCGGTGGAGCGCGCACACGGTGCTGTCGCTTCCTCTGAAGGTAGCCGCAGCTCAGAGCTCTCCACGACCCTTCCCAATTACAGGGGCAGGTAAACTCTGGTTGCAGTTCCTCTCTGTCCGCAGAGGCTGGTGAGTACAAGACTCGGAGGAGCTGAGCAGATCGTGGTAGAAACAGGAGGGGAACAGAGGAAGCTCTTGATTGAGGGCAGAATTTTATATCCTGATTTCTGGGTTTTTTGTCCCTCCCCAGAGAAGCCCTCTTAGTGACCTCTGTTTGCTTAAGGGGCTTCTTGGCATCGCTAGGATTGTACCATAAATTAATGGTGGAGCCAGTTAAGAAGCGAACTCCAGCACAGAAAATGGAGGAATTTATTCTGGTGATTAAGACTTTTTTTTCCGAAAACATTCAGGAAATAAGCTCTTTAAAAACATATTATTAATATTCCTAAATTAATTACTGCAGTTGCCAAAGATAGACAACAAGACTGAACACCTCACTTGGTGGTAAATACTATTGCAGGTGCTCATAAAAACACACCGAGCTTTTTTGTTGGTATTTGCAGGAGTCAAGAAACGGGACAAAAAAATGCAACCAGCTCTACCTTGACGTAACAAAATCACTTGATCTAAAAGCTGTAGTTAAAATTTCCTGTGTGCGTGTCTTCCCTTTCTGACAGGTGGAAGCTGGACACCAGTGGTACCTCCAAGTCATCTACGTAATTGGCCCGGAGAGCATGGCGGGGCCTCGCGTTCAGCGATCCCTCACTCGCCGCTGGAAACGCAGCCGCAGGGACTTGGTCGATAGCGACGGCAGGCTGATCCTGGACGACTCCTTGATCTACGACAACGAAGGCGACCAGATCAAGAACGGCACCAACATGAAGTCGCTGATCTTGGAGAGGGAGGAAGCCGCCGTCGCAGCCTCCTTGTCTCAAACGGGCGCTTCCCTGGGGAGCGCCTTCGCTGCCGTCACCCTGCTGCTGCTGGTGCTTTCGGGAGTTTGCCTCCTCACCAGGAAATGTCGGAAGCTGAGGAGGAAGCGGGAGGCTGCCAGAGCCGCCCCGGAGGAGCATCCCCTGAACACCAAGGTGGAGCTGCCCAGGGGCGCCGAGAAGTCCCTGGATGGCCGGTACTGCACCGTGAGGAACATTAATATATTGAGGGAAACCGGGGGCGTCTGCGAGGGGAAAGGCAGGAAGGTGAAGCAGGTGAACTTGGAAGTCAAAGTCCACAGCAATTTGCACGACGGAACGGAAGTTTAATGCAGCACGCCCTTTGGTTTGGTAAAAGCTTTTTATAAATTGTAAAAAAAAGAAATAATCTGAAAAAAAAGAAAAGCTAAGAAAAGTTATGCTGGTATTTTTATACTCTTGTGAGGAGGAGGAGTGGCTCTAGCTCACTTCTGCTCCCGCCTGAGCTGCCCCATTGCACAGCACCGCTGGAGCTGGGCCGGGCAGAGTTCTCCATCCGCGCCCCCACCACGCTCCTCCAGCTCCGGCTCTGCCGCTTCCCCCAGGGTGGCCCGGGGAGACCAGCACCTTCGTGGTGGGACATCGTGGGGACATTGTACGTCCCCCACCCGGCGTGGACGGGGTGGCTGTGCATCCGCCGGGACCCCTTGCTCCCGGCCTCGGGGTCGCTTCCCCCCCTCGCTGGGGAACAAAGCAAGAAGGGCAACATCTCCGTGTTTAACAACCAAGGCAAGCGGCCTTGGTTTGCTTCTTAAAACGAGGCAAAACGCTACAGAAAAACAAACGGCAAACCCGGTGCTCGGTCTTTAGGGGTTGGGAGGTTCATTTTGGGGTGGTGCTGGCCATGGGGAGGGGGTGGCGGGGACATGAATTGTCACACGGGGTGTTAACTGTACTGTCTCAGCGCACGCCAGAGAATAAAGTTTGACTCTAAATCTGACAAAGAGCGTGACGGGGGTGTCCTTTCCCTGCGCCTCCCCCTTTCAGCCCAGGTGGGGTGGGACCCCCGGCACCAAACACAGCTGAGAGGCGGCAAGCTTGGCACTGCTTGTCTTTCAGTGCTGAAAAGAGCCTTTCATGAGGGTGTAAATCATTCCCACTCCTTCAATACGAATGTTAAAAGTTCATGCTGAATAAATTGGGAATATTTAGCTTATCAGTACTGAAGGTGGTGTATAAATACTGAAAAAAGGGTGGAAATTGAGGCTGTTGAACCTCAGTGCAGGTCCAGCATGAGCTGATGACACCTTCTGCTCCTTTGTGACGGGCTGTAAGGCATCCGCTGAATATTAACATCATATTTTAATACTGAATAATTATTAACTAATTAGTTAATAACTCTTCTGGGCATTGTACAGACATTGAATAGGGCAGGACTCCAAGATGCCGCTAAGGGTCCGAAAAGCACCTTTTCGCCCAGAGACTATCTCAGACGTTTAATTCGGCCTGGTGCATGCCAGCCTCCCAAACTTCGGGGACCAACACGACCGGACCCCCACCTCTGGTGGGGGTCCACGCACCCTGCCCACCCCCCACCCAACACCTCCCCCAGCCCCAACACCCACCCACCACCCAGCAGCCCCCCCCGCCCCCCAAAACACCCAATCCAGGGCCCCCAATACCCCCCCACACCTCCCACCAACGCGGCGCCGGGCTTCGGCCCCACGAACACCGGCCCCGCTCGCACCTGGGACAGCCGGCCACGCCCCGAGCCAGGCCCCGCCCACGCGGCCACACCCGCAGTCACGTGCCTCGGCGGCGGCAGGGGCGCGGCAGCCCCTCCCGAGGCTTCAAAACCCACCGCGGCCGCCAGGGGGCGCCGTCGTCGCGGAGACCGGTGCGGCGGCGGCGGCGGGAGCCGCGTCCCGGTCCCGGTCCCGGTCCCGGTCCCGGTCCCGGTCCCGGTCCCGGTCCCGGTCCCGGTCCCGGTCCCGGTCCCGGGTCTCCGGCCGGCGCGGTCTCTGCCGGGCTCGGGGCCGCTTCCCCACCACGCCCGGGTCCCTCCTGCGCCGCGGCTGCTCCCGGGGCCGAGCGGACACCGGCGCCTCCGGTTTAGGGCGAGGGAAACCGGGCGAAACTGCGGGGAAACGGGGGAAAACCGGGGCCGAACGGGGCGAGCCGGGGGCGTTTCGTCCCTTCTCGCCCCCCGCGGGCGGGCTCCGGTGGGGGAGCGGCGGCACCGGCCGGCAGGGGCTGCCCCGTTCCCCTCCGGGGCCGGACCCCCCGGCTCTCGGCGTGGGGGGGGCTCCTGCCGGGACCCACGGGAGACCGGGGCCGGCTGGCTGCGGGCCCCCGGCTTTCCCAGCGGCAGGAGCTGCCGTCGCTGCCTGCCCTGGCAGCCGCGGGCCGGTGGTCCCTTTCCCTCTCCGCCCCGGTGCGGGACCCCCCGTGGGTGCTCGGGGACTTTCCCGGTGGGTTTGGGCACCGACCCTCTGGGGTCCCCTCTCTGGGGGGGGGGCAGCGGCTGCAGCTCAGCCTGTGGGACTGGGGGTCCCCGGCAGCTCCCCGTTTCCACCGCGGGTTCAGCCCCTGCTTGAACCGTGACCCAGCGACCGGCCACGGGGGCTCCGTACGCCGCGTCTCCCACCCAGGACGTGGGGTGGCCGCTGACCCCTCCTGCCACTGGTCTCCCTCCTCCCGGCACAGGCGCCGGCTGGTTTCTTCTCCCCAGCTCTCCTGGAGCGGCTGCGGCAGGACGGACCCCTCCTCTGCTGGAGCCAGAGAGAGCTCGGACTGGTGAGTGTGGGACCTGCTGCTGGGGCGAACTGGTTTCCACTGGGGTTCAGCCCCTGGGCCCTGCCCGGCACCATCCTCGCTACGGTGAGGGCCTGGGGGCAGCTCTGGGGCCTGCGTGAAGCCCTGCTTTGACTGAAAACCTTCTTTTTCAGCTCAAAAAGCATCTGCGGTGGGAGCAGAGGCTGCTCCAGGGACCCACACCGGCTCCCGCAGCCCCATCGGTGAGATGGTGAAGCCAACCTGGCCGGGAACGGGGAACGACGGCCGTCCCGGTGCTGGTGGCCCACGCGGTGCTGCACGGCTGTGCCAAAACGTGGGGAAGGCTCATCCCGACGCCCGGGCGAGGAGTGCGGCCCCGAGGGCCAGGGGACGCCGGCGGGGAGGACGTGGCCGGTGAGGTGAGTGTCCCAAGGCGGCGACCGAGCGGAGCTGTGCGGTGGGACCGGGGCGCTCGGCTCCCAGGGCCGGCTGGGCCTGGGGGATCTCCAGTGCCGGGCCGGGTCCCTGGGGATGGAGGGGCAGGGGGGGTCCTGTCCCCGGCTGTGGGAGCAGGGTCGCGGGGGCTGCTGTGCCCCGGGGGTGCCAGGGAGCTGGGCCTGGCCGGAGCTTGGGGAGCGGTTTTGTGCTCGGTGCATGTTGGCTTTGCCCCTCGTCCTGCCGGCCGAGGGACGGGGAGGGTGGGTGCCTTTGGGGGGAAGGAGGGGTCCCGGTGCACACCCCTCGGGTTGTTCAACCTCGATGGTTGTTCCCCCTGTGGATGTTTGTGGGTGCAAGGGGACCCTGGGGGGGCCCACGGTTCCCGTTTCCGCAGCCCACCCCGAGCCAGGGCCAGGCAGGTCGGTGCTGTGCATTTGGGGGGGCAGGAGCGGGTGCTGCTGGGGTCAGGCCCAGACCCCGCTGGCACTGGTGCGGTGCCGGCCCCAGCCCCAGGGCTGCCGGTTGTCGGTCTGTGCCGCCGCTGCTGCGTGGGGTACTGCAGTTTTCAGCCAGCTCCTGGCTCTTGCCCGCTCTCCTGGGGAGAAGTTTCCGGTGTCCCGTCCCCGTCTCTCCCTCCCCTCCCATCGTGGGTGTGTGTCACCGGCGAGATGCTGGGCAGAGCTGCCCGTGCCCAGGAGGCAGCAGGTTTGCAGGGGCAGCACCTTGGGGGCTCTTTGGTCCAGGCCGTGCTGCCAGGAGCTGATTGTCCCACGTCTCCCCCTGCACAGGGATGGACACAGGAGCCCCAGGAAGAAGCCTGCGCAGCTCCAGCTCAGTGGGGCTTCAGGTCAGTTGTTTGGGCCCCCATATGTTTTCCTTTCTTTATTGGTTTGGGCTCCTGTTTGTTTGCAGGTTCAGTTCCAGGATGGCTCCAGTTCAGTTTTGGCACCAGTTCGTTTCTGCCCTGGTTTCAGATCCAGCTCGTTTGTGGCTCCAGCTCATTTGCAGCTCCAGGTGGGTTGTTTCTGCCCCTGTTCATGTTGGCTCCCCCCTATTTTCAGCTCCAGCTCTGGCTCGTTTGCACCTTCAGCTCATTTGTTTCTGCCTCCATTCATTTCAGGCCCAGCTCCATCTTCAGGTTGGTTGTTTCTGCCCTTGGCTCATTTCGGCTCCAGCTCGTGTTCCAGCTCCAGTTCATCTGCGGCTTCAGCTCATTTGTTTCTGCCCTGGCTCATGGATGGCTCCAGCTTCCAGCATGTTATAGACTCCAGTTGGTTTCAGCTTGTGCTTGTTAAAACGATCTTGGCTTTTGGCAAGGTCGTAAATCAATCACTGTCATGACTTGAATATGAATATTAAATGTCATAAACTGTACAGGCAGTGATTCGTGTGTTTATTGCTCAATTAGTAGTCCGGGGGTGGGACACCCCTTGGACAAAGAGTTGGAAACCGACAGTGAAAAGCACCTTTTCGCCCAGAGACTATCTCAGACGTTTAATTCGGCCTGGTGCATGCCAGCCTCCCAAACTTCGGGGACCAACGCGACCGGACCCCCACCTCCGGTGGGGGTCCACGCACCCTGCCCACCCCCCACCCAACACCTCCCCCAGCCCCCAACACCCACCCACCACCCCACCACCACCTCCCACCACCCAACCCAGGCCCCTACACCTCCCACCCACCACCCAGTGCCCCCCCACCACCCAACCCAGGCCCCCACCACCCAATTCTCCACCACCCAACCCAGGCCCCCACCACCCAGTGCCCCAACACCCAACGCAGCTCCCTAACGTCCCCCAAAGCCCAAGGCAGTTCCCTAACATCCCCCAACTCCCACCAACACCCCCCAGGCTCTGGCCCCACCACCAGCCCCCCGGGGCTCCGTTTCTGACCCCAAACCGGCGGGACTCGGGCTCTGCTCCAGCCCCCGGCCCGGCCCCACAACCGCAGCCCCGGGGCTCCCTTCTCCGCCCGGGAAAACGCCCGGCTCGGGCCGGGACCCCGCGGCTCCCCAGTCCCCAGAGCGCCCGGCAGAGCCCCAAGCTCCGCCGCCGCCGGGACGGGTCCGGGGGGACCGGGCGCTGCTGGAGAGCGAAGGGGCCGGGGGGACCGGCGGGGCGGGCCCGGCCGCGGCCGAGAACGAGGACGGGGCGGGGGGCGCCGGGCTCCGGCCCCGCGGGCTTTATTCCCCGCGCCCCGCCGCTCCTCCGCCGGCAGCACCCCGCGGCCCTTCCCGGCTCCGCGGCCCCGGACCCGCCGGGGGAGCCCGGCCCGGCCCGGCCCGGCCGCCGCCGCCGCGGGGGAACGAGAGGAAGGGGCCGACGGCGGCCGACGGGGCTCAAATCTGCTCGGCCCCGCCCCGCGCAGGCGCCCCCAGGCCCCGCCCCGCGGCCGCGCCCGCTCGCACCTGTGCGTGCCCCGCCCCGCGCATGCGCGCCGACGCCCCGCCCGCTCGCACCTGTGCCCGCCCCGCCCCGCGCAGGCGCCCCCAGGCCCCGCCCGCTCGCACCTGTGCCCGCCCCGCCCCGCGCGTGCGCGCCGAGGCCCCGCCCCCCCCGCCCCTCCTCTTCCGCCGCCAGACCGGCGCCGGCAGCGACCGCGGCGGACGCTGGTACCGGGTCGGGGGCGCCGGGCGGGACCCGTCGCTCGGGACGCGGGGTCGGAGCCCCGGCCGGGCCCGGCGGCTTCTCCGGGGGCGGTGAGGCGGGGCCGGGCCTCGCGAGCGCGCGGTGCCGGCGGGGGAGTCCCGGCCGGGCGGGGTGCGGGGCCCGGGGCTCTCTCCCGCCCCGACCAGCCGGGGCACCGGCCGCTCCGGAGCCCCCAGCCCCGCCTGGGCCTCCCCGTCCCGGCGTCGCGGGCAGGAGGAGCCGCGCTCCGGGGCCGGGGCCGAGCCGGAGCGGGGACCGGCGGCCCAAGTGCCGCCTCTGCCGCTGCCGCCGGGGCTGGTGTCCCGGAACAGGCACCGACGGCTCCGCGCAGACGCCGGACGAGGGCTGGGGCTGCCCCGGCACCGTCTGCCCGGGTCCCGCTGCACTCTCCGACCCCCGGGGAAGGGGCCTCGTGGCTTCTGCCGCAGCGCCGTCTGTCCCCGGACCGTCCCCGGGAACCCGCGGGGCTGGGGCTCCGCTGCCCGGCGCCGCAGCACTGATGGGGGCCGGTCCTGAGTCCCCGGGGCCGGGTCTGTCTCCCGAGCCCCAGCACTGGGCAAGTGAGCCGAGCCCGGCCGCAAGCCCCCGGAGCCTGGGCTCGGTTACTGCCTTCCAACCCTCCGGCTGCCCCCCTGAGCCCAGTCCCGGTCCCAGCAAGGCAGCGCTCGGGCTCTGGTGTTCAAGCACCGACCCGGGGGATGTGGCCTGAGCCCCAGCACACAGGACTTGGGCTCCAGTTCCCAAACCCCAAACTGGCCCAATGAGCCTGGTCTGAAGCCCCGAAATAGGCCAGGTGAGCCTGGTTTTGAGCCCCAGAATGCAGGACTTAGTCTCCAGTTCCCAAACCCCAAACTGGCCCAATGAGCCTGGATTGAAGCCCCAAAATGCAGGACTTGGTCTCTCTTTTCAAGCCCTTAAACTGCACCTATGAGCCTGGTTTCACACTCCCAAAACGCAGGACTTAGTCTCTCTTGTCAGAAACCTAAAATTGGCCAAATGAGCCTGGATTGAGGTCCCAAAATGCAGGACTTGGCCTCTCTTGTCAAGACCTTAAACTGCCCAGATGGGCCTGGTTTGACACTCCCGAAACGCAGGACTTAGTCTCTCTTGTCAGAAACCTGAAATTGGCCAAATGAGCCTGGTTTTGAGCCCTGAAATGCAGGACTTGGTCTCTAGAAACCCAAACTTGGCTGAATGATCCGGGTTTGAAGCCCCAAAATGCAAGACTTGGGCTCTCTTTTCAAGCCCTTATACTGCGCCTATGAGCCTGGTTTCACACTCCCAAAACGCAGGACTTAGTCTCTCTTGTCAGAAACTTAAAATTGGCCAAATGAGCCTGGTCTGAAGTCCCAAAATGCTGGACTTGGTCTCTCTTGTCAAGACCTTAAACTGCCCAGATGGGCCTGGTTTGACACTCCTGACACGCAGGACTTAGTCTCTCTTTTCAGAAACCCAAAATTGGTCAAGTGAGCCTGGTTTTTGAGTCCTGAAACACATGACTTGGTCTCCAGTTCCCAAAATTGCCTGAATGATCCTGCTTCTCAGCCCAAACATGCAGGACTTAGTCTCTTGTTCAGGAACCCAAAACTGGCCACGTGAGCCTGGACTGAAGCCCTAAAATGCCAGACTTGGGCTCTGCTTCTGAGCCCCAAAACGCAGGACTTGGTCTCCAGAAACCCCAAATTGGCCGATGACCGGGGATTGAAGCCCCAAAATGTTGCACTTGGTCTCTATTTTCAGAAACCCCAACTTGCCCAAATGATCTTGAAGCCCCAAAATTGGCCGAACGAGCCTGGTTTGAAGCCCCAAAATTCTGGACTTGGTCTCTGCTTCTGAGCCCCAAAACGCAGGACTTAAACCTCCCATTCCCAAAATTGCCTGAATGATCCTGCTCTGAAGACCCAAAATGCTGGACTTGGGCTCTGCTTCTGAGCCCCAATATGCTGAACTTGGTCTCTCTGGTCAAGTCCTTAAACTGCCCAGATGAGCCTGGTTTGACACCCCCAAAACGCAGGACTTGTAGTCTCTCTTTTCAGAAACCTGAAATTGGCCAAACGAGCCCAGTTTGAAGCCCCAAAACGCTGGACTTGGTCTCCGCTTCTGAGCCCCAAAACGCAGGACTTGGTCTCCAGTTCAGAAACCCCAACTTGCCTGAGGTTTGAAGTCCCCCAGATTGGCCGAACGACCCCAGCTTCACCCTCCCCAAATGCAGGACTCGGTCTCTGCGTGAAGTGTCGTGTCCCGCAGACACTCGACTCCCTCTTGGCTTCCGACCCCCAAAACAGGGGCCTTGGCCCCCCACCCGCCCCCGCCGGCTTGTTTCCAAGGCCAATGCGGCCGGGACTCGGGCTCCCTCCCCCAGCCCTGACGAGACGGGGCTGTGGGGTTCCCGGGCCGGGGTCTGACCCCACGACTCGGCTTCTGGAGCCCCCCGGAGTTACTGTCCTCCCCCCCGAGCCCCTTCTCCATCTCGGCAGCCCGGCTCCCGCTGCGGTAAAACCCACGGCTGGGCCCGGTTCTCAGCCCCGGAACAGGCCCCGAGCCCTCCAGTCCCTAAAGCACCCGGGGGTGCTCGGGGACTGCCTGACGGATCAGGCCGCTCCGCCCGAAGGGCCGCAGCCCCCGCCCGGTGGCCCGGCCCGGCCCGGCGGGACGACAAAATGGCGGCCGCCGCAGGCCAAAGCGCCCTCGGCCCCGCCCCGCCCCGGGGGGCGGAGACTGGGCGGGGGCGTGGCCCGTGCGGCGGGATGGGCGTGGTCAGCGAGGGGGCGTGGCTACCCAGCGGCCGTCGGGCACCGGCTCCGGGTCCCGAGTCCCCGCCGCGGCCGGCGCAGCCCCAAACCCCGCCGCTGTCGGGACGAGGGGACCGGCGAAGCAGACCCGGCCCCGGACTGCGAGGACGCGGGGCGGGGGGCGCCGGGCTCCGGCCCTCCGGGCTTTATTCGCCGGCGCCCCGAGCCCCGCAGCTCTTCCGCCGAGCCACCGGGCACCGCAGCCGCTCCTCCTCGTCCCGTCCACCGGGCGGCCGCTCCCCGCCGTAGTCCCGCGGCTCCGGGCTGAAGCAGCCCCGCTCGCCCACACATCCCGGCCCGGGTCCCCCCTCCCCGGCTTCTCCAGCCGGTTCCCTCTCCTCACCTGGGGCGGGCGGACACCGCCCTGCGGCTCCCGGCACCGGGCAGGGCCGGGCCCCCCCACAGTGCGCCCGCGGGGCCGCAGACCCGGCCCGGGGACCGCGACCCGACTCCGCCCGCCTGCCGGCACGGAGAGAACTGGCGGAACGAGAAGATGGCGGCCGCCACAGGCCACACCTCCCTCGGCCCCGCCCCGCGCAGGCGCTCTGGGGCTCCGCCCCGCCGGGGGGAGGAGACGGAGGGCGTGGCCTGAGTGAGGGGCGTGGTCAGCGTGCGGAGCTGCCCGTCGGCCGCTAGGTCCTAGCGCCCGCCCGTCCCCGCCGCCGGTAGTACCGGGGACGCTGCGGGCTAAACCCCGCCTGCGGGAGGGGATACCGACCCTGCCGCTCGCTCCAGACCCCCCCCGTCCACCCCCGGTGTCCCTCCTCCCGTCCTGGTCCCCATCCCGGTTCCCTTCAGTTCCCCCCAGTTCAGCTTCCCTCTGCCTTTTTTTTGCCCCTTTTCCCCCCAAAAAGAGGCTTCTGCGGACACTCAGCCCCTGCCTGTGCCTGTGTGTCCCCGCCTTTCTTTTTTTTAGACACTTTGATAATTTCTCTGGCCATGAAGTCCAGGACAATTCTCACAAATACTCTAAAACATGCCTTAAAATCAAGTGACCAAACTTGTAATTTGAAAGGAAAAAAAACAATACTGACAAAATGCCGTTAGAGCATATTGTCTGAGATGGTCAAGTCACTGTGATTCAAATGGAGCAATTAACTATGAATTAACTCCAACTGACTCCCCTAACATGCCTGAGGATCATCTGTAGCAAGCCCAGAGGAAATCTTGTGAGCTTCAGTTAGCAATAAGCCTAATTCTTTCAAAGACTAACACAGATAACTGAGGATACCAGTAATATTTGAGCTTTTGCTTGTACTTGAGCCTCCAGGAGTCCAATATACTCTTTAAATACATGCTGATGGGGTCAGGAGGGCTGGGCAGGATTTTCCTACCTGCCACGGCTTTGCTGGGGGCAAAGCCTGGAGCTGCTGAGCACCAGCGTCCCCTTCCTTGGGCCGCCCACCTCCCCTTTAGGTTTCAGGGAGTTCTCGACTGTGGAGATACTTTGATTTCATGCAAACTATTCATTTCTAGCAAAAGCAAAGCAGAAACCAGCAGTTCCCCAGCCAGCGCTGTGCCCCATCGCTCCTGCCCAGCTTTGCCCTCAGCCTCTTCGAGCTGCCTCAAGCTTCGAGAGCTCGAAAGCCGCAGCCACGAAGAGCGGATAGCGACGGGACAGCGGAGGGGATCTGGAAGCCTCTGGGATGCAGCAGGGTCAGGCCAGCATCTCCCCCCGTGATCCCACATCCAACAACGATGCCGATTCACCCCTCCATGAGCCCGCGGCGGAGAACAGAGCCCACCTGGGATACTCCAGCGCCCACGAGTACCCCAAGCACCCAGCCGTCCTGCCCCGCTCTGCTGCTCCCCGCACAGCCCCGGGGATGGGGACGGTAGCGGAGGAGCCCAGCCTTCCCCAAAACGATGCCGAGGGACCTTGCCACCACCCCCCGCGGTTGGGCACGGTGGGAGACAGGCGTCGTAAGACGCTAAGAGACTTGCCGGCATCACTGTATTTATTTTCCACTCCAAAGCAAGCCACGCTGTTTTTACACACCCGTTCTCCAGGCAACCGCCTGACATTAAGGCATTTTTTTAGGACGTACAAAACATTTTCCCCAGCTGCAGCCGCCGTCCCTGGGGCTGCCTGCGCCCACCGCCTCAGCGCAGCGTCACCAGCTCTTCGGCAGAAGTGGGGTGAATGGCAACGGTGTTGTCCAGGTCGGCCTTGGTGGCCCCCATTTTGATGGCCACGGCAAAGCCCTGCAGTATTTCGTCGCAGCCCAGCCCTTGCATGTGCAATCCCACCACCTTTGGGGAAGAAGCGAGAGCCCGGGTGGGACCCAGCACCGGCAAAATCCAGGCTGAACACTGGGCTTGGTGCTGGGGGAGCTGGATCCCAGCCGGAGACCCGGTCTGAGCGGGTCAGAGCCGACCCCGCGGGGACAAGAGGGCAGCCAGCCGTGGTCCCCGCCACGGCAGCACCCAGCCGTCCCCCCCAGGACCCCTCCACGCACCTTCTCCTCCTTGCCAGCGCACACCAGCTTCATGACGCACTTCACCTTCCTCTGGGTGACGGCGTGGTACAAGGGGGTGAAGGACGTGCTGTAGATCTTCACGTTCTCCCTCCCGTGCGTGGCCACGGCTTCGTCTGCAGCAGAAGACACGGCACGTAGGTCAAGGGGACGCGCCGTCCACACGAGGCGTTTATAAAGAGGGAGTCAAAGCGCATCTTGCAAGGCTCGGACCCCTCGCCAGAGATCAGATCGTTTCCTCGAGCATCAAAGCAACAGCTCTGAGCCACAACGTCCCCAACCTCTTCGCCCCCCCCCCGCGTCCCCTCCGTCCCCACCTTCGGTGAGGCCCACGGTGCCGATGGGCGGGTGGCTGAAGACGACGGTGGGGATGTCACGGTAGTCCAGCCGGGACTCCGGCTTGCCCCCGAAGAGCCTGTGGGCCAGCTTTCTGCCAGCTGCGATGGCCACTGCGGGGAGGGATGGGGAACGTGAGCCGCGGCACGGCGCGGCACCGAGGGGCTGTGGAGGGGAGGGGGGCACGGCCGCGGTACCTGGGGTGAGGAGGGCTCTCCCGCAGACGTCCCCGACGGCGTAGACCCCTCTCCTGGTGGTGTTCTGGTACTCGTCCACCACCACATGGCCCTTGGCGTCCACCTGCACGCCCTGCCACGGAAAACGGCAGCCGCCTCGGCACGTGCCCCAGGAGGGACGGGGCAAGCGATGCCCACGGGGGACCCGTGCCGGTGGCCATCGTATTCCCACCTAGGGGCAGGGCATGGTGGGAACACCATCCTGTGGCAGGCTCCGGAGATCCATGGGACCCCCGGAGAACCGCGGGCATCCTCGCATCAGCACGGAAGGGATGTGCTACCATCTCACCACTTGGTCCAGGCACAGGTCCTCGGTGTTGGGCTCCCGCCCCACGGCCCAAAGCAGGCAGTCCACGTCCCGGATCACTCCCTCCGTCGGCTTGCGGCCAGGCACCGAGGAGGTCACCGTCACATCCAGCAGCCCGCAAGAGGACTTGGTGACCGTTTTGACCTGCAGGGAACAACAGGAGCCGCCGGGGGAGAAGGCGCCGACGGCTTTTGCCTTGTGACAGGCGATGGTGGCCGTACCACAGGACCAGGGATGCCGCCAAAGCCGTGGCTTGGCGAGCCATGCCCAAAATACCAGCTTTCCCCCAGCCCTGCCTCTCCAGGAGGGATGGGACAAGCCACGGGGCTGCTCTGCGTGCCCGTACCTGCGTGTGCTTCCAGACGTCCACCCCAGCGTTCTCCAGCTCCTGGGTGCAGTTTGAGCTGATCATGGAGTCAAAGGTCCTCAGGACCTGGGCAGGGACCCACCAGCCCCATCAGATGAGGGTCTGCAGGCGAAGGCACCGCCTGGCAGACCCCTCCACCGGCATTTCCCTGCACCCATGCCCCGCCTGGGCCCAGAGAAGTTTGGGGTGCTTCTGGTTAACGATAAAGTTCTCCTCTGTTTGTTTTTCCTTTAATATTTGTTTTTTCTTTTTTCAAGTAGCGACTTGAAATAAAGCTCAAGGAAATGGGTGCGGCGGCACGCACGACTGCAGAAATGCTGGGTGTGCGGGTCGGTGCTGCCGAAATCCTCCTAGCAGCACACCTACGCTCTTCTTCTCGCCCCGTTTGCCCCCTCCCAGCCCCTCCTTACACCCAACAGCCTAACGGCACCATCCTCCGCATCCCCGTTTCCACCCTCCTGAGTCTGTGCCGACTCGGACCCTCCTTTACCAGCTCACGGGAGCTGATGACTAAAAAACCCCAGGCAGATTGGGATGCAGCTGCCGGGCGGGAAGCGTGGCTGGGGACAGCCGGTGGCATTACCTTGTCCTGGCGGATCAGCAGGGATGACTTGGAGCCCAGCGTAGAAAGGATCCCCACAATTTCCACCGCGATGTAGCCAGCACCGACAATGACGCTGCGCCTGCGGAGAAGCGACGAAGCCGTGTGCAGGCACGCCGAGCCGGCGGCGGCGGCTGGGGGGGGGGTTGAGCCCCGCTTTACCTGGGCAGCTCCTCTAGGTCGAAGAAGTCATCGCTGGTCATCCCCAGGCTGGCACCTGCAAAGCAAAACCCCTTTTGCACCCCTCATCGGCCCCCGCTTCCTGCCTCCCAAAACCCGTTTTGCTTTGGCAGACCTCTCTCCAGGCAGCCCGGGGAATTTTGTCAGGCTTACCGGGAATTTTGCTGTCGGGAGGGACGGCCGGGCGCCCACCCGTGGCTATAAGGATGTGAGGAGCCGTATACTTTTTCCCGTTGACTTCGATGGTAGGCTCGGGATCGGCGGTGAACTTGCCATAGCCCCGAATGATGTCGATGTGAGCCTTAGGGGAGTAACAGTTACGTGATTCACAACAGGAGGAGGTGCGAGAGCCAGCTAACGGAGACAGGGCTCCCACACTTCGAGAAGAGGACACCCGTTAAGGCTGGAAAAAAAGCCAAAAATCCAGCAGAGCCTGCTTCCCCGCTCGGTTCGCAGGATAAACGCATCCTCACCTTCTTTACATTATTCTCATAGATCTCATTCAGGCGCCTCACGTAAGCATCACGCTTCTCTTTAATTGTTCTGGAACACAGCAGGGCTTACTGTCACCACAAGCAAATGAACCTACAGAGCTCAGCAAAAAACAATTCAATCCCTTCGGTACAAGGCAGCCACGCCACAAAATAAAATGGCCCCGAGTTACCCATCAGGCAGTAGCCTTCCCCACCCGTGCGAGGTTTTTGTGCCTGCCTTCCCCGCGTCCATCTTTCCCAGAGTCTTTTCCCACTGCCAGTTTGCCACTTTTCCTTTCCAAAATGCAGCGGTAATCCCGGCCACATAACCAGCTCAGCATCCATCCATGGGAAGCCTCAAAGCGGGCAGGGACCCCTTTGGGGTGGACAACAAGCCACGGGGCCGTGGCGCTGATGGGGAACACACTGGGAGACGCTCGTTCCCAACCGGCTCTTCCCGTACTTACCTCCAGTTGAACTTGACACTGGGTGTTTCAAAGCCGTAGTCGGCGTGATCGTGGATGAACTCCGCGTGGACCGCCGTGTTCCACATCACCTGCCCGCAAAAACCGCATGTCGGCTCGGGAAGACCGGTTTGATTTTTGGGATAACCCCTGCCATGCTTCCCGATGCCTCGCCTCTGCCCGGAGCAGCCCACGGGACACGGGTCTGAGCGCTTTCACGGCATCTCGATGGCTCAATACGCTCCGAGCCCTTCCTTCCTCCCCACAACCCACACCAGCACCTCCCCGCAATTCGGCAGACACCCACACCAGACCCACCCCACGGCGGAGGCGCCGCTGGAGAAAGCATCCTTACCTTCTTTGGCACGCACCCAACATTAACCTGGGGGAGAAATAAGAGCAAGTCTCAGCGTTAAGGCTTAGTTTTTCAAAGGCGAGGCTCTGGAGAGCATCCCACATCAGGCCAGTACCAAATCCCAGCTCTTTGCGTGGGAACATAAAGGGATGAGTCTGGGTTTCTGGCAAAAGAGGGCTGTAACTGCCTTCGGTGCCTTAAGGTCTTGCGGTTTGCCCGTTTTCCTTCACTTCCTTGAAAGAGAACACGGAAGGTACACTGTTTTCATATAAAAGGGTTTTTTTCCTATTGATAATTTAAAAAAAAAAATTACTAGGAGAAAGGTGTTTGCCACCCCTTTCCTGCACTTCTGGTCCTAGCACAGCAACTCTTTCAGGGGAACGCACTTAAAGCCTAAGAGCAGAGCCTGTCCTTGGCTTGTTTCAGGAACAAGTTTGTTTTTTCTGCTTTCTACCATCTCGCCCTTCCTGCTAGTTCTGCTTTACTGCCTTACCGCAGTGACTGAGTGAGCTGCTGTGCTGCAGACCCGGGACCCGTCAGCCTCCCTTTATTGCTCTGAAAACAGCCAAAAAAAGAACCCCCGGGAGTGGGGAAATCGGACCCGACCCCCTCCCACGCAGCTCAGCGTGACAAGGCACAACGCTCCTCCGCGACCGAAATGGCGATTCCCACCCTCCGGCTTCCCCGTACCGTAGAACACCAGCCCCGGTGGGAACCGAGGCCAGCTCCGGGGGAACCGGGCGTCCCCCACTCTCCCACCCGTGGGTGCCCCCCCGGGACTCACGCAGGTGCCACCGAAGCGACGTGGCTCCACCAACGCGACTCGGGCACCCAGCTCCGCTGCCCGGCGGGCCCCCGCCAGTCCTCCGGACCCACCGCCCAGCACCAGCAGCTCGTAAGCGGCCGCCGCCATCGTTCCCGGTTGGGTAAGGCCAACCTCCTCTCCTCCCGCCCCGGCTTCTCCGCCGCTCCGCTCCGCCCCCCCCATCCCGCCCCGTCCCAACACCAGCACCACGGGTTAGGGTTGACAATGGCAAGTTTATTGGTTCAGGTACAGCGAGAAGGATTGCAAGCACTTCCAGGACAAAATATACAGAGGGGAGAGGGGAAAATAACAAAAGAGAAGAAAACAAAACAACAACAACCAAAAAAAAAAAAAAAAAGGTAGGATCAACACGGAACAGGAATCGAGCTAAAAAGGGAACACTTCTATCCGTGTTATGACAACATACTCCCAAGCAGGAATTGCTTCCTTTCTCCAGTTAAGTCGATCGCTCTTTCAATAAAATAAAGGGGGGGGGGGGGGGCAGAGAAGTTAGTGTGCATTTCCCTCAAAAATAAACTCTAATTCATGCCAGTTAAACACTAGAACTAAAAATTTACAAAGAAGCGTCAAAGGAGATGGAAGTGTTATTAGAGTTACCTTTTCCTCTCTGAACAGTCCAGAAGAAAAACAATGACTACAAATACAGCAGGCAAACTGACTGTTGGACTGATGGGCATAGGATATATATAGTGTTGTAAGGAATTCAGTCTCAAGTTGTGCTAAACGCTCTTTGTCCTCTGTATGGCACATTTTGGTCCATGATGGGGATTTTAAGTTGAGACGAACCCTGATTTCTTACAGAAACGTGTAAATATTGTTGCTCTTTAAAATGCCAGGTGTACTTCCTTCTACAAAGGTTAGGAGAGGTTTATAGGAAGTAGTCTGGGGTACGACGGGTAACATGAGGCTCTCCACGACGAGGTGCTGGGTCAAACTGGAGGCTGCAGGAAAGAAAAAGGGATCATTTCCCCTCCTCCACAAGGTATTTCCCAATGCCACAATAAATACTAGACTTGCTCTCCTGCTGCTGTTGCTTTACTCATCCCAGCTGGTTCCACATAAAACGTTCCAGGTCCCAAAACAAGCACCCGTGGGAGTTTAAACTCATCAGCTGGTCGAAATGCTGCTTACAGTGCGAACAGCCCCCAGCAGTCCGCGCTTCAGCAGCCCATCGCTACTTTCACGTGAGCTCAGCTGAATGCAAAGTTTGGCCTCTCTCATCCATCTTTACAAAGCGTAGTGCTACCAAAAATGAAAACCAATCCATAAAATCAATCTCTCTTTACTCTCTCCATCAAGCTTGGGCAATAGAGGGATTAAGAAAATGCAAAAGCTCCAACTCTCCAGAGAGCCAGGAAGAGGAGATAATGCAGTACCCAAGAGAAGCTTTTAAGAGCTTAACTCACTACTTATTTTTAGATATTCTTGCAGGTAGAGCACACAATGTTAACTCCAGAGTGGTTTGAGCTGGCTTTTCACAAAGAAACTCCTTTGGAAAGGATCAGACATTCCTCATAATACAGAATGGTTAAGGAAGAGACAACAGCCCGAGCCAGGTTACTCACAAGGAATATTTTAAAGTGTCATCTAGTTCCATGATAGCAGCCTGGTTCCCACAACGATAACAGTAATTGGGAGCACTGAAAATGGTAACCACATTTCGGTCGTGGCACCAATTATAACCCTGCCAGAAAAAGAGAAAAAAAGGTCTTTGTTAAACCTCAAACCTCAGCCCTTCTGAAGTTCCTCTGAGGGCCTGAAATGATCCAAGGCATTTGTGAAACTGTAGTCTGCTCGCAAGTATTCCCAACTGACATAGTTTCGTTTTAAAAGAAGTACTCTACCACAAGAAGCAGAGGTGGTTACCTAGCAAAAACAGCTTCAACCACTCTACAGAGAGATCGGCCATTTGCCACTCGTGTGTTTATTCATTTTTTTATATAAATTATGGATTGTACCACAAAGAAACCTCGAGACTTTTTGGTATGCCTTCAGCTTTTATCCACCACAAACAAGAATTTGCCTGCTGGATGCAAGCGACTTCTGACACACAGTACTACTTAAGGGATCTACTTGAACTAGATTTTAAAAATACATCTGCTCCATTGACCCACCTGGCATTTTTCCAGCAAGACGTACAAGTATAGCCTATCAACAACCAAAATTGTGGCTTAATCCCTGTCACATCTGACTGCTGAGTATTACAGGACAGCCTGCTTAACGCAGCAGCAGTTTAAGTAGAGCAAGCAGCATGTAAGGAGATTATTACTTCCACAAATGGGGTGTGACAGGGTCCCTTTGACAATGTACAGGGAGAGGAGAAGGGGGAAAAAAGGGCAGAACATCCCTTTATTTACATCACAGGTCAAAGCACATCACTTCATGTCTCTTGTTGTTTTCACATGACTGAAGTCCCTCTTTGATATTTACCTGCATAACGTTTAGCTGTCAGCCTATGCAAACCCATCAGGAGAAGGTCTCGCAGAGGAGACAAGAATTGGCATCTATGTTTTGTTAGCCCCCTCTAGCAGAGTGCTTGCCCTACCTCCATGACAAGTTGGTGAGCACGGGAGACCAGTGTGAGACCATTGGCATGGTTAAATGTTTCGGAAATATCTTGCCCAAACGTGTAGCCAGCACCACGCGGAGATATACCCCAGCCGCCACGATCATCCGGATCCGACCATAACAGATCACACATAGGACCCTTGAAAAAGATTAAGTGTTCTTCATTAGATCACTAGCAAGTTCGTTATAAAAAGCCACTTGTAAAGTGTATTTTATTTACAGTAAAAAGCCTGGCAGCATGTCCTTCTCTGCGCAAGGCACGTGAGTTTATTCAACACACAAAATATCGGCTAGTTACTTACTGTATCAGTCAGCATCCTTCCCAAAGAAATGAATACATACGCGGCTGACTGAGAAAGGAGTCCAGGTAACCAGAAAACTGTTCCCACCTCCTCTTCCACACACACCGTTTACTATTTCACTTCCACTAGTCAGAGACACGGAGAGCAGATCCACATTCTTACTCCTGACTCTCACAGTATAATAAAAAAGGCCACGTGAGAAGGTATGCACGTCCAAGGATACACTGTGGGTTCACTGGTGCCAGCCAAGTTGCAGTAAATGAAAGAAAGGTAAATGACTCCTAGGAGGCTATGAACTAACTGGTCCAGAGATTGATGTTAAGCCTTCAGCAGCCCTTCTGGCAGTGTATTAATCATTTAATTTCCTCTCCTAAACAGTCTACTGTTGACATATTCAAAAACATCCCCGTGTACGTCTTCTAACAGTCACAAATGAAGCTCAGTGACTTTTCTTGCTGAGGTATTAAGGGGCAGTAAAGACACTCTAG
This sequence comes from Buteo buteo, assembly GCF_964188355.1. Lineage (NCBI taxonomy): Eukaryota > Metazoa > Chordata > Aves > Accipitriformes > Accipitridae > Buteo > Buteo buteo. Next base: position 83,172,298 of record NC_134171.1, on the reverse strand, counting down.
TATTTATCCAAGCCTGCTTCTGTTTCCTACCCGCCAATCTGAGCTCTGCGATAGGGATCACACCGACTACCCATGGAGGTCCCTCAGGATGGCCAGATTTCAGCATACAGATACGCAGCACAGGACTGGGAAAACCCCAAAGCAACAATATAATCTTTACACCTAACTACAGGTAGATGTCCCACCACATAGTCCCTGCCCCCCCCCAACTCTGGGAGTAATTGACACAGCTTATTTCAGGTTTTTGGAAGGCTTGGGCAGATCTTAATGCATCGCTCTTGCTGTTATACCAAAGACACTGCAGGACAAGCAGTTCATTTTAATCAGGGAACGTTCAAGTCCATTTGTAAGCCCCAACCACTCCAACACAGAAGAGCCATTTGCTACCCTGGGAGCTCAGACGGTGGTTTCTTCAGTCCTGATCTCATGCCCCCAGGAAGTGATGAACAAGGTGAAACACCACAGAAGGACTGGCTGGGGAGGAAGGATGGTGACACAACATGGCTTCACACGGTGTTTGTCTGTTCACAAGCAAGTCTGTGATGAGGCTGAAGGTAGTAAACACTGTCCCCTGCCAAATACTATTCTTTGAGTCAGCGTGACAGTCAAGAAATCCCATGATTCTGTGAAAGACAGCTGTGAAAACCCCATAACTCTCCTTTTGTAGATTGCTGTAATCAAAGCATGTTGACTTGTGTGTGTTTTACTTAAATGTATTTTCATCTGCTATCGCTCTTAGAAAGGTAATAATCCACTGTGTAACCATGTGTCCTGGTTTAGGCTGGGATAGAGTTAATTTTCCTTCTAGTAGCTGGTATAGTGTTTTATTTTGGGTTCAGTATGAGAAGAATGTTGATAACACACTGATGTTTTCAGTTGTTGCCAAGTAGTGTTTAGACTAAGTCAAGGATTTTTCAGCTTCTCAGGCCCAGCCAGCAAGAAGGCTGGAGAAGCCCAAGAAGTTGGGAGGGGACACAGCCAGGACAGCTGACCCCAACTGGCCAGAGGGATATTCCATACTATGTGACTTCACACCCAGTACATAAACTGGGGGGGGAGTTGACTGGGCAGATTGCTGCTCGGGAACTAACTGGGCATCGGTCAGTGAGCGGTGAACAATTGCATTTTCTATCACTTGTTTTGTATATTCCAACCCTTTTATTATCATCATTATTATTATTTTCTTGCTTTCTGTCCTGTTAAACTGTCTTTATCCCAAGCCATGAGTTTTACTTTTTCTTCCCCCGATTCTCTCCCCAATCCCACTGGGTGGGGGGGGGAAGTGAGCGAGTGGCAGCATGGTGCTTAGCTGCTGGCTGGGGTTAAACCATGATACCATGTGTTTCACCGTTTAAATGGATTTCAGTGTGAGGCTGCATTTGCATTTTCCATCAACAGATTTATAAGTTTATGATGCATTTCCTTTCCTGTTACCTCGTGTGGAACTTCCTGCAGGCGGTCCAGAGCCCTGATATGATCCAGTGTATCTATGGATGGAGAGAGGCCACCGTGGAGACAGAATATCTGTTCCGGGAAAAAAAAGAGGAATGCGTTCAGCGCATATTCTTATGGGAAGACTGATCTCAGAAATAGCTGCTTTTAACTCTGTTATTCTTTTACAGTTACAGCCATCTCACCCTTGCAGCAGAGAAACCAAATTTAATTCCTGCAGAAGGAAACAAAACTAAAAGGTTGCACCTTGCATACAGAGATCTAAGCAAAGGTACCCTGCCTTCTGTTTTAAGAATATCTTGCCTCACAGCCACAACTCAACTCGCATCTGATGTATCACGACGGGATCCCCACTTGTTGAGCAGTCATTTAAAATTAGCCCTACATGCAATACCCTACCATTCCTTCAGCAGCACAATCAAAAGCCTTCCTACACCATCTACTTGTATTAACACCTCACTAAATTCTTCCCCAAACTCACAATAAATACACGGGCTTTAAAAAAATTTGGATCACAAGTTAAGGGAGCTTGTTTGAGACTGTTCATGTAGAAGTCAGATAATACAGTCTGCCTAACTCTATGAAATGGAACATTTTCCTTATTCAAGGCTTACCTGGCCGTCTACTAGAGCTGTAAGCGGAAGATAATCAAACAGATCTGTGAAATACTTCCAGACATTGGCGTTGCCATACTTTCGCAGACATTCATCATAAAAGCCATAGACTTGCGTAATTTGTCTGCTTTCGTGATTGCCCCTCAGTATTGTAATACGTTCTGGGTAACGCACCTATTGACAAAGAAAACTCGGCTTTAACACCATCAATATGGAAAGAAATAGTAACAGAGTATTTCAAATAGCAGTCAAGCACTCAGTTTTGTTATAGGATAGCATGAGTCCATTAATGCATTTCAATTTATGTCCATCTAGCTCAAGCCAACAGCAGCATCAATGGGAGGAGCAATTCTTTCAAAACTCCCTGAAAGCACAGTTTTGCCCAAGGCTGCTGTAGAAAACCATACCTTCAACGCTACTAGAAGAGTCACAGTTTCCACCGAGTAATAGCCTCTGTCCACGTAGTCTCCCATGAACAGGTAATTTGTGTCTGGAGATTTCCCACCAATTCTAAAGAGTTCCATAAGGTCGTGGAATTGACCGTGGACATCCCCACAGACGGTGACGGGGCAACGTACCTCTTGAACATTCGATTCTTTCGTAAGAATTTCTTTAGCCTAGCAAGAAGAAAACATTTAGGACAAAAAGATAGGAAGCTCCTCCATAAGCAGGTGCAGATGTTATTCCACTGCATTTGCACTGGAAACCTGATTTCACTCCAGCAGCTCAAGGTAACTACTGGAAACACAGTTTGTTGGGTAAGCAAAGACAAAGTGCATTTTACAAATCCCTGTGCACAAAGACAAGCGGGTTTGCTACTGTGAGGCCAGGCCGTGAAGATCTTATTGTACCACAAGCACTGACAAATAAATTCAAAGCAGTAACTAAACAAGTTAATTCCCAGCCTCCCCTGAAATGAAGCACAAGACAAAGCACTATTCCAGTAAGCTTCATTAGCATCACGGGCAGACGTTATCTTCTTAAGCACAATTGATTATTTTTTTTAACATACAGATTTTGACAGATTTCTCCATCTGTGCACTCTACAGAGCTCAGGTCTGTTCATCTCAGCTACGTGAACTACGGCAGCACTCAGCACTCTAATCTGACTGCCAAAGTCAAGTGGAATTCAGTTTCACTATACCTAGAAACTTTTATCTCAAGAACCACAGCTGTCCCCTCAGTACTGCAGGCCATCCCATGTCCTGTCAGCAAGAGTTCAGTGTGGAACTCGTACAAACAGAGATCAGTCAATACTCTTGCTGTCTGCCGTAAGGGTAGAAATACCAGAGGAGATAGTGCACGCTGCTCAGGCAGCTACTATGTTTTTTTGAACAACCTGATTTGCAAAAGCACACATAAAGCTAGATATTATTCGGTACTTACACTAGTAGGAAAACTACAACCTCCTAGACTTCCATCAGAAGTCATCTGACTTGCAATGAGGCACTTACAGACAGACTCCCTCCTGCCACATTTTAGTCTGACTACCACCTCAGTTGCTCAGCGGATTGCTCTCAATCCCACACAGCCTTGTGGAACCATTCGCGTTCCACCTTCGCTGGCAACACAGCAGCAGGCTGGAATAACTCTTCCGCCAGCACTGACAGCTACTCCTCACTGCCTTCCTCCTCTGGGATCCCTCAGGGTTCCCCCTGTTGCTGCACAGCCACAAACCTCAAGTGCTCTCCCAAGATCAGGATTTCTCAGCAGCGGGTCCGTGCCATTGGAAACGGCACTATGAACAGCATGTTCGTTCCACATCGACAAAGCCAGCTCATTGTGTGATCGCTGAGCAGAGATGACGCTAAGAAAGGCTGCACACAACAAAGCTGCTCAACTGGCAGAAACGCTGGGCAACCACTACGGCACAAGATGAGCTGAGCTGTGTTACTCTGCCAAACAGTAACCAATGTGAGCACCAATATAGGAGGTTGATGGGGCTGCCCCAGCTCTCCGGAGGTACTGCGCTTTCAGATTGCATTGTGGTTGAGTACGAGACGACTGGAGCCATATGTCAGGAAAGGGAGCCTTCTCTGCACATTCCCAGAACACCTGGGAACTAACAAATCCGTTTCCCTTGCAGAGGGGCAGACTTCTTCTTGCTTAAGCTACCGAGGAAAACAAGTATTCGTAAGCTTCACTTTGCTAACCTGGCACAGAACATCATTGCATATGCAACAGGTGCTTCTCTCACCCAGGGCACTTTTTGCCTGCCAGATTTCCAATCCTCTTCCAAACACAACAGTTTAACAACTTCTAAAGGCAGGTCACATACAACTGGGAAAGCAAAGTCAGAGGCAATTTAAACATACGGAGCCACAAGCAGCTTCCCTGCCTGTACCCAGCTGGCAACAAAACGACCACAGATGGAGGGATGGCATCCCCGGATTTAGTCATCTCTTCCTCTACACCCAGCAGCTCCTCTGCTCATTACAGCCATGTAATGTAGCCTGTCTGCATCACCTTATTATCGTTATCAAGTAGCATGTTTGTTTTGCTGCCTCCAGCTCATCAACTGATGCAGATCAGCGCTCCAGGCACAGCTGAGGCACAGAGAACACCCACAGATAGGCTCAGTCCAATCTGAACAAAAGGGATGGAAGATCACCAGTGCTGAACAGTCACCAGCAGGCGATGATCGGGCTATTCATCGCCAAGCCCTTTAGCTCAGGGTGATGCAGCTCCCACCTGCTGCTACCAGGAAGAAGCTGCTTACCGAGGACACCCTTAGTGGGCTCCCCGAGGATGCCTGTGTTCACATTCAAATGTTAATTGTCCTGCCTCTTTTAGGGAAAGCTCATATTCAGAAAGAATAACTAAAATCCAAGCGGCCAAGGGCTTGGACAACATCCAGGGTGCCCCTTGCACTGTATGTAGCACAAGGGATGTGACCTTGATCCTCAAAGACACATCCTGCACATGGACTTGATGACATGGGGTCTATCTTGCAGCTCTAAACTGACTGGAAGCTGCTGAACACGTTGCGTCTTTGAGTGCAATAGTAACACTCAAATTCTGTTCAACTATCTTTAAAAGCACCCATAGCACCTTTTGAGAGCTTCGACCCTCTGGGAGAGGCAAACACAAAACAGTCACAAAACAGCTGCTCAACGTGTTCTGACTGTTGCACAACGCAACAGACAGGGTTTCGTTATAAGCTGGAGCTAACAACCACAAAAGGTGTGAGGTATTTTCTGCCTTTTTGTATCACGCACACTGCTGCCTTCCCAGATGCATAAAAAGAAATCCACTTACTTCAAGAGACCGGGGAAAAGATGCAGGACACTGTACAGATATCATGCATACTTACCAGTGTCTCAACCACATCGCCAGTCTCCACCTCTCTGATCTGCCCATCATGAAAACCCATGCAGCCATCCTGAGAACACGTACAGGTAAAGCAGCACAAGCAACAGAGAAAAGCTCCTTTTGTGCAATAATAGGACAAACATACTCACGTAAAATGCATCCTAGGAAGGTGGGCCAGCCGAGTCCTGAAATGTTGGTACTAGGAGAATCAAGAAGTTTCCCCTCAGGAGAGAGGAAGAGCTAGCAGCTGAAGAGCAGCAGCTTCTTAAGCTGCCTACCAGCTGTTACTGTGTAGCCTATTTAACTTACTATGTAGACAAACATACAGGCACATTAATGGATTAAGTCTGTCGTTTTAACACCGCAGAGCTGGTTCAAATCAGGCTTGGGAGCTGAGCTCAGCTGGCCACAGAAGTTCGCCCTCACATGACTTTCTAATGCAGAACAAGACCTTTAAAATCTTAAGCATCATTAAAAACACCCTAGAAAAGCTGTAACTAACCAATGCACTCTGCTCACGTATTTCACTGTGCAGAGCTAATGCTGAAGTCAAATGACTTAAAATAACAAAAGCACCATTACAAAACAAGCATAAAAAACTCTGATGCAAGTAAGCTGCCCTGCTTTATCATATACTTAGTTAAGAAGGCTGTTAAATAACTATGACTTGAAGTCATATTTTAGCTACCTTTGTTTTAGATAACGGTGACTAATGTTATCAGCTACCTAAGCACGTGTCCCAGTTGTTCTGGATGAAAACCATATCCAGGTCAGAATAAAAAGAAGCAGGTTTTAGGCATTTTTATTAAATAAACCTCCATTAAGCACAATAGTTACCATGCCTGTGCTCAAAATTACTTGGAAGAGAAGACTATTTGTTGGCTGTGAGCTTGCCCATCATCTCAACTCCCCTCTCTTCCTCAGTTTTAGGTTCTGTGGTCACCTTTGTAGACTGGAACACAAGATTGTCTGCTGTCCAGTCCTCAACCTGCGTGGAGAGAGGCGGGAGAATGCACGTCCCATTAATTTACCGTGTTGTCCTTGCACAAGGAAACCGAGCGGTCTCAGGGCTTGAACACAACCCATTAATGCGCTGCTCCGAAACCTGAGATGCTACACCAGCTTTGAGACTACCATCAGGATCACCAGGAGACTAATCCCTCTGTGAGAGACTTAACAATCAAATCCACATCAACTATTATGCTATTTAGATTTGTCTATGATAATTGTGTAGGCCGATTCCATGGCTGAGGGGATTATGATCCAACCAGGAGGCAGATTTTCAGCATTGTGCTTTCTCTAGGGAAAAACAAAGACCCCCAAGCACCTCCTTTACATACAAGATCCTTTGAGAGCACAGAAACTCAACTCCTTCTGGAACATTCATTTACTGCACCACAAGCTCAGTTTGACCCATAAAGGCTCTTACTTCAGGAATCAGAGAAGCCAGCCATGGAGCTTCTGATAAAAATTCAACTGAACTGTAATTCCATCAGCTGCGAGAGACCAAGCTACTACGTCGACAAGTGTGCTGAGGGTATTAAATCTCAAGGAGCTTGGCCAGAACAAGAACCAGCTAGATTCTCCCCAAATGAGAAGGAAGCTGGAGAGATGGAGCTGTCCTGCCCTTCAGCAACAAGGCAGCAGAGGACACCCTGGAGCCTCAAGCGTGACAGGGACCGTCAAGGTGCACAGGTGCTCCTAGAGGCACCTGCGCCAGCGTGCCCCAGGATGAGCGTCACCACTGAAGAACTGAAATATTCCTGGCCACAACTCAACATGACACTCGGAATTTCATGGTTTGAACAGCATCCAGGATGCTACTTGGCTCCTTCACTCATACTAATTTCACCAATTAATGCAGAAGAGCTGCTAACTCATTCTCCTAAAATTATTCTTAGGTGAAATGATCTCGGAGGGCAGAAGCATCCTAAGTACGTGCCAGTAACAGCAATACTCCCTACAGCATCAACTGTCTCCTGCTGCTTGGTTTGAAGAATCAGTTTACAATTACCATTCAATAACCGTACAAGAAATGCAAGTCTTCATTAGCGATTAGAATCCTTCTCCTCCCACCACTTCACAGCACAAAGCCCTCAAGCTGCTCACAGCAACGAGACTGTAACCCTTCTTACACATACAAAGAACACAGAAAAAAGAAGCTACAAAGAGAGAGACAGTTATGGATGGTTGCTTGCCTGTGTTTAATTTAAGAGACAGCCTTTTACTTGCCTTCTTTCATATCCCATTGTATTACCTTGGTGAAAAACCCTTTTCCCTGCGGTAAGCAGGATGGCTCTCAACTCCCTCACCTGCACCAGAATTAATTTGCTGACCTGACTTGAACTTTAAAATGTTAAGTATTCAGAGATTTCCAAGTCCAAACTTGGGAGTGCTTGCCATTAAATGAATCCAACTTCTTGGCTTTTTAGCCTGACTTTAGCTGTCCAAAATACAGGTTACAACCTGGGCAAGTTCAAAGGCAGTTCGATACAGCCAGCACTACCCTGCTATCAGTATCCAGGTTAACAATTTCAAAGCTAGCACCAGCACAGAAAGCTGCCGTGGCACCTGATGAAGCTCAGACATAATCAAAGGCAGAACTCTATAGATTTTCACTGCCTATTTAATAAGAGTGGAAAAAGGTTTTAACAACCTTCTACCATAAAGACAGTCTAAGACCATGATGTTAAGAGAAGTAGTATGAGATGCGAGATATCTGACACACATTTCACCAACGTGCTGGAACATTTCTCATGTCTACAAGCTCCAGCAGCGCTCATAATTGTTTGTCCTTCTATTATCATTTAAATGTCAGCATGATTTTAGCTAGATTTCATATTAAAGACCAGCAGAACGGGAAACAAGGGTTTTCATGTTGTCTTGAGATGACATCTTGATTAACTGCATGAAGAATACAAGACTGATTAGCTGCCAAAATTATGTCGTAACTGGACAAGTGATGATAGAATGTGATTTTTACAGGTACAAATTTCAAGAACTTTCAGAGTGCAGCATAATTTGGCATATCCTCATCAACCCTAGCTAAGCCCCATCTTTCCTTCATTACTGTCCATTATGCCAGCAATTAAAAACAAGAGTGACCCACGGAAGGCAAGTCTGGGATCTGTTTCTTGGGGGGGTGGGGGGGGTGGGGGTGGTGTTTAATCCCTCATTTTGATTTAAACCTTTTTTTCACTACTGAACTCTTCCACAAATTTAAACCTGTGGCAAGAGGTCCTACTGTGCTTGGCCTCTTAGAAAACTGTCACACAAAAGGGAGTGCTAAGAAGCGAGACAAGGTTGGTAAGGGTTCCTCCAAACATTATCTGAAGGAAACAAACTAAACAAGCTTTCTGGCAGGGCTACTTCACACCAAAAGCAAGCCTGCACACCCAAAAGTTTTTGTAAGCTCCTTTCCACTACCAGCTGGGTAATACAACCACTCCCCAAAAACTTAAGAATAAGGCAGGTAAGAGCATCGCAGAGTATTTACTTCATACTCAAGTCGTTCCGATCAGCCTTTCATTCACCCTTGAAGAATGAGGTGCTGTGATAGATGACATTCATCTCACGCCGGGCACCACAGGTTCAGGGTTCCCACCTATCATCTGGATGACAGACACCCTCTCCACCTCCAGCTGCAACGCGGTGCGCTGAGCTGCCACTCTCCCTGTTTGCTGTGCCAGCCCTGACGTACAGCCACAACCTGCTGGCATTGTCCTCCAGCTTCTCCAAACACAGCAGCCACAGCTCCTTAATTAACAACGCAGCCGGAGAAGAAGGGAAATGTTTTTCTGTAACAGCTTGCTGGTTAGAACAGCAGTTCCCAACCAGCAATGCTTGAAGCAGGGCACAGATCATGCTAATAAATTCTTTCATGCTTATTAGCTGGGCCTCACACAGGAGACAGCACAGCCACAAGGAGCTCTTACTCACTCTTCAAGATCTATCTACTCTTCAAGCCACTGCTGTCACTCCCTGCTGCGGCACCAGCCCTTCTCACCACACTCCCTCAGAACTGATGGAGCTCTGGAGAAAGAGTCATAAAACAAATGGACAGCATGGGATAAAGAAAAGGGAAAGGGAGAAAGAAAACAGAGGCTGGGTGGGGGCTAGCTAGATTTCAGGACCACCAGTGAAAGCATTTGCCAGGAAGCCAGAGCCTGGAGTCCTGCATAGCCTCTGCCTGCAGCATTCAAACAAACAGCTCCTACCTTTCCGATGAGCACCCCTGGCACATTACGAGGCTGCAGCGCAGACCCTCTCTACTGTTTAGACCTTACCGCTGCAGTAGTCTACTGAGGATCCGATAGAAGGAAACAGCTCTGTCTTCTGAAGTTGGCACTGAGATGTTTAGTCACTGGCCAAAATGTGTTGCCACGAACAGGCATCAGAAAATATGTTCCACTTCTGAGAGAACCAAGCGAGACACAGAGGTAATAACGTGACAATGCCAAGTTCACCATCAGCAATATGATGCTAAAGGGAAGGCTGAACTAACTACTCTATCCTCTGCACCTGATAATTATCAGTCCGTCCAGGAAAGGAAGCCGAGAGCTTCTCTAGCCCACCTGATGCGCAGCAATGGTCCCTGCTGGTCACTGAGATAAGGAGCAAATAGAATAATCTCTGTTACTAGATTTGTTACCGCTTGAATTCTTTAATTGTCACATCTTGCCAAGTCCAAAGAAAATCCTAACTTAGACACAGATTGCAGTATTGAGGGAGTGTTCACACAGAGATATTTAACTTCTCGGACAAAATCTGACAGAAGTCTAAAGATGGGTCTCCTGATTGGAAAGAAAAAAAAAAACAAAAACAAAAAGGCTCTTGACAGTCTACACTAAACAAGTCCAAACTGGAATTTCACTGTCAAAACCACTGTCTGAAATAGCAGGCGATGTCCTTTATCCAAGCATTTCTCCTTCTATTTTAGTCTCCCTCAGCAGCTTGTAAGCCTCTGTTTAGGTTGGCACTACAGCTTATCTCTTATCCCCCTCTGTTTTCCTAGATTACACATCAGATGTCAGAAGGTCTCCTCATTGATTCAGGGTTGACTTTTTAGTACGTGGCTACTACACTTTATAAGACGGAAGAGATAAGCGCAACGTGAGGCCCCCGGAAGACAGAATACATTTCTCCCTGCCCACACCACCCCTGAGCCTCCCCCGCGACCCAGGTGAACCCAAAGCCAAAAGGTTAAAACCATGCTATTGCGGACAGTTATGCGTGGGGAAAAAAACCACCAAACTATAACCATGGCATTTTTGACGCCAGAAATATACTGTCGCTGTATCCAAGAGGACTCCCCACCTCAGAGATACTCCAGACAGCATCACGCTCTCACAGAGAGCAAAGCAAGGAGAAGCAAACCTGCTTCCCCATCACAGCACCCCACACAAGGCCCACTGCCATTTTCGCTAGGTTTTGCCCTCAGCTCCCCCAGCAGCGGGGCTGAGGGACCGCAAGCCCCAACCCCGAGTCAAACCCCTCCGGCTTCCAGCGTTGCCGGCCGGGGGAATCCCCCACCGGGCCCTAGAAAGGAGAAGAAGCCGGGCCCACGCCAGCGCTGTCCCCGTCCCCTCCTCCGGCCTCCGCACTCACCTTCTCGCAGAGGCTGCGGACCTGGCTCTCGCTCAGCTGCCGGCACTCGTTCAGCTGCTCGATCCACTGGTCCAGCTCCTTGGCGAAACCTTTCTCCTCCATGATGGCGGCGGCGGCCTCCTCGCCCGCCGCGTGGGGCCGAGGCCGGGGGCCGGGGAAGGCCCCGCGACACCCGGGCCCACCCAAAAGTAGACGGCGCAACTAACCGGGACCGCTAGGCCTATACTCCGCGTAATGGCGGTCCGCCCCCCCCCCCCCTTCACCTCACCTCACACCCCCTCCTCCTCCGCCGCCAGCTTCCCTCCCGCCCTCCCTCCCGGTCCTGCGCACTTCCGGCCACACCCACGCCGGGCGCCCTTCCGGCGCACGCGCCCCCCCCAGCCGTTAACGGTCACCCGTTCCCCTGAGGCGGCCGGTCCCCTTTTCCTTGTGGCGGGTTGGGGTGAAGCGGGGGGATGAGGGAAAGCCGGCCGGGGGGGGGTCCTGTCTCCCTTCCCTCAGGGAGATCGTCCCTCCCCGTCTCCTGTCACCGCCTTTGGGCTTTAATGTGAAGAGGCGGGGAGGCCTGGCGGGCTCCTGGTAATGTGGGGACCCGTTGTCGTTATGGGTTTGCTGAGGGGAAGGTCGGAGGTACCGGGCGGAGACTGGCCCGGAGATTTGTGTGTGGAAAAGGTGAACTCACTGTCACGAAAGAAACCTCCTGCCTCTGCACTACTTGTGACTTGGGAGGCTGCTTTTCTCACCAGGGTTTAGGTGCACGCGTGTTTATGGTAGGCGGCATCTCGCTGCTGCTGTTTGACAGGAGACAGTCACTCTATTCCACCCAAAGTGACCAAAACAGGGTACGAAAGGAAATAAATGGCACAAAGTAGGCGCAGCTTGCACCCCATAAGAGGCCAACACAAAGCACATGCTTGATTTCAAGTGCCACTGAAATCCTCAAACAGGGAACTTCCACGCTGCTGGGGTGGTTGTGGTCTCCCGCACAGGCGCATCATCCTCCGAGAAGGAAAACTTAACAATGAAGGAAAAGGTTGAAGCTGCCCAATTCAAATTCAGGTTTTTTATCCGAGACTGGGGCTTTCAACAATCACCTATTTGCACGAGGGCACTGATCAGACTTCAAAGTCATGGCAGTATTTTGGAGGTATTTTTTCTTCGTTTTTATCTCATGCCGGGACTTTTTAAGATGCCAGCTCCATTCTCTGCAGCTGGCTGCTGCCGCCGCGGTGCCAGACGTGGCAGGGATCGGCAGAGGCCGTGCCTCCTCCAAGCTTGCGGCCAGCCCCAATGATCACTGCTGCGTGACTTGGTTAAGGGCGAGCTTGCTGTGAGGTGGGCTACCCTGACGCTGGACTCTCCATCCATTTTATACAAGGGCGATCGAAAATGGAGCGCACATACCAAATGCAGCACAGTATTAATTAACATTAACAATAAAAATGAATATATTTGCTTACAGTCTGGTACTCGATTCATCTCACAGTCAGCCCAAAGCACTGGGTAGGCTTGAGTTGCAAGTGCCTGGCCCAGGCAGCGAGGACTGGGATTTTAGATCACGGGTGGGAAACTTTTCTGGGATTTTTAGCAGAATAAGATAAGTGAAGTCCCTGTGGTGGTGGGGTTTTTTTCCATGTCAGATGAAAAAGCTGAGAATTGCTGAGGACCTACTCAGGCTGTGCAGGTGTTCTACCAAGAACACCAAAGCGGGTCACAGTTTCCTTAATCCCCACTTGGTAAAGCAGCCGGACTTGTGGACTTGACCCTGAGGTGAAGGAGAAAATTAAAGGATTCAAAACATCACACCCCTGAAGCAAAGTAAAAGGGAGCAATATATAGATATAAAACACAATTTTGTAGCTACTCTTAAAAGTTTGCCATTTCGGTATCCAGAAAAGACGCCTAACAGGAACTATTTGCATACACCTGGATGTTTTATTTGCTCATTTGTTTCCAGTAGGTTATTTTTAACCAAATTGCTCGCATCCGTGGCACTGCAGCAGAGACCTTAACAGCCCTGGGATAAGGCGAAACCTCCAGCATGGCAGTGAACAATAAATCTTACCACCCAAGAGCTTCCCAAGGACAGCATGTGCCATGTGCCTTCAAGAGCATAAGGGAGACCAACACCTGCTGTAAAAATCATCCTGTGGCTTGTCCAAAACGACCAAAAAAAGTGCATCCTGGGTCTCAGGAGGTTATGATGCAGCATTAAAACAAATGCTGAGCGGCTTTTATTTACGTCTTCCAAATTTTTAAGGTTTCCTGGTTATTTAATACGAGGAAACAAAATCAGAAAGAAGGCCACGGGTTAACATGGAAGTCTCACATCACTCCTGTTGGGAGAAATACCACGTACCCCGAGTCTTGCAGCAAAATCAGAGAACAGCATTAACTAGCTGCTAGCAAGCTAGTTAAGCTAGTTATTTATGTACTTGCTAACTAGTAACATGATTATTATCCTAAGTTTTAGATTGGAAATGACTATCTGGTAACTACTTGCCAACCCCTTTCTATCCCGGTATACGGAGACATATGTTTATATATCCACGTATGCATACACTTAGGTGATGTTTCTATTTACTGATTCCCTACCACCATTAAAACGCTTAATAGGAAAAGCCTAAATGGAAAGCTTGAGTATTTCTCTTGGCTCCTTATCAGGAACTAAAGAGGTTTCTTAGATATCGATCCAAGATGGTGGATTCTCTCCCCAGCATCAGCAAAGGACCAGCAAAACCTCGCACCTACGGCTGTTGCAGCCTGTGAACCGGGATCGTCCTTGGATCAACCCGAGGTGGTTTATTGGAAGGGCGAGCTCTCGGGAAGAGGCGCGGATTTCCCTGCAAAGGAGTGGCGGGACACAGAGCCTGCCAAATCACCAGGCAGCAATGGGGGATGTTCAGCAGACTCCCCGGCAGGGAAAATTGAAAAGCCTCACCGAGAGAAAATTAATGAAGGCAGGAGCTTGCAGCGCTACACTGCGATCTGGATGTTGGCTGCGAGCCTGGTGGAGAGAAAACCCGCCCGGGCGTGCTGCGGGTGCTGTGCAGCACATCCTCAGCTGTGCAAAAACCGAGGGGGTGTTGTAAATTTGAAGCGTACCTGCGGGGTTCCCTCTGGATCATGCTGTCATCGCTGCTGGCCATGTCCTCTGAGGACCTAGGCCAGACTGGGAGGAAGGACGTGGTTAAGAAACGGGAGTCAGGATGCATAGCTTTCCCTGGATGTGGCTTTGCTCCGACGGTTGAAGTGTGTAAAGCTTTATCTGTGCAGAAGATGGAGTGCAGCTCTGCTCCCCGGCAGGCAAGAGAGGAGTTTGAGGTGGGACGCTGAGGTCCGAGGCTCACCGATCCCTCGTCGGCTGCCGGGCAGGTCAGCTGCCACAGTCCCCCTTATTTCACAGCGGCAAATTTTCTTCCAATTCCTCAGCATTTGGTGGACGGGCAACGAGAGGACCGAGTGCCCTTCCCTGGCACAGCCAAACTTCATGTGCTCAATGGTCTTCATCATTCTCACGGTATGAGCCATTTTCCCCAAATCTTTCCTGGCAGCTGACTTGAAACATCCAAGCAATCCCATAAACCAGTTGTGGTTGTGGTCTAGCTGGCTACTGGTGATGGCCAACACAACTGTTCTTCCCACAGTCTCTCTGCAATGATCTTTCAGTAATGAAAAGGAAGCCATATGCTCTTGGCAGTCAAGTAACTTGGGGAGAAGTGAAAAATCAAACCACAATAAGCTCTGAAATCTTTCTGCCCCTCCTTTTTTTGCTACTGAATTCTTTAGGAAGTGAACCGTTTCACACATCATGGCCACCTCAGCGTGGGTCTCAACAGCTTCTGGCTTTACGATGGCAGTACTAAGGCTGCCTTTCTTCACCGCACCCAGTGTGTTCTCGTCAGCGATCTAGAGGGTGCTTACACCTTCCTCCTGCAAAATCTGAAAATACTTTTTCAGGGTCTCAGAATGCTCCCTACGTGTCACCATTAGTGTCTGCACCTTCCCGAGATCTGCAGGGTGGGCTTCTTCCAGCAAATATCAGGATGTGAAATCGGGATTTTCTTGGGTGGGACTTTCATAACAACTCAACATTGGGGCTTCATGTTTCTTATCCATGCTGTTATGGGATTTTCCAGTTTTAAGCTGACAGACCTCACTGGGTTTGGACAGGGCCTCCTGTTCGAGTTCAAAGAGAAGCTGGCTCTTTTCCTCCTTAGCAGCCTTTTCTAAAAACATCCTTCTTCCCAACAAGGCTTTTAGCTGCCTCAAAAAATACATGCTCAGGGCCAAAGAATGATGCCCTCGGGGCTGCGGATGTGTAAGTCTTGGTGAAGGCAGCCTTTGCAGAGCATCTCTGTCAGGAGCCGGGGTGGCCGGCAGCTCTGGCCTCTGATTTTTGGGGGGTGCCAGGCTCCCACCTCCTTGTCCAGAAACAGTGTATTTGCTCGGGGTGCCAGGTTGGTTTTCTCTCTTTTTTGGGGGGCTTGTTTGCCTGGAGATCCTGCCAGTGTTTAGCGAGTGGATTTTCCACTACCTTCTCTAAAATCTAATAATTTCTGCGCTAAAACCTTCTGAAAAGGCAATGTCAGTGAAAGCGGCATAAAAGGGCATGAAAAAATAAGTAAGCGCTGGCTCTGTAACATTAAACCACTCATTGGGTACCTTTGCTTTCTTATTTTTCTGATTTTTCCTCTGAAGCTTGGTCTTTTAGGGCATGATACAAAACGCAAGGGAACTCAAATCAGAAATAATTACTTACTGCCACCACCACCTATGGAAGGCATTGCCTGGGGTTATCCACTGCTTCCCAGAGAGCGGTGTATTCCTGTGTTTTAGAGAGGAAAAAAACCCACACAGTGAAAAAATAAATAAATCAGTAAAGTCCTTTCTTCTGTCAGCAGCTGAGGGTGCACAAACCAGGACATGTCCTCGGACTAGAGTCATCACACGGTTTCTGGTAGCTGTCCTCGCCTGGGGGAATAAAACCCACGAAGCAAAAAGGAGCTACTTGAATTTCCCTTCTTTTTTTTGGCCCATTCGGGCCCATCCGAATTTCCCCTGCTGCTACTTTTACTGCAGGGACTTACTCCGCCCTGGAAAATAAGAGCTCCTGGTGGCACCGTCCCTGTCTCCGTGGGTGGAGGGGTTGCCAGATGGGTCTCAGATGGCCCCGGCGTGACCTGCTCTGGGTGCCCCCCAAAGGGCACCTGACCCCCCGGGAGGGTGCAGGGGAGCATCGGGGTGCCCAGGGGCACGAGGATGTGGACCTGCCTGCCCCGGCGTGCACCCACCCGCGACCCCCCCCCACTGTCCCTTTCCCCCCACAGGCTCCCCCGACACCCAGCCCATGTCTCCTGTGCACCCCAAGCCCCCCCACGCTCCCCAGGGCCTTACGTGTGCAACCCGGGGCTCCTCGCACCACCCCACAGCAGGGCACCCTGGCCCACGTGCCCCCAACCACCCGCCCTGCCCCACGTCACGCACACGCATTAGGACCCCTCACACCCCACAGCAGCGTACCCCATACCCCGCACCCTCACCCCATGCTGCGTGGGCACCCTGGGGCCCCTCACATGCCACTGCGGGGCACCTCATTATCTCCTGTGTCCCCTCAACCCACGTCCACACGCGTCCCAGGACCCCCGCACCCCACGACAGGGCACCCCATACCCCCCACGCGTACGCTCACCCCGTGCCACGCATGGATCTATGTGTCACCCCCCCAGGGACCCACACCCCCCTGTCACCCCGCACCTCTTTCGCAGCACCCGCCGCTGAGCCCTGGCGCTTTCGTGGCAGTGGTGGCATGGCCGTGGGAGAGGCAGCACCAGCAGAGCTGCCCCGGGGAAGGGTGCAGCCACCAAAAATCAGCTGGGGAAGCAAATCTGCATAATTTGGAGTGACGCACCAATGCTCAGTGCTCCCAGGGACTGAGCAGAGCCCACCGACCCCCGATTTGAGGCTGAAAGGCAACAAAGGAGGATTTCGGGATGCAGACGCTGCATTTTCGCTCAGGTTGGAAGGCAGACGTACCTGACAGCATCCTCTGCAAAGCCAGGCTTCTTGTTCCCAGCTTCTCCCCATGGGATTCATCTCTGCTCCCTCCTTCCCGTGCTGGCGTCCATCACCATAGGCACTGCTGCTCGTACTGCGAGGAGCAGCCGGAAACATCTACAAAACCTTGATAAACTGGGAAAAAAAGCCGGATAGAGGTCAGAGAGGAGGAAAGAGGCAAAGAGAGGGGGGACGGTGCCTGGATAGGGGGATAAATCACTGAAAAGGGACTCTGTGGCCATAACATATGCACAGGGACAGCATCCGATGGGAGGAAAGGGTGACAGCCCAAGCTCTCACACAGACGCCCCTGAAATGTTCCTCTTAGATACAGATACATCTTTAAGGGAATATAAAATGCCCTCCTGCAGCAGCCCGCAACATTTTTAATCCAAAAATAGCTTTTTGGGGGGAAAAACCCCTCAAAACCTGAGAGCCTTGCAACAGGTTTTGTTTGCAAGTGCACACAAATCTGGAATATTTGCTTACTCCTTTTATTGAACCCACTGGCTGATTTGATTACGTCCCTGGAAACGCATGTGCAAATTGGTTTTCCAGCCTTTTGAGGACACTGCCTTCTGCCGCAACGTCTCCAGTGACTGATGCCAGCTTCCCGCTAACGCAACGTGCCGTAAGACCGAACTGGTGTCAGATACTGGTGCCGATGCCCACAGCTTTCGGCTGCTCGTTGCTTTCAGCAAGCTCATAGCCATAAATCCCTTCATTCTCAAATGCAAAATACTGCCGTTGGAAATGACTTACCCTCAAGAAACGAGTTAGCAACAATTTAATCTCTTAAATTAAGCGGGCTAAAGCTCAGCCGTTCCTCTGTCGTGCACTTACCGGGTAGAAGGGTCTGATGATGAAAGACTGGAAAAAAATAAAGGGCGTCAAATTGAAAAGCCCTGGGGAGATGAATGCAAGATAACCGAGAGAGAAACATTTATAGTCTGAGTCTCGGCTGAAATGATTTCCCCTCCCGGGCAGGCAGATTTCCTTCTCGCCTTCATGGGAAGCACCCAAAGGAGAGCCGCCATGCAGGCACCTGGGAGTGGCAATAAATCCGATTATAAGAATCAGAGCAGACAGTTAAGACTACACAAGTAAGCAAATTTATTTTAAGACAGAACAAGTATCGTGGCAAACAACAATATGCAAATTCAGTTGAGAACAGGGGTAAATATCAGACTTTGTTTTCAAATCGATATAAAATATAGTCAGATTTTATTTTGTCCAAAAAGCAGCTCGCGTCGGGGACGGGGAGGTTTGGGAGGGGATGGGTCAGTTCACGCCATCCGAGGTGTGTGTCACCTGCAAAACCCCAGGCTCGGAAGGCAGCTCCTCTGCCAGCGGAGATGAGCGATGCCGGAAAGAGATGAAGGTGCCTTTGGGAGCTCCGGCTCCCCTTGACTCAATTTTCTGCCTCCATTCTCATAAAAAGCCAATTCTTGCCACAAAGCAAGGGGCGGGTTCCTCCCCTCCGAGACCCTTGGTGCCCACCTACCACCTATGTACAGATGGGGCAGTCACGGGGATGCTGGCTGCTTTTTAGGGTCGGGCATCTTTGAAGGCACCTGCACCTCCTCTTCCTCGCTGGCTCCTGATGGATCGACTTCCCGCGGCCCAGCCTGAAAAGCCAGCGAGGGAGCAGCTCACCTCGGATGCCGGAGGAGCTGCCGTGGCATGAACGGGACGAAATCCCCTCCTGGCGCGAAGGTGCTGGCGTGCTGCTTTCTAGAAAAGCCATCCCAAATAAAAGCAGACATAGAAAACATTAGATTGTCAATGATGCTTTGAAACAAATTCAAGTTTATCTTTTGTTTTTTTCTTTCGTGAGCGTGCGTGTGTGTGTCGACTTCATACAAACAGACAATAAAGACGTTGTGAACTTCAAGCTCTGGATCGGCATGTCGTCAGTTAGCATCCGCAGAAGCACCATCGGATACAGAAGAGTTAGCACCAGAGAGTTTGGAGGACCTAACTGATAACACGCGTCATTTGGAAAACCTGGGGACAGGTTGGGAATGGGCGGTGGGGGGACATGGTACAGTCCATTAGAAACAATACAAGGCAATTCATGAGTTTTCATACAGTACAATACAGTCACTGATCAATTAACCCTTTCAGTACAGTACATGACAAGTAACACTTTGCACCCTGTTAACACTAGGAAAGGAGGCTTTGAGCCGGCGGGAGGTGGCTGGTAGTTTAACCCTTCTGCCTTCTCATTTCAGGGTCTGCAGATTGCTTCAGCTGCTTTTCAGATGCATGTCTGTCCCACCCCAGCTCAGACAGCCCGTCCCCAGCCTGGCTCCCACAGGGATGTGCTGGTGGACCGGGATGCTGCCAGTCCATCCGCCTGCAGCGAGGTCTTCACCCAAATTGTCCTGATTTGGCCAGGGAAATGGAGAGCCACCACCCCTCCGCCCCATGCTGGCCACCGAACTGATGAGAAAACCTCAAATTGGAGTTTCCCCCTGGCCAATTCTGGTGCTGAAACATGCAGAAAAGGTTCAGAGGTTGAGTTCGGACGGCCCCACGCCTAACCCACTTCTTCCCTCAGGCGTAGTGAGAACAGGGTCCATTAGAAAAGTGCTAAATTACAGTACATTGGCATTTCCATATGTCAACTATTGAACAGCAAAACAGATTGTTTGAAAACAGAATCGGTATCGTACAGTAAGTTCACACTTAATTCTTCACCGTTTCTACACTTGTAACACATGCATTTTATTTCCATTAGTTTAATGCCAGTAGGACCAACATCCTCCAGAACAATGATCTAACATTAAACAAAACTTCCTAAGAAAAATAGTAAGCATCACATAAAGTTTCAGAAAAACCTGTTAATTAGCATCACAAGGTACTCAGATTTACATTTAGGAGTTTTCATGCCATGACTTTAAAACACCTTTTGGTTAATATCTTGGGGGGCGGGGGAAAACAAACCCAAAAAACAAACCAACCCCCCAAAAAAAGGAACGGTTGGGGAAATAATATATCTATCTCTATGTAAACACACACATACACACATGCACGTACACGTGGATAGGTGCATGGGTGTGTGCGCGTTTTGAGACTGCTTCCTGCAATGCACAATTTGTTTTGATAAACTTGACTCATTTCAAGGGCATTTGCATGGGTCCAAAAAGCCTTTGAAGGAAACAAACTCTAAACTATTGAAGCAAATTAAAAAGTCTCTTTTGGAGAAAAAGAAAAGGTCAGTAAAACATTGCCTGTGTGTCGTTACAATGCGCTTCCCATGAGCCATCTTAAAGCCCAAAGAACTAAAAAATCCCTACAAGAGCTTTTTTCCGCCTAAAAGGTCCTTCCAAAGCAAGAGGTGTTGTGCTAGGCTTTGCATTCGGGCCTCACGTGTGCCATGCAGGAGAAAACGCTTACTTTTACCTTCCCGAAGGACGAGATGCCAACTCCAAGGGGCAAAAAACTACACCTGCGGGGGAAAACAAACAAACAAACAAAAGACCTGCTCCACGTCCCCCTTTCTTGCAAGCTTAATTTCCAAGAACTCAAGTGAGCTCGCTGGGGGGTTGAATTTTCCAAAGGGCTCGCCTATGTCCTCGTGACGGTGAGCGGGATGTAAACTCTGAGTCACCGAGGTACTTTCTGAAGAGACCATCCCCTCTGCTGCTATCATTTTGAGGGGATCAGATACAGCAGCAACATCACCAGGCGCTATTTCTTTAAAGCTAGGTTTGCAGGGTTAATTTGGCTGGGGGGGAAAGAAGAAAAAAAAAAAAAAGAAAAATCTGGATTCTATTTACATTTTCATTTTTAAATCCAACAATAGAGGACATAAGAGCATAATACTTTGGGCTGCTCAAGGTTTGTGTTTTTTAACCACCTTCAACTCCCACTGAATACCCAAACCCATGAAGGTCTATCAAAGAAGGATGCTTGAATTGAACCCAAGCAAAAACAGCCACCAAAACTGGAGCTGGTCAAGAAAAATATACTTCCATCTGCTGCAACAAGCAAACCCAATACACCTATTTTTATTGTTGCTGAAGGTTATTTTCATCATGTCCGCTTGCTAGCAGTGAAGGAGAAGACCTAATTCGCTTCTCTCCATTCAAACTGATCATGCTGTAACGGCGGGGTTTATCCATCAAGTATCGCCGGGGAGAAACTCCCGTCAAGGAGTATCACCAGAGAAGGACTTGGATCAACTATTGGCTCATCAACAAGGATGAGCAGGAGTCCCAGGTGCGGGTACCCCAGCGTGAAGGAAACGCAGCACTCTCGCGACCACCGTGATTTATTTGCTGCTACAGAAAACCCACGAGGGCTTTTAAAGAAGCAAAACACCATCAGCTGGTTGAGAGTGGATGGTTTGGGACATCAAAATCCAGATTATTCTGCATCCCAGGGATCATCATCCCATTTCATATCCAAGAGATTTATGACTATGTTTACTACAAACTCTACCCTACTGATTTCTTGCTGGAAGGAAGTTCTGGTCCCTGACCATCCATACTGAAATACCACAGGAATTTAACAATAGCGATGCACATTTGAGCTGCCTCCTAACACGAGATGTGATCAACTCCTAACACCGCTTCTCAAATTCAACTGCAAACCCCATGGTTATTATGCTCCATCTTCTGAATTATCTGTAAGTTTTTTGACTTAAAAATACCTTTTGTAGTTTAAGCCCACAATCAATCTCAACAGCACTTTCAGTACAGGCACAATGATGGCTTTTATTGCAATGGCTTGAGCGCAGTCTTTATTGATACCAGCATCTTAGACTGGTTTTAACTTCGCTGTTCCATGGACTGACCCTACTAATGCAGACCGGGATCTCGTACCAAAACCAAGAGCGTCTTGCCCTACGCTTCTCACTCCGGGTCTGCTTTGCGTCCTGCGGTCCGCTCAATTCCAAGTGTAAATTAGACGTTCTTGCACCATCCCGATCCCTTTTGAGACTTCTCCTGTATCTTTGGTGTTTTTAAAAGCCATGCGCTTGGGTCTCCGGACGACCTCAAAGTTTACAACAACCACGTCTGCCTTGGACGTCAGGGATTTAGATGTTCGTCCTGTTGTGTCAAATAAGCTTGGATGGGTTTAGTTCCCTAATTTATAAAATCGCTAATGCATATGTAATGGAAGTCAGGCACCAGACAGTGGTCACGAACACCTCAAAATTATCTTCTGATGGCCCCTAAGTAATTAACACCGCGCCTAAGAGGCTAAATAGACTGGGGAAAATAAACGGTTCAAAACTTAGTGCTAATAGTACTTACAAAAGTGCAGTGCTCAATATAGTCAGAAGCAAAGTGACTACTAGTACTTAAAGTGCTAGTTTCAAAGTCGGTTTGGTTCAGAGTCCGAAACACAGCTAGAATGCGGGGGATAGCTAGGGGTGAAATTAAAAACAGACAGCACTGCAACTGCACATGCCACACCAAAAGTGCTTCAAATCACACCATTGCGGAGAGATGCATAATGCTACGGCTCAGCTTGTGGACACATACGAGCAAACGACTGACACCTTTTAGGTTACGATAAAGAACAGCTCCATTAACTCCATCACTACAAACCCATTCAGAAAGCAAGTGGTCACAGCTTACGGAAAAAAAACCCCACCCCAAAACCAAGAGTCTCTCGGAACATTTACGAGTCTTTGCAACTATGATACTCAAAGTCTAGCAAAAGCAACCCTGGAAAGCCTGCCCAGTGTCTGCAACAAGCTTCGCCAATGCTTATCATGCACTTTACAGAGGAGTCACGCCGCAGACTGCCTCCTTTTACACGCTATCATACAGTTAGCCTATTTACCTATTTATTTGTGGTTTGCTTTTTTTTTTTTTAGCTTTCTGACTACGCATTAAGCTGTTTTTTTTTCTCTTAACCACCCTACCAGTCAAAGGACAATTAATGCAAGAACAAGACAATGAAGGTGGTCTAGTAAACACTGACGTTCCTAACGTCCCGTCTTCATTTTCATGAAGCAAAATGCTCCGGAGAAGGACTTTGGATCAGCACGCTCCTGGAAAGAGACTGGAAAAGGAGGATTCATCCCGATGGACGTCAGGCACTTCCCCTTTCTCTCTTTAAACACGCGCTTCCCACCGACTGCCCCATCACCTCTTCCAGCTGCTGACATCTGCTTTTTTGTTCCCTTGCGTCGAGCTGCAAGCCCAACCCTACCTTTATACTCGTGCTGGAAAAGCAACCACTCTGCTCAATGGAAACAGGGTGCAGAAAATCTCCCCACTAAGGTCTGTGTTGGTCCCAGTCCTCACCCTGGGCTGGAAGCGGCTCCTTGCAAGCTGGGACATGCTCCAGCAGTGCCCTTCGTCCCCTTATCTCAGCAGCTCAGCGCTTGCAAAAACAGGGTGTTTCCTCCCAAAACAGAAGTGGCAAATGACAAAGGGGAAACCAGACCTTCGATTCTCACTATGTTTCAGTAGGCACTCCAAAAAAAAGGTCACTGAGTAGCCTAAGCGGCTCCCCCGGCCCCGCAGGCATCGCCGTCAACTCTCCCAGGTGTTGTACAAGGCAACATCTGGCTGTCCAGCATCTGGTGCGTCTGAGATGGGTACGAATCTTTTACGTGGAGAAAGCTCTTTTTAAAACAAAAGTACTGACTTGCTGGAGTTGGCAGGGTATGTTGGGTATGCTTCAGGTACAGCTGCAGACATTTTCCTAATCAGAGAGCAAGCACTAGAGAGACGGTTTTTCAGAAGCAGATAACACTGATACCCCAGGGGAAAAAACCTAGAGTTTACAAACCCAGGTCGCTTATTTCCACTACTGCCACAAAGACCTGTATTTAAACAAGCAAAAAGCAAGGTTGCGCATCCAGGGGCTATAGATGTAGATCCACCTTTGCAGACATACAACTGGAAAGAATGGAGCCTGGAAAAGATGTGGGAGCTGGGGAAGGGCAGCGCGAGACTGGTGGTGCCCCGCAGCGAGCTGGGCTTGCGATTTCTGCAGGGGTACGGTGGGCAAACATAACCATCTCAGTCCACAATCCAGATAATAAGAAAACTGCTGAAATGAGACATATCCAGTCCGGTTGCCAAAGCCAGCAAGGTCTGGGGAAAGCACGCAAGCGCGTGTACGTGGCTACGACCCTGCCACCCAGGCGAGGAACAAGTCCATCAGCGAAGGAGAGCAAGCCCTGCGGGGGAGAAGTGTGCCCGCTGGCACACCACGGCTTTATCATAAATGATGGTGGAGTCTTGCAGGATTAAAAGCCATCGTTGAGCATTATGCTGGGCAAAGGAGCATCTTGCAGGACCGTATTCAAGCCTGATCTTGCGAGACTGGCATATATCATCATTTCCTACACGTAGGTGCTGGGATAACGTTTGGTTTAAGTACCATTGACCTCAACATTGAGACCAAACCCAAACACTGTATGTATCGAAATCTTACATATAGTGCAAAAACTCCCATACCAAAACTGCTCATTTTCCACGTCTTTTTATAACATGTTCTTTCCTGTCTTCCAATTGTAAGGATTTTTGGCAGATGATTTGGAAGTGGATAATAAATCTAATGCTAGGACACTGCGTCAAATTGCTCAGTAATTTTCTGCACTGTTCTCACCAGGAAGTTTTCACATCATGTTGTATTTTTGCTGCCTTAGTTTATCCTAAGGACACACCATTGGCCACGTCTGAGGCTCCTTGCAATTTTGCCTCCACCTGGATTGGCAACCCTGTTAAATTTTTAAAAAGAAAAGCTATTACAGGTTTTCTGGGAGAAAAGGCTGTGTGCTAGCCCGTGACCTTACCTTCAGCCTGAGCTGTGGATTTTAAAGGCATTTGTAAAATCCTGCTTCAGCCAGCATGCTAGTTTTTCATCTAAATATTCTTGGCAACTTTTCCAGTCTCCAAAAAACACCTCATTTGAAAGTTTATTAGAAGCAATATTTTATTTTTGGAGGCGGAGGCTTTTGCTGCGTCGAAGCCTACAGATAGATATCTGTGCACCACAATTAAATGCTGATTTTCAGTGGTGAATAACGTGATTCCCAGACAAAGCCTATTGCCAAGTAAAATCCGATCCCAGATCGCTCGGTATCAGAGGCATAATGCGAACTGAAGATGCGGGGCCATTTTTAATTCTATGCTAATTATCGCAACAAAAAACAGATCCTGCAGCGGAAGACCGATTCCGGGAAGAAATAATCATCCATCTTTTGTAGTCCTAGCCACGCTGCTCAAGAAGAAGCTTATTTACAAAATGGCAATCTCCAGGAAAAGGCTGTGCTATCGTTGCCTGAAAAAGCTATATATTTAGGTATGTACTGCTACCATTCTGGGGGTGCTCTGCCTGGGAAATTCCGCTTTGAAACTAAACGCTATAAACTTCAAGTATGGGAAACGGCATCCTGTTCAACAAATACCAGCTGTAGGGCTAATGCAACCCACCGTACCACATAAATGATGCTTGGAGATGTCTGCTTTGAAATTCATGCTTTCGGTTTAGAGAAGGAGAATCATATGACCTTTACATGACTTATATGTGAAAAGATGCTTTCAATAAAAGCATCGATAATGTGTAACCAAAATGAAATTCCAAATGCAGACTTTCTGCATTTTGTATAATTACTTCAACGTGGACAAGAAGTACCTTTCCCCCCCCTCGCACAAAAATATCCATCATACAGGATGACATAAAAATGCCCTTTTTTGTATGCAGGAAAGAAAAAAACAATGTATAAACCCATGAACCTGCAGAGCAGTTGTGAAAGGGATGAAAAGGACCCCAAGTAGGAGGCATGCAACCTGTTTCTGTCCCCCCACATACCACCGTAGTGCCCGAAGAGGCTCTAACACGAGATTGCACTGCGCGACTATCTCATGGAGACGTGAACCTACACCTTTGGGTCACAGCCAAGCAAGACACCAAGCGCCTCAGCAAGTCCTCCCGTTGCAGCAGTTTTTCCTCCACCATCAAGAAACGGTCTTCATCAAAGAGCAAACACGTCAAGGGGAGCAACGTGTACGTGACAAATTTATTCACAGGGACCTCATGACTGCAGCTGCTGTGTCTGCCTGGGGATGCCACCACCAGTACCACCAACTCGCTACTGCAGAAAGGGCTCTGCTCGGTGTTCTCCATCTCTCCTCGCTACATATCCACACGCGTTGCTAGACGTCGATGATGCCTGTATCCAGCATTACGAGATACGTTCTTGGGGGGCAGCAGAATAACTCCAATACATCGCCTTGCTGTAATGACGGTGCCTGAAGACGGGAACATTGGACTACAGGGACCGCATGTTGAAAGCAAAACATTTTATTACCATCGGTTAAGCTTCATAATGCACACTTATGAGTAAGATAGAGGTTATATGGAGATCACTTTGCTCGCTACCAACTACAGCTTCTGGGATTAAATGCAGCAGCTGTTGAGTGGTGCGTAACAGGGCCAGTGGAAAGAAAAAGAGAATAACATACAGTTGAAAAGGTGGGGGGGGGGGCTGCTTGGCAGAAAACAGTCCCCAAACTTGAAATGCAACCAGAAATCATTTTTTTTCTGCTGTACAAAAAGCCACAGCATCCTAGACAACAGCAGGTGACCAAGTGCTGCCCTTGAAACGCACCCCTCCAACTCAACACCCACCTCAGCTTCTACCACCTTGCACGGGCGCCGCAGCACCAACACAACACGGGAAGATCGGAGGGGACCGCTTTCGCTGGGGGGGGATGACACCTCTACAGTCAATGGATCGAGCCTAGGTGCAAAGCAGGAGCTCCTTGCTCGTCTAATTGCAGCCTCTTGTCACGGTACACAGGTGTTTATCGGACATTTTGCGTCGCCATGAAAGCAGAAAGGTGGATTACAACTCGTACATAACCTGAATTCAGCGTGGTTGGCTAGCTCAGCGACAACGCTCCGCAAACGCTCACCTGGTGTTGATTCAGATGTGTGATTTTTTGGTTTGTTTTCTTTAAGTTTCCATGCAATGTTTTCGACAGTAAATGCCATCCTGAGATGGTTTCTAAAGAACGTAAGTTTCTTCCAGTATGAATTGCGCCTTCAATCTAAGATCAAAAATACAGTTATCTTTCCTAGAGGTCAGAGGTCATGACAAAGCTATTTTGGACCATCTACTAAAGAATCACTAACATAGTTTAACAGAATCAGCTTTTTTAGTTCAAATCATTTTACCTTCCAGCCACTCTTCTACAAGCAGCTTCAAATTGCATCAAACCCTATCCAGAGGAACGCTCTGTTCTCATCTCCCCCTTCCCGATATTACAACTCTTATTTCACATTAGTTTCTGCATTCATACAAAATTCAAAGGAGAGGGAGAAAAAGCCTTCACTAGTAAAAGAGGACTCCAGCTATTGCTAGCACAAAACTACCAATTTTTCTTCTTCTAGAAAACAAAATGCTTGGCTAGAAAGGTGGGAAGTTCTTGGAAGGCTTGAAGGTCTGGAGGAGGCTGGTGTTTAGGCTGAGGCAAGTGAAAAACACCCCTGTCTTAGCCTCTTGCTTGTTCTCTTTTGCTCAGCGTCTTCAGCCTCGCCGAGAGGAAGAGGTCGGCATAGGTTTTGAACAACCAGAGAGAGCAGCTCCAGGGCTTATTGCAACAGCTCAAGGGCTGCAGCACGGAGGAGGAGGATGAACTTCACTACATGGAGAGCCTGAGAAGGTGAGGAAGTAAAGAGGATCCTCCAGTGGGTGCTTTCTCTTTCTCCTCCTGTGGCACAGAGGGGCTGAGAAGGCTGCATCTCTCTGCAGGAGGGCACTTCAAAGCCCGTCTCAGGAGGAGGTTCAGAGACAAACAACGGAGGTGATAGACCAGTCCACCCCAGAGAGACGCCGGGCTCTCCAAAACAGCCTGCAAAGTCCAAGCCGTGGCTCCGTCCTCACTCTTACCTCTCGGCTCATGTCGCAAGAGCTTGCTCCTCTAACTTTCTGTTCCCCTTTCGGGGGGCTTGCAGAAGTACTTTGGGGGTGACATCTTCTCCTTTATTAGCCAGCAAAAGCGACCGCATCTTGGCCAGGTTTGGAGTTGCAGTCCCTTCCCGTTCTCGGATCATCTTGGAAATGGCGAGAAGCTTTCAGAAACCGTGGGCTGCTGTTGAAACCTTGTGAGGCTGTGGGTTGTCTAAAAAGGGATAAGGATGTTTAGGGAGGTTATCCCTACTTTAGAGGGTGTCTCCTAAAAGCAGAAAAGAGGTGAGAAAAGCAATAGGTTAAGCTGCAGTGTGCTGCTGCAGGGAGGAGTAAGTGGGCACCACCTCTGCCTTACGCTCTGGATTGTGGGTTTTCTTGGGGATGCACGCATATCAGCACAAAACATGCACTGCCAAATAAACTGGCAGTTTTAAGCTGTTTTTAAAAGAAAAGTCTCTGTAATATGCTTTCACCAAGGTAACCCACAGTCAAAAGCTGGCAGCATCCATGAAAATGTTCATCGGGTGACTCCAGCGCCTCCCTCTTCTTCTTTTTTTTCTTCCTTTTTTTTTAATAAGATAGCTAGAAGGAACTTATCACTTGTTAACTCCAACGGTCACCCCCGACAGCGCTGAGGGATGACTGTGCTGGCGTAAGCAGAAAACGCTGTTAGCGAGCGCAGGGGCTGGGATGCAGCAGGCTTACGTGCAGTCTGCATGCTGGCACACGCCGATCCCGGGACAGAAACGTCCGTACGCTCTCCAGAGCGGCTGCCTCACTTGAGCACCAGGCAAGAGTTAAAAGTCCCAGGAGGCAGAAAAGGAAGGCTAAAAGAGTTGGGCTCCTGGGGTATCCAGGTTAAAGCTGCTGACGCCTTCCCTTTGTAGTTATACTGTGATATAGAATACATGCAGGCGGTGGTCCCTTGCCTAGCTCAGGTCTCTGTTGCCACTTTGAGCCAGGTCCCACATGCAGGTTCTGATGGTCCCTGGTCCTGGTGGCTCCCTGCATTGTCACCCACTGCAGCAACCGGAGCCAGCGCAGGACTGTGAGAGAGTAGACGGGAGACTTGGCAGAGGCACAGCTCTTATCTCAACATCTTCGCACCTACTTTGCTGTGGGTATGCTCATCTCACGTACCTGAATTTACTAACCCACATCAAACCCTTGGGGCGATTCCCAAACTGATGTGGAAGCGCCCTGCTGTTACGCACACAGAAAAAAAGCGACTCCAATTATTCTGCAACCCATTTAAATGTACCGGGGAGGATGAAATCCTGGCAACGTTTAGCTCAAGACGCATAATTCCAGACTGCAGCCTGCTTCTGCGTTCAGAGAAACAAAATTAAGGTTACACATAACAAAGGATCCAGGCACAGCGTCGAGTTGTGGCGAGAAACAAGAGTCTAAGCTCAGAGCAATACTTGTAGAAGACGCAGTAAAACTCATCCCTGGGGAGGCTGTCATACGTTGTCTACAAGCGAGATGTTGCACGCTAGCTGTTCGGAGGAAGCAGCTAGCCTATGATAAGCGCATCATCAAATCTGCCCCAGGTAACTGGTTCATGCAACCCTACTCAACATGAGAACGATCACAGAGGGAATGAATGCTTGTATGGTTAAATAACTACTACTTTGCTGCAGCATCACCCCAAGCCCCGCAAGAACCTGCCTCAACCTAGAGTTAACAGCTCCCAAAGCCCCACCGTTCATGCAACGGCTGCAGAAGCAGATGAGAGCTGCAGAACAGGATTCCTTTGGTCCCTGGAATGGTTAAGGCCAAAGCATACCAAAATAGACACAGAGGAAAACGACTGCCTGAGAAAATTATAACCAGCTACACGTCTTTTTTGTCCGACATCGGCTGCAGCAGTTAGCGAACGCACAGGGATGGAGGGAACCGAAGCACATTTGGGCTTTGCACAACATTTCCAGAGAGGTTCATAAGCAAGGGCTTAAAAAAAGGTGGTGAACTTCTGAGAAAAAAACTGATTTAGGGCTCTCGAGCCAGTTTGCCCACGAGACGTGAACCAGACTGATAAATACTCTTGGTGGTCAAACTGGGAAAAGGAACAGCACAACCAGGACTGGGCCCTGTGAGCAAAGCGAGAGGAAAAAGTCCCTACACATTGAGCCATATAAACACCTACAGGGGTTGCTACCCATGCTGCTTTAGCAACCTTGACATTTTGCAACCAGACGGAGCAAGAAACAAAATGCCAGTTTAAAGGATACGCTCTGAGAGAAGAGGCACGAGGTTTGGTTCACCTTGTGAAACATGGCGCCTATTCTCAACTTTATAAGCGTTTGAGCCAAAAAACTCTTTCCCTAATTTTACCAGGATGGGGGGGATTATTAAAAATGCTTAAATTAAAAACCTTCTCCACTAACTACAGTGATGTGCACACAACCTTCGGGAAGGGTCCAACAAAACCTTTTACATCTCAGAGAGAAAGGAAAGTGATCACATCAACAGGAGACACGCTACAGCTTTAGAGGACTTGAAAGCAAAATAATTTTTGACGATTAGGGGTGGAACGGGAGACGGACATGTTAAATTGACACCAGCTCACAAAACCCCCTTGCCAGAGAGCTTTTAGAAGCTAAAAACACATAAATGGTTTAGTCAAACAAAGTTTTAGGGCTGGCCCTTGTGTTTAGTTCTCCCCCTGGTATTTACCGTCGTGAATTTGCAAAAGCGTCGGAGCTCAGAGAAACACAGCAGTCTGCCCCAAAACCCCTCCCAGATTGGAGGACTAACTAGTAGACACAGGCACGCTAGTGTAATCCTGCACCTGCCACGACAGGCGAAGTGAGAAGAAAAGCGTTCGGCATGCGTTAACTGAGTGATAGGATCTAGGATAAATACTACCGCAAAGAACTGAATCAAAGCCTTGCCCTCTGTTCTCGGCTGTCAGCGGCCTCTGCTCATCCCTGCTGCGATGCCTCGCTGGGAAGAACTCTTTTACAAGTGGCACCAGCACAACGCTACAGTTTTCAAACTCTTTTCACAGTTCATCGGCGTCTCGGCAAAGAGACTGCCCTCGGAGGCAGCTCAGTTCCCTTACAACTATCTGTTCTGACCGGCGCTACAGAGATCTCAGGAGCGTTCAAAAACCGGGAAGAAAAGAAAAAGCAGTTATCGTGAATGCATCCCAAACAGAAATACGTCTGTTGACTGCTCGCCGAGTTTCATTTAATTCAGAGTAGTGCTCCATCACCTCTCCTCTGCCTGAACCTACGTGCCGTCTCTGGCCCTAGGTTCCCCCCTGCGAGCTTCCCGGAGGAGAGACGGTCTTTTTACATCAGGTAATTCCCAAACACGCAGCAGCACGGCAAAATCCTCCATGCTACGCTCAGAGCAAAAACGACAATTCGCAAAGCAGCAAGCGTTGAAGGGGAACTTCCAGAGACAAACCAGTCCAACACCAGTTCCCGAGGGAAGCGGACTTCGCCCCCCTGGAGCCCTCTGGTTTGCTCCCGAGCTGCGAAGCCGTCGGGGTCTGCTGCTGCCAGCACGCGACGTGCTTCAGCTCACCCTTTACAGCGTTAAGGCAGAACAGCAGGGATAATTAATTTATGTTCAAAACACCAGGACTGGATTGGCACATTCAGGCGTTCCCCTAGGAAGAGGAGAGAAGAAAGAGCAACTGCGGCTTGACAGATGTTAGTCATATGCTTAAATGCACTTCTGGAAGGCGCTCGGATATACGTGTCGAGTGATTATAGAGCAGGGTGAAAACCTGCATGGAACAGGATGAACTTCTCTACAGTTATACCTACACAAAGCTCTCAGATCTCCTCACAATAAAAACGTTACTAAGGAAAATCCAATTAGCTTTCAGTGCGGCCGAAGCTTCTGGGAGGTGGAAAAAACCCAAAACCCCTGGGTCCTTCAGGCAGTTATCTGGCATGGCTGGGTGGGCACCGCTCGCACCACAGCCGGGAAGGAGATGGCAAAACAACCACGTTAAGACAAGGTAGCCGAAAGGCTTTCCGAGCCACATAATGTGTAGCTGCCCACCCAGGAAATCAATAGCGGGACTTAAAACTTCTCCGGTGGAAGGAGGGACATCCCCGTGGAAGACAGAGCCACGTTGACCGAATACCAATGCTGAGTGTCTTGCTCACTTGGGGCTTTTTTTTTTTTTTCCCAGGTCCCAATGACTGGATGCTCTGACTCTGTCCAAAGAAGAACGCATTCTTCCTCTATGGCGTGTTTTACTGCTAGACAGATCACAAAAATCTGAAATTCAAGTGCTGGCCAGTTTTGCTTTGAGATCCCAATTTGTAAGAGACGAGTAACAGCAATGCCAAACTAATGCTGCAGAAAATCTGAAAGCCCACAGATGTTAGAGGAGGGAAAGACGGAGCACGAGAACGAATGATGATGGTAGGAGAGGAAACAGGAGAGGCAGAACGAGCAGAGAGGAGGGCCAATTCAGACAAAAAACCATAGTTTAAACATAGCAAAGTTCATGTAAATATTTTGGTGACTATTCACATTATTGCATGATGAAAATACACTTTTGTGTAACATTCCTTGGAGATTTGGGAACACAAGGGAAAGCCTTTATTTCCAAACAAATTGGCACAGGGAGCTTATATTGTCACTAGATGCGTTCTTTACATTTGTGATTAAACAGGTATCTTGTTAGTGCTAGAGTTACTGCTTCTATCATGAAGATGGGGAGAGCGTCATAATATTTAGTTTTTCAGAGGATATTTAGAATTTAGGAGAATGCCTGTTGAAGGGTTATTTTTTCTATGTCCAATTCAGAAATAAGCAAGGGCATGAATGATAGATGGTGTTCTGCCGCCCCATCACGTACAGAAAAGATTTCTATTGCAAAGCCTCATGGAAGATGCGTGCTCTGGTATTTTAATGGCCCGGATTTTCTAAAACTATTAAAGAAGGGCACGAACTACTGTACAGACAGAGAGTGAGAATTGACTGCCTTGGTAGCAGCTGTACCAAAGAGGACCTGGGAGGATGCAGAGTTATAAACTGGTCCAGAGGCAGCAAGTACACTGTTGCAAAAAACCAGTGTACTGGGTGTACAAAACCTTGTATCGTTTGCAATCCTTCCACTTGAAACTGGTAAGATTGCAGCGAAAATACCTCTCCCAATTTTGGATTCTGTAATTCTGCATTCAAGAAAAAGACGGACTCATCAGAAAGCAACAAGAACATGACAAGGGCTAAAAATTACCCTTGGTGGAAGGCTTTGTATTTGCCTAGAAAAGGATGCAGAAGAGACCTGACAACAGTCGTTAATTATGTAAAAGAGCTGCAGCAAGGAAGGGAACAAACTGTTTCCATAACCACTCTCGCAAGAATGGCCTGGAAGGCAAAAAGTGATAGAATTAGATGGAAGCAAGGGTCAGACGGGCTGGACAGCAGGAAAAGTATGTGAGAGTAAGCAGGGTGAACCACTGAAACAGCTTGGGGAGGGAGGCTGGGAATATCTATCACTGGAGATTTAAAAGAGCAGATTTTTTTCCAGGTTGTTCAATTTGGGAAAAATATAGGTGCTTTTTTGCCGTGTGGACCCTGAAACGTACCATTAGAGGCACCCTTGCACTTGCAGATTTAAGTTTAGAGTCACGTAGGTTACTCCTTCGTAACTTTCTGCAGACCACTGAGCACCAGTCCGGCTAAAAACCAGCGTGAGGAACGGGTCGGGTTTAGCTAGTGCCACCTCTGAACGGGGGACCACATCTGCTGTTCTCCAGAGGTCCCTGCCAGCCCCACTGTAGTACATCTTATACAACGTCCTCTCGCGGTCCTCACCCTTAAACTTCTTTGGTCTTTCCTCCTTGGAAGGGAAGTTGGAGGTGGAGGAGCTCTAGCAAGGCTTGTCAGACTCCATTCAGGATTGAAAACCCAAATCTATTGAACAACCCGGTGTTACTGAACAGTACGCCGATATAGCTTCATATGAAACAGCGGAGAAAAACACAGTTGGAAAACTGAGCAATCAAAGGTCAGGAAGTGCCAGAACTAAGGATTTTCTGAGTAACCTTACTTCTGACTGCTTTGGACGTATGCATAGAGAACTTAAATTACGCAATCTCTTACAACCTTCCCTCCTCCTCTAGCATATAGGTTTCTTCTTCATTCATCATTCTGTATGCAATCCAAGCCTTACCTACGCATACCTTCCACACACTGCATATGTATCTACTCAGTACGTTCCACACTGAATTTCTGCTTATTTTGCTTTCAGAGACCATCAGTATTGATCAGGATCAGATCATCACAAAAACTCTAACGCCGAAGGAACTCGTCCTTACCGCACACCCTTTGAGGTAGGGAAGTGTCATTCACCCCGTTTTATCGGTGGGGAACATAGGCACAGGCAGAATAAAGCCAAAGTGATCCAGTCTCCATTATCAGGAGGCCCAGCTTGAGATACTGACAGCTTTTCCAGAGTCCTCCCAAGTATTACAGTATTACAGCGTTCAAAGCACAGTGTTCAACAGCTGTTAACACCGACCGCTTCTGTACATCAGACCTCAGAGCACCAACGCCGGTGCCCAGGAAAACAAAGGCGATACGTGTAGTGATCCTCTGCAAGGAGTCTTGTTAAAAATGACACAAACCCCATTGCAAAGACAGGCACGGAGTCCGTGTCTCGAAAGCCGCTTTCTCTCCCTCTGAACCCTTCCAGCCTTCACCGACACCTTTCTTGTGCAATGGAAAAGCGGTTGCCCCATCGATAACATAACCCTCCGTCACGCAGTCCCGGCTAGTTCCCGGAGCGGGAGGCAGTCACCGCAGCGTGCGGAGCAAGGCTCCGGTGAAAAGGACACGCGAGCATCCATAAATCGGGATGGCACGAGCAAACCTGACGGGCCAGCAACGCTTGTACGCTCCCCTAAGCTTCTGCAGGTATTCCTGGGCAAGCCTCCCAGCGCAGTAAGAGCCAAGCCACTCGAGTCTTAAAAAGCAAGCTGCAAAAGCAGTAAGCCCCTCCGTCGGACCTGCTTGGCTCCGACGGGTTTGTCGGCAAGACTCGACGCTTGCAGAGCGTGTTGCTGCCGGCCAGATGTGCCCCAAAGAGTAAGGAGACCCAGGCAGAGACCCACTCTGGTCCCCGAGAGGAGCGTTAGGATCCAGGCTCTCGCTCCTTCCCCGGCTCTGCGGGACTCCAGCGCTGACGGTGCCACCTATTCCTCCTACTGCAGATAAAACCGGCCGTCATGCTCTGCGATTCCCTGGAGCACGAATCTTGTCCTCGCTTCCCTCCGCCCCCTCCTGCCTTTTCGTTCCTCTGCCTCGGTGGGAAGCGCTTATCTCTGCTCTTACTCCCCCTCTCCCTCCGCATCGTGCCAACAACACGCGCTCAGAACAACGACCAGATGGGAATACTTGTAAGAGCCTGAGGTTAACCCGCGTCTTTTATCCCACATACTCTCTGCTGTTTTGAAATGCAGATCCTATTGCATGCGATTTGTAGTGTAAAGATTTAACGTTAATAGTATAGTACGTTGATATTGCTTGTGAAATCTATCTCCTTGCTCGTATTGCACGTTGAACATCTCTGATACGGAAAACAGAAAAGACGACAGCTAACATTTTAACGTCTCAGAAGGGAAGGACCTATTGGAAACACGAAACAAATCACTATTTTTAGTATGTATATGCATATATATGTATTTAATATTCCTCTCTCCCTTCTCTCTCTGTTAATCTGTGTGTCACATATAAATTCACAGACGTTCTGTCAGCACTGTCCTTAGTGGGGCTGGGCAGAGTGCCTTAGCTTTAGCTGTCTTCCAGCAACCGACGCGAAGGGCGATCTTTTCCTCCAATTAATCTCTGCGTGGCAAATGATCAAGACGAAGAAACAGCTGGACGCAAACTTCTTCTGCCTGCAGGATGGATTTCCCCCACCACGGTTAAGAAACCCATCTGACCGGCTGCATCTCCGATCAACAGCTCCAAGGCAGGAGCCGTTATCCTGCCCTGTTGAATAATAGTACATAGGATGGGTCTGAAACACCTAAAAGACAGAATATGTCTTTTTTTCTTTATGGTGGCTACTCTGTACAGAGCTAGCAACTCCCATGTGCCAATCCAAGCGTTTCGAGGTAGCCTATCAATTAGGAAGGTGAATTAGCAAGTCGTTAATGACGGTTTTATTGGGGTGGCAGCCAGGCACCTCGAGGCTAGGCCAGTAACTCTGGACACAGTACAAACACAAAATACGTCCAACAGGAATGAAAAGGCCAGAAGGTACATCCAGCGTACACATTTCTAGAAGTTAATGTACGTAAGAGAGCCCCGAGGCTGCGGGTTCACGTTTCGCGTGATGCCTCGGCATGCGGAAGGAACAATCTAATTACATCCATCACAGAAACGCCAAAACAACATCAGCCTTCTAAAACCTCAATTTATGCTTTGACCTTTCTGGTAAACCAATTTTTAATCCATGTCATCTATCAGGAGTTCCTGATATTTTATTTTACCTCAATGCTTTAAAATACTGTCGCTTTTATGGAGGTATGAGTGGGGAACTGAACACAGGCATGACAAAATATTAGGAAGAAAAATCATTGTCAGCCCATGAAAGCTTCTGCAGATTTTGGAGAAACAGAGCAGCGGAAGATCTGGCTTTAGCTTTTTCCAAAACGCCCGAGTTCAGAAGCACCTTGTCCCCTGGCCAGGGCTTTTTTCCTGCGGTCATGACAGAATTCAGCCATTTTTAGGCGAAACGGGATCACCCCAAAATGGCTGCAGCCACGATTTCGCAGCACTGACAGGCTAAGCCATAATGAACTGCAAGCATGTAGGACGCAGAGGGCAACCAAGACCCTTCACAAGAACCACAGGTTTCACTTCTAGAGAGAAGAAAAAAGCCCAACGGGTGAATCTTGTTTCTCCAGATGCTCAAATTTGCTTGGTTTTGTATCTACGGAAAGAAATTTTAATGACTCCAGATAAAAGTGCAAGGACAGATGGGTCAACAGAAGACATCACCATGCTAGCATTAATAATGTAAAGATGATATACCCACTGCCCAACGGGCAGTTTGCCCTACGGCTGGGAAACAACTTGTGTATATGGCATCGTCCGCAGGTATGAGGAGGATGGCCGAAACCTGCTGCCACCTCAAGCCACCACCAACACGCCCATCCGAGGGGACAAGGTCCGTGGTCCCAGCCTGCCGGGCGTCTGTGGGGACGTAGCACGCTCTCCCAGGAAATCTTGGATATGTTGGACAAGCTTTGCTCCCCAATGCCAGCGTTCACGCTGCCGGGATCAACGCCAGAGGGACGATTTGTTTCGGCAGAGGCTGTGGGGTGACAGCTTCGCTCGGGTTTATGCAAGTGATATGTCAAGCGTAGCCTTTATTTCCACTCTGACTTGGATAAACTCTTTATTTCAAATACAGCCTTTACTTGAAAGGAATGGAGGGGTAGGAGGGGAAAGGTGAATTTTAGACATCACAACACATGAAGTAATTAAAAATAAAGGGCATTTTAATTTTGGAGGAAGCAGCATAGAAAATTAAACAGAAGGTATACTTTTCTTTAAGAATTACTTTATAAATTGTATATATATACTGTACGTACAGCAAAAGTAGGAATGCCATGGAACTAAAACCGCTTATTAATTAATTTTTGACTTGGTGCAAAATCTACCCAATTAAAATACACAAGAATAAACCTTTTTCTGCTATAAAAATTGCTACACTTGGATAAAAGGGCTGCAAGTCAAGCAAGCAGTAGGCTTCCTAACCAATACCAACTCCCTTCCCTGTGAGTTTAGGCCACTTCAATAGGCCACAGGGCAAAAAAAAGCATGCAATCATTAGACTACAACATCTTTAGCAGAAAAAAAGTGTGCTGACATTGATTTTGGTAATTGCTTGGGGTTTTTTTTGTATGAAGAATGGTTTTTTAATACTTCTACCTGGGAATTTATGAACATGGTAGTACAGGTTTGCAGACCCAGGGTAAAAATGTAAAATGTAAAATGACACCGAAACACGATGTGGCCGGCAGTACCTGCAGCTGCCTCTTCCTTACAGCTCTCACCTCACCTCAACGATGCCTCCAAGGAAGATTTTTGCCTTCTTTTGACTACGTTTTCCCTTGCAGCCTTGCTGAAAACCTAAGGGATGAGAGCGCTTAAAAGCAGAAATCTTACAAGGCCCACGACAAACAGCACGCAACCGGCTCTCGGCGAAATAACGCGTTTATCCAGACCGGTAGTAGGAGAAAACCATCCCCTCTTTAGACTGCATACTTCAGATAAATAAGATTATTTCGCTACGAGCTACTACAGGCTACAATATACTCACATAAATATATTAATGCCTATATGCGAATATGAATTTGTATATATCGGATACAGATAAGAAACACTTAAGACGACGAGTAGATTACCAATAACCGCTGCAGCTTCTTGCTGGGTAAAGTCCGTCATCCAGACTTGACGTGACGAACCCGCGGCGGCGGGTTTTGCCATGCCCTCCGGAGCGTCCGGTGGGTCACCCTCGCTGCACCAGTGCAAAACACTTCCCGACCCTTCGTTAGCGTGCCCCTGCCTCTGTACTTTGCCAAGAAAGCCGGCTCGATGGGCTGGACTCAACACAAATCCCCGTGGGGCTACAAGGCAGGGGAAGCCTCTGCAGCCCCTTCCACCCCGGGTGAGCTTTTTAGGGATCGCCCCAGCTTCTGTGCCAGCAGCGGGGAAAGCCAAGTACGAGGGAGCTGCTGGACTTGGCTTTGTCGAGGCTATAGGTGAAAAGCTTGGGTTTAAGCCTTGGCGGCAACATCGGGGGCCCGATTTGCAGAAGGGGCGAGGAGCCGCAGCGACGGCGGGGCTGCGGACGCTCAGCAGCTCTGCAAATCACAACTGAAAAAAACCCAAAATCGTCCCACTCTTGGTGGTTTGTGAGGATCCTCAATATAGCGCCTGTCCTCCTCTAACATACGAGCGGAGCTGGACCAAGCGAGTACGATAGGTCTCTAACAGACATGTGCATGCACGAGACGGCTTCTTGGAGCATCAGACTACGTTACCGAAGCATCCCCTTACCAGAGCGGGAGCAGAAATGTGCTCCTAGTATTATTTACACAATATAAAGTGCATTACGATTTAATTATTGAACTGACAGACTTTCTGCCGGGACCATACAATTTTGAAACAGAGGTGAGGGCTTGGATAGGAAATTCTCTCATGAGAAAAAGAGGTTCAGACTGGTGCTCTTCACCCTGTCCTCCTAAGGATTGTTTTTGGCCGTTCTTTCTAGTGCAAATAAGCTTGTGTTTTCTCAAGTTTAAGGGACATGGCAGTTTCAGGGCATCAGGAACAAACATTTAAAACGCATTAGGGATTCAGCGTTCCCGAGCATCTCGATGGGCCCTTCTGCGTGCCAGCAGCCCATGTTATCGCCGCTCTCGGAAGCTGAAGACGCGTTGCCAAAAATAACAAGGAACCCGTTTCCAAATCTCACCATTAAAAGTCTTGCATTGCTACATTTCGAGTGAGTCTGCATTACCCTCCAATGACAACATCTGCAAACATCGGTGCTTTCCATTGCGGTGGAAACCCGTGGCTAGCAGTCTACCCATGGGTGATCGGCTATGAACGTGAAGATACCGATCCAGTTTTGGATACTAAGGTGCATCCCGTGCCAGGGGAGTAAATAAATGCATTAGTGGATCCTACAGGATACCTGCGTGCCAGAACCGAGCCTGACCCAGTAGCCAGCAGACTCTGAATTCCTGGGTGATATTTACAATAAACTAATGCCATCAGAAGGCCAATTCATTAACAAAAGACAAAGGGTTTTTTAAAAAAATGGGCAGCAATAAGGAAAGCCATTTCTCATCTTTTTTCTTTTAAAACAGTGAAGAAAATATCCCCTTCCAGTCGCTTTGCCCGTCGCAAGTATTTTCCTCACCAACACTACAGGAACACAGGGAAGGCATGATCACTTACAACACACGCGGTCACTCAGGCTAATTCCAACGTAGGAGCTTTTATGATCCCTTGAGGCAAAGGTAGGCTGGGATGGGGAGATGTCAAGCTCGTAGGGGAGGAATGCCATGTAGAAACAGGAAGGAGAGCGTAAAAAGTTTGTACATTCATAGCTCCAGTTTGTTGGAATATAAGTTAATTTTTTACTCCAGGCACTGTGATGGGCAGCAGCAGTCAGCGATACGCTAACGTACGCATCAAGGACTCATTCACTAAATTCTGGTTTCACACCAATAATAGGACGTAGAGTTATTTTAATGTTGGTTTTGTTTCTTTTTAATTGACCTGTTAAAACCGTTGGGACCAAAGCCCTAAGAGCGACGATGAACCAGTACCCCATTTAACCTCCAGCTGATTCATCACGGTCCGCTAGCTGTTTGAGTGGTGGAGCGAGAACATCTCTCCGAGAGTTGAAAAAGTACCTGAAAGAGTGATCTACGCAGAAACGGATGGGAGTTTTTGACACTACTAAGCCAAAGGCTTGGTTGCTGTAACTGCTATGTGTGGTTTTATCTAAAGGGGGAATCACCTAAAACAGTGAAATTAACCTCCTTACTTCTTGTCACAACCGTAACATTTTCCTAAAGGTTCTTTGGTGACTTTGGTGCAAGCTTTTTTTTTTTTTTTCTTTTTCTTTTTTTTTTTTTTAAAGTTAAAACAGATCAAGTAGTTTTAGTACCCAAACTAAAGTCCAGATTATCCTCTTGGTTCCCACCCCTGCCTCCCCAACTTTTCTTGTTATGGTTAATGACATTAACAGGTAATAGCATTCGGATTGAGCGTGGCCGTGCAGCGTGCAGGTGGGTCCAGACTAAGAGCGATGAATGGTCTGGTCGGAGATAAATACATTTCTCAACAGATTAAAAAAACCCCACATGTAATGGTTGCATGGAAAAATAGCTGGTCCATGTGCACACTAGGCCACTCTGTAAAAAAACACTATTGAAATGATTACAAATATCTGATTAGACATAGTAATGCCTACTTAAAATAAAAATCTTAAAGGTGGGCAACACATAATTGGAAGTACCTGGAGCTCAATCAAACTCCCGCTGATTTCAGAGGGGAAGGAGCTGGTCACCCGAGG
This sequence comes from Buteo buteo, assembly GCF_964188355.1. NCBI lineage: Eukaryota > Metazoa > Chordata > Aves > Accipitriformes > Accipitridae > Buteo > Buteo buteo. Next base: position 83,131,278 of record NC_134171.1, on the reverse strand, counting down.
GCCGGAAAACCCCCTTATGTTATAAGTATTCATGTTTTAGGAAACAACAAAGAATTTTCAAAAATCTTTCTTCAACCTCCTAAACAGGTAATCGTACACATTTTCCCTCCAGGCAGAGTTTATATCATAAGATGTAAAATTTACGTTACAGAGACTTCAGCGGGACGACGCTGAAACCTGGTGGTGGGCGATCAGGAATCGAATTGCTTGATGACAGTCCCAGCTCTGAGCGGGTGGGAAGGGGGTGATGGCACTGCAGAGATATTATCTCCTAACAACAACACCTGTAAAATCAACACGACAGAAAACCTGACGCAGCGTTAACCACAGCTTCCGAAACACACTACGAGTAGGTATGAGAGAGAGATGCCTTTTTATACGAATCTAATGGTGCACCAAACCCCCCAAAGGTCTTTCTTGCAGCCGGAGGGGAAAACGCCCGGGTGTTTTCCTCGCATGGGTAACGTCACGACCGCATTTATCTCACATTTGGGAGAGAAGCTGGGAGCCTCGGTCGCGGCAGTCCCTCCACCTCTGAATACCCGCTCCGCAGCTGCCTGCTGGAACCCATAACACTCTAATACAAAAATACCTTTTGAAATTTTGGACAAATGCATTAAAAATAAAAAAAATCACCAGCCCCCGCACGGGGAGAACACATAGATGAGGAGTGGGTTATTATTCATTGCCATTAATTCAGAAGGCTTAGCACTCGAGTAGAGCTTCGCTATCCTGGGATAATTGGGTTATTCGGTCAGCACAAAACTACAAAATGAATAACAAATCTGCTTTTCACCAGCATGTTATAAAGGTCTGACCAGTTATCGAGGTTTTACTCACACAGAATATTGTTTCAAACTCAATAACCAGCAGATGCCAATTTTAAAACCTCTACCTCTCCTCATACACATACCAGCAATTCATGTGAAGTTGATTTTTGTCGTAAATGCCCTACAGCTACGCTGCTCAGCCTTTTGACCGAGTACGGGCAGAATTCAGTCCCAGAAAACCCATCATAAGCAGAAACCGATACATTTCAGCTTAAGGTTTGGTTAGGGTTTTTTTTTTTTTTTTTTGGATCACGTTGAAGTGCAACACAAGCCTTATCTAGACTATTTAAAGGTCAGAGTGCCGGATTTTTTTTGTGCTGATATGCGTACTTCCATAGTCTTCAACACTCGAAGCAGCTGACTCATACGGACTCAGGAGGTTGGTACTTTCATGAGACATATGGAGATGTTTTGGGCGTAATTTAACGTGATAACCAGACTCCTATAACGTTACGGACCGGAGTTAGCAAGAACTACCGGAAAAGGACTTTACAAAAAAATGGGGCAACTTGAAATTACTATAGGTCAGTCCCTCTCACCAATTTCTGCTTGTTTTGTTTTGTTTTATTTTGCCAGACGGCCAGTCCAATGCACTCTATTCGAGACCCTCTTGCTCTTCACCACTGTCCCCTCTGGCATCCATTCTTTTTTCTTTATGGCTGTTGTAAATTCTCCTCATCTCTTCTTCGTACTTGATAAAATTTTCCCCAAACCGTGTCCATGCTTTGTATGGAACCGTGATGGTGTTACGGTAGGGCGGCCTCACCTCACTTACCTTCAGGAAAATGCCGTACCTGTTGGATCCCACGTCGAAGTAGAAGCGCTTGTTGTCCACTCGGAAGGAGGTGCCCTCGGGGAGCTCCGGGGGCTCATCGCCTCCCCCCCGGCGATCCTCTATGTCCCCCTCGCCGTATTCTTCGATCAGCTGGACCAAAGCATCCCTGAACTCAATCATCCCTTGCGCCGGAAGGACGATTGTCTGCTCCTGTCCCAAGCTGTGGCCAAAATAACCCATCATGCCAGGTCCCCTGCTCATGGTTTGTCTAATCCGCAAGAAGCGCCCTCGCTGATTCTCCTTCAGGTCCAGGTAATACTTTCTGTTGTCCCTCTCGATGTACTCCGTTTTGAGGACGCTGTGAGGGTGCTCTTCGGAGCCGATGGACACCGGGGGCGAAGGCGGCGGGTGCTGCTGTCGCCTCCGGGGATGCTGCTCTTTGCCATTGCCGTGCTCGTGCCGGTGACCGTGGCCGCCTTTCAGGCCCAGGTGGGCATAGTGCTCGATGAAGTCCCCCAAGCAGTCCTTCAGCTCGGCGGCCACGGACAAGGAGAGGGTCAGCTTGCTTTTCCTAATATTGTCCTGCCTGCCTCTTCCTATCCAGACCTCGGCGATCTTCAGGAAGCGGCCTCGGGAGCTCTGTTTCACATCCAGATAAAACCGCTTTTTCTGGATGTCCACCCTCTTGGAGGCCAGCTCCTGGATCTCCATGCAGCCCCCCTGGGAGGAGGCCGGGTAATGGTACTGCTGCTGGGACTGGGAATAAATGCTCCTGTGCAGGCCGGAGCCTCCCAGGTTCCTTCCTCCTCCTCCTCCTCCTCCTCCTCTCCCTCTTTCCATCTTTACCAATCAGCTGGAAATAATACATAACAGAGACACAGATGACAACATCAGCATCAGGGGCCTGCTCGCCTGCTCGGCGGCGTCTCTGTTCGGCGCTGCTCTCCCTACAAAGACGCCTGCATCCCTCTCCGCTGCCACGGCACGCAGCATCGCAGCAAAAGGATCCCGGGTGCTTTTCCCCTCCCCTGTTTCGGCTCCCGCCGGCCGGCCGGCCGACAGCCTCCCAGAGAAGGGAGCCCTCCTTCCAGCGGCATGCCGGCCCCAGCGCCCTCGCCGTCTGTTCTCCCTGCCCTCCAGACCTCCCCATGCCCCCCCGCCCCCCCCCGGCCCAAGGATGGCAACCTGCCCCCCCAGCCCAGTCCCTCTGGCTCTACAGATCCCTCCAGCTGCCCCAGCGTCCGCTTCCCCAGCAGCGGGGAGCGGGACCCCCGGGGAGGTGGGTTGGGGTGCCCCCATCCTCCTGGGGGTCTCACTCCCTGCTGCAGGGTTGTCCCCCCATGCCGCTGCATTTCCCCTCTGTCAGTCACCCGCCTCTGCCCTTCCTCCCTGGGGCACTGGGGGGGGAATGGGGGGGGCACTGGGGTCCTCCCCAACACCACCCCGCTGTCCCCCCGGTACCCCCAGTGCCCTCCATCGCTGCATGTCCTGCCCCAGCACCCCCAGAGCTTCACCCCCTTCCCCCCCCCAGTGCCACCAGCACTATCCCCCTGCCCCCCCCAGTGCCCCCCCACCAGCACCACCCCCCCTGCCCCCCCAGTACCCCAATACTGACTCCCTGCCCCCCCCAGCCCCTCAATCTTGCCCCCCAGCGCTCCCAGTACTGCCCCCCACTGCCCCAGTACTGCCCCCCCAGCGCCCCCCAGCACGGCATCTCCTGCCCCATCGCTGCTTCCCCCCCCCCCCGCCCGGTCACTCACCCCACAGCGCCCATCGCCGCCGTTGCCCTTCAGCCGCCGCCGCCGCCGCCGCCACCGCCCGCAGCCGGCGGCCCCGCCGCCGCCGCCCCCCCGCCGCGCAGAGCCACGGGCTGAGCGCACCCCCGCCGCCCGCTCCGCCCCGCCCCGCCCCGCCCCGGCCCGGCCCCGCCCGGCCGAGGACGGGCGGCGGCGGCGGCGGCGGCGGCGGTAGCGGCGGGCGGCGCGGTGAGCGCCGTCGGCTCGCCGGAGGGTGCGCGGCCCGCCCGGCGCCGGGACTACATTGCCCACAATGCCCCGCGGTCGCCGGGCCGCCTCCTCTACCGCGCATGCGCGTCACCTCGGGTAACCTCCCGCCGCCGCCGCCGCCGCTGCCGCCGTCGGGGGTAGACGGCCGGCTCCGCGGCGGGGGGAGGTGGCCGCCGCCGTCGTGACGTCTTGACGGCGCGACGCGAGGCGCCGTGACGCTGAATGCGTGCGCCGCCGCTGGTGAGGAGCTGGGGGAGCGGTGGGCGTCCGTGAGGGCTGAGCCGGGGGGAGGGGGGGGGGCTGAGGTGTCTCCGCCGCCACGGTGGGGCCCGGGAGGTGGCCGGTGCGACGGCGGGAGGTGGAACGGGGCCGCCTTCGAGCCCGCCGCCGCCCAGGCCTGCTGCGGGCACCGCCGGGCCTTTGGGACCCCGACCCCGGTGGCTGGGGACCGGGAAGGGTTCTCGCCGCGGCCTTCCCGCTTTGCGGTACCGGGAGACGGGGGGGTGCAGGCGGGGTGGCCTCCCGGGATGAAGCTTCCTCCCCCCCCCGTCAAGGGGGTTCCTGCTGCTCGGGTGGGTTTGGGGTGCTCCCTTCGTGCCCTTCCAGAGGTGAGGGGCGGTGAGGCTGCATTTTTTTCTCTGAAAAAACACGAAGTTTTGGCCCCTGTGTGAAAACTTTGCTGTGGCTCCGCTGCCGGTGGTTCCCCCGGGGATCCGTGCTAGCTTGGAGCACGTCTCATCGTTGTTGGTCGGCAGCTGGCCGTGCGAGGCTCGGCACGCACATCTTCAGGTGCTTGGCTCAATGCTGGAAAGGTGGGTGATGCCGCAGCGAGCAGCGCTTGCTCGTGTGGTGTAGTTACCAAAGGGTGCTCTTGGACTTTTAGCTGGTGTTTGGAAAATGCCTTGCCAGAGCTGCGAGGGTGGCAGCTGGTGATGTGGGTGCTGCAGGGTGTCCGTTCTTTGTTTGTTTCTAGCTTCTCTGCTGCTTTTTCTCATTTCCAGCGCTTGCAGCTCCCAGGAACAGAGTGGCTCTAGTTGAGGCATCTTGTGGCTCTTCTGTGTCAGTTTTAGTATTAAAATATTTTTTAAAGTTGTCTCTGAGGCGGCTGAGGTTGGTTGTGCTGCTCCAGAAGTGGACAGGTAACCAAGGGAAAAATTCTGTCTGGACTAGATAATCTATTAAAAAATCAAAAGGTGTTTTTGAGTCCTGAAGAACTGAAATGGCATGATTGGCCTAGGATTTGTACTTTCTTCTTGGTGAGGAAGTGCAGCTGGAAGTTGTGTTCTTAGTAAGACAGTAGTGGCCCCATTTTGTTGTTAAAGTGTATTGAACACCTAGAGACTAGTGGGAAGAAGCAGGATGAGAAATTTCTTCTTTGTGAACTGTTTTGCTCCATCTCCAGGAGGATTTCTAAATGAAGCTAGAAGCAATCCAGGAAGAAGCTGGAGCAGCTCCGATCCAGTCATCGTTTGCATCACAACTAGGAAGCCCTGCTCCACTTCCCTGAAAGGAAACCCCAGTCGTCAGGGCTGAAAATCTCATGCTGTTTTGGACAGCGTGTCTTCCCAATTTAAATGTCTTCTAACTTTTCTGTGGAGTGCCTTCCCGTTCCCGGGAGTGCGCCCTGCTTCCTCATGCCCTGGGAATAGGCTGCCTCTGCTTGGTGAGGTCATGATGTTTGAATCCCGGGCTGGCAAATTCGTAAGTAACCTTGGCCATCATCTGGTCTGCACAAGAAAGTTTAGCAGCACATGTCGTCTTTGGTTGTAGTTTGCCCTAGAAATTCTGCATGCTTTTTATCTTGGTTGTGGGCTCACAGGCCTGAGGTCCTGTGCAGGGAATGCAGGCCTTGGGGCAGTGTTTGTGTGAATCTGATAGGTCTTGTTTTGAATTTTAATTTTTCCTGACTTCTGTTTATCAGCAAATGCAGCTGACTGCTTTTAAGCTAGGTGGCTGGTTCCTATGCTGTTATCTAAAACACCAGATTAATTTGTCTCATTAACAAGGGCAGTGCTGACCAGAGATGGCACTAGGTGTACTCTTCTCTTCTGAGTCGCTAATCTCCATAAAACTAGACTTAACTTCTTTCCCTAGAAGATCTTTAAGAGTTTTTCTTGGCTTTTGTCTTGTTTTTCGTACTGACATGTGAACAAGAATATAATGCCTAAAGCTCTTCTGCTGTTTAACATGGGCAGCTCTGTAAATGTCCATTCTTGTGCACAAAACATTTTAAGTTCAAGCTAGTGATCTTCCTTAACATTGTTCTGGCCTGATGATAGTAAAAGCTTGTGTCTATACAAACTATTGACTGCTCTATTATTTCTTTGTTTGTTTGTTTTTTTATGTAAAAGTAACAGAAATGCAGAAAAAATGAATGAAATGGATTTGCATGCTACTGGTCTGCAGAATAAATATCCGCAGTGGATGCTTACCCAAAACCAAGAGGGAGTTCTGGGTGATAAAAAGGTATGTCATCCCATGGGGGAAATTTAGTTGGTTGCAGGCTGCATAATAGAACAACATTGGACCACATGCTTTTAGTTAGAACTATGCCTCTGATATTTGTGAATGCTTACTACTGTTTAGTTGTATGAACTGTAATTAAATTTAGGTACTCTTGTGTTATTACTGGTTGAATTAGCTTGTTAAAGTCTTTTTTTTTTTTTTTTTAATTAAAAGATCATGTATTGACCAAAGGCTGTTGCTATTATCTCTATAGAAATTTCTTCCTGACAATCTTGAATTTCAGTGGCAAAACCACCCAAGTATAAGGGAGCTTTTGATGCACTGCTTACCCAGTATTGTGGGCTGTATACCAGCAAGGACTGAGGATTTTTGATCTATGTAATTCGAGAGCCTAAAATGCAGTGACCTCAAGCTCTAGCCTGACAGGGGAGTTTGTTGTGGTAAGGCCCTCCAGCTCTCTGCATTTGCACATCTGCAGTATTTTAGAAGATTTTGCAGCTCCGACGTATCAGAAGAATTAATTGATCATCAAGCTTAAGTCCGTTTCCGGCATTCCAAGAATGTCAGTGGGTCCTTGGATGGTTGTGTTTTTCCTGCACATATGAGCAGTTTCAGTATAAAATTTCCCGCTAAGAAGGACCTCCTCTTTTAACATCTGAAACTGGTTTAACAATTAGAAAACTAATTGTGAGAAGAGCTGAACTGAGTTTCCTGCAGTTTTCCTTCTATAAAGTGGGAGTGAAAAATTAGTAGCATGGATATTAAATGTCAGTTAAAACCAACATGACTTTAATTGTCTGTGGTGCAGCCTGTGTACTGTGGCACCCCACCTCAACAAGCATTTTGAGGAAGGGTTTTGATTAAACTTTCACCCTTCGTTAACTGGAGGAGATACTTTGTTGTGCAAGCATAAAACCAGCAGTATCTTTGTTTCACAATCTCCCCCTTCCAGGCAACTTATTGTTTCTGAAACTGTATTAAAACCTGTTTTGGATATTGTGGCCTCTTTTGATTGGCAAGATTGTTTTGTTTAAGTGTTTTCCGGTGGTATTTAACCATATTTGCTGTTACTGGCATCGTAGCTTACTTGCATGTTTTTAATCAATCTCAAGGTTTTTCAGGCAGGTCAACGTTACCAGAAGTATTGCGATTCAAGTAAGTTTATGAGTCAGTAACTTTTAGTAAATATGCTTCTGAAAGGCGGGGGGGCGGGGGGAGAGGCCAACCTGAGTGTTAGATTTCACCTTGCCTTGTGGACTTAAATCTTCAATTTGTAAACTTCTGTTCATCAGTTGGAGGATATTGGTCCTTTTCAGTATTGCACATAGTTTGGAATCCATGGAGTTTACTTAGACTTTTGTGAAGTTCCTCATGTATTATGTCTGCCAGGGTTAAGTGAAGTGGGCTGGCTGAAATGTGGGACTGCGGAAATGGGGAAACTGAGCTATTGCATACATCTGTACCAAAATAGAATGGGCCAGAGGATTTTACCTGAAAAATTACTTAAATTATTGTCCATTATTTAATATTTTTTTCCTTATATTTGAGGTGTGCAAGTGCTACAGCATTTGAAGTAACATTGAGGGGATTTTGACACTGTTCAAAGTGGATGTTTTCCCTAACATTGTTCTTGGAAAGCTACTGTAGCTCTTTGGCAGGAAGAATCCAACTAAACTAAATTGGGGTGAAAACTCAACCTGCACGTTTTTGGTCCCAGTGCTCAGAGTTAAGCAAAGAAATCAGGGCACGAACCTGAATGTTTTTATAAAGGGGGGGGGTGTCACCCTAATCTTAGTTGACAGTGATACCAGCCCTGCATCTGGAGCGCAGTTCTGCTGCAAGGTTTCAGTAACCACCGGTGCCAGCCTTGCTGGGATACAGCATTAAAGCTGCATGCAGTGGTTGCAGTGCCGATGCATCTCTGTGGCAAGGTTAGGTGTGGCCAGTAACCGAGCCTCTTCCAAATGTTGTTTGACAGAACCCTACTGTTCAGCGGAGTGTTTTGGAAGATGGGCTGCCGTTCCTAGAGTTCCGCGGCTCTGTCGTTTACAGCTACGAAGCCAGTGACTGTTCCCTTATCTCAGAAGATATCAGGTAATAGGTCTTACTCTGTGGTTTTTGTTTTTTTCTTTTTCAAGTGCTTTTTCCTTTCTGAAAAGGAGTTGGCTCTTCTCTCTGTCTGCTTTTCCTGGGCTCGTTGTGCATTTGATGTGTCCAGAGGTCAACAGTTCAGCCAGAGAAAACATCCGGTCGTGTTGGCTGTCTTGTTACATGTGGCAAATGTGTCTTACTGGTTGCAAGCATTAACTGAACCTATTTCTCATGATGGTGAATTATCCCGTGAGGGAGATCCCTGGTTCGTCTACACTGTGTTTTCTCCATTGTGCTATGCAGTTACAGTTTCCCGTTTGGTCTTTTTGTGGGAGACGGCATCGCTGAACCTTGCGGTCCCTTTAAGCAGAAGCAGTAAAGGCTCTAACGCAGGTTCTTTGCCTTTCACAGTATGGATAATTCCTTGAACTTAAGTGATTTCACAGGGAAGTATGAGCTGTAAGAAATCAAGCGTATGTGTTAATTCATAACTATGGACTGTATGTTTGAAAAAAAGGTAGTACGTACGTGATCCAAACAGATAATTATTTTTCCTCCCTTTTTCCACAGTACAGCTCGTGCTACTGGAGAAGAAAATTGTATACAAAACTTTCAGTGCAGTGGCATAGATAAAGAACAAGCTTTCAAGGGAATATAAACTATTCCATCAGCTTTTGTATCTGGCTATTTCCTGAGGCTTGCTATACACTACTGTTTGAATGCAGTAAGATCTGCTAAGGTTTGAAGGGTTTCTTGTAGCTTTTGGGACTAGCAGGAATTTCACCTCATTATAGTCTTGATTTTAAAATGGTTTCTGTGTCCTGTACATGTGAAAGGAAAGATGCACTGGCTGTGACTTTCTTGATCATCTTTATGTAAGAAGACTTAAGCCTGGTATTTTAAATACTGGTAGAAGAACAGTTAAATGTGAAGAATATCTGTTTCTTTTCAGGCAGAGTTTATCAAATGGGGCTGCTGTTGGATTTGATATTGAATGGCCACCATCATATACTAAAGGAAAAATGGCAAAAATAGCTGTAATCCAGATATGTGTAACTGAGGAGAAGTGTTATTTGTTTCACATCTCTTCCATGTCAGGTACTGTAATTCCTCTCTTTTTATTAGTTAGGGCATGAGTTGACCTCTGTTTCTTGTGATTAAGTTTGAACTTAAGCCTTGAGCAATAGCCGGTATTTCACACTACGTTAGATAGTAAAAATCCATCCTTCTCCCCTTTCCCTCCTATAATAAAGGGATTTAGTCTTTGAGTATTGCCTATGTATATCAAGGGGATCTTAGCCCAAGTCTTGCCCTGTGTGCTGGTGTGCAGCATTTTAGGTTCTGAACAGGGCAAAAGAATCTTTCTTGAGGATTATTTTTCTCTCTGGGAAAGAATATTTTAATTCAGTTTTAAAAAATTTAATTCCCTGCTCCGATAATGAGCTTTCTGTTTCATGCCAAAATAAACAACGAACCTAAATTTAGCAGGCTGTTTCTTTTTAATTTGGCTTCAATAACAAAAACCTTCAAAAATGATGGCTGTTGTGCTGTTTGTTCCCAATACCTGCATTCTGTGACATTGGTTTTCAGAAAGAATACTGGATACCTGGTGTGATGCAGCTGTGGGGAAAGAAGGGGGTGTGCTCTACAGAGTCTGAATTCATTATGGATGTGAATAAAAGCTTCCAGATAGGGGAAAATAGGAATGAGGGAAGGAGGCTGCAATTTTATAACCTTTGGTTTGAATGTTAGATTGGAACTATGCCTGTGAGATGTCTCTGATTTCCCTGGGGTGCGCATGCTGAGGTATAATAGCGATAATTTTAATGTTGGTGTTCAATCCTTTGTCATTTATAGCAAATGGGGTGGAAAATTTAATTGCTGGAGGCTATTCAATCCGGGAGGCAGATAGGTACAAGCGCACAAAAGAAAAAGATTTGAGGAAAGGAAGCTAAGAGAAGAAGAGTCATGAAAAGCTGAAATGATTTTGATTCTAAAAGTGAAGATGTTTGTGTGTTGACACTGAGTGTGATTGCATGTAGGGTACTGTGTGTTGCAGCAGAAGATGGTGTTTCCTCCTGAATAATTTTCTAAAATTTTTGTTCTTGCCAATGGGAGATGTAAGTTGAACTGAGTGAAATGTCAATGTTATTGCAGGAACCGCAGCCAACTTCTGCTTATTATGCAGAATACTTTCGATCTACAGAAATGTGGATGTTGGCAGAATTAGCCAGTTGGATAAGATTTACCATTTTTTTGTTGCAAAAAAATAATGCTTCGTTCTGCAGGAGGAAGTGAGTGGAGAGTTCTTGGACTCTGTATAAAGGACAAAAATTACATATATTTATCAGGAAGTTTCTTGATAGCTATCTTGTTTTTTACTTTTTTATTTTTTTGCGGACTTCTAAGAAAATGAGGCCTGTTTCTCAGATTTTAGCCTCTGTATAGTCTGAACTTAGACCTTTTTAGTTCATACAGTCACTTTTCTAGAAATGAGGTGGTGGAAATGGAGCACAAGTCCTCTACTGGGAAGTTACCATCCTTGAAGGTTTTCATCATGATATTCTTAGGTGAAAATCCCTTGTTCAGTAAGTCAGCTGCATATGTTGCAGGCTTTTATTCAGCGCAACTGTATTTATCTCCTCTGCAGAGGATTTTCCATATTGTGTTATGGCTGAGGTGCTTTGGCAGTGTTGTAGTCTGTCTGCATCTTACAGCACGGGGCTGCTACAGTTTTGAGGTTTTTTTAACAGTAATTTTCTAATGCTTTGAATTGGACCTGCAACTTCACAGTCCACAACGCAGCTGACTGTGGCTAGAGTTGCAAAAGTGTTTGTATCATGTGTCAGTGATAGCCACGGAAGTGTGGAGGTGGTTGTGTAAAAATAAAATCAGTGATGCAAACTGATTGTTGAAGTATATAAATAGGTATTACAGTAGTGAAAAGGTGAAATTTGAAATCAGAACCAAGCCAGATATTAAGTACTATGTGTTTCTGCAATACTGCCTGTTTGTAGGTACTAGAATTACACTTGAGACTAATTCAGGGTATCCAGCTGTGGGTTCCCGAAGGTATGTATTTAAATAAGATGTTCTGAATTCTAAATGGAGACAAACACAGAGGGGAGAAAAAGGCTGCTTTTGTTCCAAGTGTGAAGTGTCTGTGGCTGTTCCCTTCTGTAGAAAACCAGATATGAAAGCTGCGTGCTTTTACTCGGTCCTGTAAATATGAAAATACCCTTTGATGCAGGATTGCTGTGCCAACAGTTTGGGATAAATCAAAATATAGTACTTAGCATTTGTGTACTTCCTTGAATATTTCTTTTTCATACTTACAAGACTGACTTGCCTGGGATTGGCGGAGGATCTGGTTGGCAAAGTCTGTTTTTCAAATGCTATTGTTGGACCAGCTTAGCGTTAGCACTGAGTATGCCTCCAGACAATGCCGTGGCTATGGTTTAAACTGTTTCCTGGGAATGGGAAGTGGCAAAAACTGGGAAGGAATAATGTGGACAATAGTAAAATAATACTGCATTTGGTTTCATGAGCATGTGATTGTGAGAATTAAAATATCTTTTTCCAGTTAGAGGTTGCCTTTTTGTTATGTGGTTTAATGATCAGTAAGACAAATGAGGTAAGGTGGTTTAATTTTTTACTTGATATATTTTCAGATGCAGATTGAATTTGTTTATTTCAAATATTCCTTTCCTGTTTGTCTGCAGATGATACATTACAATCAATTGGTGTTTCCAGTTGCTCCAGAGTACAAACGGTCACATCAACAGAGCAACTTTGGGGGCTTTTCCTCTAAAAGCACAGGTCTTTGCAGATGGCCTTTGTGCTAGGATTTTGTCATTTCTATTAGACTTTCTGGCATCTTCCAGTATTTAGTTTCTCATGTTTGGGCTTAATCTATTTTAGGTTTTCCCAAGGGACTCAAAAGACTGCTTGAAGATGAAACCATTAAAAAAGTTGGCGTAGGAATTGAGGGAGATCAATGGAAGCTGATGAGTGACTTTGAAATCAGACTGAAGAGCTTTGTGGAGCTGGCTGACATTGCTAATGAGAAAGTAAAGCTTAAAACCTTTTTGGTGTGGGAGGGTATCTGGTTATTGTGCTATACAAAAGGAGGCTTCCTTGTCTTCATAGGAGTTCAATTGTGATTGCAAATGTATTCAGTAGAATAAAGCAGTTATGTATTTAACTTATTTAAAAAAAAAAGTTTAAACAGAACTCTCAAGCAAGTCTGCACAACTAAGTACTGTCTTTCAGTGAGCCTGTTCTTAATGAACATTTGTCCCCTTTCACGTCTGTTCACCTTTTGCATTTACACGTATGGCTTTTTAATTCAGCTGCAGATAGATTTTCTTTACTTCTTAGTGATGGAAATTGCCAGATAGTGTCAAGTCAGGGTCCTAATGGTGATGGTGTATGTGTCCCAGCAACGGCTGAACCCTTAAAATAAGATGCAAGAAATGCTGTGGAGGCAGTGAAGGACTGATGCCTGTTTGAAGAGAGGTAGCCCTCCTGCCAGGGCTTGCTTGGTGCTGGAAGGAAGCATCAATGTCTTCTGTGAAGTTCTCCATGCAGAGGTGTTTGCCACATGATCTGGAGCAGTAGAAATACCTTTGTTTCCATGGCTGTCAAGTCAGAGTCACCTCTGTTCTCACGTGGGTGCAGTTTCCAGCACTTGATGACCCATTGTTTAGAAGTAATGTCGCACTTGGCACACCCTGAATTTCGGTGTAGTTGGATTTTGGTTAGGTATTATTTGTAGTAGGGAGATCTGTGCCTTCTTATTAGGAAAGAGAGCAAAAGGTTCGCTACCTTCCAAGTCATCCTGCCATTCTTATTTCTAGCATGTCCCTTAAAGCTTTTCTGTCATCTCGTATATGTATCCTTACCTGTACGCGGTCTCTCTGTGGACTTCTCTTTCCTTCTGTGCTTTTATTTTTTGTTTGTTTGGTAGGACAATAGCAACAATTGGGAGTTTCCTGGTGGAGGACAGAGATTTATGCCTGCAAATAATACTACTTATACCTGTCTCTGTTCTGTGCTTTATGTACCCTGTGTAATTAAATCACAGTGGGGGAGAGGGGAACATGATGTATCATCAGTGTTTGGGGCAGTGTTCTCCATGTGAGCCACCTTGATGTTTCAATTCCTAGTGGCTTGGAAGTTGTACCAATTAAACTGTTTTGCTCAAGCAATAGAAGGAGCTGTTTCTTTTCAAGCTTGGAGTTTCCTCAGTTCATGCGCCCACCCCCACCCCCCTTTTTTTGTCCCAGCATCCGACTCCAGAATAATTTGTAATGAAGATGAGCAATGTGATCTCTGATAGCAGCTTTAAAGTCTTCTGCCAAAGAGAAAACAAACCAAAAATAAACTTGAAAGTGAAGCTTGAGAGAACAAAGAATAGGGTTATACATAATGGCACACTGTGAGGGGGAGGGCTGGGGGAACCTAAAATGAGCAGTGGGTAGGGTTTTTTATACCAGATTTAAGGGGATGAGCTGATAATGCTGCACTGCTGCTGTTAGGCTCAACAGTTCTGAATGTTTTGCAAGTGCTTGCAAGTTGGAATAGCAGAAGACTGTGCCTGTAGGTCCTGGATCCTTGGGGTCTGAAGGGAAGTTTCCCAAACAAGGCAAGAGCATGTAGCAACTGTGATTGACAAGTGTGATTACAAGAGCAATTGAAAATAGGAGTGTGGTGGGGTGACTTCTAGAGACTTCTGATGAACTGCTTCCCGGCACACTGAATAGTGGTTAGTGTGGTCTATAACTGTGCTCTTTTGCTTGCACTTGGGTTCAGACTTGCAAAAGATGATAAAACACTCACAGGCAGACTTCAATATTTCTGTGTTTATATTAAAAAAATTCCTAGTGTTTGATACTGATTTTCTCTAATTAGAAAGGTAAAAACAGAAAAATCATGGAGAGAGGGGTTGCTGCTTAAGTCTATGGCTCTTATTTTATCAACCTGGAGACTACATTGTACAGCTGTTTCCTATTTTTGGTAGTGTGACAGTACCACCTCACATTGTGTGGACTTAGCTGACCCTAATGCCATGCTTCCAGCCTGACAATGTAGGTATGCCCTCTAACAATACAGTTTCAGGGCAGGGAAGTACAGCTTTCGAATGGCCAAACTACCTTTTAATATGATGAGAGCAGAATTAGGCCTGGAGAACAGTTACTGCTTTGAGGAACTAGTTTGTTCTGACTAACCCAGAGCTCTTGGTTTCTAATGAAGGGTTAAGTACACTTTGCCACTTCTAGGAATACATTCTGCCAGGTCTAATTGCTTTCCCCTTTAAACAAGACCTCTGGTTTTTGTTCTTTCCCCAGCTGAAGTGTAAGGAGATATGGAGTCTCAATGGTCTGGTAAAACACCTTTTCGGCAAGCAGCTTTTGAAGGATAAGTCTGTCCGCTGTAGTAACTGGGAGGAGTTTCCACTCAATGAGGAGCAGAAATTGTACGCAGCCACAGATGCCTATGTATGTACAAGAAGAGATTGCTATTCCACCTGTATCAATAAATTTGTTCTCTACTGTGCTGATAGCTACTGTTTTTAATGCCTTTCTGCTACAGAACTTAATGAATGTAGGAAGACCCTGAGGATATGGGATGCTTAAAGGTGGAAATGCCACCAAGTAGGGTGCTGTTCAATTCCTTGTCTGTTTTAAGTTTTCTAAACCTCAGTGCTCATGCAGAGCTTCATAATATCTCTGTTGAATATGGTACTGCTTGTACCTGACTTTCATACTGAGATCACTTGAAGAGGATATTGTGGTGAACATTTTGCATAGAAAATTGAATGTAGAGGGAAGAAAGAAACCCCATGCCACAGCAGCTTTGAGCCTCCCATGAGATCCTTACCTCTTAATGTTTCATGGTGTTGCAAGATTTGCCTTTTTATTGAAGTCTGTTCACAAAACAGAGCTCCTGGAAGTTCTGCTGTGCTCTGAAAGTGCCAAGTAACACAGGCACCAGCAAGTATGCCTGAGGAATGTCTGTCCATTTGGAGTCACTTCAAGTTGTCACCTCAGGGAAGTGAGTTTTAATGCAGCAGTTGGGTGAATTTTATATCTGACTGTGTGGAGTAAGTCGAAATTCTTGCAGCGTGATTATCCCACATAGGTGTAATATGGCTGATGTGTATTTAAGTACAATAATCGCTTATGGAAGTGAAGAGTGGGAAATTATTTTTTTGGTTCCCTTGTCTGCAGGTGTTCACTTTAGTGTGTTAGCACTTTTGGATGTGTTTTTTACTGGGATTTTTGGTCATCGTTCTTGAGCTGCTTATGAAATAAAATCCTCTTAAGTATAATACATGAGAAAATTAATAAGCAACTTTGAAGAAATACAACCTTCTCCAGTGGCTAACAGAGCAGAAGCACAGTATGGGTTACCAGGAAGAGTAATTTAATTGCATGTGAATTTTTGTAGCTCTGAAGAAGTCTCTGCTTTTCACTGTTTTGAAAAGAGCGTAGTTTTCCCACAGTTCTGTGAAGGGATTTACCATTATGCTGCTGGGTGCTGCCTGCTTCCTGGGAGAAAATTGTTCTTTATGGCAGCAAAATAAAACCCCCTCAGGTTTTTATTTCTGTGATGAGGTTAGATACAGGAAGGGAGGTAGAACAGTGGTCTCTGTTTTCTTTTCTGACTCAAGAAACGTTGCATATTTTTCTAGTTCAGTTACGTGTTAAACTGTGGAGGGTTTAGCACCTGTGAAGACCCAGGACAGTAAGGAAAGGAGCTCTGTTTTTGGTGCCTGGTGCAGCTGCAGGCACCAGCTCTTTCCAGGCAATGCCTCTTTCTTGCTATGCTCTGTTCACCTGGCCTGCCTTTTGGAGCCTCACAGGAAAACATGAGGGAGTAACATGTTTCTTTCTCTTTCCTCCTTAAGATGCTTTGGTTAACATGTGCAGGCTAATTAGCACATTCCTAGCTTTAGGCTGCATTTTCCTGTTAGAACTTATTATTCATATCAAGGGAAATATTAAGCACACAGAATCTATCTTAGTAGGTTCATAGCTATTCTCTTGGAGCACTGCATAAAATCTGAATGAGGTGAAGCAGATGGTGAGACTGGGAGCGGAGTACTTGGAGCTTTCTTTTTGCAGCTAACTTTATAAGGTAACCATGCTGGCATCTATATAAGAGTATCCACTACAATGTGGACCCCAAGTCAGGACTTTGCCTTTTGTGAAGCATTCTGTAAAACCTAACTTGGTTGTGATGAGCAATGCAGTAAGGCAGACCATCGACCGTTGTATGGCATGCGCCAACAACTCAGAATCTGATTTTCGCAATGTATTCATGCTGTGTTTTGTTGAATTAATTCTTGGGTTGTTTTTTTTTTTTAGTCTCTAAAGGTGTTGTTTCTCTGCAGAGTACTGAGTACCAATTTCTTTCCCTTTCTTTTGCAGGCTGGCTTCATCATTTATCAAAAACTGAAAAATATGAATAACGGTGACCGGAAATTATTTCGTGTAAGAAGAGGTAAATTATACATTCGGGCGTAAAGAATTCATTCAACGTACGATAGAATATTCTATTTCCCAACAGGTTTTTTCATAGTATCTCTGTGTCAGGATTGTCTGGCTTCTGGGTGATTAGATATCGCTTCCGGAGAGCGCAGACGGTAAAGGCTCTTAGATGACCTGTGTTGTCATGCTGTGTAACTATTTTCCATAGTGATGTAGGCATGCAATCTTGGTATGTTGTTTGTTTCTGCTGTATACAGAGATGGTAAAAATTCCTGCTGTCATTTTAGTTTGTTTATGGAAGCACTTCAGTGAGTTAATTTCAATTCTGCTGACGCAGGGACAAAAATCTAGTTTAAGAAGAAATAAGACAACAAAAAAAATAGATGTTACGAAGTAATGCGTTTCTTGAGGTGTATAAATAGGACTCAACTTTTTTTTAGAGCAGCTTAGCATTATTTACTTGATTAGAAAAGTGATTCTAAAATCTTGGGTTTTGTTCACTTCCATGTTTCATAAGGAAAGTTAAGTACTGCACGTAGCTTATGGTTGGAAAAGAGGAAGGTTTTTTTGCTTTTGTACTGGCTGAATTTTACTTTTCTAGCAAAGACAGAAGTGGCAGTACTATCCCCTTAATATGTGGTGCAATTTTTCAGCTTTGGTTTAGGCAGCATATCTGCGTTAACAGCTCTTTTCTGCAAGCTGGAGGGCGTACTGGAGAAGGATGACTTTGTAATGGTCCTGTTCTGTGTTCTTTTTCCCCGAGCATGTGTAATGGGCCACTGGAAGAGATACAGTGCTGAAGTACATGAAAGCTTAGCCTGATTCCATGTACTTGGGTTTTTGGGTTTTTTTAAGCACTGGAAAAGGCTGTCTTATCAGCTGTATATCTTGTAGAAATACAGTTACTTGGATGGAATTTATTTGCATATAGAAGTTAGACCTCAGTTAATGTGAAATAACTGTGATGGCACTTCTTATAGATGACATGTCAGAGGTTGTGAAGGAGCGCTTGACTTCACTGGCTGAAGAGATAGCGGACCTGGCTTCTCACATCCCTGACTCTTCTGAACAACTTGCAAATTTGCAGAGGTTAGATTTTTGCCAGCCTGTCTCTACTTTACCCCCAAGATCGGTGTTTTGCTCTTGATCCACAAGGTCCCATGCAAAAAAATCTGTGTGTTAACAGCTGTCTCTGTTACCTGTGAGTCCTTTTCCAAGAAAAGAGAGCACAGTATGCTTGATGGGGAAATACAGGAACTTAAGTTTTCACTGGTCTAATTGCACTGGGTTTGACAGTGAACTCTGCTGAATCTTTTTCTTCTTGCCAAAATGCACAGCAATACCTTCTTTTATAAATATTCGGGACTGTTGCATGACTACTAGAAGTCTGGAGACTTGATACCAGCATGGGGGCAATAGCATAAACAGTGTTTTTGGAGAGTCTTTATAGTTTTTCTTCAGTGTAAAGAAGTTTAATTTTCTTCTCACAGAAGTGGAATGCCAGTTGCACGTGAGTGATCAGCCTTTATATGTGAAGTTTTGAACAAACTCTCTCTGGAAAAACAGACTACTTTAGAATCCTTAGTTTTACTTGTGGCTAAGATGTAGTAGTAACTGCCTTTATCATTTTGGTTTGACTTGTTTTACCTTCTAGGGCTGCAGAAATACTAGCTGACATATCAGAGAATGTAAAAGCCTTAAGAAGCACGCTGTTTTGTTCAGCTTCCCCTCCTGTACTGGAGAGGAGCTGTGGTGCAACTCCAACAAATCTTGAAGCAGAGTCAGCAAACGTTGAAGCACAACAAGTTGAAATGCCTGAATTTGCTAAACAACTTGAAGGCGACTTCAACATCTGCTCTGATGCTACACTAGCTGGCTTCTGGGAGGGAGATACTAATGAAGAAGATGCAGGGAGAGGTAACACTGTTGTGGAAGATGGGGCTGCAGCAGCCAGCTCTAAGGACAAAGCAGATGGAGATGACTTCATGTCACTGGATATTACTGAGCAAGAACTTCAAATCTTGGAATGTCAGGCTGCAAAAGAATTGGTCGACGAAGTTACACCTGAGGTAATAAGAAAAGCCCTCATTAATCATGGACACGCAGCAGAGGAAATGATCTCATCCTTAATTTTTCCCAAGAATTTAAAAAATCCTGTTCCTGAGAGAATATGAAGGTGGGCTGGAAGAGGGGCTCAGAGTCTGGAGGGTATTTGTGGAGATAGTCAAGCCCTGAGATGCTCTTCAGTCATGTGATTGGAAGGATTAGTACTGAATACAGAAGCTCTAGATAGTCTGATTAGTTTTCCTTTTTCAGTTGCTAATATGTTATGAAAGAACTTCTTGCAGTATGGGGACAGATTCTGTACCTCAGCATCTCTTACTTGGTCATGAATAAAAAGCAGTTCTTTTTCTAAGGGATCTGTAAATAGCAGTCCTTCTAGTGACTGCTGAATGTGGATTGATGCCTCTTAAATCAGGTTATAATTTCCTTATATTCTGAGTGTTTGACACATCTGGTGATATTACTGGTTTTGTCTCTTACTACAGGGCCTTGTTATGTTCCAATATTTCTTTCAGATTTTTTTTTTAATGGGCAGGCTTCAGAGCTGAATGTTGAGGTTAGTTATTTTTGGTAAAAAGTAAAGGCATACAGAGAAATTATTTATAGTATGTACAGAAGGTTGAAAAGTTGTGGGTAAAATAGAAATAACTTTGCTGATAAGAAGAAATTTTTTTTTTTTTTTCCTTAGGAGGCATGCTCCACAGACAACGAACAAAATATTTCCTGTGTCATTGAAAGTGATGAAGAACTGGAAATGGAGATGCTTAAAGTGAGTGCCTCGGGGTTTTGTTTTTTAACTTTTTTCTGTAATGATGATGCTCTTGGGTCACAGTAGAGTGTCATGTGGTTGAGGGGAAGGAATATGAAGCAAAACAGTGTTGCTTAGAGAAGGTGGACAGAAGACAGATGAATGTGTGGATACCTAAAGAATTCAGTTTACTGGTGTTAGACTTCAATATCGCTTGCATCTTGCCACATCTTTACTATACCAGCTTGGACTTGATCTACTCACTTAGTGCATTTGTGTAGATTATCATTCATCTGCTCCAAGCGTCATGCCTTCAAACTCTTGTCCAGGGGGTTGAGCTGACAGGGCAGTTTGTGTGCTGCAGGTGCTGCTAACCTGGGCTGTAGGTGAAACGGCTCTGTAGCCGTATTTTGCAGACCTCTTTTAAAGTGTTTCTGCTGGTTTAACTTTAATTTCCTGAAATGAAGATTTAGACGTTGGGTCTTATTTTTCTTTACCCTGGCTTTTTTCCTGATCCCCCAGAGAGTGCTGTATGTATTTCAAGTCAAATGACTGAACGCTTCCACCAGAGCAGTCACAAGTGTTCCTGTGCTTGTACAGATGTGAAGGTTAAGTGTGTTGGTTTCAGCTAAGTAGGAAGCAAGACTTAAAGGTCTGGGGAAAAAAGTTGAATTTTCTTCTAGGAAGGGACCGGGTGTCTTCTGGATTGTTCTCAGGGCTGCATGTCAATCTCCTATAAATGCAGTTCTGGTCAAAAAAGCTAACTTGAGTAGAAGGGGTTCAGTTAGTGTTCCTCCAAGTACTGTGTTTCGGAAACAATGAGTGTAGCATGACATTGGGATCCCATCGTTTCTGTTTCTGGTTTTTTGTGACTCGTCTCCTAAGTCACTTCTTGGTGAAACTTGTGCCTTCATCTAGTTGAAAGTCAAAAAAAAAACCCAAACCAAACAAAAAAAAAAAACCACCAAACCCCTGACTGTTGGTTTTATAAAATAACAGATTTTAATGTCTTAAAAATTTCAAAGACCTTTTTGCAGAGAAGAAACAAAAGCCATTGTTTTGGTACCCAGGAAATGGGTCTTGGAATGTGAATGCTACTCACAGTCGTTTGACCACTGTGCTTTTCTTTGTGCTGTGTGCCAATAGGTCTGAGTTTCATGCCATAAGTAGATAAAAACTCATGTGTCCCTTTATCGTATTACCTCAGACATGCATTGTATCTACCCTTTCATGCTCCAAAATAGCTTTTTCTCCTGATTTCTCAGTCTTTAGAAGACGTAGATGATTGCAAAGGAGTTTTAACTGAAGGAGAGTCCAATAAAGCTAGAAAAACTCCTGACACAGAGTTGAACGTTGCACCAGGTGGTGAAGAAGATGAAGGCATTGAGGAAGAAGAGGAGGAATGTTTGGGTATGTTTTGAATTATAGTGCATGATTAATTAAAAAAAAAAAACAACCCACTGTCTGTAGAAGCAGATGTGGAAGCACAGCGATATTTTGTGCTTGGTTTTTTAAAGCAGAAAGCTAAAGCTCATCTGGGTTTCGAACGGAGTACTTGTCTGTGTGTCAAGATGAAAATTTAAAGGTGTCCTTGCCAAAACATGGTTGACTTCTGCCACGATCAGTAGACATTATGTATGCTTAATGGGAGTAAAACTGTTCTGGGGGTGTGGAGGTCATGCAGAACTGAGGGTCCCTATTCAGAACACAGCAGAGGGGAAGAGGGTACCTCCGGTACGTGCTTTTGTTCTGTTGTCCCACTACTGCTGCTTTGTGGTAGAATTCTTAGGAAATTATGGCTTGGGGGTGATCTTGACCTAATGCTTTGGTGGTGGCCCTGTGGAGATGAATGAGGAAAAGAGGCTGAAATGTGAGGTGAAATACACCTTGGCTTGTTTGGAAGGTGTGAAAGCTTTCTTCCCCGATTGTGTAAGTTAAGACTGTGGACCTTGTCAGTGAAAATAACGACATCAGGCAGGAGAAGAGCCACTTGCTCCTTCCAAGCAGAACGCGGGCTGCTAGATGGGGACGGATGAGTTGATTGTTTCTTTGTTCAGTTCATCTCTGAACAATAGCCAGACAGGCTGTTACAGGGAATGTGTGCTGGCCCAACAGACAAAAACTAGGTGGAGATGTCATGCTTTCTACTGCTGAATGTTAATTGTAAATTTCAACAGAGATCTTGAATACATTTCTGTAGTGGTTACAGCAAGATCAGGGTTCTCTTGTGTGTCATTTTTGGACCATGACTTTGTTAGCAACTTGCAGTGTTGGGTCTTGATTTGTGTAACTTCAGTAGGGTCTTTCAAGGCATGCCTAGTAATACATCTGTAGTACATCATCTGAACATGTTCCAAATAATGCAGCTGTGCGTTACAATACCTCTTGCCTTATTATCTCATTAATCAAGCCATATGTTCTCCTTCTCATGCAGCGTCTCTGAGGAGCCTGTTTGCTTTTTTGATCTCTTATTCTAGCCAAAAAATATCTCTAGAGTTTGATATGTCTCTTATCACTGGAGTTACCCAAATCCTGGGCCCTGGGCATCACTAACCATGAGCAGACTGTTGTCTGTCAAGACAGTGCTTTGTCTTTTTAAAATTTACTCACAGATGATTTTTTTTTTCTCCTCTGTCCCACTAAAGATCCATTGCTGCCAGTACCCAGTGAAAGCCACATCACATGTCTGAAGACTTATTTTGGGCATTCTTCTTTTAAACCGTAAGTGTATTTACTGTTAAAATGTACACTCTAGGGTTCATTTTCTTTCCCTTCTTTCAACTCATATGATTTTTTTTTTTTATTACTACTTATTTTAAAAACCACTAACAAATAGGACCTGTGCTAAATCCCTAGGAAAAGAAAAGCAGCCTTTGCCACAACAAGATGTCAAAATAAATCTTATGGAGTATTAACTACAATACTCTGCTCTCACAGTAGAGGATGAGCTTCTTGGCTCTTCTGACGGCATACCTCCTGTGATCAGAGCTTTATTGTATCAGGTCTAGTTCAGGTGTTTTAAACAGCAAGCAACAAACTGCACAAATGTTATTCTCTGTATGATAAACTTCCTTAGTCTGGTTATCCTTTGTTATGTGGCTCTAATTAAGGAGGGACAGGCCTCTATCTAGTGTAGTGTAATCTCAATGGAGTATCTGGTTATGTACTCGAGCATTGGTGTTACAGTTCTTAAGTTCGATGGGAGTGGGATGAAATCTTCTTGGATGACTGGTGGTGGAATGCTTTCTGTGCAAGACACAGCCTAAGAGCAACACTTGGAGTGAAACTGTTTTACCCAGTTAAAATATTTGGTAAACTTTTGGAAATGGGGGCGTGGGGATTTTTTTTAAATGACCGCAGTTATGTACACTTGCGAGACCACAAAAGGATGAAAATTGATTGGTAAAATCAAGGTCCTGTTCAGAATCTCTTGTGTTGAAGATAACTAGTTTTCACAGTGTTTCTGGATCAGTTATTCATGTATGTGAACACGGTTTGTTTTGTTATCTCCTGTGAATGACTGTATCAAATGTTGCTTGCCTTAGTTAGAGATCCCCACTATAACACTGGTGGGACTACCTGCAGTAGTTGGAGTGTTTGAGTGGTTGCACTGTGCAAAGACAACACTCTATAAGGCAGCCAGAAGTGTTTCTTTAACCTCAAGTTCAACTGAATATGCACTTTCACAGAATTTACATGTTATGTGTGGTGGCAAAAGTAAGATATTCCCCATTGTTTAATTTAAAGGGTCCAGTGGAAAGTGATCAATTCTGTTTTAGAAGACAGGAGAGATAATCTTGTTGTCATGGCAACTGGTAAGTTACCTTTACATCCTAAGAAGTGGTGAAAAATCTTTACCTTTTTGGGGAGAGTGGGGCTCAAACTCAGAGATGGTCCTTGTGGCTCATCTGAACAGGGTGCCCTGATTGAGACTGTGTAAGTCTGAGCCAGCTATGCCGGCTACTTGTTTTTCTGTTCTGGCCTTTGTCACTGACCTTGCTATAGGGAGAGGCATCGAATGGATGCTGACCATATTTATCTTGCATATTTGTTCCTCTATAGCAGAACAAATATCATCCTTTGGCGGGGGAGGAGGGGAGCTCAACAAGGTGTTAGAATTGTCTTATGTAGCTGTATGTTATAGCTGCATAGAAAGCATGGTGTTTGAGTTCTGCCTTTCTTCTTTAAGGCTATGGAAAAAGCTTGTGCTACCAGTTTCCTCCTGTTTACACTGGATGTACAGGAATTGTCATCTGTCCTCTTATCTCCTTGATGGAAGACCAGGTGCTGCAGCTGACGTAAGTAATGCAGTAGTAACAAGCTGCTGCTGTATCGCCTGTGGAAACCCACGGATTCTGCTTGTGGCATTTCTTGGTGTTTAAGGTTGCAGCTTTGTGCAGCAAGCTGTTTGTGTGTCAGCTGTAAAGCATATGTTTCTCAAGGAACACATGGAAACTGTGTAAATAGTCTAAGATCACTGGATTTGCCAGTTACGTGAACTGTAGGCTGAATTAGCAAAGGATCTATGCTGGTGGGTGGTTCCTGAAGGTGGATCCTTCTCAAGTATTTCTGGATTCACAGGCCCTTTTTTGTGCAGACCGAACTGATAAGCTTCACAAGCTATTTCAGTCTGTGAGAGTTATGTCAAAATTTGGTAGGCCTTCCTTTGGGTCTGAGAAGTAACATCTGAACAACGTAGAGCTGGAAGCTGTAGGCCATTCGGATCAAAGTTATGACACAGACTTTTAAGACAGACAGTGTAGTAGGTCTCCTAACACCTGGTCTCTTCACTTAAAAGGTCTGATGGGGGAACTAGTGGGTGACAGCAAATTGCTCTTACCTGAGCAGTTAGAGGTGTTGTCAAGATAAATCTCTTTGATTTTAATACCTGACAATGCTTTCTCTACGTGTACTTGCTTTCTGTTATAACAGCTATTCACTTCTGACGTTTTTTCCTTTAAGCTGTGGGGATCGTGCTGAGTTGTCTAGTTCGTTCCTGCCTTGTCCAACTTAGAAAGAACAGGTCTTTTGTGAAAGAGAGGATATGAAGTTTTTTGAAGTAAGAAATATCAATTATCTGTGGTATTTTCTGCTGCACATCATGACTGTGTGCAGATGAGTGGCCGGAGAGCCTAAGATGGCTCTATAGCAAGCTTCGAGACTGAGTATTAATCAGCAGGGTGTCTGTATGTATTCAGTAGCTTCTTTGGCTTTTATACTGTTTTCTTCAGTGGAAAGGGTTTTTTCACTACCTTCTCAGTGGGTCATTCATTTTGAAGCCTGAGGAGACTGAACTTCTACAACCTAATGCAATTCAGTAATTTGTCTATCAGTCTGGGTGCAGTTCTGCCAAGGACTGAAACACAGAGGAATGAGTGGGGAGAAGCTATCGAAACAAAAGACTAATAACTTGGTGATTTGCTGCGTTTTAAGAGGACAGGGGTTGTGGGGTCTTGAAAGAGGTCAAATATGAAGCGTCTGTGCTGGTAAGCGTAACTATTGTATCCGTCATTAAAAAGCGGCCACCTGATTGAAAATTAGCAGATGCAGCACCGGTAGCTCACAAAAGATTGAAAGGAGAGGCAAAAAATTGCAAGCTAGTGTGGCTTATATCCAAATGTGGTGAACTGCATAAAATAATAGCTAAAGAAAATAAACTTACCATATTTTCTTCTTTTCAATGTTTTATTAGTAAACTTAGTTCTCGTGCAAGGAAAATAGTCTTTATTTCTCCGATTCGTTATTGCGCTAATCAAGTGTGTGTGGTGTGGGGGTCATATGGAGGGAAAGCGGAAGAGCATTTGGGTGGCAGGAATAGCCACTGATCCCTCTTGCTTTTTCAAAAGATTTTTCCCACAAAGATCCTTGGAAGAATGTAGTCTCTGGCCGCGCAGCTTGAACTTCCTTTATGAAGAGCTGGCATAGGCTGAAAGCTAAGGCAGAAAGCATTGAGAGTAAATCTGTTCATGACTGTGCTTTTTATTTCTGCAGAATGTCAGAGATTCCAGCTTGCTTGCTTGGTTCAGCTCAGTCAAAAGACGTCAAAGGATGTATCAAAGCGTAAGTCTTAGCTAAGCTTTCTGGGACTGCAGGTTCTGAGAGTTACGTTTGAAAGGTGGGATCTCTCCCTGATCTGTCATCGCTGAAACTCTTGATTCTGGTTCAGACCTGGAACCTGGCAGTCAGTGGTATTGCTTGCATTCACCCAGGCTGAGCCTGTGGGACGCTATAGCCACCCTCTTGTGCCCTCTGGCTGGGGAGATGGGGCTTGCTGTCTCAGCGTTATGTTGTGATTTATACAGGATTTTACACAGGTATTAGACCTATATTTGACTTAGACCAAGTCATCACAACAGTCTCTTCTTGTTTTAAAGGCTAGTAAATCTCTCTGCTGTTTTACCTTTTCCTGTAACGCTGTGTACTACCTTGCTTTCCTACTGTTCTGGAATGCTTTCTACGGTCTTCACTTCCTTCCTCTTGTTCCCTATCCAGAAGTCTGTACTTGTTCTCGTTTACATCTTCTAGACAATCATGGGGTTTTTTTTCACTTGGTTGAGTTGTCTAAGGTTTTTCCTTCTGTGACAGTGTATTTTCTTGATGTTTTCAGGGGTCAGTACAGAGTCATATATATGACTCCAGAGTTTTGTTCGGGGAACTTGGAGTTACTTCAGGATCTTGACCGAACTATTGGTAAGTTGAGGCTAAGGTTGTGGATGAGTTGGCAGGCAGCTAAAATTCATCATTACATTTAAACTTACTTTAATGCTTCAACATTTTTCACCAGTTTCTTACCACTAGTGAGCTCAGAGGCTAGTGTAGTGACTCCCAATAAATGGTGGCAGAAGATTCTGTTATTGATGAAAAAAGGTCATACATGAGTAGTGTCTTTAGCATGGTCTTGACATGGGAATGTTAGACAGGTTCCTGGGAACAGAGGTGCTAAAACACTTATCTTCAAATCACAGGAAATGCAGTGTTTATCACTAAATATTTTAGCCCTTGAAGTATTCAAATTTCTCTGATATTTCTCAGAAAGTAACAAGGAAATTGTGTTTTGAAACACTGTAGTGCATCTTTAAAATTCTCTTTTCATCAAAGATGATGCAGCTGATGCATCTCTCATCGTAGGGTAAATTCAAGGTACATATACTCCAAGAATTTATTTATATTTTTTTTTACTAAGGAATTGAGTTTCTAGTGCTATAGGCAGGGAGGACTATCTAGGGAGAAGAGGAGCCATCTGAATTTCTGGAGTCCCGAAAAGCTGTGTGCTTGGCCTCTCTCATGCTAGGGTGCTTTGAACATGCAGATTAGAATGTGATAGCTGTGCTCAAGTTGAAGGGTTTTTCTGATTTGGAAAACATAAGATTATTTTCCAGGGGTATCTTTAACCCCTCTCCCCTCGTATTGTTTTGGACTTCCACTTCTCTTCAGTGCAGACCTGAGACACTCAGGCTTTGTTTTACAATCCAGAAAATAAAACTAATGACATCTGTAATCCGCATTGTGACTATTATTAGGAAAGTCTGGGAAGCAGGGGGTGGAAATAGGTGCTGTCAGCGGTAGCTCAAGATTTTGACCCATTGTGATGGATGTTGGAGATATGGAGCTTGGAGAAGGAAGCAGAGACGGTGGTGGGAGAGTCTGTAAAAGCTCTTAGGCCTTTTTACAAAAGAGGCCATTACAAAAATGGGCTTGGGGAGTTGACACAGCAGAAGGCATTCTAGAAACAAAAATTTAAGGATACTGCTGGTGCCTTCTCAGGAAAGCTTGAAATTGAGCACAATGGGGTGTTTGTATTTTGTCACTTTTTGTTGGTTTGTCTTGTTAATGTGTCCATGCTGTGGTTTTGTGTCCATCAGGTATTACTCTCATAGCTGTTGATGAAGCTCACTGCATTTCCGAGTGGGGCCATGACTTCAGAAATTCCTTTAGAAGTTTAGGCTCATTAAAGAAGGCTCTGCCATTGGTGAGGTTTTGACATATTTGATATCCAATGTAAGAGAAGGATACTATCTCATTTTATATGATAGTTTGAAATATCAGTCTTTTAATGTTGCTCTTTGGGTGTAGTTACCATGCTGTTTCGGAGTTTATGACTGAGCTTTGTGGGTTTTTTCCAAATGCTTAAATGGAGGATATTCTGAACCTGGACTACCAGAAACTCCTGACAATTAAATTACTTTGGATCCTTATGCTGTAGAAGACAATGTCTGTAAGCTTCTGGTTTAATATTGAGGGATTTTTATTTTTTTTTCTTTAACTGGCTGGCTGAGTGGCTCGCAAGAGCGAGCAGCTGTGTTTTCTAGACATTCCTCAAGCATTTATTGCATAAGCTTAAAAACTTAGACCTGAACTTTATATGCTGCTCTTGGAAGTTTTGTCCTATGTTCCCTAAATTTAGCCAACCACATCAGAGAATTACTGTAGACTCGTTGAAGGTCTAACTAAATAAAGCACACATTGAGAATAAAACCCTGTATTTCAGCAGTGCTCTGTCCCTGTCTACTCTCCTGAACAGTGTAGAGCAAAACTCTAGGAAGCTAAATATTAACTGTATTTTTCAAATACCTGAGCTGATCCAGTCATCATAAGCAGGTTAAAGTGCCTGTTTCCATGCTATTTCACTTTTGACTCATGATTTTTTTTGTTAAAAAAATATCAGTGAGAGCTCTTTAGACTTTTTCTTTTACTTCTCGTTGCAGGTTCCCATTGTTGCTTTAACCGCAACTGCAAGTCCATCGATTAGAGAAGACATAGTGAGTTGTCTGAACCTGAAAAATCCCCAGGTCACGTGTACTAGTTTTGACAGACCTAACCTGTACTTGGAAGTTGGATTACAAAGTGGAAATATCCTTAGGGATTTGAAGCAGTTCCTTACTAGAAAACAAAGGTAAGGATTTAAGCCTGGTTTTGTTGATCCCTCAGACTTTGGTATTTTGGAGTTTTGGTAGTGTGTACGAAGAATTGTTAGCAGTCTTAAACTCATTTGGTGAGGAGGAGCCTGGGCTTTCTCCATAGTTTGGCTCTGATGTCATGCTAGTCACTTGTGTCGTGTCCCATGTTGTTGTGCCCACCCCTCTCATCCAATTTAAAAAAAAAAAAAGAAAAAGGGCTTTTGAGGCAAGGAGCGATGCACTCTTGCTCTTTATGAATTCTCTTTCTTTGCATGTTGCTAACTTAAGGATCTTTGGGATCATTTGATCCTCAGAGGACCTGCTGACACCGTAGCAATTTGCATGGTGATGATGGATTGGCTTGTGGGTAACTTTCCAAACAGTACTGTACAAAATGTGTGTGAGTCCATTGTAAAGCTGTGGTAAGATTATTTTTTTGATAAAGCTAATTTGAGTAGAATTGCAGTCCTTTTCTGTTAGCAGACCCAGTGGTGTAGCCATTTTGGCCCTGTTCTCCTTGTTGCAAGCCACAATGTATACCCTTACAGCAATATAAATGAATTCGTCATCACTCATTTGTACCTTGTTACGTAAATGTAGACCTTTTCAAAAGTGACAGCTGTAAAAGCATATTTCCTGATGACTTGAAGGAAATTGGGAGGCCTTATCTTGCTGCTTCTACTGAGACCAAAATCTTCTGTGTTTTGCAAAATAAATTTAAGAGCACCAAATAACTTACAAGCCCATTTTTCCGAAGGGCAGACAATTTGTGTACGAGCAGACTAGTTAAAATCTGTTTTCATTTCTAAATCCCCAAGAAGGTGAACTGCTGGAAAAGCTACGTTGCCTTTTCAACTATGTTCAGTCGGACTTTTTGCAGAAGGGTGGCTTCTTCAGTTCTGTGTCTTTATGTGTTGCTATTATTTATAGCAGTCCTGTGTATGAGTTTGAAGGCCCCACTATCATCTACTGTCCTTCAAGAAAGGCCACTGAACAGATTGTGTTTGAATTGATGAAACTCAATGTGGCCTGTCGTGCATACCATGCTGGTATGGGAATCAAACAAAGGAGAGAGACCCATCACCAGTTCATGAGGGATGAAATTCAGGTATGTAGGAAACTAAGTCCACTTGGTCCTATTTATAATTGTAGAGTGTCTGGTAGAGGAGAGAATTTGGAAATATCAGCATGTGTTTCCCATTTACCCTGTCTTCAGTTCTGGGCAAAGAAACTCCTTGTCTATGACAGTAATAGGGTTCCTGGCTTATGCTTCAAATTCCTAAGGAAGTCTCTTAAAAATGCATAGCATCTGAGGAAAATAGCGGTAGCTGGAACAATATCATCACGAGTTCTGTGAGCTGCTTTCTTCCTCCTGTAGCTAAGCAGGCAAGGAGTTATCCTGGGACTTCTTGTGTTCCTCTTCACGATAGATTTTGTGCCTTTTGTTTGAGAATAGCTGCTTGAAAACACTCTAGCGCTTGCCATAACACTTCATCACTCCTACCTTTATAATCCGATGCTCATGCTCTGACCAAAATCAGACTTAACAACAGTACTGTGGAAGTAGAGCGTGAGTTTGAAGCCATTGTAATTCAGGCTGAATTTTGAGTCTGTAGCAAAAAGTTGTCACCAAGTGTGTGAGCATTAATCCAGGCATATTCTTGATGTTCATTTCAAAACATTCAGCATGTGGCTTCTGTTTTGTAGTGTGTTGTGGCTACAGTGGCATTCGGAATGGGCATCAATAAAGCAGATATCCGGATGGTTATTCATTACGGTGCCCCTAAGGAAATGGAATCCTATTATCAAGAAATTGGGAGAGCTGGTCGTGATGGGCTTCCTGCTTCTTGTCACATCCTGTGGACTGCGGCAGACTTGTCTCTTAACAGGTAAATGACTGAAGACAACTGCTTTGACAGGGATAGCTAAAACATACCAAACGAAAGGAGGAGCAGCATGGGTTTGATTGAAAATGCGATTAATATTTCAGAATGGTTCCAAGTCATTTGCTGCATACACATAGTACTAAGTGTGCTATACTTTTTCTGGAAGATAATCCACAAGTGCACTAATGTTAATGAGTTTGTCCTTGTTCCAGTACGGCTTTCTGAAAATGCTTTGCAAGGCAGGCAGTGATAAAACCTGGTCACTTGCCTTGTAAATCACCTGACCTGTTTTTAGACCCATCTGACCTGGTTTTATTCCCATCATCACCCCTTAAGACTGCTGATGCTGTAGAATTACTTTTCTCTCTCCAGTATCTACGTGTCTAAGTGGAGAAATACATATTTTTTTTCTTTTGGGAGGGGGAGTCGTGGTTGTAGATATCTCCTGTTAACTTTGTATGTAGCTGGTATAGGACCACAAAAATGTCTCAACTCAGTCATTTGAACTTGTGTCAGCAGACTGCCAGACTCTGAAACCATATACTTCCCTGCTCTGTTTTCCAGGCAGGCAGAAACTTGCTTTGTTCGTCTTTGAGCTGGAATGGTGTAGCTGTGTTAATGTGGTGCCCAACACCTGCAGTATTGGCTTGTTTGGGATGCCGTGTGGCACAGGGAGTGTGGTGCAGATGGTAGCTCAGGTTTGGCTCATGCAGCAGCTCAGGGCATGGGCAGAGCGAGTGTTCCATACACCCATCAAGTACTCCCACGCTATTTTCTCAGTTGGATGCTTCCAGTGATTACTATAGAGGATATTAAATTAGGCAACAGGTCGATGTGTCCTAACATGCCACCTCTGAGTTTCTTGAAAGAAGAGTGATGATATCCTAGCATATTTTGTGATCTGGCAGTGGCATTGATGAGAACTTGCCGGAGTTTGTAAAACTAGAGAGTGAGAGAAATTGCCCTCTTTAAATGCCCTCTGTCCTTTCCTCCCTCCTCTGTGCCTTCTGGCATGGATTTCTGAGGCTTAGTAGCATGTGGGGTTGGAAGAAACTCTCTGTCTCTGCTGCTGCTCTGTTTAGAATAATTGTCATATTGGGAGGAATATGAACAAGGTGTTCTTGGGAGTATGCCCCATGCTATAAGGATCAAGATTGTGGAGAAACAGGCAGGGAGTTTGGATCTGGTTTTAGTAGGATATTTGTTTTCTTGCTCTTTCTGGTGAATTTGATTGAGAGTTATCTGACGTATTTCATTTTTGGTGTGAGACAGGGGAATATTAGTCAGTATTTAAGGCTCTTCGTTTTTCCTTTTGACTGACAGACATCTTCTAAGTGAGATACGCAATGAAAGGTTCCGGTTGTACAAACTGAAGATGCTAGCAAAAATAGAGAAGTACCTTATGTCAAACAGCTGCAGGAGGAAGTGAGTACTGGAATCTATTTAATGCTTTATGTCATTTCAGTCAGCTTTGATAAGAGCCATTGCGACTTGGTCACAACTGGAGGCTGTAACCAGAAAGCACCTTATACTCACCATGTGTTCTGCAAACATGTTTTATATAAAGAAGCAGCATCGAAAAATACAGCCTTCAGCATATTTACACATATACATAAAGTGTTTCCTTATTTACTTTAAAAAAAACCAAAAAAACAAAAAAACATCCCAACGTTTTCTTCAGAGAAATCAAGGCCAAATAATTGGCTCCCCAGTGAATTAATTAATGATGCTGATTTCAGCTCTGTTTTCTGCAATAAATTTAATGTGTAAAATCTTGGTCTTACATTTAATTCTCTACATTCTCTTGGGTAGAATCATCCTGTCTCATTTTGAAGACAGACAACTCCGAAAGGTTTCCTCTGGCATCATGGGCACAGATGAATGCTGTGATAATTGCAGGTCCAGGTAAGCTTTCTTCCCTGAAGACTGGTACAAGAGCTAATGTGTTCTCAGGCTGACTTAGAAGGCAAATTATCTAAAAGAATTGACTTTTTATGCCTCTGATCTTGCAGATGTTTAGCCTAAAGTTTGTCGTTGAACAACTGTTTCTAACCTTCCCCTAAATAGCTGAGCAAGCCATGAGGCAGCTTATAAGCTCTAAGTTAGGCTGTGGGAAAGCCTGTAAAAAAATACAGTCATGGTTCCTAAAAGTAAGTCCTGATTGGTAATTAATCCCAAAAGAAAACACTTGCAGGTGGAGTGCAATACCATGTGTCTGAGGTTAAATTGCCTGAGTGTTAAGGGAGCTGTTCTCCTGTTACAGTGTGTGCTGACGTACGTTCTTTCCAGCATTGCTAATAATCTCACAAATGTGCTGAAGGGAAGCCAGGGGGTTGGTAGTCACACAGGTATGAGCAGAAACACTTTCCTCAGTTACTCCTGTGTGCATGTGCACGTTTTCCCTGAAGTTATAACAAAGGATTCCTTGTTCTCGCTGCTAGCCTGATGCTTCCTAATCAGAGACAAGATGTTATGCTGTGTTGCTTTCTCGAAAAATGTTATCAATTTGGCTACATTTCCTGTATGCTCAAGAATTAAGAAACCTTTGCCTGGCCTTTACTAAAAATAACCAAGAAGAGAATTTGAGAGGTCATGATTTCTATGTTTGTAGTCATGTTGCTATGCCAGTCAAGAGCCACACAGTGAATTTGTGTTGCAGAACTAAAATCACTTGATGTAGATCATTGTCCTTTTTCTCCTCCTTGGAAGTGATTTGTGCCAATAATTTTTCGATGGGTTCTTCCAGTCAGTAATAAATATATTACCAAACCCTAGAAAATCTTTACTGGGGTTGCTCTTTCCTTCTGTTTTTTTCCTTTTTGTGTTTTTTAAAAAAAAAGACGACAACCAAAAAAACAGACAAAAACTTTGCTATTAGGTGCAATTAAAGAAATGTCTTGTATGCCTAAACCAGTCCAAATATTCAAATACTAAACTCAGAAGATTGCTGGGACAATGTTGTTCTGTCACAGCAAGTGTCATGAAAAACTGCTTATTGTTGGGTTGGGCGGCTGTCTTAAATTAACCAGAAGGGGTTTTGACTTTTGCTTGGTCTCGTGCTTTCAGTCCTAGTCCTTTATGCTTAAACATGTTTAATTGTTTATATTAATGTAACTTGAAGTGTGTATTTTATTTCATTATCACTTGATAGACAGTATTTGAAAGAAGGGGAGGGGACTTGATTTGTATGTGTGTTAAACTTGTTTTCTTTGTGCATTTCAGAGCCTCTTGTTTTGCAGTCCCCAGTGACTCAGAAGGTGGTTTACAGGACTTTGGGAAGCAAGCATATCAGCTGCTGTCTGCAGTGAGTGCTCTGGAAGAGAAGTTTGGAACTAGACTTCCCATTCTGTTTCTCCGAGGGTCTGTAAGTGACAGTAAAAATGCTTGTATGTGTTCTGAGAGTGGAGGGACTGTTACAGTGTCTCTCTGTTGATATACCAAAGAA
Source organism: Buteo buteo (assembly GCF_964188355.1). Classification (NCBI taxonomy): domain Eukaryota; kingdom Metazoa; phylum Chordata; class Aves; order Accipitriformes; family Accipitridae; genus Buteo; species Buteo buteo. The sequence continues at coordinate 83,097,575 of NC_134171.1, read as the reverse complement.
TGCATTGATATACTTGCATAAAAATGTCTGTGTATACACACAGACATATATATATATTTAATACGTTTTTCTTGGAGAGCTGGATCTGTAAATAGAGCTAGTTTAGACTTTCTGAAGCTGCTCAGCGGTATTTCCCATGCAGCAAACTAGATTGTTGTCTTTAAAGGCAACAGCCATAAAAATAGCAGAACTCTGTAGCATGTTGTACTTAATTTCGTGCACATACAGCAAAGGAACAGTTTCTGCCTCCAAGCTCTTGCCATCTTAGTTCTGTTTTTCTTGACAGTGCAATGTTCAGCCCTTCATGGCCCAAGAGTTTGGCTGAGAAATAGTACCTGTTCTGTGCCTTGTGTGGAGCTGTCCTGTATTTTGTGGGTTGTTTTGAGTTGGTTGTTGACAATTGTCTGTTAAACACGTGAATGCCAGCCCAAGTATTGGCAGAGGTTCTAAAGCTCTTCCTGTAAGGCTTGAGCTTTTGTTTTCCTCATGGTGAGTTTGACATTTTCATAAAGACAGTTAAGTGTGTTTTTGTGAAGATGCATGATTCCCATTATCCTGGAAGGAATAGCCTTTTCAAAATGAAGAATAAACACATCTTTGTTTGGTGATCAGTTGGTTTATTGTTTGAAGCAAATGATGGCTTGCATTCTAGCTTTGTGCTGCTGGCTGACTTGGGGTAGCGAGCTGGGAAGTAAGACACTAAAATGAGTATAAATGATTTCTATGTACCCTTACTTACAATGTTTTTTAAATACTAGGCAAGAGACTCACCAGAAATAAAATATGAGAGTAAGAACAGAATCACAGGTTTACAACCTGGAGGGGGGAAGTCACCTGTAATGCTTAATAAAACTGGGTGGATGTTGTCCCTCTTTTTTCCTTTTAATAAGAAAGTTAAGTTGCTAATTGTCACACAAGTGTGTCTAGGGGAAAAATATTCTGTTGCAGATTTTTTTATGTAGTCTTAATTGTTAATTTATTAGACGTTACTGGAGGAAGTGAAGGTGATGCCAAATTTGCACTGCAAATACAGAATAACCTTTTACTGCCTACAAGAATAGCCTTTTCTGGGCTAACATAACTTTAAAAAAAGAAGTTTCTTTACTTTGTTGCATCAATGTACACTCTAGAATGAGTGTATGAAATAGTCAATATCACCATAAGTTTACATGCTATATCTGTCTGAGGCTGACTGGTATGTTGCTTTAAAAGCTTTTGTATAGCTTACGGAGAAATCATGCTCTTAAGTTAGTGGTATATTTTTGCAAAGTCCAGGTGGCCTCCAGCAGGCTTTGGGTGGCCCACAAGGGAGACCATGTTTCACTTAATATTTGAAAGCTGAGTCAGACCATGAAAGAGAGCAAAGTCTTGTGGGAAACTGAATTAGAGCTGCATTGACAGAAATATTATACTAACCTTGGTAAACACAGAAGAATTTGCAACTCTTAAGATCTTCTTTTATCAGCATACCCGGGATTTTGTAGCTATTTCAGCAATCATTTTGTTGCTCTTAGTAGTCTCAGTGACTGTTTGTGGGTGGCTTTTAGTACTACCTCTAGCATTTAATAATTTGTACAAAGCTGCAATTGCTATTTTGGCTTCTGTTGGTCAGTCCTATGCCAAGCTTAATTGATGATGCTTGGCCCAAACATGGACTTTAGCCCAACAGTTTACTGGTTTGCATCTTATTCCTTCTATAGTTATTTTATCCTTGAATTTGTTCTTTAAGTCAAAACCATGCTCTGAAAATGTGCAGCCATTGGAGTAATTAATGTAACTGGCATAACCGAAAGCTTAGGAATGTAGTCATGCCTTTAAGTAATGTGTGTTAAAAGTTGTACGAGGGCTCTCTAGAAGAGAGGACGTGAGACTTGGCACTTTCTCGTTGCCTGCTGAATAGGTGACTCGCTTGTGTTGACCATCAGGACTTTGTGCCCTGGTCCCATCTGGCAGCAAGCTGAGTCCCTCTTGCCTGCAGCTGGCTGTCCAGCTTCCATCCCCTGCTGCTAAAGGTCTGAAAAAAGCCCCGCTTCCTGCTGCTCCTCTCCCTGTACGTGCAGGATAGCAGCTCCTTGACTGTCTGAAATTCTCCAAATTGTTCCTTAGTGGGATCCTTGGAGATGGTATGAGGCTCAGCAGGCCACTGTGTGCTGACTGCTGCTTGTCCTGGGTTTCTTTCACTTGGCTTCCTCTTTTCTTCTACATCAGCCTGTTCTATTTTCCTTTATAAGAAAAAATGCCTTCTTGGGGATAGATGCTCTGTGTTTGCATAGTACCTGGCATGAAGGGATTCTGGTAGAAGTACTGACAGTAATCTGGATAACGTGTGTTAACAACCAGTGCTATAAATGGTGAGAGATGAGCTTCCACCCCAGTGTCTCCTGTTGTCCAAGATTATAACTGTTAGTCACACCCCCCGCTTTTTTCCCCACCACCCCCTCCCATGGGATGTCCTTATCTAGCCAGCATCAGATATGTCTATATATACACATGCACTCTCTGGAGGACATAGCGTTGGTGTATATACATGCGCATGTGTGTATATATATATAAACAAAAAATACTTGTTTGACCATGTGGTTTCCCCAATGGAGGGGGCATTCAGCAAGTCCGCAAATAACAGGGTCTGAAGCCTGCCTTCTGTTGATTTTATATGCTAGCAATAAATCGAAACTTCTTTCTGTCTGAGACACTTTTACCTACTGGTGCTTGATTCCCTGTTACTTCCCTGTTTCAGGAAAGCTCGCAACTTTTCAGGGTCGTGCCAAGAGTTTATCTTCTTGTGAAAATAGGCTTTTTAGCCCTTTGCCATCCATTTGGGCCCTGAGCTCAGGTGGGGGTGAAAACTCATCAGGCAGGAGCTCATCAGCTTTCTTAGAGTCTGAACCATTGGTAAGAGATGAGTAAATCGGCAACACTTTAAAACAAAACAAAACAAAAAAAACCCAAACAAAAACCACTTTGCAATGAAGGCCAGAGGAGAGGAGGAGTAGAACAAACATTTGTAGTGAACTTCCTCCTGGCTTTGTACCCCTGTCCTGGGATTTAAACAGGGCATGTCAATTTACTGTTACTTCTGTAGGCTCTTTTTAATTAAAACCAGAATGGGTAACTGCTTCTGTTTGAACTCATGCAATGTAAGATAGACCTGAACCAGTTGAATACAAACTGCACTAGATTACTTAATTTGCTGCTGTGGATGGCTGGGTCATTCCTGTAACCTTCTCCATATACAAAGGGAGATGTTTTAACAGTTCTCTGATCTAAGTGTAGGTTTGTCTGGGGCCTTACTACAAAAGAAAGTCGTGATCTTGTCACAGTCTTGGCAGAAAGCGCGGGAGTAGATTAGGTCAGCAGAGGTGAAACTGCTCTTCAGGTGATGTGAACGAGGCAATGGGCATGGTTTATGCTCTTATCATTGAGGTGCTGTAGGTGTGGTTATTGTAATGGGTATTATGTAAACTTGAATAAAATATTCTGGCTTGTGACTTTTCTGCAAAGTTGTTCCGTGGAGAAATGTTCTTGAGGACATGCTCCTCTCATCTCTGGTTTTTGGTTTACTGGTCATATTGGAAACTTTCTTCCACAAGGACTGGAGAAGTCTGACCAATTCTTCCAATAATTTCAGAGTTCTCAACGCTTGCCAAACAGATACCGAGGACACCCTCTCTTTGGTAGTGGGAAAGACTGGCCAGAGAACTGGTGGAAATCGCTCTGCCAAGAGTTGATAATGGAAGGATTCCTCAAAGAAGTGTCTGGGCATAACAAGTTTGCAACCACGTGCATGCTTACCCAGAAGGTACTTTCTGGTGTGAAACTACCCATCAAAAGCTTCTCCAAGTAATATCTAGCTAAGCCATACGGTTTATTTCTTACAGGGTAGAAATTGGCTGTTAAAAGCTGGATCTGCCTCAAATCCAAGTCTTCTATTACAGTCCAGCGAAGACCTTAATCTGCAGAGACCTTCTAGAAGGTAATTACAGTACATGTGTTCTCTTGAGTGCCTTGTTTAATTTATGGGGAAAAAAAAAAAAAAATCAGATCAGTTTCTGAAGCCTGCTTCTGGAGATGGCTAGGTTGGTGTTGTGGTTTAACCCCAGCCAGCAGCTAAGTACCATGTAGCCGCTTGCTCACTTCCCCCCACCCAGTGGGATGGGGGAGAAAATCAGGAAAAGAAGTAGAACTCATGGGCTGAGATAAGAACAGTTTAATAGAACAGAAAAGAAGAAACTAATAATGATAATGCTAACACTAATAAAATGATAACAGTAATAATAAAAAGATTAGAATATTCAAGTGATGCACAATGCAATTGGTCATCACTTGCCGATCGATGCCCAGTTAGTCCCCAAGTGGCAATCCCCCCGCCCCCAATCAACTCCCCAGTTTATATACTGGGCATGATGTCACATGGTATGGAATATCCCTCTGGCCAGTTTGGGTCAGCTGCCCTGGCTGTGTCCCCTCCCAACTTCTTGTGCCCCTCCAGCCTTCTTGCTGGCTGGGCAGGAGAAGCTGAAAAATCCTTGATTTAGTGTAAACATTACTTGGCAACAACTGGAAACATCAGTGTGTTATCAGTATTCTTCTCATAGTGAACCCAAAGCAAAACACCATACCAGCTACTAGAAAGAAAATTAACTCTATGCCAGCTGAAACCAGGACAGTTGGACAGGAGACTTCTGCGCTTGATTTTTCTAGCCAAAGCTTTCCCTTAGGCAATATTATAATACACACACAAAAAAGTCACTGGAAGTGCCTGGAGAGACACCTCTATTGACTGCTGGTATGAAAGGTAATGTGTTGTCTAGTGCTCCTGTGAGTGCTTGGTTCGCAGCTTAAATGTGACAGTGCCTCGTCACTGAGGTCTTCAATGCAGCCAATCGGATGGTTGTGTAACTGGGAAGGTTAGTGGGGAGTGTAGCTCGGAGAAATCACTTCCTGGACTCCTCAGCCAAAACTAGTCAGAAAGTGTGTTTCTTCATCATCAATGATTCTGGGTGGCCTGGAAGCATATTGTGGCAACGCATCCTTGTGGCGAAAGTAATCAGGTAAAGACAAGAAATGGTAGAGGAAAATCCATCAAGAGATATGTTCTTTCTAATGCTGATGAGTTAAACCGTGATGCTTTAAATAGAGCAGCTAACAACATGCACTTGACCTACTTTTTCATAAAATTTAAGATGAGAATGAAAAAGAAAAGCCTTTATTCTAACAAGGATTGATTCAGCACAAACGTGTAGTAGTTTGTCCATCTTTGTGTATTTGTTTTTGTGAAATTTTAACTATTTAAAGTCTTGGTGAGTACGTCTGTGAAAGTGGGGTGTTTTTTCAGCGGTGGTCAGGTATTTGCCATCAGAGTATATTGCTCCAAGAAAATAGCATGTGAAGTTTTGCATGTTATCTTTTGCTTCTGGTTATGTTTATTAACCAGTGTTGTGTTGGACTTCACAAACTCTAATTCTGACCAGCCCTTTTGAAGTGAAAGATAATGAACTGGAGGTTGCAGAGGCTTTGCTGTGATGAGAAATAATAATAGAACAAAGCTCTTTAGTGCTGGCCTTAGGAGCCTGTTCTGGTGTCTAGATTGTCCTAGTGTTGCTAAAAAATAAGTAATTTGGGTAATGACTAAGTGCCAATTTTCTCTTGCCTTCTAATATTCTACTGTTGCGACTCTTTCAGCTACTGTCTACAGGTCTTCTAGAAGAAAAAAAAATTGCTTACTATTAAATAGTAAGCAAGAGCGGAAGCTGTATGCTTAGTGCAAACCAGAAAGTTTGTACTTGTTTTCTCCAGTAATGGGGTCTTGAAAATTGAATCTTTTTCAAGTGTTGCCACAAAAATTCCATTTTTGTCACCAAAATCTTTGTTTCTTCAATAAGACAAGATCCTTGTTCCTTGTTGAAGTTTTAATATTAATAGGCTTTGAGGTCCTCAATGTTTTTTCACAAAGAGCAGTGATTCTAATAATTTTTTAAACAAAAAATCAATTGGAACTTTTGATTTGCCAAAGATATCCCCCTACCAAGTTGAAATCCGTTTGCTTAGCAAGAATTGGTTTTTTTTAAATGGCGCTGTTGCTATACAAATTACTTGGTCTGATTTGGTTAAGATATCATTCATTTTATGACAGCAGTAGACCTTTACCTGTGCTCTCAACGCAGCGCTCCTCAGACATGAAAGGAACAACGCAGTCACCAGTCAAGCAGGTATGTGTGAGTAGAACACCTCTTGCACCCTGTGGTCCATCCTTGTTGGTATTAAAATATCTTGCAAGTGTATCATGGTGTCACAAATGAATATTTTGTTGCTAACAGTAACTTCAGTGGAAACACTGGTAAATCAGTGTTTATTTGTCTTGTTCTTCTGGTTTTTTTATAGATGTCTCTGTATGATATGTTTTCATGTGAGAGAAAAGGTAAAACTCCTCCAAAAGGCAATAACATGCTTAACAGGTACAGTATTCTAAATTAAAACAGAATTACCTAATTTTGACTGCGTTAATAGGGATACTGTTTGTAGGATGATCCTTAAAACCAGCATTCTCCTATGTGAAGTGATGGTAAAAATGTTTAATATATATTTTTAAAAAAAGAATAAGACAAGTGCTTAAATCTTGCTGTACGCTGCATTATATTCCAAAACATTGTACTGTTACAACACATAACAGGCTTTGCTGAATTTGACAAGTTGTGTATACTTGTAGCGTCACAAGCAAAGCAAGCTTTATTAACTGTGTAAGTGCAGACTTTCTCACTGGTGTTCAAATCCAAGCAAGAAAAATAGCAAATGTTGATAAAGATGGAGCAATGGCAGATTTAAATTGGATATTTCTACTGAGCCCGTGGTTTTTTAGCCTGTCTTCTATATGATGGTTGAAACTGTAGTGGATTTTAATTTGTGATGATTTAAAATAAGAAATGGAGTATAGGGTTTTTTCAAACAGTTAGCAAATATAAATCAGGCAAAAAAAAGTGACAAAGTTGTGACTCTCTCTTAAAGCTGGCAGAACTGAATGTATGCCTTCTGCAGGGGCTGTGGGTGTGTAGGTTTCTGCCTTTCTATGCTAGTCTGGAGAAGACTGAGATCAAGTTGAGGCTCCCTGAGGTCAAAAGAAATAAAACAAGCTTTTGCAAAAAGCAGACCAAGTAATTTGTTTCTCTGGCTTCTGCGGTGCTTCAGAGTAAACGCACCTTGCATTTCTGAGCAGTTCGATTCCTCCTTCAGGCAAGCAGCCTGATGCTGGCAGACGACAGGAAAATAGGGTAATGTCACTTAAGCTGAAAAATTGCCGCTGTAGCTGTGTGAAGAAAAATCACTTTAGGGACAATTACAGTCAAAGCCAAGTGTTATTTCACACTTTGCTTAGGAAAGGACGTTCTTACTTCAGCTTGTCTGCTAACAGATATTGCAGTTTAATCATGAAGCAGTCTAATTAGAGGTAAATGTCCGTAAGTATGAGAGCCCATGGACTGGTAGCTGTGGTGCTGCTCTCCAGGTGGACATGCCTAGTGGTAACATCAGCTAATTCTGCTTACAGCATAGCAGCTGTGTCCTTGTCATTGATGCTTCTGAAGTTACTAGCTCTTTTGGCCAGGATTAATGTTACCAGCCTTGGAGAAAAATGTAAGGTGTTTCGTGTGGGATGCTGTCAGAATGATGTCATGAACGGACAAGTGCTTGTAAGAGCATGCTTTTGTTAACGATATGGGAATCCAGCTGTTGATAGGCATATTGGTGGGTGGGTTTGTTTGTGGGTTTTTTTCCGCAAAAGTGCAATTTCATCTGCTTGAGCTGTGTACAGTAAGAGGCTATTTTTAAGTTATGGGACCAGGCACAGAGGAATTCTGTTACATCAGGGATACTGCTGATTCTGCCTCAACTAGCTGAAGTCCTGTATGAGTGTAGTGCTAGCATGAGCTGCCAGACCACAGTCTGATGGTGCCGTCAGAGCAGGCAAAATAAGCTGGGCTGCTGCTCTCCCACAGCCTTGTGCAAAGTTCCTGAAGAAACTGATCTAACGTAGGGCTTTTTTGACACTTCTTTATATTTTTATTAGTGTTGCAGAGCACTCGCCGGTGAAATCTTCTCCTTTGAAGTCCCTGCAACCTGTTGTTTCATCCCGAGAAAAAGAACTAGAGGTTAGTTTTTGGAAGAGGGAGGATATCTGTGAATTGCTGTCAACCTGCAGACCGTGTTCGTCCTGTATTGGAACAGCTGGCTTGAGCAGCTCTTAATATTACAAAGATGTTTTGAATAGAAGCCCTAGAAGAGGATTTAAATACGTTAAGATGGATTAATGGGTTGCAGGTTTTCTGTGTATTAGTGGAAAGATGAGGGAAGTTATATCTTTTTGTCTTGTATTAATTATACCTACATGAGCAAGCTAGAGCTGCTTCATGAGAATTTGGCTCTCTTTTTTTCACAGACTGCTCTGTATGGCAAGTTGCTGACTGCTAGACAGAAGGTAGCTAATGAGAAGGTAATTCCTCCAGCTGTCTTGGCAACCAATAAGATCCTGGTGGAGATGGCCCGAATAAGGTAAAGCCAGCATGCATGTTGTACAAACTGAGAAGGTTGTGTGCCAAGTCACAAATCCCCTTTCTGCTTTTGTTGTGGGAATGTGTCTCATTGGTAGAGGAGCAGCTCTTTTCCTGAGGATCTTCGTTTGCTCTAATACCCTTGTAGGCCACTGACTGGTGTAAGTTAAACAGTTATTGGCATCAGACTTGCTGCTTCATGCTAGTTATTATTAAAAAAACAAAAAAAAAAAAACAAAAAAAAAACCACAACAAAAAACCACAAATGACAACTTTGCCTGTCTTTGTGTCCAAACCTCCTGTTAGGTTGACTAGTCAGAGGAGGAAGGTGTATGTTTTCTACTAATCTTTACCATCTGTTTGTTTCCAATATGTTTTAATCATTTTAGTATGCCCTTATCCTGCTAAGCGTCAGCTACAGGTCAGGAGCTGTCCCTTACCTTGCATGGGTAGCTCTGTAGTGTAAAAGAATAAGCACAATATAGTGTTGCTCTCAACTACTTAAAGGAGGCAAAACAATTCTTCACCTTTTTTTCTCATTGTATGAGAGGGTATTGTGGGGCAGCTCAGTTGGTAATGCATCTGAAGTGCCTTGCCCAGCTACTGAAAGGCATTAGACAACACTGCTTTTGGAGTATGTATGTCGTTATTCCATTGAAGAGCTCTGGGCTTATGTGCTCTTGGGAGGTAAAAGCAAATAAAGATGTATGTAGTAAACTGATCCTCCAAAGTATTAAGCAGCAAACTTGAAGTTTTTGCTGTGGTCAAACTTCATGATTCAGAAGCGCAAACAGTGAACTTAATGAGTTGCAGAGACAATAAGGGTACAGTAATAACATTTTCAAGTTTTGACTAATAGATTTGTAGTCCAAATGTGTGTCATTCACAGACACTTGATGTTTCAAAGCATTGGCATAGGACGTTTCCATGGCTTTTACTGTCTATCCTAAACCAGGCCTACAAATGTTCAGAATCTGAAGAGAATTGATGGTGTATCTGAAGCAAAATCCACCATGTTGGTCCCTCTCCTGGCTGAAATTAGGGACTTCTGCCAAGTGAATGGTTTGCAGGTATGACTTACTTAAGTGCCTGCTACTTTGCAAGAGCTTTGAAGACATAATTTGGTCTGCAGCTGTCAGATTTCTCATTCAGAGTTTGTCCTCGTCACAGCTATTCCATCTAAACATGGCAGTGAAACTTGGTGGCCTTGCATACAAATAGGCCTCCCAAATCTAATATGCTACTTGGCAATGACATTGGGACCTGGCTGATGTTCCAGATTGGTGTGGTCATCTTGAAAGTCCAGGACAACCTTATAAAGGTCACCCATCCGGCCAGGCTGAGTGTCCCATAGGTGCCATGTTATTGAGAGCTTGCAGCTAGTTATTGTGGTTTGGGGCTGGAGGGCAAAGGTATAGTAAATGTTCCTTCACCACAGGTTATTGACTTGGTAGACTTGGAGGGCAGGGCTTTGCTTCCTCTTAAGTTTCTTCTTAGGAGACTGGCAGAAGAGCTTAGATTTCCAACAGTTGGAAATACTCCTGTTGGTTCTCCTTACACAGTTGATTTTCTTTTCTCCGAGACTTTCTGTAGAGTGGCTCCTCATCAGTCAGTATGGTGAGAGACACCACTAGGGAGGGGCCATGGAGTCGAGGATTAGAGGAACTATGAAGCGGTTTTGCTTTGGGGATCTTAATTTCTATGTAAATCTGCTGTTAAAGGGGCTTATGTAGTCTAAGAAGCAGGTAGGGCAGCAATACTACTTCTCTGTAATGCTTGAGAAGACTCTGTGGAATCTTCTTTCTGCTTCACAGAAAGCTATTACAATCTAGGAATGGGGGACCAAAAGCATTCCTGGTGTGTTTTGGTTTGTTTTTTTTTTCCCAAGAAATCTGTGTTGAGCAAAAGATCAGAACAATTGGAGGAGTTTCCCATACTGAGCAGCAGACAGAGTACCACAGTTTGTTCAGATGGAATAGTTTTATGTGTAATGAGCAACACCTGACAACTTGTGTTGACCTTAACATGATTGTTGTAGTTGGTTTCCTGGGGTTTTTTGGGGGGGTTCAGGGTTTCTTTTTTTTGGCAAGTCCCTTGGACAATCCCATGCTTGTTTTATTAAGATGGGAGTATGTGGGTATCCATCTGGATTCCCTCTTTGCTTTGTTTTTTTTTGCCATACATGGACTTGGCGTCAAAACCAACCTCCATAGAAATGAATGACTCTGTTTGTGTTACTTTCTCAGATAACTTCAGATAATGGGAGGGTGATCCATTGGTTGTCACTGGGATGTAATTCTTCTAAATCCTCTTTATGTCACTTAGACTGACACATTCCCCACATCTGGATCTAAAGATCAGAAAGAAGCATCTCCCTGGAAGTGTACTAGAACCCTCTCTCCCTCAGAGCATGTCACGTATGTCCTGTTCCAAGAGAAAAATCTCTCTGTGGTAAGCTCTTCCCTGTGAATGTCCTGTCCTTTTTGAAAACTAATGACAGGGATGCTTTGTCTAGAGGAGAGGGATTTGCAAGTTCTTTTAAGTTCTCTGCCCAGTGCTGGGGTAGGGTTGCTTTAAAACATTGAGGCAGTATCTTTCCTGGCAAATGGTAGCTCATCTAATTTGTATCTCTATGGACTGGTAAAAGTATGAAAAACTGGGCTGGCTGTGAGGTGGGATACAGTGAGGTAAGATACAGCTCCCTACTCGTTACAATGCCTGCACAGATTGGCAGGGCATCAGGCAGAATTGTTGCTGTTATGTCATTGGCCTATTCCAGTACAGTTATGCAGCCTGCTTTTCTGTTGCAGGTGTGAGTTCTGCCTGTTTCTGTATTTTTCTCTTTTTACAGTAGTAAGGGCATATAGGAAAAACTTCCCGATCCAGTAGCCTGCTGGAAAGGACGCCAAGCCTAGGGCTATATATAGGCATATGTTTAAGGTTAAAAACCATTGGGATAAATTTCACTAACTCTGTTCTTGGTTTTGGTAGCAAATACCTATTCCTTTGCCTATGCCATATCCATGTGTGAGACTTGCATCTCAAAAAACAAAGCTCGTGGGGAGATTCAGTGCAAAACTGAAGTCTAAGTGCAAAGTATTATCGTGGCTTTCCAGTTCAGATTTTGGAAAGCTGTGTTTCCTGTTACGAACAAAAGTTGAGGATGAGTTACCTGTCACATCTAAGCTGTTGAAGTGCTACAGGGCATGTGGCTTAAACTGGCATCACGCCATGTGTCCTGTGAAGATGAGCCTCGTGAGCTGCTTTGATATAGATTTATTTACTGCTTTTTAATTCTGCAGTAGGAAACTGAAGCTGCTTTGAGTTTTGCTTTCCCCCTCCCAAGAGCATGGGTAAACTTTGTCAGATAGTCCCTAACTTAAAGGGGTACCTTACCTAAGGACTAATTAACAAGAAACGGTTGTATAATTATTAGTGGGTAACTTGATCCTCTGTATTGGCTAATCCTGAGGATTTATATGCACAGTATGTGTATTGTCTGAGGAGAAATCAGTAGAAGCTTGAAACCTGTTCTTTTGAGGAAGACAAATAACCAGTTTGAAATCTCTCCTTAAAAAGTACAAGTTTGGGTAGATGAAGTTTGAGATGTTTTCCTTCAAGGCAAATGTTTTAAGAGAAGAATTCATCTAACAGATGTGAAAATGAGGGGGAATTTGTTTTGGCATTGTTATTCATGTTCTGCATAGATGCTATGAATCAAATGGGCCACTGGAAGGTCAGGTGCCTCACAGCTACTTAGCGGGAGATACCTGAAGCTTTGACACAGAAATCTTATGAAGTGGGAGCTGAGTTGATAACTCAGACTTAACTGTAAGGCGAGAGCATCCGTTTCCTTTGTGGTAGAAATTGCTGGGATTCAGCTCCCGCAGGGTGGAAAGAGGGTGGTAGTGCATGTTGTGACACAAGGGACGTGAGCTATAAGCAGGCTGTAGTGAGCCTTTGAGGTGGCCGCACTGTGTAGAATCTCTCTTCATCTGAAGTAAGTGCAAGCTGAGATGTTGCACTCGAGCTGAGAAGCAGTAGCCTCAAGAGAAAAATGCTCTTTACAAGCTGGAAAAGAAATGAGATAAATACTAGGAGTAACAAAGTGTTTTGAGGAGCTTTGTTGCACTGCTGTGTGCTATTATCCCCTGACTGCTTTTTGGGAATGGGAGGTTGCCAGGTTTTGAGCTTTCAGTTGTATTTCGGACACTTCTGCCATCTCAATTCCTTCTGCCTTTGTTTCCCTAGAGGACTATAAGTGAGAGCAGATCTCTGCGTCTTTCTGAGGTTGGCACTCACCTGTTCCAGGCAATGAAAGCTGGCTACCCTGTCAACCTGGAGCGAGCAGGTTTGACGCCCGAAGTTCAACAGATAATTTCTGATGTTATCCGTAATCCTCCCATTAACTCAGGTGAGCATCGCAGCCCTTACCTGAAGCTTCTCGTGACAGTGGCATACAGGTGAAGGGAATGAAAACCTGACAGATCAGCTGCTTTTTTTTAGGTAGAACCCATCATTTCTGGAAGGCCCGTGGCTGTGGCAAGGCACAGCATGCCAATGCCAGGATCATTGCTCTCCTTTCAAGGTTATGTTGTAAAGGAGGCAATTGTGATTCATTAAAGAGCAAAAGAGGGTAGCCCTTTACAAATCCTGTCACTCAATTGTTGGGCTGTTGAAAAGATTCAGGCATCATTCTTAATTGTAAAAAACCATCAGCCTGACAAAAGTCTTCCTGTAAATATTGGCATCCACAGAAAATAAGCTGAATAAGAGCTGTAGGATTTCCCCAGTGCAACTTCTCTGCAAGATACTTTTTTTATGAGGAGGAGGCTGACAAGTGCAGGAAAAATAGTTGTTCCTCTTAACACCGTCATTTGATGCCATGGGCAAGTTCAGAGGCTGAAGATAACCATGTACAGACTTGTGGTTCTGAGATGGAGTGACTTAAAAGTTCAGTTTTGCCCTAGTAGTTTAATTTCTTAGGTTGGCAGACTTTCCTGACTTGGTAGCTTCATTAGTTTTGTCCTATTGTGGATTAATGCATCTTTTCAGCAGTGGTTACACGCTCAAACAGACTCTCAGATTGCTTTCTTGAATTTAGTGCCACACTGGAATGGAGAACTGGCATGGCACTATATTTAAGAAAGCAGAGAGGCTTTTCAGCGTGAGCTAAAAATAGCCTTCCTCTCAAAAGAAAATGTTTGATAGGACATGTGAGTTAGAGGCAGGCGATTCTGATGTTTTAGATTAAATTTGAGGACAGTAAGCTTGTGTGAGCACACATGAGGTGGGGATTTATCCCATGAGCTCATGATATGTTTTCTTACGAGTCAAACCCACATGTTGTTTTATTTTTTGTCTTTTCCATGCCTTAATCTATCCTATGCTTTAATGAGGGACCACTGATGTGTTTTAAAACGTAAGAAAGCTGAGTAAGGGCCAAGAGGATCAAAAAAAACAATTAACATTGTATTTATATTTTTTCCAAGACACCACCAAAATTCAAGCAATTCGAAAACTTGTTCCTGCAAATATTGAACTGTATCTCATCAGGATGACTATTGCATTATTGGAGAAAGAGGATAGAAAGAAGTCTCAGGATGGCTCAGGCGTCAAAAGGATGTTGGTGTGGTCAGAAGGGCAGCAGGAAAAAACAGGAGCAGATAAAGCAAGCAGGGAAGATGCCTTGTGGAATAAAACAAAGGTTAGTAAAAGAAGGTATAAAACTGGTTTTGTGAAAAGCATGTTTCCTCTTTGTAGGAGTAGGCTAAAAGCCCTTTTATGTGGTTGCTGTTTCCAGTAGCGCTTAGTGTCTCATCTTCACAATCCATCTTTCCCTCGGCTTTGAGTACGACTGCCTCCCTCTCCTCCGAGGCCAATGCTCAGAGCCGAACCAGAGGGTTGCCCTTGCAAAGTATTGACCTGGGAAGAGGGCTGCCCGGCTGTGATCTGTTGAATGTGTCACTGGAGTTGATCTGTTCCCATGTGGGACTGTCAGCTCATCTCTACCACAGCAAGGCCTGGACATGCAGCCCAGGAAGATCAGGCACATGATGGTCTACCACTGTAGACCATCACAACCGCAGCCTAATAGTGGCCTCAGAGAGGAGGGATGAACACCTTCTGCTGTTGTCCAGCCCTTCAGGATGTAGATGCCAAAGGTCCCCTATAAAATCCCAGATTTACAGTAGCCGGGGCAGTGGATGAAAAAGCTGGAATTCCAAGTTCTCCTCAGTATGAAAACGTTTGGCAACCTGGATCCTTCATAGCCACAAAGTCCATGTTCTGCCCTTGGCTTGCTTCTGTGCATTTGGTACCTGATCACCAACCCCATGTGGGAAAAGTGATTCTCTTACCATGCAGAAAGCTCTAAGACAGCAGAGAAGTTGAGTGTGAAAGAGCTAGAGGCAGTGCCTGCCAGAAACGTCTCACAGGCTTCCATGGGTTCTTCTGTTGCTTGAAATTGCTGGGCGTAGATGAGAAGTGTCATGCCATAAGTCTGACTCACTGGGGAGAAATCTCAAAAAATAAGGAGCTCTTTGTTGCTGTTTGAGACAGGCCAGGCTAGTCTTCTGAGCCCTCGACTGGCCTGTTGGTGTCTCCCAAGTCCCAGTTCAGCACCTTGTACAAAAGGCCACCCTGCACTGAGTGGCTTCTGGTGGGAATGGTAAAAAGAAATTCCAAACTCTAAATCCTTCTGCTGCCTGTGCTAGGATTTCATGTCTGTTCCTTACAGGGTTTGGGGTTTATTTCTTGAATTCTGGCTCAAACAATTTTTCAGGCCTTGCCATTTTGTCAAATTGATTTTCTTGCATCCCTGAGTGCTGTTTTGTTTCTACCACATCTGTGTCTGAGCCTTCTTTTTCCTGAAGTTGACCTCCTGGCAGTCCAATTGTGTGAGCTCTAATTACACTTTTTTTTTTCTGCTACTGTTAGCTGCTGGAGCTAATAACAGGAATGACATGCTATTAGAAATCAAATTAATATTATACAACTGAGTAGACTGCAAATCCAAAAGCTAATCCAAATAGTCGTCATTTACTTCTCCTTCAGAAGATATCCTGTTTCTAATAATTCCCTGTAGCAAACAGGTTTTAAATCTGCTAATGAATGTTCTTGGATTTTAACAACCTTACATTACTGCTGCTTTTACAGGGTAATTTGATCAATCCGACATTGAAGGAAGGAGCAGAGAAAACCCATCTGCAAGCGGTGCCTTCAGCTTCGGTAAACAGATGTTCTTACTGTAATAAAGCATGAGGTAGACTTGCCATTAGCGATGCTCTCATTAACAGAGATGTGTAGTTGATCCAAAAATCTCAGCTTGGCTGCTCCCACTTATGACCAGCAGGCATTATATAGAAATTAAAAGTTAATATCTCTGTGCCCACTATGCCACTTCTGACACCTTTGCTGTAAAAATGCATTTGAAAACAAAGCCCTTTCCAGTCAGAAGCAGGTATTTCAAGTTCTCAGAGCTATGGGGATGGAGGAAGTACTCTTCTGCACTACAAAAAAGAAAAAAGCCCAAGTACAAGTTCCAGTTCCCTTGTGTTTGAAGTGGATGCACTTCACTTGCTCAAATTTTATTGTGGTGAAATGGATAAGGAATAGCAAGTGATCTCATTAAGCGGAGGTGTTGGAACTCTGTTTATAATTACAGACTCATTTACTTCCACAAAAAAAAAAAAAACCAAAAACAAAAAACCAAACCCCTCCAAAACACAGCCTTTGCATTCAGTCTAGTTTGTGCAGACTTAAGCTTTAATGCTGTGATATATATAACAGTCAGCTTCCTTACTGTCATATGGAAAGACTGTACAGAGTGTGGATGACAGCCAGCCAGGTAGCGGAGCGGCAGCAGGCCACCTGAAGCCCATCACACTGGCCTCCTGGAATCAGCCTGCCCTCAATCCCGATGAGGAGGAACTGTTTGCCGACTCTCAGCCAAAGGTGAGACTAGACTGCCTGTAGCTCTGTGCCAGGAGCAGAGCCCAGACCTGGTGATTTGGGCGTCGATCTTTAACAAACCAAAATCCCAGTTTCTGTCTGGGTTCTTTACTGTGCCTCAAACCTTGGCCTGGATTGCCAGTCAACTTCTCTTGTTAATATCCCTGATCAAGTGACAGCATGCTGCTTTTACTACCCTTGCTATGCCCGAATATACCTCTCTCACAGTATCAGCCTGTGACAGAAATTTTTTTCCCCAGTACATCTTGTCAGCCACCTAGTGGCAGATGCTTCCAGCACTTTAAGAGGACATTTGGCTCCCTTTCTTCTTTCAGGTATAGGTTGTGTGAGATAGCATGCTGATCATTTTAAGGATTTTTGCACTGGTGCTTACATAAACACAAGTTGTATGAGCGTACATACAGTCTTTTTTCTAAAGGGAGCTCGTGTGGCTCTGACCAGCACTACTTGCTGTAGAACTCGCTTCAGTTTGAAGCTGGTTATTGATGTGAGTGTAAAATATGATGCAGACAAATCATTATTCATGGTCTGGTCAGTGTTAGGTAGGTATAACTCCTAAATAGCACAGCAGCTATCTTATTTGAAATACTAAGCATGTTATAACATCTCTTTTGATTGTGGGTGATGGCTTCAGAGAGCTTCCACAAC
Source organism: Buteo buteo (assembly GCF_964188355.1). NCBI lineage: Eukaryota > Metazoa > Chordata > Aves > Accipitriformes > Accipitridae > Buteo > Buteo buteo. The sequence continues at coordinate 83,080,413 of NC_134171.1, read as the reverse complement.
ATGAGTTCCAAGTAAAGCCCCTTTGTTGTGACATGGGAACAAAGCATGATCAGTGTCCTGGTCTCTGCATCCTTCCTGCTTCACCGCAGCTTGGGCTGGGAGCCCTGGTGTTGTGTGCACACCTCTTGATGCACGCACTGGAGCAGCCTCTCTCCTGGCTGTAGATCGGTCTGCCTGCTGTCTTTCCCAAAGGGAGCTCACCAGCAGTCTCACTCATCTTCAGATAAACGTTTCAACAGAGATTGGTCTTCCATTATTTAAAAACCAGTGGCTGAAGGATGAGCAGAAACCCATTTATCTCCTAGTTCTAAACTCTTACAGGAATTCAGGGCTTTGTGTTGCCATAGTATCTCTTCCCAGCACAGTGCAAGAGATGCACCCAGCAGTCATGGAGAGTGCCCTATATTCAGACTCTCCTTGGGGGACATAAGCCTTGCTTGAGTCCAGCAGAAGAAAAGGTGCCGTGCACAGGTGCTGCCAGGCACAGTGCTGCATTTGTGCGTTTCAGTCCTGTTTTCTCAAGTAGTAATTGGGGGAGGTAGCTAGTACTGCTGAAGTGTTATCGATCTGGGGCATCCACTTTCATCCCCTGCCAGGGGGGTGCATTCTTTCACAAGTCACACTGAGGAGCTGCAGTTCTTGACCTGATGGTTGGGGGGGGGGGGGGAGGGAGTAGGTTAAAGATGATTCCTGAAGGTCAGCATAACACTTAGAGCTGTGCCAGCATACTTTGTTGTTTCAGGTCAAATGTTTCCCAGCCTTGGTTGTTCCTCACAGCTATAGCTTAATTTTTAGTCTCTCAATCACTTCAAAAAGGTCTTGCATTTAAGGGAGACATAAGCCTTCCACTAATTATGTAGATAGTTCTGTCTCCTGCTGCACATGATGTTGGGAAGTAGAGCTATGTAAATGAGTCGGCCTGTAAATGCCTGCCTTTTTCCACATGTTTGTTTTCTTCTTCCAGAGCTCACATCCCCCTTGTAAGAGGAAGGTCCCGGAATGGTTTGGAACCTCAGCAGTGACTGTTCTACCTGTAACCCAGACAAAGAAATCTAAAGGAGAGACCAGAAACGGGATTTTTAGTTGAATATAAAAATGAAGATTTTTTTTTTTAACCTTCCCTCCCTCCTATAACAAGTATTTTTTGTACAAAGTGCTACTTCCCTGCTGTAATGTGCCTGCTTCTGCTTTACTCTTCACTGCTGCAGCTCGCTCTTCTCTTCCTTCCATGCGGCAACAGCGACTCGGCCCTGCCCCCCCGTCTATACTTTTTCACTGTACAAAATGTCTTATTAAAAAAAAAAAAAAAACCCAAAAACATAAACAACTCGCCCCCTCTCGGTGTTGCAGACAGCTGGGCCGCCAGCCCCCTCATCGCCACGGCAACGGCCACCCCACTTCCGGGGCGTGGCGTGGCGGCGGCGCGGAGGCTGCCGGGAAGGCGGTATGGCCCAATAGGCGGGGGCGGTGCTCGGCCTGCGCCTCGCGCTGCGGCGGGCGGGTGAGGGAGGCGGCGAGCGCGCGGGGCGGCGGGGCCGTGAGGCGGCGGCGGCGGGGGGGAGGGGAAGGCGGTCAGCCCTCAGCCCGACCGACCGGCCGGTGTGGGACAGGCGCTGAGGAGTGAGGGAAAGAAGGGAAGGGAAGGAGGGAGGCGGCTTCCCCAGGCCCCTGCCCGCCGCCGGCCCTTCTTCGCGTTGTCCCGCTCTGCCGCGGAGGTGGGTAGAGGGGGGGGGCGGGCGGGCAGCGAGGGGCCGACGCCGTCGGGGTCGCTGCCGGTCGGTGGTTTTCGGGGGGTGGATCCGGTCGCTTGGGCTCGTCGGCCAAGTTTTGTCTGGTGTGGGTGACTTTGAAGTTCCTCGTTAACGCCGGGTGCCGGTCAGGCGGGCTTTTGGCCTTGGTGTGGGGCCGGCAGGCTTCCCCGGCGCTTTCCCGGGTGGATGTGAATTTGAGAACTGGTTCAGAAAACCCGTTATCTACCTTGGGATTCTTCTTTGGGGTTCGGGGGGTTGTTCTGACACTTGAAATCCCCAGACGTGTCAGTTTCTTAAAAGTCCGTGCACTGGAAGAGAAGGGTACAAACAAGAAATTAACAACTTCATAAACAGATTTCTCTGCTCTTAAGTATCTTATTGACTCTAATACCTTTTTCTTCCTTTTTCCTCCTACTTCTTGTGACAGAATTATGGATCCAAGCTTATTGAGGGAGCGAGAGCTATTCAAAAAGCGTGCCCTCTCCACACCAGCAGTAGAAAAACGTCCAGCGCCATCTTCTGACTCCTCTTCTTCAAAAAAGAAGAAAGCAAAGGTAGAACAAGGTGGCTCGTCAAGCTCAAAACAAAATGCAGGTTGGTGAAAGTCTTCTGTTTCACAGCTGTTTGGTGTTTTCTACCACCTGCCTCTAAGCTATGATTTATTAGTATGAATCAGTCTATCTGAATTTTATTGGTGGTTGTTGTTATTCTTTTTCTTAAATTGTCACTTTTTGTTAAGAAATTCAGTTGTGCAATGGGAAAAAACAGTTTTGCTACCACGTATGCATGTCAGGCATCATCCTGTGACTTGTTTGCTGTTAGTCAATTGGAGTAATAGTTGCTGCCAAAATATTATTTCAGATGAAGCTGCGCTTTGATTAGTGGATTTCGGTGGTTGCTGGACCCAAGGACAAGTGGTAACAGCGGTATTGTTCTTTTTTTTCTTCCTCTGTCTTTCTGGTAAGAGAGCGCCTAAAACTTAATTTTGTTAACTGTAGGTTGTAGGCTATCTATCCGTGTGATGGATTTTGCACCGTCCATCTTGTCTGGCTAGCATATTGTGATCAGCAGTCATTCTTGTTTTACTTGGGACCTAATCTTTGTTCATGAACACCAGGGCTTCTGTAGGTTTCTGTCTGCTTTGGTCAGGAGTTTTGTTGTTTCTATGGGATGATGGCACTGATAATGTATGTCTCAGGATCAAATAAGCGGTTAATAAAGCAGCATCAAATTAGTGGGAGCAAAGGAAAAGTGCAGTACCTGGAGTAGCAGGGAGAGGATTTGTGTGCACACAGCGGCACGCTCTGTGTTTGCTTTTACTGTGCGAGACTCCTAACTTGGGGGGCCTTTTCAGTGCTCTGAAAGCGCTGACAGTTCTTGGATGCACTCTTAAAGGTGCATTTTATGTCAGGAGTTACTAAAACACAAAATACCCTGTTGCACAAACTCATTGCTTGGTCATATTTTGAATACTATGTGTGGCTGTCTTCTAAACTCCAAAAGAAACAACAGAGCTAAAAACAACAGAGAAGTGTGTCAAGGACAATGGGAGGAGTGGAGCATTTTCTGTCTGAGGGGAAGAGTATGGAGTTTGCTTATGTATCTCCAGGTTCTCAGGGCACCAAATAAAGTTATCAGCCAGACATTTTAAAATAAGTCAAGGGAGGCCTGGTTTCCATTGGTCCCTTTGCCACAAATAGAATAAAATTCTATGTGGAATGTCCTAAACTGCATATCCTGCATGAGAGCGGTTTGCTGGGAAAGGGGGATGGGGAGGCAGGAAGAGGGCAGACAGTTCAAACGTGAGTCTGATCTGGAGGATTTGAGTAGATATGTGGCCGAGTGGCAAAGTAGATAACGAAAGTAATTTCTTTTCTGTGGTTTTGTGGGCTGGGTATTTTTATAAGTGCTTTTGCAGGTGTCAAATGATTAGCTTACACAAATAGGAACGTGTGGCTCTGAGAAAATACGCTTTAACTTTTATGCTGCTGGCTTCATTCCAGACAGCGTCAGAAAGATTTCAGTGTTTCTATAACACTTTTATGCGGAATGAGTTCAGTCTACTTTCATTTTCCCTTGGAGAGTATTTACTAAGTACTGCAGAAGCAGCAAGGATGGAAGAAAAATAATGGAGAGCGAGCGAGCCAACTTTCTTCCTCTTGTTCTTAGGAATCAGCTCAGAACAAGTGTTCAGGCTGGCAAGCGACTGAACAGGTTAAGCAGCCACAGGCAGCACAAGTTGCCCTGTGATGCTGCAGAGTCCAAGTCCTTTGCCTCAAAACCAGCTTTTTATTTGAATCGCCAGATTGTTAGGTACCTGTCAGATATGCGTGTGTCAGAGATGGGTCTTGGGGAGGTGGAGTAAGAAGGTGATGTTGAAGAATCCCTGCCTCACCCCCCCCAAAGAAATGAAAATGAACGTGATCAGTCCTAGTTTTGTTGTGTAATGACCACAAAGAGGGTAAATAATGTCACAGTGACAGTGCATTGGCATTGATAGTCTCTAGGTGTGTAGCGCCTGCAGGTTCTCCCTTGTTCTGTGATTCTATGACCAGAGAACCTGCCCTTGTCACTTTTTTGGGGAGGAGAGACATTGAGATCACACTAATCTTCAAATGACTGCATAGCTAAATCTGGTCTGTGTGTGAAGATTTGTTGTAAGCTTTCCAGTGAGAAAAGTTATTACTATCATTATTTGAAATTGTTATTCAAAGAAGTTATTTGAAAAATTCAAACTCTGCCTTGTTTACTCAGTTCAGAATAGTAACTGGAAAATAAATGAAATTGATCATATCTGTTTATTTCTTTTTATTAATGAATAGTAAGTTGTGCCTAAAGCCTTAGTCTTTGTCTTAAGACCTTTGTCTTGATGGTCTTAGCCAACAGTAATCGAGAGCTGGAATCTCCAGGAGCTGTTTCACAACTTGGTCTACATTTGGGAAAGAATCGTCCTGAGGCTCTAGGGCTGTGCAAGGGTAGATCTTTGTCTTCTGTTCCTTGTGCAAACACCCAGCCCCCTTTATAGATCTGTGAAATAAGTAGTTGGAATGAGTCCCAAGATTTGTCATTGCGTGTGCTTCTCAGGAAGGCATGAGAACATGAAGCCAGCGTAGCAGAGGCTAGCCGTGTTACTTCCTGTACGCTGCCTTCTTGTGTGCAGCGATATTGAGCATTTTGTAGGGACGCTGCAAACGGCCAGCAGTCCTGTTGCTGTTCGGAGTGTTTGCTTTCAGGAAAGAGGCATGTTAATTAATTCAGTGCATCCAGACGGCTACTGTTGCCTATCTTGAGCAGGACACGGATCTCTCAGGGCTGACGCTGTCAAATACAGCAGAATGTAATGAGGCATCTACCCGGTGTCCCTGACAGCAGAAAGCATTATTGTCACTAACACTAGCTTCATCATATGTCTTGGTGTGGATCCTAAGTTGTCTTGTACCTGGGGTGTCAGCTTCCATTAATTGTGCTTATAGTTTGATTCTTAGCTAAAAGCATTTTCTGCACGTGGGACTGGTACTGGCGGGACTTCACCATAACAAGCGTATCTGAGATGAATGGTTGCAGCGGTGGTAGTGTCATTTTGTGATTGCAGAAGGGAGGTTGCTTTTCCAGGTGAATCACTGGACTGGCTGCGCTGGTTAGTAGTGGCCTGCGTGTCTTGTGACTCCATCTCACTGACCAGGAAGAGCGTGAGTCAAATTAGTGAGTCTTTTATTGTGTCTGGATCTTCTGGAGCTGAGGCATACTGAACCTGATAAAGGCAGTTTATATATTATTAAAAAAAAAAAAAAAAGAAAGAGATAATTACAGGTACTGGCGATAGCACAAAGGTATTTCTGATGTGGATAGACTGCAAGATCAGCGTTGTAGCTTACTGGTCCATTTGGCCACTAGGTGGGTTTTGTTTCCCTAATGACAGGAATATTGTTTGGGTTTTATATAGTTAAATATCTTGTCCCACATGTAGCTTTGGTCTGAGCCGTTTCTTGCTGGCCTGCTTCTCTGTGGGTTCAGGATTTTGAAAGACTTCATCAGGCCTTACTGATGGCCACGCTGTTGGACGCCATTATTGCAGTTGTAATTTGTAACTGCAAAACTTTTATGGTTTTGAAAACTATAGATGCAACGCAGCTACAGAAGAAAAACAATCTGGTGAGCTAGAGGTCTGAGTGTTAGGCAGTCAGTTTGTGAGAAAGGTGTGAGTGTGAACTCTCTGTGATGCATGGGCAGGCGGATGAAGCAAGCTGAGATTCTCTTGTGCAAAATGAAGTCACTTCTCGCCGTGCATCCATCCTGCCGTCTCTAGCGCAAGGCTTATCCTGGTGTGGCCTCCTTTGTGAAGCAGGTCGACACCTGAAAGCTGTGTGCAGGCTGAGCAAAATTACTGTCGTCGGTGTGGGAGATCTGCGACCCATCTGCTTGTGTTCCTTGGCGAGAACTCAGTCGGTTCCAGTTCAGCTTTGAAAAGTTAATCTCCAGCATGTCTGACTCCCTGTGGTGTTGTGGTTACCATAGAGGCAGCAGCCTTGGGGCAGAAAAATGTCCCTGTTTCTTCTAGACCGTAGTGCCACTACAATACACTTTTGTGGAAACAGTCAGATATTCTTAAGGTAGTGCATTAGTCACGTCTCAACACCCAGAAGTTGTTCAACAGGTTGAATATGAAGTAAGGGGAGAGCAGGTCTCTGGAACTGGAGAAAGGGAAGGAGAAAGGGTGAAATTGTACCACAGGAGGTTAGAAAAGACCATTTTAGGGGATACGTTTCATGTTGGTTTACTTTTCCTCCCAGCACCCTCTCTTCTAAAAGCAAGAAACCCGTAATTAAGAAGAGCTGTCAAAGGCAAGAATTCACACAAGTGTCTCCTGTCTCGTGGGATCTCTCGCCATGCAACCCTTCTATCTCATATCTTTTTTCTCACCCCTTGTATGTTTGTGTGGTTGACCTCAGTGAGAGGACACCGCTGTGTCTTTGCAGTATGTATGATCAGATTGTTGCGTATTTTTATAAATGTTTTCTCCAGTTAAGCAACATAGTTTTATGCATGTTAGGCAATATTTGTTTGTTCAGGTAGACAAAGATCTATGCTAGTAATTCAATATAAACAACAAAAGTTCATTTGAAAACAAATATCTTTTCTCCCCCCATAACATTGCAACAGATTATCCTTCTGCTAAGCACTCGGAAATCCTTTGCCAATTACTCAAGTTCACATCCAGAGGTAAAATGATAACTGTTGCTGTTATATTTAAGTCCAAAAGAAAAAAAAGCATTTGACTTGCTCATTTGTAAGATACAAGAGGCTTCATTCAAGGTGTTTAACGTTCTTCAACTGCTGATGCGCAGTCCTTCCTACACCACCTCTGTTTCATGCTTTCTGAAGCTGTTCATCATTGCTCTGACAGGATTGGGTTCATTCTCCAAGTCTTTCACAGTTTTATTTTTCACACAGCAGCAACAGTCTAGCAGTTCATAGAGGAAAGCCAACACCACCAGAGAAACTACAGTAAAGATGAATATGATCAGAATAATAAAGCAGGCAGTGTTCCAGTTATCATGGAAAGGGTAAATTTTTTGCACTTGAAAGCCCAGATACTGGGAAATTGATGTAGTCTCGTTCCAGTGAGTGGTGTTGAGGGTTGCCATTCTTGAAGAGTTGTCTCGGTGTGCTCACTGTCACGGATTTGCGGGCTGAAACAGAAAAACAAAACTGTTGAGGACTGCATTGACCAAGAACATGCTGTTATTTTTATCCCAGACTGTTAGAACTTAAGCTCAGACTAAGTGGTCGCACCTCCTACAAACATGGATTGTTGCATACTCATATTTACTCACAAAACTGTCAAACTTTAAATGTACAACTTTGTGATGTGTCTGGAATGTTCATTTCAGTGATGACTGGTCCATGCATGCATCACGTAGTGCAAGTTATTTTGGAATGAGAGAGCTTTGCTTCTTTATTTCATGTATATGCAAAGACAGAAAGCTTACAAAGATAATTTTCAAGATATACAGTGGTTTCGGTGACCTGTCCACTGTTATTCTTGAGGTTGGTACTCGCATGGTGTGAAAGTCCTCAGTGCTCTTTTGGCATTCTTAGAAAAACAGGAGATCTGCGTACCGCCCTTCCTTATCTGAGTGATTAGAAGAACTTACTAAATGTTAATGTCA